>NC_071989.2:93725000-94350000 GCF_028885655.2 Pongo abelii | reverse complement strand
ATGTGCCCCAGAAGTTAAGAGAAGTTGAAGAAAAAAAAGGAAAAAATACATGATTTTTATTGAATATGTTTATAATTTGTCAATTGAGTTCTAAAGAAAAGAACCCAGAGGGGGTCATTAATGTATTAATAGGAACTTTAAGAATGAAATCTGACTGTAATCCAATCTTTATTGCTTCTAAGTATAATTTTATATTGCCCACAATTCAATGCATTTATTAAACAAGTGGACCTGCCAATTAATCTTAATCTTGAAGGGCAAACAGCTCTGCAACTCACAAAAAGAAATATTTAAAGACTTCTAGTTTTGATTATATTCCAAACACAGGCTTTATACATTTTACTATATTACTTTACAATGATATGTTAGCACTCCCATGCTGCATCCCAGTCAAGGTTTTGAAGCAAGGACATGCTTAAGTGAAAACCTGAGAGAATCCACAACGATCAACGCAAGGTCATTGTGAGCATACAAAGCATCTTCTACCCTCCAATTCCTAAACACAATTTGGAAACCTTTGAAACAAAGAAAGAGGTGCTGGAATCCAAGAAAAACTAATTCTTCAGATAATCATTTCAAAAATAAGATCTTTACAGATGAGAAATGACTCAGTTCAGATGTCATGCTACTAAAAACAGTAAAGAGATTTTAATTTATTCCTATGGGACAGAGTGTGGGGAAAATCAGATGAGAGGTAATTCTGTTAATCTGCTACCTGCAGATTCTTTCCAGTCCTGAGGAACTTTGATGACAAAATCCTTTAAAAGAAGATGAGGAGTGGATTCTAATCTTTTCCCGTGGTAGGGTAAGACACAGTGAGAGACTGTACTCCAATTGGATGAGAAAATTAAAGAAAACTTTAAGTTAAAAATTTTAAATTAAAAGAAAATTAAAGTTTTCTTTAATTTTCTCAATATGACAACTTCTAGCAGAGAATTCAATTAAAAAATAAATTTCTGATTTACATTGAGGAAGATCTTGAGATAAGAAATTGACAATACCTCTTTTCACAATCATATTTTTTTAAGGTCCATCCTAGGCCAACTCATAAACAAATTTTTGGGGGTCTCTTAATCTACCCCTTCAATGCTTTTTATAGGACTCTTTGTGTTGCATAGTGCTGTGTGTGTTGTTACTCTAAATAGTAGTATAACATTAGTCTACACAAGGATACTGTCATTCTATTAGATCTTGAAGACCTCCCCAGTCAAGAATGAGAGAGATATGTTTGGAAAAGAGATCAGTCTTTCTAATAGTCACTATTTATTTTGTGCTTGGTCCCAGGGATTACATTGGGTATCTTATTTTTAAATAACTTTTTTCTTCTCTTTATCATCTTCTAAACATTGGGTATCTTACATAATCTTTAAAATTCTCACCAAAATCTAAAAGTTTTCCATTTCCATTTTAAAGAGAATTGAGATATAGGAAAGTTTAACTTCTTTTTCTCTGAGACACAATTAGAAAATATTAAAGGTGGAATAGGAACCAATGCCTGTCTTACTCCAAAACTCTATATCTTTTATTGCATTTGCCTCCCTTTTGTGTTGTACTTCACTGCACATCACTTCCATCTACAAGGTAAAATCAATTTTCTCCAACTCAAGGTTGAGTGTTCACTACTCGGGACTCAGAAAGAGGACAAAAGTACAACAAGGCAGATGACTATAGGCTGTTAATTTGTAGCTCAAGGACCAACAATGTCAGTTCTAAATTCTCTTACAATGTCAGTTCTAAATTCTAGAATTATTCCAAGTCTCAAGACCTGCAGCTTGGTGCCACTCTATTCATCTAACCTGTTTGGATTCTCCACTCAGGCCAGTTTCTTCATGTCTTTCCGTGATCCAAGGTGTGTTTATTTGTATAGTCAAAACTCTTGCTGCTTTTCCTATTTATTCTCCTTCAGTTCCCAGTTTCTAGCTTATTCACATTCTACTCAACTTTTGGGGACAACTCTAACCCCCAATCCTTTTCAAAGCCTTTTCCAACACTTACAGACTATTCTGACCTCTTTTTCTGCTTCTGAAAAAGTCCTTGGCAGCTATGCTATTTTTCATTATCTTCCAAATTGTTTGTGTCTTGTCTTCCCAAGGAAATAGCGAGTAAGAAGCAAACAAAATGCTAGATCACTTGTTCTCAATAAATACCAACTATGCAAATAGTTGTGCTGTTTAAGCATGAGATATATCTGAGACATTGTCGAGCAAAACGTAACAGAAAAATCACCCTTCAGCCAATCCCAACTCATACCTTAAATGCATCAGGGTCAGGGAGGCATTTTTCTATAAGCCTTTCCCATCTAACTTAAAGAACCTTATATGTGCATGTGGTGAGCTCTTTAGAACATTCTGGAATTTATTCTCAATAAGAGCAATTCTCTGAATATTTGTAATATTACCCCAGCTATTTGTACAATCACTGCAAAATTCTTGATGATTATATCTAAGACACACATTACAATTTCTTAGGTTTGGGAACTTCGAGTAAAGAAAGAAACAAAAAAGCTTTTTTAAAAATGTAATATATACCATGAGGAGAAGCCTTGTGGTTTTTGTTTTGTTTTGTTTTTGTTTTTGTTTTTACAGTCCTCTTGAATACACTTGGTGAATATATCACTTCAAAAAAGATTCCAGTGAGCAACAAAGTTAATGTCAGCCTGGAACTTTGAAGAACTAGCAGAGCATTTTCAGTTAAATATCTACCTCTAGAAAAGAGCCCAATGGAAGAAACTCCAGTGAGTCACTACCTCAGGTATAGCCTAGATTTTATAATGGGCACAAACTCATGGACAACTATTTCTGGTCTGCTGGCAAGACTGTTGATGTTTTAAATTTACTTCATTTAAGTATCATATGACTACTGGAAGCTTTAAACCCAGTACTTTCTTTCTTTCTTTTTCTTTCAACCCAATTACTGTTTCTTGCATCTGCTCCCTCATGCACTATGCACAAGATCCACAAGTCTGTGCTATGTGGAAAATCTGAAGTGAAGGAGAGCTAACTCACACAAATTTCTATCACCTCCTTTTCTTCCAACTTTCTCCACTTTACCTAGAAAGATAACAGAATAGAGGGCATAAATAGCTGTGGGTTTTACAACCATAAGTGTTCTCTCTTACCCCTTTGCCTAGAGAAACTATGTGGTCCCTGTATCTGTTTGTGGCTTCCATCATGCAAGGCTATTAGAGGTGCCACCATGCTTGAAGCATATTGCAGAAGGCCTGGCTCTGGAGAGAGTAGGCAGGTCCTGAATGAGCAGTAGATACATTCATTTTTAAAATTCTATGGGATCTCTCTCAGTGATTATACCAATGCCTGGTATACAATAGGCACTTAGCAAATGCTGGTTAAGCTGATGCTATGGCTAGGATCCTGGAAGAAAATTTATTTTTAAGACATTACTTAAAAGAAAACATCTTGTATTTATACCTAACTTTTGCTGGGAGAGATCTGAAATGGCTTTTAAAACTATCAGATATATGCCTGTAGACTCTGGTTTTGGGGGCTGCAATAATTGTTCATATTTGCATAGTAGACATGATTTAATCAGTTTGTCTAAAATATACCAAAGCAACAATAACACTTTCAGAGTTAAGGATCTAGGTTAACATTATCACAGTTCCTCAACTGATGTCATGAAAAGTTCAGTGGAGAGGTCTTTGGCAATAGTTATCCTTGCTCAGAAACATTGAGACAGAACATTAAGATGATACTTAAAATACTATGCTAGTTCCCCTGGTTTGTACTTTGTTAACTGCTAGTACTTCCCTCTTTTGTTTCCCACAAAAATTTAATGTTTTCTATTCTAAATAAAAAAAATGTAGTGACTCAATTTTAAAGAGACATTAGATTAGGTGGAAATGTTTAGATGAATCTGGACACAAGTTTCCTTGGGGATGGTTTTACCTCTCTACTTCCTAAATAGCAAACAGTCAGACTGAAGTAGTTCTCAAATGTCATATTTTGTTATGTTTATCAAATAAATGGGATCCAGGGTCCTACAGTAAGTTGTAACCAGGAGACACCTGACTCTGTCTTGACTTGGGGCCATTAGAGCATATTGGGGCTGTTCCACTGCTATTGTCTGATCTTCATTTTCTTTTTGTATCAAACAAGGTGTTTCACCACCTGCTCTGTTCCACACACAGAAAAGGGAAACTGCCACAATTCCTTCAAAAAATTGTTACTCTACCAAAGGCCTACAGAAAAGCCTGGATTAAAATGAGGTTGGTAATTTGGTACTTTTTTTATCCTGCTTTCAATATTCTCAGATGTTTAAATCACTGACTTTGTTTCTCCCATAACACTAGCACAACCTCACTTTAACCCCAGTTTGATTCTGGCTCAATAGTTAATGTCTGACTTGCTTTCAAAATTTCAAAGACCATAGTGAGCTACTAGCATGGGAAGAAGAGAATTAAAGTGTCTGACTTGCATCTTAAAGGAGTCTGAAAAGCAGATATATACATAAGCTTTTAAGTTGACAAGTTTTATTTCAAGACTCTTGTTAAATTCTCTCTGTACCCTTATGTGCTTCATCCAAAAGAGAATCAAAGAATGCATGGAGAATACAGTTATCACCTTTGGTAACTCACCTTGCTCTTCCAGCTATTTGTCTGGTGAACTTCTGATAACCAGCTTCTCTAAGTTGGGGCTGGAACAACATATCATCTTGAGAAAATATTTACTCATGTTCTGAACATTAAAGATACTGCTTTATGCTGCATGACAATACTTGGTGGTCTAAAATTTGAGTAGAGTATCTTGTACACTTAGGATGTTAGTGTTCTGAAGAAAAAACTTGTTTATGTTAGTGACATTGAAACACTATGAAAGATTTTTCCAGGACTTTTTAAAAATAAAAGTCATCTGTTTTGTTCTAGAGTTTTTGATAATATAAATATCATTTTATCAGTCAGAAGTCATTACTGATAACATAGTCAATCTATTTACTGAGTGGATTCAATCTTCGTATTTCTTATTGCTTAGAAATTGCATCATTCATTCCTTCAGTGCTTAAAGAGCACAGTAACTTTCATCCTTCACTCTTATTTTTAAGATATAGGTCACAAGAAGATGAGATCAACTTTGAAGCCATAAGTTTTGTCAAACTTTATTTTCAAATACCCACCAAGCAGAACACCTAAAATTAAATTCTAAGTGTCATTTATGAAGAAGGAGTAAATTTTTCTCTCCACTGGCATAATTAAGGTACATGAATCATTTTTAATAGTACTTTTCCAAAGGTCTAAATGAACTTGTCCACTCTTTGGATCTTCCCCTTGGTGAAAAATATGACTGTTATTAAAAACAGATTCTAATCCTTATACCTTTATTACTTAGATGTCCACACAAAGCAAATGATAGATGGATCTATATACTGTCTTCATAAAATCCTTCCTGAGAGCATTTTTACTGATTACTAAATATTATAACACTAGAAAAAATAATTTAAGCAAAAATTTATAAATATAACAGAATTTTTGGTATTAATATTGAACTCAGAAAGGGTTTCATCTTGATCTAATTTATTCCAAATTAATATACATGAATGAAAGTGTTAAATAAAAATACTTGGGAGAAGTACCCAAGATTAAATAAATCTTGTAACAATCTGTATTTGCATTACACACAACGTACTACTTGTAGTCTTTTGTTTTTGGGTTTTTCATTTTTGCCCTTTTAGTCTTTTTTTTTTAACAATATTCTAAATTTAATTAGAAATAATTAGCCAGTATTTTGTATTACACAGGTTCATGTCAAAATTAGAACGCATGCATTTTAGTGGGACCTCACTGTATAACTTTTGATAATGCATAATATTCAATAGAAGGCAGTGCTAAATTGAATCACACCCAAGAGGGGCCTCAGTTACTAAAATATATTGGAGACCTCATTATAAGCCTATTTTCCCTTAAAGTAATCCCACATCCCAGAACTTTTTAACATCCGTACATAGCAAGATGCTCTTCTTTACAGAACATCCTTCTGAGCTTTGTGACCAAGATGTCCGATTTAAAACTTAAACACTAGATAGAAAGCAGATTTGATTTTCTTCCCAATGGGAGCTGAGAGAAAGCCATCAGTATGGGCGGACACATTGGATTATCCAGTGTGATTGTGGGGGGTGAGGAAGTCGCAGGAGGTGTTCAGTGAGGTCACGGTATAGGGGAAATATGAATTGATAACCTCTAATAAAATGACCAATGCCCTACTTTCATAGACGTTTGAATCTTGTGTTTTTGTATCGACTCTTCGAAGAGCTAATAAGTGCATATTTCCCCCAGAGTTACATTTCAATAACCAAAAGCATCTTTTTAACTTTTGACATCTAAGTTGGCGAGCCTTTTTATTGATATTAAAACATTTTAACACCAAGATCAACTTTCTAGATGTCTCCATGTCTACTCATGCTACAATTTTAAGGAACCAGGGACTTGTTCTTCTCTTACTCATATTGTTTTGCACTTCAATATCAAGACGAACCTTTGCCAGAAGGTACAACTCTTTAGTACCATCATTAGAGATATGGAAAACAGACACCTCTGGCAGAGCAAATGCATTGGTAAAACTGAAGAAAGGAGCATTTTTTTCCAGATAGTTTTTGAAACAGAGAGAGCATGAGGGTAATGAGTGCTTAAAGTGGAGTATTGATCACATAAAACAGGGAGGAGATATAGAAGAGAGAGATTGAGTATAACATTTAAGCGGCACAAACAGGTCTAAAAACAGCAAGCGATAAATGTTATTCCTAGTGCCTTTAGCTTTTCTAAAGCTGGCATAACTCTATGTCCTAAAAGCTGTTTATAAGGAATAAAGACTATCTTCAATTAATTAATGTTTTTGAAGAACTCGTTTGAACTGGGGGCTACTGAGGACTTAGAAACAAAAGCACATTCTCTGATCTTGAGGATTTTAAAATCTTGTTGGAAGAGATCTGAATGACACAAGTCAAAAAACAGCAATAGAATGTTAGTCACTCTGCTCTACACAGAGAACAGTTACCCGCTTTCTGCCTCCACTAACTCTCACTTAACTACCTCTGAATCTGTGATCAAACACACTGACCCATATATACTAATCATATAAAATGTATTTGTAAGGAAATAACAAGTGTAGATAGTTTCAAAGCAGGTTCTAAGATACCTAATTTTTAAAATTAAACATTGTAGATGAAATATGAATACAGGCATACCTCAGAGATATTGCAGGTTTGGTTTCTAGACAACTTCAAGAATGCAAATATCACAATAATGCAAGTCACACATTTTTTGTTTCCCAGTACATGAGTTGTATTTACATTATATGTTAGTCTATTAAGTATGTGACAGCATTATATCTAAAAATCCAATGTACCTACCTTAACTAAAAATATTATTTTGCTAAAATATGCTAACTAGTAATCATCTGCGCTTTCAGTGAGTCGTGATCTTTTTGCTGGTAGAGGGTCTCGTCTTCATACTGATGGCTGCTAACCAAACAGGATGGTGTTTAAGGTTGAGGTGGTTGTGGCAATTTCTTAAAATAAAACAGCAATGAAATTTGTCACACTCATTGATTATTCCTTTCATAAAAGATTTTTTCCCATAACATGTGATTCTGTTTGACTACACTTGACCCATATAGAACTTTCAAATCTGGAGTCAATCCTTTCCAACCCTGCCACTGCTTTATCAACCAGTTGATGTACTATTCTAAGCCCTCAGTTGTAACTTAAACAATGTTCACAGCATCTTTATCAGTAGATTTCACCTCAAGAAACCACTTTCTTTGCTTATCCATAAGAAGCAACTCTTTATCCACTCAAGTTTTATCATAAGATTGCAGCAATTCAGTCACATCTTCAGACTTGACTTCTAATACTAGCGTGTTTTTTTTTTTTTTTCTGTTTCCACCATATCTGCAGTGACTGCCTCCTCTGAAGTCTTGAATCCCTTAAAGTCATCCATGAAGGTTGAAATCAACTTCTTCCAAAGACCTGGTAATGTTGGTATTTTGACCTACTCCAGTGAATGTTGTTAATGGCATTTCAAATAGTGAATTCTTTCTAAAGGTTTTCAATTGACACTGCTCAGATCTGTCAGAGGAATCACTGTCTCTGGCAGCTATAGCCTTACCAAAATATATTTCTTAAATAAGATAAAGTTGAAATTACCCCTGATCCATGGGTTGCAAAATGGATGTTGCTGGAAGGCATTAATCTTCTTATACCTCTCTACCAGAGCTCTAAAGTGACCAGGTGCATTGTCAATGTGTAGAAATATATTAAAAGGAGTGTTTTCTTCCTGAACAGCAGGTCTTAACAGTGGGCTTAAAATATTTAGTAAACCATGCTATAAACAGATGTGTTGTTATCCAGGCTTTTTTGTTCCATTTATAGAACACTGGCAGAATAGACGTGGCATAATTCTTAAGGGTCCTAGGATTTTCAGAATGGTAAATGAGCATTAACTTTAACTGGAAGTCACCAGGTCTATTAGCCCCTAATAAGAGAGAGAGTCAGCTTGTCCTTTGAAGCTAGATATTGACTTCTCTCTAGCTATAAAAGTACCAGATGGCAGTATCTTTCAATATAAGGCTGTTTTGTCTACATTGAAAATCTGTTTGTTGTAACCACCTTCATCAATGATCTTAGTTACATCTTCTGGATAACTTGCTGCTTCATCTTATACTTCTGTATTATGGAGATAACTCCTTTCCTTAACCCTAATCACCCAACCTCTGCTAGTTTCAAACTTTTCTTCAGCAACTTCCTCATCTCTCTCAGCCTTCATAGAATTGAAGAGAGTTAGGACCTTATTCTAGATTAGTATTTGACTTAGGAGAATGTTGTCACGGGTTTGATCTTCTATCCAGACCACTAAAACTTTCTCTATATCAGCAATAAGGCTGTTTTTTTAAAAAATCATTTGTGTGTTCATGGGGATAGCACTTTTAATTTTCTTCAAAAACTTTTCCACTGCATGCACAATATGGTTGTTTGGCATAAGAGGCTCAGTTTTCCACCTGTCTTGGGTTTTGACGTGCCTTCCTCACTGAGTTTAATCATTTCTAGATTTTGATTTCAAGTGAGAGATGTGCACATCTTTTTTTTTTTATCACTTGAACACTTAGACTCCATGGTAAGGTTATTAATTAGCCTAATTTCAATATCATTGTATCTCAAGGAATAGGGAGGCCTGAAGAGAGAGAGAGAGAAGGAACTACTGGTTGGTGGAGCAATCAGAACACACATCATCTTTGTGTGAGCCAGTGCACTTAAAAGTGGGCATGGTTCATGGTGTCCAAAACAATTGTAAGAGTAACATCAAAGATCTCTGATCACAGATCAACATAACAGAAATAATAATAAAGTTTGAAACATTGCAAGAGTTACCAATTTGTGGTACAGAGACATGAAGTCAGCACATGCTGTTTAAAAAATGGCACCAATAGACTTGCTTGATGAAGGGTTGCCACAAATCTTCAGTCTCTAAAAAACACAATTATCTGCAATCTGCAAAGAGCAATAAAATGAAGCACAATACAAGATACGCTTGTATACTGAAAAGAAATTATGAGCTGAAAAAAAAATGACTTTTGATCTTTAGATATCAGAGTTGGCTACATAAAAACTTCTATTCCAAAAGACAGTTATGAGAACATGTCATCATTTAAGCAGTACTAATAATTTCATGACTTGTAAAAGCATTTTGATTACAATTAAATATTTTCAGGTAAATATCAATAGGGATGAAACATTGAAACATATATTATGTTATACAACATGTTATAAAGTCTTCCTCCTTGTTGTTTTCAAAATATATCCCAGGATTAAAAAAAAAAGTTCTCTGCTCTTTTCTAAAATTAACAACATAACCGTGTCTTTACTCAATTTGAGCATGATTGGTTAGCAATGCTCCAAACTTGTCATAGCTAACAAATTTGTGGTGGGATTATTTCTCACTTCTTAAACTTCCACATTCTACACTGCTGTACTACTTGAAAGTTGGTACTCTTCTGGCTTCCAAATTAGCCTATAATTGCAATAATTAAAAGTAGCATTTATTAAGAACTTTTTATGGGCCAGACAATGTACTACTGTACATTTATTAGCCGTGTGTTTTTCACAACAGTATTTATGGTAGATGTTATCACTATACTATTTAACAGATGAAGACATTGCAACTCAGTTTAAAAACTAGTATTATGTCTCTACTAAAAATACAAAAAATTAGCCGGATGTGGTGGTGGGCACCTGTAGTCCCAGCTACTCGGGAGGCTGAGGCAGGAGAATGGCGTGAACCCGGGAGGCAGAGCTTGCAGTGAGCCGAGATCGCGCCACTGCACCCCAGCCTGGGCGACAGGGCGAGACTCCGTCTCAAAAAAAAAAAAAACAAAAAACAAAAAAACAAACAAAACAACAAAAAACTAGTATTATTCAAGCATGGCTTAATGTAGGTCTTTCTGATTCCAGAGGTCAATTTCTTGATTACTTTTTCTACAACCTCTCTCAATAGCACTTTGGATTTTGGACTTTTCCCCCAAAGCTGTTGTTCTGTCTTATGATATTTCTATCACTTTATTAAGTCCTCCATAATGTACTAATTTGTTTTGCTTTCTCTACTTGTCTTAGGCAGCATATTACCCCAGTTCCTTATGTTCAGCTGCCTTTTTAATATCTCTAATGGCCTCTTTGTCATATGAAATGCAATTAGGATATATTAAGCTGCAGTAAATAGAGCTAGATACAGAGTCAGAGATTGTAAATCCTTATTCTAGATTTGTTATTAACTATCAGGGCTTGAAAATGCCACTTAAAAATCTTTGGATTTCAGTCTCTTCGTCTGTAAAGTGATATTTGGCTTCACAATCTTTAAGGCTATTTCAAATCTTAAAAACATGTTTTGTATTAAACTTAACACATTTCTTCTGAGACATACTCTTCATTCCAACTATTGCATTTCTCCTATGACAATTCCATTCACTTCTGTAGCATTCTGAATCTTGATCCGTCTCCTTATCCTGTAATTCCTACACAGAGTCATAAAGTTTAGTATTTCTTTGCTCAGTTGTGTTTATTTTGCCTTACAGCATAAAGCTCCATTTCTCAGTCATATCATCTAATTATGGGATTTAGTAAATAAATATGCAAGGGTAATTATGAGCCAAAATCTGTGACACTATGTTCTTAGAAATAATTAGTTTTCTAAGATTGTGAATATAACAAAAAAGATCAAAATTTAACAATAATACTATATTAGGAGAAATAAGCTCTGTGTGTGTTAATTAGCATGGCTGAAGATTAACTTTTAAGGTCCAAAAATAGAGTAAGATGTGGTTTCATTTTTTTTCTGTAAAAATATGGGCCTTTACACACTGACAACAGAGAAAACAAAAACAACTGAATGCCTTTCTGTATTATTATCATTATTTTTACTTTTTTCTTGGCTGATGTGTGTCTTCTGGGACTCAGAAGAAATGGTAGGCTCCCCAATGAAGAGTAAAAGTAGGATTTATAGATTCTATAACTCCAGGTCAAATTTGAAACTTGGTGGGGTGAAATATTTCCATTACCCTGTGGGTATCTAGTCCTCTGCTTATGGGATCCTGTAAGTTATAATCTTAATTTTTGTTGCAAGTGGTCTGACATTCAGTAGCAGGCAGCCTAGGTACCTATAACTCATTAATCCTTTTTAACAGACAACGCCAAAAGCAGGCAACACTCAAGTTTCAAGTATAACATTTACACCAAAATTAAAATTGCAATATTATAATCAAGTTATACCAGCAAGCTTTGTATATAAGGATTTCTGACTGTCAGTTCTTTAGGGCTGGTCAGGAGACCAAAGAAAGTCAGTCTTATTACAAAGTGACATTTACTTAGGGAGTTTCAGACATCATGAAGAGGACTACCTTCCAAAAACGTTGTGATTTTTCCATAGCAGATTCAGAAATGTTTACTCTGATAATTTCAGCCTTATCAACAGATTTGAGTCACTTGAGTCACTAGAATCATTATACAGAAAAGTATTTGACAAGATCCCTCTTTACTCCCTTCAAACAAGAAAAAAAAAGCTGCATCTAAATCCTCCAAATGATAATTTTATTGGTATACACACAAATACTGCAAGCCATTTGTACCTACAACTGGACTTAAATCAGAGAGCAGTTAAAGAAATAAAAATGTGAAACATTCATTCAAAAGAGTTAATTGGAACTAAATGAAAGTGTTTTGTTTTGTTGTTGTTGTTTCTTTGCTTAAGCAATTATATAATTGTCCCCCTCCAGTATTAAGAAAAAAAACGACAAACAAGTTCATTTATTGGTTTACAAAACTGAAATTACTTGGCTCAAAGAATTACAAACTCCTGATCACAAGCAGCTATCATTTCATGGAAGGAAAATCAGGAACTGAAGTGCTAGCAGTGTTACACAGTAATCAAGCAACAAACTTTCTTGGCATTAGTGAATTACTACTACAGAGCATTAATTTCATGCTTGTCTACTCCAGTAAACTATGAAAGCTTGCAGAAATTTAGGAAACAATAGTTAGAATAGAGTCAGAAAGCTCCTTAAAAGTAGAGAAAAATGAAGTAATTGAAAGCACTTAATACAATTAAAATTTTTTATCTTAACCATGTTTGCAAATATCATGAGTATATCTAGGGTCTTATTTTTTGGAGAAATTGTTAATAAGTCTATTGCACATGAATCATGCATATTAAAAATGATTTAAAAGTTATGAGAAGGGATACCTTTATTTAAGTTGAAATTTGGAAGGTTAGGAGTCAGTGAGGAGCCAGTTAGGAGCCAGTTTCATTCTTAATTCCCCAACCTAAGGTTTTAAATTTTATTTTACATTAAAGTGGTTAAAACTGAGGAATATGGAAAAATGTAGCAAGATACAAACTCATAAATTTTGGGTTTCACTTCACAAATTAATTTTTTCTTCTCTGATTTTACTTATTTATTCATAATGACCTTTCCTATTTTTTAATTTAGATTCATTGGTTTAGTCTGTAATGTAGCACTGATGATCCAGGAATGTTTTTTGCTCTAATAAACTGCTTACAGAGGTACAAGCACTTGTCTGAAGTCACTTTAACTTTGTGTCTGCATGCCCTCAGGGATACTATCATTTGTTTTGATGTCCCATGTGTGAACAAAAACACCTCGCAGAATGGCATTTATATGTGCATGGAAATTTTCAGCAGTTATTCTTCTGCCTTTGCCACTGACTCATTTGTAAATCACTTTCAAATATACCCTCTATTCTGCACTAAAATGACTTTATCCTCAACTCCTGAAGATAGTTTCATGACACAAAGTTGTCATCTTATGGTTCATTATTTTTGTGGAAGTACTTGAGCCGTATATACCTGAAGAGAAGACACCAGTGGGTTGTGTGTGCACATGCTCTTAGCTCTCTTGATCTTACAAGTATTCTTATTTCCCATCTCTCTTGATTAAAGGGGGAAAAAAGAAGGAATTGTGAATATTCTTATAATTGAATCAAATATGTAAGACCTATTCAGATATGTCAAGGACGTGTGCTTATCTGAGACAAAAGGGCACACTTCTGGTCATTCTTGCAATCTGTAAATAGGTATATATTTAGATCTGGAAAAGTCAATATAATCTATTTTGTCTTCTTCTCTAGAACAGATAGAGATGTTTGGGAGGGAGTGGGGATTGCAGAGCTACCAGTCTGGTTCAAGCCCATACATATGCCCAATGTCCCATACTGAACTGATCTGCCTTGTATTTGAACTTCGTGTTTCAGAAACATAATGATGAATAGTCTTATCATAACTTCTTTATGAAAACATGAAAAACAGATAAAAGCCCTCAGTCGGTAAAACGGAATTTTTTAGCAGTACATTTTCTATAATAGTTAAACACTCCTAATCTGAAAATCTGAAATCTTATATGTGCTAAAATCCAAAACTTTTTGTGTTGACATGATGCTACAAGTAGAAAATTCCATAACTGACCTCTTATGATGGGTTGCCATCAACATGCAGGTGCACAATATACAGTTTATTCAGTGTTCCTGGGGGAAAAGACCCTTGGTAAACCTTTTCAGTTGCAATCTATCTTCCCTGAGCACACCCAGATTCTTCCATGCAAGCACATCCACAAAGGGTAATAAGACGGCAAGCGTGTAGGCCGAATGTGCCAACAGCAGTTTCCTGATGCCCCACATGGGGCCAAGACCTATGTGGATTACCCATGATGATTTTTGCTTATTCTGTGCTGTGGTGTAAAGATGTTGTTGAAAATGCCAAAGAGGACTGCAGATACTTCTATGGGTAAAAGTGAAAAGAAAAGGAAGCATTTATGTTCATCTATAGCACAGAAAGCTAAGCTGTTGGAGAAACTAGACTGCAGTATAAGTGTGAAACGTATTACAGGAGAGTATGGTTCTAGAATGACCACCATGTGTGACCTGAAGAAATGGAAGGACAAACTGTTGAAGTTTCATGCTGAAAGTGATGCATAGAAATTATTGAAGAACAGGAAAACACTGCATAAAGCTAAAAATGAAGATCTTGACCATGTACTGAAAGAATGTATCTGTCAGACTAAGTGAACACATGTCACTAATGATATGCTGATCATAAAACAAGCAAAGGCTTATCATGATGAACTAAAAATTGAAGGGAACTGTGAGTAGTCAGCAGGCTGGTTACAAAAATTTTAGAAAAGACAGGGCCTTAGTTGTTTTAAGATTTGTGATGATAAAGCATCTGCTGACCACAAAGCAACCATGAAATTCATTAAGTGGTTTGCCAAGGTAACTGCATATGAAAATCTGATGTCAGAACAAGTCAATACTGCTGATAAAACATCACTGTTTTGGCATTACTGCCCCAGAAAGACACTCACTACAGCTGATGAAACAGCCCCTACAGAAATTAAGGATGCCAAAGACAGGATAACTGTGCTGGGATGTGCTAATGCAGCAGGCACACATAAGTGTAAACTTGCTGTGATAATCAAAAGCTTGTGACTTAACTGTTTTCAAGGCATGAATTTCTTACCAGTCCGTCATTATGATAACGAAAAGGAATGGATCCCCAGGAACATCTTTTCTGACTGGTTTCACAAACGTTTGTGAGCAGCTTGTGCTCATTGCAGGGAAGCAGGATGGAATGACCAGTGCAATATTTTGTTATTCCTTGACAACTGTTCTGCTCATCTTTCAGCTGAAATTCTCGTCAAAAATATGTTTATGCTATGCAATATCCCCCAAATGTGACTTCATAAATTCAGCCATTTGACTAGGGTATCCTTAGATTAGTGAGGAATAAATATAAAAATACTTTCTTAAACAGCATGCTAGCAGCAGTGAACAGAGGCATGGGTGAGGAAGGTTTTCAAAAAGGATCACATCAACGTAAAATAGCCGAGATAGTTCTGAATCAAGGTGATTGTGATAATAGTGATGATGAAGATATCATTGTTAACACTGCAGAAAAAGTGACTATAGATGACATGCCAGAAATATGTGATTGGCTTATTGAAGGACTAGAGCAGTGTGATGAAATCATATCCATTTATAAAATTGAAGAGAGAATTCCAAGACAAAATGTTAATGAGGCTGCCCATCATTAATGAGGCAGATGACTCAAAAAACATTTTAAAGAGCCACCCAGCAGAATTCCTCCTTATCTTAGAGGACCTGCTTCCTGGTCTCTCAATGGCCTCTGATGTTTCTTCTCACCTAAAAAAAAAATACAGTGTACAGGCCAGGCGCGGGGGCTCACGCCTGCAATCCCAGCACTTTGGGAGGCTGAGGCGGGCGGATCACAAGGTCAGGAGATCCAGACCATCCTGGCTAACACAGTGAAACCACGTCTCTACTAAAAATACAAAAAATTAGGGGGGCGTGTCGGCGTGCACCTGTAGTCCCAGTTGCTGGGGAGGCTGCGGCAGGAGAATGGCGTGAACCCGGGAGGCGGAGCTTGCAGTGAGCCGAGATCATGCCACTGCACTCCAGCCTGGGCGACAGAGCGAGACTCCATCTCAAAAAAAACCGAAAAACGAACAAACACACACACAAAAAAACAAAAAAATACAGTATGGGGAGGCTGAGGCAGGAGAATGGCGTGAACTCAGGAGGCGGAGCTTGCTGTGAGCTGAGATCACTCCAGCCTGGGCGACAGAGCGAGACTCCATCTCAAAAAAAAAAAAAAAAAATACAGTGTACATAACCTTTTAATAAAACACAGCATCATAGCTGGAGACTGAAAGCCTGCTGTTGTGTGTTTTTGCTGAAGTTTAACAGCTGATCCAGGTATTCTGGTGATGTTACTCTGCTGCTTAGTTACCATGAATGCATGATCTTTTCACTGTATCAATGGTATGTCATCCTTTTTCCTGTTAAATACTTATGTGTGAATAAGTATAAGGAAATAGTTGCTTAACAGTAGCATATATTTTCAGAGTCACAAATGTTGGTGTTGCCAAACAATCACAGACTGGCTACATGGATGACTGAGATAGTGAACACTTTTGCTTTCTGAGGTTCAGTGTACACAAACTAGTTTCATGCACAGAATTATTTAAAAATTGTATTAAGTTACTTTCAGGTTATATGTATAAGATACATGTGAAACGTAAGTGCACTTCATGTTGAGACTTGGGTCCCATCCCAGGATAGCTTATTATATATATGCAAATGTTCCAAAATCCAAAAAATCTGAAATCTGAAGCATTTCTGGTCCAAAGCGTTTCAGATAAAGGATGTTTAACCTGTATAATGCTGACAAATTTTCACCAGTTGAACAATTAGCTAAAATAATATGCTAATCCTATCAGGGCCAAGAAAGTGACTCAGTCAAAAAATTTCTTATTCCTCTGTAAACCAGAATGTGTGGCCAATAGAAAGGAACATAGAGACCAGTCATGGTACAGAAGTCAAGAGGGAAGCTTGAGAAAAGATCTCTCCAAGGAGCAAAGGAGGGTGGTAGCATTCAGAGCCTGAGAGTCAGTATACCAGGGAGAAGCAGGTGAGATGGTCAGAGGCAAAGTGGTTCAGGGTTAATACCAAGACTGCTACCCACATTAAAGTGTCCTGTGTTACTTTTGGTAAGGTGCATGGGAAGACTGGCTGAGCTGAAGTGACCAGAGGTAGGGTTGAGAACTAAGACGATTTGGCTTGGTCCCAAAGAAGTTTTGAATGAGGATTAACTTATCTCCCTGCTTTCTCTCAAACTAGTCTTCCATGTGTCCAGACCTTCATCAACTGAACTCTGCTAATAAATGAGCTTAAATATAATCTGTTTTGAAATGTCTAGGAATGCCTAGATCTTGATTTTTAGGTGTTTCATTCAATACCTTGCATGAAAAACTGACTTGAGGGAAACTCCAAGACTCTAGATAGAGAATTCTCTTATTCTTATAGCTAGCCTCAGGCAACCTAAGCCCTTCAGTGTTCATTGTGTAGTAAAAGACAATTTAGAGATGTAACCTAGGCCTTTGAATTTAAGATTAAAAAAAGTACAGGAGTCTTTGGATTCTTAACACCTTGTCAATGTATGAGTTTGAGAAAATCTCTGAAAAATGTTTTAAGCCCTATATCTTGAATACCTTTAATTTTAACAGAAAATCTTAATGTTTTATGCTAGTTTTATGCTAGTCACTATGATATCCAATATAAACCCATTTCTGACAGTCTACCGATTACCAAAGCCTTGTCAATTATGATTCTGAAAACAAAAGCACTTGTAGGTACCTCTAGAGTAAGAGCTTCCTAATTAGAATTCTAATAAATCATTTCATATTAGGCTAACTCTAAATATCACACACAAAACATCCCATTGTATACACTGAGGTGTTTTTAAGAAAGTTATAAACATGTAACAGATAAATTTGACAAAATTACCTAAAAATTACTATTTATCTTTCCTACATTAAGCTAACGTTTTTCATAAACAAAACAACAACAAAAAATAACCCACATGTTGAAACTTGTCATATTATTTAAGATCTGCTATGTAAAATAGTATTTTTTTAATAGCATAAAACTTGTAACCCTGAAATTCCAGCGATTCTGGAACGTTCATTCGAACTATAGTGTTTATAAATTTAAAACTTAGATTTCTCTTTAACCACCCCAGATGGAATCAAGTTATTTCTCATGTGGAAACTTCTATTCTTAGAGAAGTTAGTTTATTACAGATTTCCAGGCCCCATCTCCTGAGTTTCATAATTAATTGGTTTTGGGGTAGGATCCAGATATTGCTTTTTCTTCCCCAGGTGAATCTATTCTGCAATCAAGGTTGAGAAATCTGGTATCAGTGGTGTTTAGAAATCTGGTGAAGGCAAAAACCATATACCTTTTAAATTTTCAAATTGTAATAGATAAAAAAAAAAAACTAATACACTTTTGGTTAAAATTCTAGATTCTCAGATCATAGCCACAAACATTCTTGATAAACAGGTCTGAAATGTCACCAAATAATCAGTATTTTTAACAGATGGCCCCTGTGGTTCTAATATAGGAGGTATCAAGAAGGACGGTATAAAGTCCACAGTTTGAAAAGCAAATTCCTGCAATATTTAGTAAAGAGTACTGAGTCACGAGGGCCCAATATAGATCTGTAAAATGGAATATTGGGAGATATGATCATAATTTTGATGAATGATTCCATATGTTTTTACAAGCTCAACAGTTTGGCTGGGACACTGGTCAAGTGGCCTATGTGTGAAATTGAAGAGAATTTCTACGGGATTAAGGGCAAAGACACAAGCTCTTAACTGGGGCAGTGGAGCAGGCCATACACCATAGGAATATGGTCAATAAATATAGTGGACATCTGATGTTTTGTACAACTAGCTTTTTATTTCCTATTCCAGTGGCTAGCTAGGTTTAGTCCTTGGGCCAGCAACAGGAGAAATCACTCTGACACTTACTAAAAATGCAAATTATTAGGCCCCATTCCAAATCTACTAAATCAGAAACTCTATGGGTAGGGCCCAACAATCTGTGTTTTAACAAGTGTTATTCTAATGCATGAAAAAACTTGAGAATCATCATCCTATTCCTTCAATATATGCTAGCTGATTTTCCTGTAGTGAATCATCCTTCTTGCAAACTTAGTCTCGGTCTTCTGAATGTGGTGATCCCACCTCATCCTGAATCTTAGGGAGGGCATATAAGCCAGTATGGAAAAAGAGGCTAAGTTCCAAGTCTTAACATAGCAAAAAGCAGGAACTATTTTTAGTAATGGGGCTGAAAATAAAGGTCAACCCATAGGAAAACAAAGGCCAGTGATGAAGAGAGGCCAGAGACATAGTCTGAGCCCCTGATCTAAGCTGTGTGTGAAAACTGCACTTTCAGTTACATAAGCTAATAAAAGTTTTATTAACCAAGTCTGAGTTGGGTTTCTGTAACTTGCAATCAGAAGTTTGACCAATACAAACAGAATCCATTAGGGAAAGCAGGCTGCAAGGACTGAAACACAAAAGACAAGCTGCTAGAACATCTCAGTGTAGCCAAAGTGTTAAGGGTTAGGGCTGAGCAGAAGCAGAATCCGAAACTGGGATAATGAAGGGAGGTCTTGGGGCTTCAGTTGCAGTTTGATTAAGTAAGCACTTAGATTCTTAGTGTTTGTGTGGGTCAGAATGGCTCAAAGGGCCAGAAGAGGGAAGACAATTACTGTTGTGCCTTCCCATAAAGCTTAAGAATCTTAACACATACACTCAAACATCCCACAAAATTTTTAGAGTCTTCCTGTGTTTGCTGTGAGAGATGCAATGCCAGGAGAGCAGAACCCTGGCCTAATGAAAAATGTGGTTTCTCTTTTTAATAATCATAAATTATTTTTGTGTGTAGTAAATTATTTTTGTGTGTAGTAGTTAGACGTCTTTCTGTGTCATGTTGCCTGTGGTAATCTATAAACAAAATATAATCAATAAAAATAGTTGACATTTTTGGTACATCAGATGCAATTGCAGTCCAATTGCACAATCATGGTAGCCTCTGCATTCAGAAGTCTATGGTTTTAATTATTTGATTAAAAAACCAATTTAACCTGTGTCAGGTGGTTACCATATAACTGTTGAAACAACAGACACAAATCTCAAAAATATGAGTCCTTTAGATAATAGTAGTTAATAAAAGTTTCTGAAAAATCTGGTGTCAGTGATGCTCACCAGGAAGCATTTCAAGTCCTTCAGGAGTATTCAAGGGTCTTCATTAGGCATTTTCACTAGCTGGAATCACAGCACTATCTTTTGTAACCACTGAGTTAACCGTTAACACAAAGTCATTCAAAGTCTTTTCTTTCTCTTGAAATGTGCTTTTGACTGAAGAGGGTTTTTACATCATTTATTACTAAAGATTATATTATTTTACCCACATTTTTATTCAGATAAATTATTCCAAATACACTGTATTTTCAGGGAAGAGTAGATAGCTTTAGGACTATGTAAGCTTCTCTTTTGGCCTCTTCAATGTTACAGTCTGATACTTTAAAGCCTTTTTCTTTTTTTTAACAATATACAACATTGAGAAGATTTGTGAACAACACATTTAAAAGTACCAACAACTAATGTTTACAGAGCATTTATATGTGCCAAACATTTTATAGGCATTATCTAATTTGTGTTGATGGCAATCTTGTAGGGGTATGTATGATCTTGTAGGGGTATGTATAATTTTATACATGAGGAAACTGAAATGGAAAGAGGCTAAGTAGCTTTCATAGGGGAATAGCTGGGATTTGAACTCAGATTTGAGAGCTCAAGCTTTTTATGATACTGCTTAATAAAATTATATAGACTCTATATGCTTTCCTGAACATATAAGCTTTGCATACATAGGAATATAATTTGACTGTAAGACACATGAAGGAAGAGATCATGACCTGTTTTACTAATAATTTACTAGTACCTAACAAGTATAACCATGTTTGTCACATAGAAGGCAACAGAAAAATTATTTACAAACAAATAAAATTATGAGTAGGATTGTATGGTGATACCAAGCATACAGCCGATTTTAGAGGACAGACCTCAACATTATTAGATAATTTTGTGGCATATTTTCCAGAGGTATGATTTGATATACATGAAAAACTGCATAACATTTCATTTAATATTTGTTTAGTAAGTTACTCTGACCACAGACACATTGAAGGATTTTTTCCCCTGATAATCTAACCTCTTGGGTACATCAAAAAGCTACTGAATTATAACTTAGAAGTTCTTTATCCGGAACTTCTATTCATTGTTGAAATCTTATCTATAGCACTCTTCTTGATGTTTGGTCTCTGTAGAACACTTCAAGTGACAGGGAGCCCAGTATTACATATGGCAAGCCACTCCATTTTTGAACTCTTATTGTATAGAAAGTTCTATCTTATAGTTAGTTGAAATCTCCTTCCTTGCAACTTCTTCCCATTGTTCTTAGTTTTGTCCTTGAGAGCTACTCAGAGTGACTGGCTGGACAAATGTCTACATGACAGTTCTTCAAATATTTGAAGGCAGTAATCATATCCCTCTAGGTTTTTTGTGCTCCAGGCTAAAAATCCCCAATTCCCTCAGATATTTTTCATGCTGCATGGTTTTAGCATTCTAGTGGTCAGTTTGTCTTTAAAAATCATCCTTTGACAGGCATCGATTTACCAAGAAGCTAAGAGCTCCAGGGCTTCACTTAACATGGGCGCCTTCCACAGTCTTAGGAGGGGACAGAGCAACATGTGTACATAGGAATATGTTTGGTAAAACTTGCAAAAGGAAAATATTGAGGTATCAGTGGGTTAAGACTCCTCTTTTAGGTGATAATGCCAGATGGCTTTGTGTTAGCCACAGGCATTTTTGGATTTGGCTAGTTTGGGAAATCTTTTAGTGGTTTAGTGGGATGTAACTGTGGTTTTTAGTTACTTCTGTGACTGTTAAGCTATTGCTAGCTGTCCCAGTATAGGGATGCCTTCCAGGAATCTTTCTATGTCTTTTGTGCCAACACTTCAAGCATCCTGACTTCAGGAAATTGAAGACAATCTGGTTAGTGAATATCATCAGCTCAAAAGGTATTTACAATTAGTGCATAAAAAACTTGATATGATCTGAAATCTTACAGCTCATATATGAAACTAAAGAGCACTTTTCCTTAAGTTTACAATAATCCTAAATATTGATATGACATTACTAATGAGTTTTGAAACTGAAAACTGTGTTTTTAAGCAATCAATAATTAAAACTAATTTCAACCAACTATGCTAAAAGATTGAAATATCTTTCTCTTCCTTCTACAAAAAATTGTGAAACTGCCATTATATAATGAGGTCACCTAAAGTTCTGCAGTCAACATATGTTTCTTAGAGGTGTGTTACGCAGTTCATTATAATGATATTTTTGAATCTTGCGATGTTTGTGGCATTTGTCAGCTTTTCTCATTCTAAATATTAATGCTTATACTTAGATTTGCATTTGTAATTTTTTAATTTTTAAAGAAGCCCCCCCACACACACACACACAAACTATAACCCATAGGCTTCACAAAACCTGGATCTTCCCTGCTCTCCAAAATAAATGCTGTCTGAATGAAAATATTACAATAGAAATGTTACCTCCTTTGATCTAATACTTTGCTTTTACTGAAGGCGGCTGGATTCCATTAGCTTTTCTGGCAGTTTTGCCACTCTGATTACAGAATTGCTGAATCAGAATCTTGGGATTGAGTATAACCTCAAAGGTCATCTAAATCAAACACTCATCCTATGCTCAAATCCCCTGCTGATGCCCCTGCAGGGTAGACATCAGCCCATGGTCGAATGCTTCCAGTGACAGGAAACTCATTATGGCCTGTGGAACTCATTACATCTTTAAACAACTCAAAATTTCATAAGGGTTGAATAGTACCTCTTATTGGACTTACTGTAAAATTAAATATCTCTTTTTTAATACACTTACCTAAATCTGATTTTTTTTAACTTATTGAATTTAATTGAAAAATAAAAATTGTATATATTTATGGTGATGACATGATGTTTTCAAGTATGTATAGACTGCGGAATGACTAAACCAAGTAAATTAACATAGGTATTATCTGACATAATTTTTTGTGAAAATACTTAAAAATCTACTTACTCTTAGCAATTTTCAAGAATACCATATATTGTTATTACTACAGGTACCATGTTGTACCTCTTGAACTTATTTCTATTGTCTAATTGCCATTTTATATGCTTTGACTAGTATCTCCCATATGTCCCCCTCACTTGTTCCAGTCTCCAGTAACCACCATTCTACTCACTGCTTTTACGAGTTCTACTTTTTGAGATTCCACATATAAATGAAATCTTTTTTATCTGGATTATTTCACTTAACATAATGTCCTCCAGGTTCATTCATGTTGTTGCAAATTACATTTTTAAAAACAACTTTATCAAGATAGAATTAATACATCTTTTTATTGTACTTAATATTTACATTTTTAGATATTACATATATTTATAATAGGTGAATATAATAAAAGGATATTATTCATATTCACCTATTACCAATAATTTTAACTTTCCAACATATCCTTCAAATAGATATTCTTTAACTGATGGTCTGTACTGTGGTAGCCTGGTCACTAGTAGAAAAAAAAAAAACAACGAATGTTATAGTAATTACCACTTATACAGCATTACTGTATGCCCAGGAAGATTTTATTTATAAGAATTTCATTTCTATAATAACACTATGAGATAATATCTTCTGTGTCTTATAAGTTAAAAAACTGAAGCTCAACCCAGGTAAATAATTTGACTAATTTCATGCAGCCATAAAGTTGCAGAACCGAGGTTCAAACCTAAGTCTATGTAACTGTGAAGCTCATACTTCAAACCAGTAGACTACACAAGCTCCTATAACATTGTGTTATCTCTAGTAATGATATTCAGAAGCAATAGTATGTACCAAACTCTCTACATAAATTATTTCATGTTAGTATATTTATCTGGAAAACCCAATAAAGTAGGTATTGTGATATTCAATATATAGTTCAGAAGGGTTAATCTGTCCAAGTTTACTTAGCTAGTGAGTGGTATAGTTAGTGTTTGCATCTGTCTAATATTTTTGGGCTGCTATGACAAAATACCATAGAAGGTTTATAAACAACAGAAATTTACTCTCATAGTTCTAGAGGCTGGGAATTTCAAGATCAAGTTGCTGACAGATTCAGTGTCCTGTGATGGCCTCCTTCCTGGTTCCTAAACAGCTGTCTCCTTACTGGACTGTCATATGGTAGAAGGGGCAAAAAGAGTCTCTGGGGTCTCTTTAGTAAGGGCACAATCCCATTCATGAGGGGTCCATTCTTATGACCTAATCACCTCCCAAAGGCCCCACATGCTAATACCATTACCTTGTGGGCAGGATTTTAACATACAGATTTTGGGGAGATATAAACATTAAGATCATAACAGCATCCAAATACACTTAATGTCAAAGGCTTTGCCTTTCCCCTAGCTTGTTCCATCACTTGGGTTGTAGAATAGGTCAGTTGTCTAGTAATGTCCTGGGGAGAATCATGAGTCATCTAAGATCCTCATGATTGCATTGTCTCATTCTGTTGCTGCAGCTGATCTCTTGAGGCTGAAGGTTGAAAGCAGCCACCAGGATTTACAAATATAATATAATATAATATAATATAATATAATATAATATAATATAATATAATTGTGTATACGTACACATTTGTGTATTTGTCTATATTTCCATCCTAGTCATTTGGCCTAATATGGAGTGAATAAGTAAAATATCACTGCTAATAGATTTCCATTCCAAAGCTGCCAGCTCTATGATGAAAAATTCGGCTTACCACTGCCCAATCTGCTTCTCCACTTCAATCTGGCAAACTATTCACTTATTAAAAGTATATCTCTATAAAGCCTTTTTGATGGGAAGGTGAGACACTTGGGGAATATCATATTATAAATTCCACATTGAGGTCCTCTCTTCTTATGCTCATTTTAATACAAAGTTCATTTACTATGACTGTAAAAGTTAGATTTGGAATGGAAAAGAAGTGGTGTCATGTAAGGACAACATGACGCCCAAGATGAACACATATTATATCCTACCTCCGGGTGGAGCTGGCTTAGGTGGTCAATCAGTCCCATTGTGCTAAGTATATGTGTCTGCTTATGTATATCATCTTTAATGGTTGTTGAATGACTATTTTTTTAAATGATAAAAACTATAAATTGTATATAATACAGAAAAGTGTTTATCATCTACACATTGTTAGCTATTATCTTAGTTACTAAAAATATTGATATCATACTCTGTTTGTTGAGTTTAAAAGAAACTTTTAAGCTATTTTAGTATAATTATCAATTGTCCTGGAGTGTGAGTCCTAGGGAAAACAATTCTTCTATCAAATTTTTTAATTTCCATGGAATTTTATAAAATAATTATTTAACACCATTGCTATGTCAAACAATTAGCTACACCATTGGCTTTTTGAAATATGGTAGTTGTCACCTGTCTGATGCCAAGTGTTCTACTTCTGGTGGCTTAATAGGTAAGCCAGATTTGATTGTGTGAACTCTAATTGTCTCAGGGTGCTTTGCTGTTTGATTTTGTTTTAAATAACAATTGTAGACAAATTTTATCTCACTCATAACTTGACATATTCCATATCCATCTCAACTTGGTTGGTCCATGTTACCAGGACAGAACCCCAAATCAAAGGTTTTAGATTAAAAAGTCATTAGGCTTATTGTAGAGGTTGGCTGCAATCTTAACCTGTCAAGATCTAAACAGCCTGCCTTTAGCCTCCAATTTTATGGTCTTATGAGAACGTTTCCATGACTAAATTCCTGTTTCTGTTTATCTGCCTGATTTCCTGTCCCATTCATTCCAATATGGACTATTTTATATATATAAATATATATATATATATATATATATATATTTATTTCAAGTATTTCATGATTTTAGGATCTTTGCTAAAAAGTTGGACCATTAAGGAAGTGGTCATATCATGAAACACACTGTCTTCCATTATCTCACCAGCTCCAAACCCCTGGCCTCTCATTTTCTCTCAGTACTTGGCTGTTTTTCAGAATAACTCCCACCTTTTTTTACATTTTCTCAAGGATAACTTTTTTTTTTCTCCTAAATTCAGTCCCTAGTCCTTGCCTTTCTTTCCAAACTAAGCCCCTTAAGGAACTTCCAAATACAGAATACTCCCTAAAGGTAAATCTGGAAAGTGTAATTTCCTCCGTGATTAAGATTATTCACCACCCTATCGATTGCTAAGGTTATTTTCTCTGCTGTCATATCTCACGAAAAGCTTTGATAAAACTGACCAAACATTTGTAACATATCCTGAATCTAGCCACTTTTCTCCCCTTCCACTGTGACTATCTGTCCTGGTCACCATTTTTTCCCAACTGGATTATTCCCATAGCATTCTAAATGATCTCCCACTTGCACCCCGATCCCCTAACAGAATACTCCCAACCCTACAGCCAGAAAATCCTTTTAAAACATATATCACTTCTCAGCTTAAAACTATAAAACTTGCAATGGCTTTATATTTGACAGAGTGAAAGCCGACGTCCTTCCAATAGCCTAAAAGATCTTATCTCTCTCTGGCTTCTTCTCTTTCTACTCCCCTAACTCCTCCTTGAGACACTCCCAGCTCATGACACTTCGTCACTTCTGGTGATTATCTTTGCTTTGTTTGCTAGCTCAGAATAATTTTTCCCCTGGTATAAGGTTGTCCTGCTCCTTCGCTGATACCAAATCTTTCCTTAGTGAGGCTTCCATGGACATTTTACTTAAAATTCCTCACTCAACACACACCACTAATCTTCCTTTGTTTTGTTTCTGTAGCACTTTTGACCTTTTAACTGACTCTATTATTGCCTATCTTCCCCCTTCACCCATGCTTAGAATACAAGCTCAATGAGAACAGGCATTTTGTAAAAATTGGTATATTCTCAGAACCTAGAAGGGTTCTTGGTACACAATAGTTGGCAAATAAATATTAGATAGCAAAAGCAATGAATAAATTAGTGAGATTATTTCATATTCATGCTGAGATCTACCTTTAGTTGAGTACATTAATCAATGTTTAAAATTTGATTAGGTACATAACTTTATTCATTCAACTACTTTAGGGACACATTGATAAATGGCACTTAATATGTGGGAATACAAACAAATAAGTGATCATTTTAAATGATAAACGCTTTGAAGGGAAGAAACAGAGTACAGTGATGGAAGATAGCTAGGATGATCCAACTTAAATGGTTGACTTATCTAAATAAAGTGGTATCAAACCAAAATATGCAGAACGAGGTGTCTGCTACATGAGGAACAGGGGTAAAAGCTTCCCAGAAGCAAGTTACAGCACATGCAAATATCCTGCAGCAGGAAATAGCATTTGAGGGACTGAAAGGAATACCTGTAAATGGAGCCCACTGAGGGAGAAGGGTTTCATGAAAGGAAAGTGAAGAGTGAGGTGGGGCTGAGATTATGCTGGGTCTTGCAGACCATGAATAGGGGTTTAGTGTGCATTCTAACTGCATTGGAAGTCACTGAAAGGGAGCAACACAATCATCTAATTTTTTTTAAATGGTCATTTTGGCTTCTGAGTAGAGAACAGATTTGAGGGAACAAGAGTGTCTTAGGTTCTATGAACAACAGCTCAAGAAAGATGAGAAGATACAGGTTTTTAAAATATATAATCATAAAACAAAAAGTTAAGGTACAAAGCAAAATTTGGAATATAAACAGAAAAAGTGAATCATATTTCCTCTTTTTTTCCTCTCTGCTCTCTACTTTCCTACATTTCCAAATAGTTAGTGTTAGAATATCTTAGTATTAGTTAGGGGAAGAAAATCACAGGCATGAACATACATACAAACATAAAGAGAAAAAAGAGAAGAAAAATTCAAAGTAAAATGTGAACTCTGCTCAGTGGATTTATAAAGTAATTCATTTACAATTGAATTTTATTTTTTAAAAACCAAATTGCCACTGACATTAAATTTAAGTCATATTTGTTTTGGAGACTATCCCAAGTTAAAGTATAGATATGAATAATATAATATTTTGTTTTTTGTAGTTTTCCATTATTAAAAAAATCCAAACAAATACCACCACGACAGTATATAACAGAAACACAGCAATAGTGGTTAAAATATTTATCTTTGATTACAGAACTGAAGATTAATAAGTTATCAACATTTAAAGGGAGGAGTAAACGCCAAAGAAATTTAACATGCTTCTTCCATCTATCAGTGTCTATTGTGAAAAGTTCAAGTTACCTATTTTGTTTTTATCTTCAATGGGATAAAGATCCTTTGTCTACAATATTGGTTGTTGTTTCTTTGAAAATCTATGCTTATGGGAAATTTCAGAATTAAATGTAGAATGAGGTTTAAGTTTGATTAGTCCATTGCAACTGAACACAGCAGGAAGAGGCCAGCAGAGTGTAGGGTGGAATTAACATTCATGCAATATATAGGGTTGCCTACTGATAAATTGTGTGTCTGAGCCTTTTGCTTTCTTGGAAACTATTTTCAAGGTTGGTATAAGGCTGTGGAACGTTTTGTGAAATCACTAATGGTTTTCTAGACCTATATTGAGTATTTCAAAATGTCTACATTTGTATTTTGTGGTTGGTAAAAATGATTAATAATACCTTGCTTTTAAATAAAATGTCAAATTATATAATCTTCACAAAACTAATCATATTTTCCACCAAATTTTCTCAGTTCTCCTAAGCCCTTCTACAAACAGGGAGGCCTTTATGTAATATCTTGGCTTGCTCAATCGACAGAATGCTATGAAAATAACTGTTACTAAAGGTTTTAAACGAATAATGAAGGTTGGCTGAATTAAATGCCCTCCGGCTTATGTTTCCTTCTCTGACCCTAAGGCAAAAGGACACTCACAATATCTTTTTATTTTTATTTGTAGTAATTACAGTGGGCCCATATGATTTTAAGAGAAATTTACACCAGTTTCAAATCATTCATAAAGGCAATCTAATTGGCAATGATTCCTTAATGTGGATATTGGTTTTGGTTGCTGACTCCTTCAAAAACAACATCTTTTCTCATGTGGAAATACTGCCTGGGAAAGAACTAGAATGTCCATGTGACCAATGAGGTCATATCAGCCTTGAGTGGGTTTGGCTGCCTTGTCTGTTAATCTCCTGGTGCCAAGTTAAACACAGCCCAGGGAAAAATTATGTGCTCCATTTATTATCACGCACATCCTTGGAATGAACTGAAGGGGGCAATATTGACTAAGAAAATTCAGCAGAGCAGTAGTTAAGGAAATAAACTTGGGAACACTGTAACATTATTTAAGATAAAAATCATTTTTGTTTGCCAGCTGCTACTACCATTACACACATATACACATACACAATGCCCAATAAAGAATTACTGAGGGACTCAAAGTTTCAAATATCATGGATTGTATTATAAATTATATTCACAGATTATAATAACAGCCAAGTTGGTTTTTGTCTGCAAAGTATATTTTAAAAGGTACATTTTAATAGGTTTGGCACAAGTTTAGCTAACTTTATTAGCCTTTCTATCTAACTCACTCTGTGTGAAGTCCCTCACATAATAGATTTTGGTTGTTTCACAGCAAACATGATTTCTTCTTTCAATTAGCTTAACGTACACAGATAAGAGTAGATAAATCAGGCCTGAGGTGCCTCTCCTTCCAACAGCACTTTTCCTATGCGATTTCCTCTAGCCTTTATTGAGGAAAGCAGACATTCTGGCAATAATATCTTTAAACTTGTGCTATAGGCAGGCATGGTGGCTCATGCCTATAATCCCAGCACTTTGGGAGGCTGAGGCGAGAGGATCACTTGAGCTGAGGAATTTCAGACCAGCCTGGGAAATATAGGGAGACCTTGTCTCTACACAAAATTTAAAAAAAAAAAAAATTAGCTGGTTGTGGTGGCATATGCTTGTGGTCCCAGCTTCTTGGGAGGCTGAGGTAGGAGGATTGCTTGAACTTGAGAGGTAGAGGCTTCAGTAAACAGTGATTGCACCATTGCACACCAGCCTGGGTGACAGAACAAGACCCCCATGTCAAAAATAAAAAACCTGTGCCACAAGTTGTCATAAGTTTATATTTAAGTGACAAATATAGCAAACATAGTTTTTCACTTAGGAATATTTGTATGTGAATGAATGTGTGTGTGTAACTTTCTGCATATGATATGGCTTCTAATAAAATAGAATAACAGCATTTTCACAACTTAGATTTTTACTGAAAAAAAAACTATATTATATAAACGCATACCTGCTCATTTTATAATAGTAGTCAGACCACTCTAATTTTCCTGTTCCAGAAAGTGTGTTATTCTTGACCACTCCCCTTTTCCCTGGATAACTTTATTTGCAACAGAAATATCTAGTCTCTCACTTCTACTACTGAATTGCTCATTTTATTCCCCATTCTAAAACAAAACTCTTGGGAGGATTACAGTTAGTAGTATACCTGGATGAGGTATTGTTTGAAGAACAGATAATTTAGGGAGGTGAATTTTGTTGTTTTGAGTGGGGAGTGGGGACCCTCAATAGTTGTATTTTATACACACATAAAATTCTACATAAAGACAATTCTATATAAATGAAGTAATATAAATACAAACTAATATTAATACAAGATATATGAGATGTTTGTAGATAATTCTCTCCATAGCTTAATTTCTCTACCCCTAAAATGAGAAGGTTGGACTAAATTAGCCAAGGAGGGAATACAAAAAATTAGTACAATCACTTCAGAGACCTGGAATTGACACCAGAAGCAAGGACTTGATTATCCAAGGTCAAACTGCTCAAGAGAGCCAGAGTCAGGCCTAGAACCCAGGTTTCCAAAAGCCTAGTCCATGCTTCCTCCACCAGAAAAATACCGTATTGTTCCTAGAATGAATGCCATATCCGGATACTTGCTGCTGTTAGTCAAGCCCAGTGCTTAGGTGTCACATTGATGACAAGGTACATACAGAGATATTTACTGAACCAGACTAAGGGCATCAAAGTTTCCAAGCACACGTTTAATGAAATGTCCTCCACCAGTCAAGGAGGAATGAAGAAAAAGCAAAACAAAGAAGGGAGTGAAGGAACAATACATAAGAGAAAGACGGTTCCATTAAGGACAAGGGACAGGCATAAATATGAAGAAGATGGTATGGGGAGCTGGATCTGTGTATGCTTGAGGAAAGCAAAACAAAAAAGCAAGCAATTTTCTGTCTATTGCCGGTAACTCACTCTCCTTCCACCTTCCCTCATTGGGCAGGCTATTCTGAGAACCTATGATTTCCTTTCTCTCTTCGTTTTATCTTTGTTCCCTTTCAGCCGAACATCTGTTTATTTTTATTGATTAGTTTAATTATGAGATATTAAAAATGTGCTCCTACTAATTTCACTTTATTTTTTTCTTAATTAGAAAACAGTATAGGAATTGGCATAATCCTGAGTTGGGCCTAAATTGAACATTTTTAATTATTTTATTGTATAGCAAAATAACTTACCTTAAAATTAAGGGCCTCCTACAATTACAAATTTAAAGGATTACACAATGTTCCTGAGACACTTTTTAGCAATTATTTATAAAATAACATAGCATATAAATATCAACTCACCACCTAAGGGGTCCCAAGTCTAAGACACACCCCTTCTTCTCAGTACCTTTTTCCAATAAATCATTAGTCATGAAGATCTTATTGTGCCCCTAGGACACACTGTTTTAGTCCATTCAATGCTCTTATGTTTAAAGTCCTGAGAAGAACCAACTTGGTTGAATAAAGTAGCGAAGATCAAGGTCACAAGATTTCTTAGGATGATTTATATGTCTTCTGTCATCAACCATGTTGATTTCAAAGACATCAGTAAAGTATCAACCCTGGATTCAATTCAAAACTACGGATATGTGTTGCTTTAGGCTGGGGGGCAATCTTTTTTTATCTTACAAAAAAAAAGAAGACTATGTCTAGGGGAGTATACAGTGTTGTAAAGAACTGATGTCCTTTTCCAAATATGATACTACTATTTGCATTCACATATGGTTAGAATGTATTTATATATAATTTGTATATCATTCCCACTATGCACACTATGCATTAGTGGTGTCAGTTCTCTTGTTTACTGCTTCCATTGATTTTTACAACTCTAACTCTGAAATGGCACTACAGTTGAAGCTTTCCCTAGCCTCCTCTTCATTCTTTACACATTCTTTGCTCTTTCCATTGCTCTGGTTGTCCAGGCATCTCTAATTATACTACCTATTATAGTTATAATGAGCAGGTTTTCAGTTTTTCCCCTATCCATATCCATGATTATTAAATTCTCTATTACTCCTCCTTACCAGAAAAGATACTGTTTGTCAAACACCCAAAAGAGATATCGCTGTGATGAAGTCATTACTGATTTCTAAAATGATCAGAAGGAATTTTCTTGATTTAGCATTTTGTGTCTATTTAAATGAGGTTAATGAATTGAAGAAGCTCTCCTACAGCAGAGCATGTCAGGTTAAAATGACCATCTATGAGTCTTTGGATTCATAACACCTACAAATACATCAAAACACAACGCAGGCAGAAGAGCACTTTGCTCTGACTACAAGAGTGTTGAATCATTACAAATTATTATAATTATAGTACATGCATTCATGTGGGAATTTTTATCACTCCCTGACAAATAATGGTTCTCAATAATATTATAAAGTTCATAAGCAATTAAAGTATATCTTTTTCTTTTCATAGAATTTTCTCTATTCATTTGTCTTGTATCTGTCTCTATGCATTTGTGTGAAACATCTTTAAGGTTAACAGCAACTATGAAAATCTAGGGAGAGAGGATGATCTGAAAAAAGAACCAATGAATTTTAAATGAAGTTCATATTGGAAGGCCTTTGAAAAAAAAGAATTAATGTCTTTACTGTAATCTGACTATAGTGGGTTAGCTGCTTAAAACTAAGTTTTGAATTATTAATGCTGAAAAACATTTCTACAAATGTGCCTAATAGGAAGTTGTAGAAACAAACACAATAGTCTTTAGTGAAAATGTATAAAAGTCTTGCTTGGTTGTTTATAACCAACCAAGACATTTAAAATAATAAAATATATAAATGTCTTGGCCCTGTGGATGTCTCTTAAAAATAGGTACTTATGAGAGTGTACATAAAGAAATAAAAAAGACAAAACTAAGCACTATCAATTAAAAGACCTGCAGTGTGACATGTTTTGAATGCAAGTTGATGAGTCAAGGCTATGGTGCCCGGCTGAAAAGCAGGTGTCCCTGAGAAGCCAAGAATCCTGGAGAGTATCTGAGAACTACCAAGGAAAGCAGTCCCACCACACAAACGGCAGACGAAGTGCCAGAAAACCAGCTTAACAGCAGCTTACGGAAGGGAGGCAGCGCAAATCTCTCAAGCTGTTCTGCTGCCATCCAGGAGTGCCTCGTATGTAAATCCTAATAAACTCACCTACTTGCCAAGCTGGACTTGTCTGAGTCATTCTTTGGTCTCTTGGCTCCCTCCTAGTTTAGGAGAAGCCTTTTGTTTTAATGTGATTCCGGGTTTTTCTCATTACATCATTTCATGTCAATTGGTACAAGAACATATTCTCTATTTATGACATTTCTATACATATTTGACTTTTTGAATTATGTCAGATTTGCTGGAGAAATCTAATAATATCCATGACCAAGCTTATGAACTTCTCAAATGTTCACATGGACTCAAGATTCTGGGTGAGTCTGTAGACCATTCCTCTTGGCAACAGTCTGAAAGACAGAGAACCTGACATCTCCTTTCCCTATGCAGTCTTCAGTCCCAAGCTGGCTCTGAGACAGCCTGTTCTCAAGGAACATATGGCTTCATGTTAAGTATTATCCTGTTTCAACTCTCAGTCTTCCCATCTAGCTGTATTGGATCACATATGAACAACAATAACAAAATAATAATACGCTATTCAATATGGGACTAAAATCAACTCATTTAAAGCTTAAAGACTAAGGTATTCATATGAAAACAAGCTTTGTAAGAGAATCAGAAAATATGAAGTCTAAAGTCTTGACACTAAACAATTGACGTATCTTTTTTCATTTAATATAAACTTTTTATTAAGAGAAAACATTTTCTGAACTCAACCATATTGATAATAATAAACCATGGCAGAAAATGATCTTCTTACTCTGCTAACAAGCAAGTTTAATTTTCCTGGAAAATATTACATATTATCTTAATTTTAAATTTTTATGAGAACATAGTAGGTATATATATTTATGGGGTACCTGAGATATTTTGATACAGGCATACAGTGTGTAGTAATCACATCAGGGTAAATTGGGTATTCATCACCTCAAACATTTATCATTTCTTTGGGTTACAAACATTCCAATTATACTTTTAGTTATTTTAAGATGTACAATAATTTATTGTTGACTGTAGTCACCCTGTTATCAGATACTAGATCTTATTCATTCTGTCTTTGTACCCACTAACCACCCGCCTCCACCAACTACCCTTCCCAGCCTCTCGTAACCATTATTCTACTCCCTGTCTCCATAAGTTCAAATGTTTTAATTTTTAGCTCTCACAGATGAGTGAGAATATGCTAAGTGTGTCTTTCTCTGCCTGGCTTACTTCACTTAACATAGTGTCCTCAAGCTCCATCCATGTTGTTGCAGATAACAGAATCTCATTCTTTCCTATGTCTGAATAGTACTCCACTGTGTACATGTACCACATTTCCTTTATTTATTCATCTGTTACTTGGATACAAGTTGCTTCCAAATCTTCGCTATTGCAAATAGTGCTGCAATAAACACGAGACAGCAGATATCTCTTGAATATACTGATTTCCTTTGTTTTGATTATACCTAGCAGTGGGATTGCTGGATCATATGGTAGTTCTATTTTTAGGTTTTTGAGGAACTTCTATACTGCTCTTTACAGTGACTGAAGGATATTTACATTCCCACCAACAGTGTATGAGGGTTCCCTATTCCCCACAACCTTGCCAGCATTTGTTATTGCGTATTTTTGAATAAAAGCCATTTTAACTGGGGGGGAGATGATATATCATTGTAGTTTTGATTTGCAATTTTCTGATGCATTTTTTCATATGCCTGTTTGCCATTTGTATGCCTTTTGAGAAATGTCTGTTTAGATCTTCTGCCCATTTTTAAATTGGATTATTAGATTTTTTCCTATTGAGTTGTTTGAGCTCCTTATGTATTCTGGTGATCAATCCCTTGTCAGATGATAGTTTGGAAATATTTTCTCCCATTCTGTGGTTGTCTCTTCACTTTGTTGACTGTTTACTGTGCAGAAGCTTTTTAACCTGATATGATTCTATTTGTCCATTTTTGCTTTGGTTGCCAATGCCTGTGGAACAGTAAGAAATCTTTGCCAAGGCTGATGTCCTGGAGAGTTTCTCCAAAGTTTTTTTTTTAGTGGTTTCATAGTTTCAAGTCCTAGATTTGAATCTTTAATCTATTTTAATTGGATTTTTATATTTGGCAAGAGAGAGGGGTCTTGTTTCATTCTTCTGCATATGGATATCCAGTTTTCCCAACACCATTTGCTGAAGAGACTGTCTCTTCCCAATGTATGTTCGTGGCACTTTTGTTGAAACTAAGTTCACTATAGATGTATGGATTTCTTTCTGGATTTGAAATTACATTCTATGTGATGCTATCCTCTTCCCTGGCAATAAAACAAATGAAGTTGCCTTTGTACAAATTCCATGGTGACTTACAAATATTTTCATAGACATCTGATCCTTTAGTAAGAAAGTGGCCACATTTACTCATTTCTGATGAAACAAAAGTAGTTCTCTGACCTGTTGGTAAGTAATTACACAACAGAAAGTACTGACAGTTTGAGAAAGGAAGCAAGAATAAGATTCCACTTACATAACGGGACTCATAGGAAATTAGGAAAAAGAACAGGTCTTAGCAAAAGCTCTCATTTTGACAACAGTTGCCATTTGTCTTTTGCCTCTTAATCCTTACAATTACAAATATAGATTTGCTTTAAGTTACCCATTAGGTAGGAAGACAGAACAAAAACAACAACAAAACGCCAACAAATTCTTTCCTATTAGGTAGTTTTAAGCTAATATATTATCCTGCGGGCTGGAAATGCAAAAAGCATCTTATGGAATCACATCATAAATGACCCATGTAGGACAGTATATTTTTCATTAGCAAGGTAAGGAGGCATAGAGCCAAATAAATCAAAATGAACAAGGCAATTATTGTTCCTCCCATAATGTCACCTTAAAATGGAAGCAATAAAGGAAATACAATGTAAAGAAAGAATTTTTTACTGGGGAACACATTTTTATATTTAGAAAGAAAAACTTTATGCCTCTGAAAAATAGTGAACCAATTATTTTATGTGAAAAGTAAATTTTAAAAGAATACAAAGTTAGATTTATGAAACAGGTCTGGGAAATGCTAATTATTTACTCAAAATAATAGGAATGTAAGAAAAATTTAGACTTTAAAAAATAACTTCTAAGTGAATGCCAATGATAAGCAGGAATCAACATTTAGATAGCAACACTGTCCTTGATGTCTTTTAGATTTGTAATGCTATAGATTTTGTAGAAATATAATGACCATTATTATAGTGAATTCTTCAGTATGCATATTAGTGAAAATTGACAATAACATCTTCATAAGCAGTGAGATTCCCAGAGTTCAAATGTCTTTTAAGTTTGAATAGGTAATATTCACCTATAGTGGTCATTGCTGATAAATTGATTTTTGTAATGCTGTAAAGCAAGTAGGTATGAGCCAATTACCTGTCCCTCCATACAATTTTTTTCTAAATTTCATACTCAGTAATGAGGTCTTAAGGGGAAGCTTTTGTTTTTTTTAAATATATTTAGGGAAAATGGTCAAGTGTGAAAGCTGTTATGACTAACAGCAATCAATGTTGTCTCTTACAGTTTATATTACTTCTACTTAAGAAATAACATACTCTTACTTACGACTAGGCTCAACAGAAATTTTTTCTTTTCTAGACAAGAATAGAATGTATAGTAGTGAAAAATTGAGCAACCATATGGGAATGTGATATGGCAAACGGGAAGATGCGTGATCTTTAAGGATTTTAGATGCAGGACTGACAAGAGCATACCAGATGGTATCAGACCCATTTTTTTCCCATTTATGACCAAATTGTTGATGCCCTTATAGACTGTGTGACACCTTCTGAAGAAACTCTAAAGTGCCTCCAGGTCCCTTAAAGTACTAATTAGAAATTTAAAAAAGGGTTTATGATGCAGATGGGAGTTTCAATTCTTTTTTATTGTGCCGTTACGTCTTTAAAGAGACTATAGACAAAAGCTGGTACTACTAGATAGTGTCAAAGAGGAGAATCTTTCTTTTGGATCATGATTTAAGCTGTTATTTTGACAAGGGTAAAATATTCTTTAGAACTGAGAAGAATGTGTAATTCAGGGGGCTTGTTTACTATAGATGAAAATCTGATCACCTTCTTGGTTAAAATGTAGCAATATTCCCCTTCCTTTAGAATAAAGTTTAAAATTCTTCACCTAGGTAAATATAAACAAATATATATTCTTTGTCTTAGCCCCTAACTTAAAGCATTTTTCAAAACTCTGCCCCTTATATTTTTATGGCTAGCCCTTTCATTGCAAACTGTATGTATTTGTCCATTCTCATGCTGCTTATAAAGACATACCCGAGACTGGGTAATTTATAAAGGAAAGAGGTTTAATTGGCTCACAGTTTAGCATGGCTGGGAAGGCCTCAGGAAACTTACAATCCTGGCAGAAGGGGAAGCAAACACATCCATCTGGCTTCCTTGCTCCTTGAAGACAGCCTATTGTGGGACTTCGCCTTGAGATTGTGTGAGTCAATACTCCTTAATAAACTCCCTTTCATATATACATCTATCCTGTTAGTTCTGTCCCTCTAGAGAACCCTGACTGATGCACAACCTTTATCCCAATCTTTTCCCAGTTGACTCATTGTTCTAGCCTCATTCAGTTTGTACCTATTTCAGGAAACATTTTCTGAACTACTTTCTCACAACCTAATCTGGATTCAGTAGGCATTTCTTTATGGAGCTCCAGTAGCATCTTGAGTTTAACTTAATTGTTGGGTTCAGCATGCATTACTGCTTGGAAAAGCAAGCTATCTTTTTCCTCTACTCTCACACCAATACAACAACAATCAACACATAAAACTTCAAAATATGTGACCCCAAAATACGTGGTGATTCCTCCCCACCAGCAAGCAAGCAATTCTGCGGCAGACACCAGCTGGGTGTCCTCCAATTCAATTGACACTGTCTACCTGGAGACAGAATTAGATCCCACAGGTTGAGCGCTCAATTCCACAAAACCTCCTCCTCGCTTCCCACCAGTTGCATGTCTAGGCCTCTAGAAAGTTTGACCAACTTGCTTCAAGTTGGGGTTCTCACAACGCCTTCTTTGGGTTTGATTAGTTAGAGCAGCTCACAGAATTCAGGGAAACGCATTTACTAGTTTATTATAAAGGGTCTTACAAAGGATACAGATAAACAGATTCACTGGGTGAGGAATGGGGAAGAAGCATAGAGCTTTTATTCCTTCCCTGAGTGTGCCACCCTCCAGGAACCTCTCTGTGTTCAGCTACCCAGAAGCTCCTGAACCCTGTCCTCTCAGGCTTTTTAGGGAGACTTCACTGGACAGGCATGATTGAAGCATGGACAACCATGTTGAAATGTGATTGGTCAAAAGGGTATGATCTAAACATAATAAGGCCTGTCTGTTCAGATTCTTTTAGACCTTTCTGTGAAATATTCCTTCCTCCGGGGAACAAGTCAGGACCCTTTCTAGAATGAGGTTCTTGTAACCCACAACCAGCTTCGAGTCCTGCCGTGGGCAGGTAAAAGAAGAGCAGGAAAAGACCAGAGAGGAAGATTCTGTTTACTGTAACAAGAGGTATGGGAGTTATGAACCCAAAGCCATGGAAGAAAACACATATACATATATTAGGTTATTATGTATTATCACTATAAATGTCCATTTGTGAATTTAAACTTCATTTGAACTCTTTAAAGGAAGAGCTTGTGTCCTAGTAGTTTTTATCTTTATAGTCTCTTTGTCTAGCATGCAATATGACCTGTGCTCAATGAATACGTATATGGCTGTGGAATTGAACAGAAATTTCAGTGGAAGTGTTAAAAATGCATAGATAAAATTAAACCTGAGAAAAGACTGAGTAACATAGAACATACTAGAGAAGGCACCCAGAAGCTCTGAAGAAGTTAATGAAAAAGTGCTTCAAATTAAGTGTTTATGCACCAACACACAATACGTAGAAATTAAGAGAATTTACGCCATTAACATCAACTGACAAACTTGATTTCATAGATGATCATCTTAATATGTGTTGTCTGCTGGGCCAAGGCGTATGCATGTATTGGGACCATATATTTAAAATTTTTATTTTTTATAATACTAGACATATATGTATTTTTATATACAAATATGAGTATTTTATGCTCATGCAGAGCAAAAATATATACATATATAGGTATATATTCTGGGAGTTCTATATCCAGTAGAGGCCACTTTTTAGCATTTTCATATTTGTTTTACAAAAAAATTTTTCCTGTTATATATTGCTTTACATTTTTCCCCCCAAATAATCTAGAAGTACATGCTAAGTAATCAAGTAGAGGTTTTTTTAACTATACAGTTACAGATAGCTTAACAACGGGGATACTGTCTAAGATATGTATTGTTAGGCAATTTCATCATTGTGCAACTATCACAGAGTTATTTACACTATTCTAGATGCTACAGCCTATTACACACCTAGGCTGTATGATATAGCTATTTCTTCTAGGCTAAAAACCTGTATATGTTACAGTACTGAATACTTTGGGCAACTATAACACAATGGTAAGTATTTGTGTATCTAAACATAAAAAATATATAGTAAAAATACAGTATTATAATCTTATGAGACCACTGCCCTATATGTAGTCTGTCATCGACCAAAATATCGTTACACGGTGCATGACTGTATATCATAAACATGTCTCTATGTCACTACATCTGCATGTATATAGCTAAAAATCTAAAGATTGAACCACCTGAACAAAAGCATTTATTTAATACAAAAGAGACAAGATGGGATATCCCTGTGGAATGATATTATATGCAACCCTGTCAGACTGTATGTGAATGATTTTCTAAAATACATTGGAAAACAGGCACCAAGGCAAAATGTATTGGTAAAATGTTTATCTTCTGAAAGCATGTAACCTCGAATATTACCGTTTGAATTTGCTGTGGGCATGGGAATGGTCATCATGCAGAGCAGGGTTTTCAAACAGGCCTACAGAACAACCTACATCAGAAAATACAGTAAGCTTGCTAAAAATGCAACTTTCTGGCTCTACAACAAACTTCCTCAATCAGAATCTTTGAGGAAAAAATAGAGCTGGCTTTTTGGGCATGCTCAGAAGGGCCCCATGCTGGGTTTAATGTCTTACTGTCACCATCGTGTACAATTCTTCATGATTTTGATGTCACCATCAAAAATTCTTAATGCCTTTCAACATGGGGCTTTAATTTTGCACTATGCCCTGCTAATTGTATAGCTGGTTCTGAGAAAGAGCACTGAGAAATGCACATTTTAAACAATCACTCCACGTGTCTGCAGACCACACTGTGATACACACTAAAAACTGAAAATGATTGACTGAAGGTTAAAGAAGCAAAGAAATGTTACTCTTGGGTAGACTTCTTATAATCTAGGAAGACAGGACTATGAATGTGGAGGGAACAGAAACCATGGGAGACAGTGTAACCATGTCATCTTCGAGTTCATAAAAGCCAAGCAGTGAGAGACAGAGAAAAGCAAAATGCTATATTTTTTTGAAAGAACATTTCCGAAGTTCTGAGAGAGATAGAATTGTACCTTTGTTCAGAAGTTCTAAAGGGCATATGGTGAGGAATTAAAATCAGAGACTCCAAGTACTAATCCCCATATTATAAATGTAATGTAAGCTACTGACCAAATTTAGTAATCGGAAATTTTCATGTCTCTACAAGGTAATGAGATCAGACCTTCAAGGTTGAGAAGATGTAAGAATACAAAAAATGGAGAGAATCTGAAGAAGTTTACAAAGACTTGAAACACTGGAAAACTCTTAAGACAAAACAAGGGCCTTTACATAAATAAAGCAGAATAGAGCTTTAAATGGAATCAAAATCCAGTACTGGGAAACTTGCAGAAGAATCTGATGAGATTAAAAAAAAAAAAAAAAAACACCTCAGGAATGAAGCTTTCCCTGACCCAAACTAAGCCCGCAATCTTTCCATAAGAGAGAGCACTGAATACCAGCACTCACAGTGTGGATACTCAGTTTTGATCACTATCACCATTCTAGGGTAACAGCAACTATACAGACACAGTACCAAATACAGAGTAGGTGCTTTACAAATGTTAACTAAATTGTAATTCTATGTTTGTTCAAATACGAAAGTGCTACCTTAGGTTGCCTCAGATAAAAAACAAGAAAATGCATTGAGCTAGAGTATTCATAGTACCAAAAACATTCCAGGTGCTTCTCCAGTGAGTTCTCCTGGACACACATTAATCTCATCCGGCTCACCTCAGTAATTTGTTTGAACACCTGCATATGAGTTTTTAGTTTCAGCTTCACTCATTATTAACTGGTCTTAATCCCTATTAAGTAGACTTTCTTGGCTATGCTGCGGGTACATATGCTTGCTCAAAACAATCCACACACCTCAGGAAGTCTACAATTTACTACAAAAAATATGTTAAGCAACAAAGCAGAGAGCGTAGATTTATTCACATTCTGTTTTGCTCTTTTCCCCATCAAGGAAAATAATTTTCAAGCTGGCAAATCTAGAACAAACATCATTAGAAGGGAATTGAAGTACAAGATAGGTGCAGAGATAATAAGGGACTACTTTACAGCTTTAAATTAATTCAAGCCTTAGGGCCCAGATAAATTATATCCTAGGATATTTAAATGACTTGCAGATGTGATCAAGGCACTCCGGTTGTTAAACTCTAAGAAATCACAAAGAAAAAAGGAGGCCCCAAAAGTCTGGAGATGGGCAAATGTTATTCCCATTTCTTAAAGGTGGGTGTGTGTGTGTGAGGGGTTGAGGCAATGGGTTCTAGAAATTGTAAACTTAATGCTAACCCCTAACCAGATTATTGAACAGAGGTTAAGTAGTCTGTGAGTAGCTCTCTTGAAGGCAAGGACCCTCCCTGTCTGTGTCATTCAACACAGTATCCTCAGGGTCCTTAGCAGGGTGTGTCCTTAGCAGGCACTTAATAAATGCTTATAGAATATTAACTGCTTAGCAGGGAAAGTTGTATTTGAAATCAACATTTATTAACTGAGAAGTAAACTTAAACAAGTTGTTTGACTCTCTGGGCTTCAGTAGTATTGATTGTACTGGGTAAGATTTTCAAGGTTATTCTCTGGAAACAATTCTAATACCGCACCATCTTAAGTGACCAAGACTTACTTTTTGCTCACACTTCCTGTCCATGTGGGTAGACAGGGTGCTCTGTTCCGTGTCATCCTCACTCCAGAACCAAGGCTGACAGAGGAGCCAACCAAAGCATCACCAGTCGTTGAGGCAGAGAGAAAGACAAGACCCTACTTGGGGGAGGGCAGACCTACTTTTATTGCTTCCACCTGGAAGTGAGGCCGGCACCACACACATTTGATTGATCTAAGTAAATCACGTCGCCACGCCCACTTCAAGGGGAGGGGAAGTACAAACCACCTTGTACTCAGGAGGAAAACCTGAAATACCTGGCTAAAACTGTCAATGAATATCACAGTTATACTGTCTGAAAAATGAAAATTATAGTAGATATGTAGAGGTGTGAGTTTTCTTTGATCATACATTTTTACAAGAAATGTCATAACACTTTGTTTTTCTAAATCAATTGAAATCTATTGCTGAGGCCCACTGTACCCAGGGTGGCAAGAGCAGCATTTATTCTTCAAGGTTGCACCAATATCCAAAGAGTTTTCAGCCCGCCTTGAAAATAAAGAAATGTTTTCTACACTTTAATATATCATAGTCACAGCTGAAAAATAAATTGTGTAATCCTATGTGAGCCATTAGAAGGTAGAAGGTGGGCTTTTCTTGCTTTTTTTTTTTTTTTTTTTTTGAGATGGAGTCTCGCTCTGTCGCCAGGCTGGAGTGTGGTGGTGCTAACTCGGCTCACTGCAACCCCCACCTCCCAGGTTCAAGCGATTCTCCTGCCTCAGGTGCGTGTCATCACGCCCAGCTAATTTTTGTATTTTTAGTAGAGACGGGGTTTCACCATGTCGGCTAGGCTGGTCTCGATCTCTTGACCTCAAGTGATCTGGCTGCCTCGGCCTCCCAAAGTGCTGGGATTACAGGCGTGAGCCACTGCACCTGGCCTTTTCTTGTTATTTCTACACTTAGCTTGGGCACAGTTTGGATGTGGTGTAATACCTTAGCTGAAGGTAAAAGCCTTGGCCAATTGTCTAGTCTCCATGATTGCACCTTGCAGCTGTCCCTTCTAAAGTCCTATCTTCTCCCTAGGTTGCTGCAGAGGAACATAATTCCCATCATCAGATACATACATGCATTCTCCCATACATACAAGGAATATTTTATTCTCATGAGCTCTGTGTATTTCTGCCCACCTGCTCTGTACCTTCCACCACCTTCCAAAGATGAATCTCTCTCCCATATCACTGTGAAATGAACTGGCTTAATCCATTAAATGGACTTCTGTTTTCAAAAACAAAATGTTGGGGGAGGAGGTTGTGTTCAGACAACTTCTGCTTTAAGGCTTGTAACATCAACGCCCCTGAAGCAAGAACAACACGGGGTAAGTTCTTGGTAAAAGGGAGAAATACACTGGGAGTAAAATACAAGTTAGTGTCTCAACCAGTTATCTTTAATAATATTTCAAGGTAATATCTTTAATGATTAAATGAAAACAGAAGTAGAATCAAATACAGAAGCTGACAGAAAGTTTTCGAAAAAAGACAGTTTCTATTATAACTGTCAAATTATGTTTGATTAGCCATATTTCCATATTTAAAACAGTTACTCAACTGGCTATTTGAAGGACGAGATAGTCAATGTGTCTCTATTGACTGGAAAAATAAGCACTGAATTTGTAGAACAAAGAACACAGAACCTTACATCTGATTCTCCTCTTCCATTTTACAGATAAGCAATCACAAGACATGAAAATTTTCTGTAACAATCAGAAATTTTACATAGTTCCCTTTAATGCATATTACTATTCAATTATTTCTTGTTTTATACTTTTAATGTTATGAAAAATAAACCAATGAGGATCTATTTATTTATGATATGGTGAACTCTCATCAGAAATTATTTCTAACAACTTATAAGTTAAAAACTGTATCGGGCCTCCTTCTGTTTTATCTAAATATGTATTTGGAAATCACCTAAGCAGCAAAAATACCAAACAGTTTTATGTTACCCTTTAAGGGAAATATTTTGTGTGGGGCAGTACCTAAAAGAAAGCTTATTCTCAGGCAGATCTGTTTTAGGAAGGACTACCTTGGAAGTCAGAAAATTGATTCTTCTAGAATCACCCATGCCTGTGAGCCCTTGCATAAGACTGCAGTTGGAAAACCACAGTGCTATGTAATAAAATCTGGAGGGTTTTCTCTAATGAGAGCCCTGGGGTTTAAGTCCTCTGAGTTTGGCTTGAGCAGATACCTCTGAAGTTATTATGGATTAAGTTGAGAGACCATTTAGCAATATGCAGTACTCCCAATCACTTAGAAAAACTTAACTAAACTATTGGAAGGATTCCATCCTGTTTTTAAAATGTAGTATACTTATTAACTCAATAGAGAAACATGAAATCAAGATTGACTTCATTTTATTGTCAAACTGAAGGGTGACAAGCAATTTCAGCCTTAGCAGTTTGAGGAAAAAGAACAAGTCTGTACACTCCAAATCCTGACCAGAGCTTTCAACCCTGCATTTCATACCCACTGTCTGACAGTTGCTGAAAATGTTAACAACTCATCAAGTAAAATCAGCACCATTAAAAAGTGAGGAAAGCATTCATCTGATTCCTTTTTTACATGTTATTTTCTTTAAGTTAATTACAATGTGGTTTTGTTTTAGTCTGAGGGTTACTGTTGTTACTGATGTTAAATATAGTAAAAAGAAAAAAAAACAGATTTTTTCCCTCATATAAGTTTACCATTATCATTTCCCAGACTTGAAAATACTTTACCTTATGCTACTAATATAGAATCATTTTACTTTACCTTATGTTACTAATATAGAATCTTACTGTAAACCCAATTTCAACATATAATTCTATAAGTGTAGAATTGGAATAGCAAATTATATATGTTGCAGCATTGCTGGAAAAATTAAAAGTTGGAATACATACCTGGGAATTACTTAAATAAATTATATCTATACCATGCAAGAGTTAGTAACTGTCTTAAAACTGACATGAGTATAAATACTAATTTGGAAGATGCTTATAAATGTAAAAAGAAAACAGTATAGTAGGTATTATATGATCTCACTTATATTATTAAGATATTTCAGTGCTCACTTTGACAGCACATATACTAAAATTAGAATGATACAGAGAGGATTAGCATGGCACCTATGCAATGATGACATGCAAGTTTGTGAAGCATACAATATTTTTAAAACACAATGAAGTACAAAGACCAATGACACTATGAAGCAACCATGTAAACAAGTCTACAAAATAACCAGCTAACATCATCATGACAGGATCAAATTCACATGTAATAATATTAACCTTAAACGTAAATGGGCTAAATGCTCCAATTAAAAGACACAGAATTGCAAGCTAGATAAAGAACCAAGACCCATTGGTATGCTCTCTTCAAGAGACCCATCTAATGGGTCAAAGACACATTTAGGCTCAAAATAAAGGGATGGAGGACAACTTACCAAGCAAATGGAAAACAGAAAAAAGCAAGGGTTGCAATCCTAGTTCCTGACAAAACAGACTTTAAACCAACAAAGATCAAAAAGCACAAAGGAGGGCACTACATAATGGTAAAGTGTTCGATTCAACAAGAAGAGCTAACTATCCTAAATATATATGCACCCAATACAGAAGCACCAAGATTTGTAAAGCAAATTCTTAGGGACCTACAGAGAGATTTAAACTCCCACACAATAATTGTGAGAGACTTTAACACCCCACTGTCAATATTAGACAGATCGTCAAGACAGAAAATTAACAAAGATATTCAGGACCTGACCTCAGCTCTGCATCAAGTGGACCTGATAGATATCTACAGAACTCTCCACCCCAAATCAACAGAATATACATTCTTCTCATTGCCATACAGCACTCACTCAAAAATTGATCACATACTTGGAAGTAAAACACATCTCAGCAAATGCAGAAGAACTGAAATCATAACAGTCTCTCAGACCACAGCACAATCCAATTAAAACTCAAGTTTAAGAAATTCAGTCAAAACCACAAAACTACAAGGAAATTGATCAACCTACTCCTGAATGACTCCTGGGTAAATAATGAAATTAAAGCAGAAATCAAGAAGTTCTTTGAAACTAATTAGAACAAAGAGAAAATGTACCAGCATCTCTGGGATGTAGCTAAAGAGGTGTTCAGAGGGAAATCTATAGCACTAAATGCCCATATCAAAAAGCTAGAAAGATCTGAAGTTAACAACCAAACTTCACAACTAAAAGAACTAGAGAAACAAGAGCAAACAAACCTCAAAGCTAGCAGAAGACAAGAAATAACCAAGATCAGAGCAGACCTGGAGAATGTAGAGACACAAAAAAAACCTTCAAAACATCAACACATCCAGGAGCTGTTTTTTTTTTAAATTAATAAAAGAGATAATACTAGCTAGACTAATAAAGAAGAAAAGAGAGAAGAACTAAATAGACACAATTAGAAATGATAAGAGGGCTATCACCATTGACCCCACAGAAATACAACCAACCATCAGAGACTACTATAAACAGCTCTATACACATAAACTAGAAAATCTAAAAGAAATTAATAAATTCATGGACACATACACCCTTCCAAGACTGAAACAGGAAGAAGTAGAATTCCTGAATAAATCAATAACAAGTTCCGAAATTGAGGCAGTAAGAAATAGCCTACCAACTAACAAAAGAAAAGCCCAGGACCAGATGGATTTACAGCTGAATTCTACCAGAGGTACAAAGAGGAGCTGGTACCATTTCTTCTGAAACTATTCCAAACAATTGAGAAGGAGGGACTTCTCCCTAACTCATTTTATGAGGCCAGCATCATCCTAATACCAAAACATGGAAGAGACAACAACAACAAAAAAGAAAATTTCAGGCCAATATCTCTGATGAACGTTGATGCAAAATTCCTCAATAAAATACAGGCAAACCAAATCCAGCAGCAGATGAAAAAGCTTGTCCACCAGGATCAAGTTGGCTTCATCCCTGGGATGCAAGGTTGGTTCAACATACACAAATCAATAATGTGATTCATCGCATAAATAGAACCAAAGACAAAAAATACATGATTATCTTAATAGATGCAGAAAAGGTCTTTGATAAACCCTTTGTATCATAATAAAAACTCTCAATAAACCAGGTATAAAAGGAACATACTTCAAAATAATAAGAGCCATATATGACAAACCCACAGCCTGGAAGCATTCCCCTTGAAAACTGGCACAAGACAAGCATGCCCTCTCACCACTTCTATTCAACATAGTACTGGAAGTTCTGGCCGGGGCAATCAGCTTCCAGCTGAGAAAAAAATAAAGGGTATTCAAATAGAAAGAGAGGAAGTCAAATTACCTTTATTTGCAGATGACATGATCCTGTATCTAGAAAACTGCATTGTCTCAGCCCAAAACCTTCTTAAGCTGATAAGCAACTTCAGCAAAGTCTCAGGATACAAAATCAATGTGCAAAAATCACTAGCATTGCTATGCATCAAAAACAGGCAAGCAGAAAGCCAAGTCACAAATGAACTTCCATTCACAATTGCCACAAAAAGAAGAAAATACCTAGAAATACAGCTAACAAGGGAAGTGAAGGATCTCTTTAAAGAGAACTACAAACCACTGTTCAAAAAAATCAGATCAGAAAGGACATAAACAAATGGAAAAACATTCCATTCTTAAGGATAGGAAGTATCAGTGTTGTAAAAATGGCTCTACTGCCCAAAGTGATTTATAGATTCAATGTTATTCCCATTAAACTGCCATTGACATTCTTCACAGAATTAGAAAAGACTATTTAAAAATTCGTATGGAACCAAAAAAGAGCCCAAATAGCCAAGACAATCCTAAGCAAAAAGAACAAACTTGGAAGCATCACACTACCTGACTTAAAACTATAGGACAGGGCTACAGTAACCAAAACAGCATGGTACTGGTACAAAAACAGAAACATACACCAATAGAACAAAGTAGAAAACTCAGAAATAAGACTGCATACCTACAACCCTCTGATCTTTGACATATCTGATCAAAACAAGCAATGAAGAAAGGATTCCCTATTTAATAAATGGTGCTGGGAGAACTGGCTAGCCATGTGCAGAAAATTGAAACTAGACCCCTTCCTTACACCTTACACAAAAATTAACTCCAGATGGATTAAAGACTTGATTGTAAACCCCAAACTATAAAAACCCTAGAAGAAAATCTAGGTAATACCATTCAAGACATAGACATGGACAGATATTTCATGACAAAAACACTAAAAGCAATTGCAACAAATGCAAAAATTGATAAATGGGATCTAATTAAGCTAAAAATGCTTCTGCACAGCAAAAGAAACTATCAACAGAGTAAACAGACAATCTACAGAATGGGAGAAAATATTTGCAATCTATCCACCTGACAAATGTCTTATTTCCAGAGTCTATAAAAAATTAAATTTACACGAAAAAAAACAACCCCATTAAAAAGTGGGCAAAGGACATGAACAGACACTTCTCAAAAGAAGACATTCATGCACCCAAGAAACATGAAAAAAAAGTTCAACATCACTGATCATTAGTGAAATGTAAATCAAAACCACAATGAGATACCATCCCACACCAGTCAGAATGGCAATTATTAGAAAGTCCAGAAACAATAAATGCTGCGGAGGTTGCTGACAGAAAGGAATGCTTTTACACTGTTGGTGGGAGTGTAAATTAGTTCAACCATTGTGGAAGACAATGTGGTGATTTCTCAAACATCGAGAAGCAGAAATACAATTTGACCCAGCAATCCCATTAATGGGTATATACCTAAAGGAATATAAATCATTCTGTTATAAAGATACATGCATGCATATAACATGGAATCACCAAAATGCCCATCAATAATAGACTGGATAAAGAAAATGTTGTACATATACAACATGGAATACTACACGGCCATAAAAAGGAACAAGATGATGTCCTTTGCGGGGACATGGATGGATCTGGAAGCTGTTATCCTCAGAAAACTAATGCAGGAACAGAAAAACAAACACCACATGTTCTCATAAGTGGGAGTTGTACAATGAGAACCTATGGTCACATTTGTTCTCATTTGTTCCCGGGGGAACAACACACACTGGGCCTGTCGGGGGTTGAGGGTGGAGGGAGGGAGAGCATCAGGAAGAATAGCTAATTAATGCTGGGTTTAATACCTAGGTGATGGGATGATCCCTGCAGCAAACCACCATGGCACATATTTACCTACATAAGAAACCTCCACATCCTGCACATGTACCCCTGAACTTAAAATAAAAGTTGAAGATAAAAAGTAAGATATTTTTATATGAATATTTGTTTTTAAATGCATAGGTGATTTCTAGGTTACACTAGAAAGTGTTAAATTGTTAACAGTGGTTACTTCATGGGAGTGCGTTTCTTCTCACTCTTTACCTCACTTTATGGTTAAAATTTTAGATCAATATATATTTATTGCATAATAAAAATATTTTTGCCATTATTCTATCTTCTCGTGGTTCACATAAGGTATGAATATTGTTTAGAAATTCCAAATCAGGAAATATCCATCACAAGGTATCCACAACATAATAAAAATAAATAAGAAAATTGGAGTAGAAAGAAATTAGGGCAGAAAACAAATTAAAACTAAGGTTTTGTCCACAAAAAGTTCTGCTAAACAGTTTTTTCCAGTTCTTAAAGATGGACTGATAGTTGTTAGATGGGCTGTTTTCTTATACAGTTTGCTCCACTTGTTAGAGGAGCTCTGTGCCTCCAAATGTCTGAAGGAAATGGGCAAATATGATCAGTTTTGAGAATTATGTAATATTATCCTGGTGCTATGACCTAAGAGTACTTTCTACTACCCTTGCTCTTCAATAGGACATTGTTTTTCATGGTTATCATCATATTTCTTCATGGAAAGGAAACTGTCTATGTAAGAGAAGGGCAAATCAAAGAATCATCGGTTGATCCCAAATCAATGAAGTTTTTCTTTAGATGTGTCGACCATAGAAAATGTTTAAAATAACCATTAAAAAAACTAATTTGCTTCTTGACATATTTTATCACATAAAAGGAGGTTTAGATAGTTGAAGATTTGTTAATCCTAAAATAATGCCAAAAATTACTTTAAAAATTTGTTGTACAGCCCTGAACTACAAGAAAATTTAGAAATGTGCTTTATGTAGAATCAAGAACATCTATAAAAGCAAGGAAATGTATGTTTCCCTGGTAAAATGCTGTACTACATTGTGGTCTTTATTTTCATTCCAAAATTTAGGCCTGTCTACCACAAACTATAGATACTAGCAATTTCCTTTAGCAGTTTCAGAACCATCTTTTTTTCCATCATCTGGCCATATTAAAAAGTAATAGACACATCATATTAAATGTGTACAAAATCATGTAAAGTAAGGTGAAATGTGTAGGGTCTATCAAATGTTCATGTTTATAGGTTAGTCCTTCCTTGTTTTCATTTAATTTCCTAACAAAAACATTAAATCAAACATACTACATCAGCCATTTCTCCCATTTGATTTTGATTTCATACCATCCATTAATGTGTATGGCTCCTTGATGTTAATGAATATGTATTTAATTTTCCCTACTTCTATTCCCACTTTGTAAAACAATTTTTTTCCAGGGCTTACAGAAAGTGCCTAAAGCGAAAAGATTTCTTCAAAGCTCTGATTTTATTTTCCTTTTGCCAAATATGTGAAAAAATTTCCTCAAGTGCATTAGTGTATTCTACTGCATATATAGATATAGTCTATTAAAGTTCAAACACTACCCGAGCACCTTCATTTTTTGAAGTTTACATTGCAAAGAAGGGAGAAGAGTGGGAAAAAGGAGAAAAAGAGGAGGGAGAGAAATACTGAAATAGCATTAAAGAACTATGGCATATTTTTAATATTTCCATTTATCAATTATTACTTTAAAATGCAATATCTGTGCTAAAACTTCATTTGGAGATAACATAAAAGGTATAAATTTGAAGCTGAGGATATGAGATATGGACCATCCTTTTCGTCTTTCCTCTTCTCCCATCTTCTTCCTCACCCACCTCTCTACTCTGGTTTGCCAGAAATCCTGCTAAGCCTTATAAAAAATGGCTCATTTGTACTAGTTCTGAAGGTTCTGATATTGGAAGTGCCATGAAGCCTCCCAGAGTTCTCACCCATGGAGGAAATGTGTTTCTGTCTACATTTCTCCAGAACATTGCATGGACACATGAACACAATGCCCAACCAGGGATTTGGAGAAAGAAAAAGAGGCCAAAGGGGAGTCTACAAATATCTGAGTGAATCTGTGTCCCAGGTGCGTTGTGGTAGGACCATTTCTTAATACTCCATATTATACTAGTACTTCACTTATTGAAAATCCATAGAAAATTAATTATTAATCTATAACTTAATATTGTACAAATAAAATACCAATAAAATGTTTATATGAAAAACTGGGTTTAAAGTTCATTTGGAAAATAAAACATGCAAGAATGCAAAGGATATTTTGAAAAAAATTAGGAGTGAGAAAGAGAGAGGACAAAGAGGAAAAGAGAAGAAAAGAGAATTTGACTTGCCAAATACTAAGCCTATTATGAAGTTAAAGTAGTGTGGAACTAACAAAAAGTAAACAGCTGGATTAATGGAACAGATTAAAATTCTGTCAATAAAGCAAAAGATATAAGGGAATATAGTTACCACATAAGTGACACTTCATATCATGGAAAAATTAGTTATTCAATAAATGATGTTAGGACAAATAGATATACCTCCATGGGAAAATTTTTTATGACTATCCCCCTGATTTCCAATATGAAAAATAAATTTCAAGTGAAATTTGTATATAAAGAACTCAAAACCATAAAAGCAGTAAAAAATGTTATAGGGTAATTTAAAAAATAAATTTGGCATGGGGAGTACATTCTAAATATGTCACAAAGACTACAAGTCATAAAAATGTTAACATAGCAATAAAAATTAGAAAACGCAACATCAAAAAGACAACTACAATTTTAAAAAATATTGAAAAACTACTTGCAACACAGTTAAAATTTCTTATAGAAGGAGCTCCTTCGAATCAACAAGACCAACAACACAACAGAAAAATAAGCAGAAAAATGGACAGTTCATAGAAAAGAAATAAAACAATTTTTAAGTATTTGAAAATGTTTAATCTCTCTTATTTTAGGAGAAAGGCAACTCAAGCTAACTTAAAAATTCTAATGTTCATTTATCTAATCATCAAAGATCAAAAAGTTTGAAAACAAGGAAATAGAAAATTTTAGTTCTAGTGGTGCAAGTGTGAATTAGTACAATATTTAGGGAGTGACATTCAGCAACATTTATCCAAACTGAAAATCATTAGTGATAATGTGTATCATTAGTTAACTCCATTTACTTGCTAAATATGATTCCATTGCATGAATCCACAGTTTGTTTATCCATCACCAGTTGAAGGTCAATTCGATTGTTTCTATTTTTTGGATATTACAAGTATAGCTATCATAAATTATTATATAGCTTCTTATAAATTTATTTTTCTTGCACCAGTTATAAAATTATATATATACATATATATATATATTTTTGAGATGGAGTCTCGCTCTGTCCCCCAGGCTGGAATGCAGTGGTGCAATCTTGGCTCACTGCATGCTCCCCCTCCCAGGTTCCCATCATGCTCCTGCCTCAGCCTCCCGAGTAGCTGGGACTACAGGCGCCCACCACCACACCTGCCTAATTTTTTGTATTTTTAGTAGAGACGGGGTTTCACCATGTTAGCCAGGATGGTCTCGATCTCCTGACGTGATCCGCCCGCCTCGGCCTCCCAAAGTGCTGGGATTACAGGCGTGAGTCAACGCGCCTGGCCAAAAATGATATATTTTTATAAATATAAATATAAAACGATATATTCTAGCAACAGTTATAAAATGATACTGTCACAATGATATTCGGTTGTGTGATATAAAAGGTTAATAACAATGTATGTGAATGGAGGGTCAGTTAAATAAATTTTGTCACACAAGGAAACACTATGCAGCTTTTAAAAATAACAAGGATATTTATGTATAACTCACATAGAAGACAAAAATTGTCATCATATAGAGGTAAACAGAAATGACTAGTTATGGATAATAGCAAGAAAGCAAAGTGAAGAATCTCTAATGTATTACTATTTGAGTAAACAGAGAAAAAGAAAGGAAATACATATACACATATACATACAGGTTTGTATGTGGTTACTATATGAAATTGGCAACAGTACTAGTTTCTGTAAAAGGAACAGGTGGCTGAGGACTAGGATGAGAGACCTATTTTTTTCTCTCTACCTTTTGTACCTTTCTTTTGTACCTTTCACATTTGCTACTATGAGAATATTCTACATTTCAGAAATTTTTCATTAATTAATTAATGTTTAAGAGAAAGAAAATGAATTCTAAAGAGATGAATTTGTGTCTTACTGCCAAATATCAGATACGAATATGGAGACAAGACAGAGGCTTTGTGCAAAATTAATTCTACATTCGGAACTCATTTCTCCTCTGAGAAACAGTGGTTGAATACAAATCCACATAGGTATTTGTTGGCAAAAGACTTTTTTTCCCTATGATTTTCTTGTATTCCTCTCAGAGCTCTTGTTTGTTTAGAAGCCTTCAGAAATGGAAGGCAGAATGCTTAGGGGAAGATCTAAATGTACCTCTGCTGAAGAAAGTTCCTACTTGGGTAAGCAATCATTAATGGGAGATTTGCGAGTATGCAGTAATTTTCAAAGCTGGGAATTCCAAAGGTGAAAGTGTATCTTTGTAATTGAGAAGCGCATGTAAACCCCAAGCATGTGTCATGTAATCTTAGTGATCATAAATGCATCTTCATCAGAGCAGCCTCCTTCCTTGAGAGTGGCATTATCCTTCCTATTAACAGAGTTCTGATTTTTCCTCATATCACACATAAGAGCCTTCATACTGAATTACACGAGAGGAGAGGATGAAACTGGGAATGCTAACAAGCTATAGAGCCAGGTTTGACTTACGTCCTTTCTCCACTTTCTGGAGATTTAATGTCTTGGAGCATCTGTGAAAGCTGGTGACAGCAGGTTCTTCCTGGCAGTGTTATAATCCAGTTCACTTTATTGGGAGGGTCTAACATGGGAAGGGCCTAAGGTAGAAACTGAGTAACAACAGTAGGTTGTAATTTATTCTTCCCTCAGTATACTGGGGATATATAAATTTAAGGGCCTAGTGGATGTAGAGCAGTGGGGAATTCATACACAGAATGGTACTTTCAACCTAATAGGGATACAGCTCTCAGATATTTTATGTGTTCTGGGTTCCACACAGCTTGGTACATCCATATAGTATCCTTTGGGCCGTGTGTGTGTGTGTGTGTGTGTGTGTGTGTGTGTGTGTGTGTGTAAACGAAATGTTGCAATAGGTTGCTCAGCTATGTCTGCTCCCTGCATTGTTTGCCTCTGGGAAAAGAAAAAGTTGTATCTTCTGACATAGCTGTTTTCCCCTGGGGTATCAGGATCAGGCCTAGGCAGCAGCTTAAAGTAAGCCTGTTGGCTTTCAGATCCTTTCATGTCTATTTTTGCACCTCACACTATGTAAGTTCCCTAGGCCTGATCTTCAGATCCATGGGTTGAATTTCTCCCAGTTCTCTTCTTCCTTTCTTTCTGGTTCCTTCTGCGTCTCCCATCAAATTTAACAGCCTTGCTCTCCATCATTTCAATTTCAGATTTTTCAGAAAAAAAAACAAACACAAAATCGCATACTATAACATGTAGCTAAAATTCGAATATATGTGCTAATGTTACACCTTCTTGTACAACATATTTACATTTAAAGAGGGTTGTCTGGAGATTTAATGATTTAACCCAAAGGGATGAAAGTGTCTCACATTTGTATAGCACTCGGTAGATTACTTCAAAGGGCTTTTCACAAACAACATTCTTATGAATCTAAGTCACCCTGAGGCAGAGAGGGTAGGCATTTCAATTTACTTGCATATTGGTGATAACTTGAGGCTCTGAGAAGTTTGGAACTGCCCCGGAGTCACACAGTATCCAGCAAGATATGGACTGAGGTCCCTGACTCCTACTTCAGCGTTCTTTCTACTATATCAGACACATCCAGAAATAGCTATAAGCAATGAATATATATGTGATCATGGCACATAAGTGCCCAGTGGCTCCATCTGCTCATAGGGCCTGTAATATTCAAGGAACAAAACTGTAAATGGGGATGAAGTTTCTATTAAAAATGTAGATTTTTTAAGATTCTGTTAAAAATGCAGATTTCTGGGCCATCATTCATTTACTAAATCAGTAACAGAATCTCTGAAGCACATGACATTTTGAAAAACCTTAGATGATTCCTTCTTCCTAGTACAGATGTATGTCTTTTCTATCCTAAAATTCTCCAGTGTTTACCATGAAGTCACACAGATGTCTTTAATTTATTTGGCATGTCACGAAAAGCCTTCTACAGTATCGTCCTAGCCAGCATTCTTCATTCAGTGTTTTAACTGCTCTTTTTCACTTTGATACCTGCATATATTCTGCAGTTTATTCCCTCAGGGCTTTACCAAACATGAATTGCCATAACTTTCATTGCCTACTGCTCCATGCAACTTTTCTTGACCAGCTGGGATTTCTTCTTCTTCCTCTGAACTCACAGCATCCTTTTTAGTGTTAGCTCTGACTGTTGACAAATGCATATAGTCATGTAGCCAGGATCGAGATATATTACAGTTTCATCTTTCGGAAATTCTCTTGCACTCTTTGTAAGAAATCTTTCCTCCCTACTCCCAAACCCAGCTGATGAGTTCTCTGTACCTATAGTTTTGCCTGTTCAGGATGTCATGTAAATGGAGTCATACAGTGTGTAGTCTCTTGAGTCTGGTTTCATACACTTGGCAAAATGCATTTGATTTTCATGCCTATTATATTGTGTATCACTAGTTAATTCCATTTTCTTGCTGAATATAATTCCATTGTGTAAATGTACAATCTGTTTATCCATTCACCAGTCGAAGGGCATTTAGACGGCTTCTACTTTTTAGATAAGTATAGCCATCATAAACATGTATATACAGTTTTTTTGTATAAACATGTTAATATTTTTATTGAGTAAATATCTCAGAGTAGAATTTATAATTGTATGATAAGTTTAACTTTATAAGAAATGCCAAATTATTTTTCACCACTGTTTTGTATTCATAGTAGCAGTATGTGAGAGTTACAGTTGCTCTACATCCTTGCAAGCATTTGGTATTGTCAATTTTTTTTTCTTTTTTCATTATAGGCTTTCTGATAGATGTGTAATAGTATCTTATTGTGGTTTTAATTTGCATTTTCTTAGTGAATAATTAATGATGTTGAATATCTTTTCATGTCCTTATTTTCCATCCATATGTCTTATTGCTCTAGTGCCTGTCCAAATCTTTGCCCATACTTTTTGTTTTTAATTGGGTGGTTTATTTTCTCATTATTTAGTTTCGAGGATAGTTGAAATATTTTGGATACATGTCCTTTATTAGACACATGTTTCACAAATATTTTCCAAGTCTCTAGCTTGCCTTTTCCTTATTTTTAAGTTTCTTCCAAAGAGAAGAAGTTTTAAAATTTTGATGATGTTACTTTTATCAATGAACTGTACATTTCGTATCATATATAAGAAATCCTTACCAAATCCAAGGCCACACAGATTTTCTCCTTTGATTTCTTCTAGAAATTTTACAGTTTTTGGTTTTGCATTCGGATCCCTGTCCCATTATGAGTTAATTTTGTGTATGAATCATGATTACTTTTGTTGTAATAACTAGCCTTTCTTCATTGTAGTTATTTCTTCATTATGACTTTTTTGACCACGTATATATGGCATAGGATGATCTCTTCTGTTCTATTGATCTATGTGATAATAGATATTGTTCTGTTGATCTATGTGTTTTTGGTTTTTGAGGTTTTTTTTTTTTTTTTTTTGGTGAGGGGGCAGAGTTTTGTTCTGTCACTCAGGCTGGAGTGCAATGGGGTGATCATGGCTCACTGCAAACCCTGCCTCCTGGGCTCAAGCCATCCTCCCACCTCAGCCTCCCAAGTAGCTGGGACTATAGGTGTGTACCAACATATCTGGCTAATTTTTTATTTTGTGTAGAGACAGATTCTCACTATGTTGTTCAGGCTGGTCTTGAGCTCCTAAACTCTGGCTGTCCACCAGCCTTGGCCTCCCAAAGTGCTGAGATTACAGGTGTGAGCCACTGTTCCTAGTCTGATAACTTAAGAAAAAAATAACACTTTATGGCTTTGCAAAAAAAAATCACTTTCTGCTTTATATCAAAATTACCTAATATAACTGTCTTGGACTCTTCTGCTAAACTGTGAACTTAGGGAAGGCTGTAGGTCTATATTTGCATCTTCTGATTACTTAGTTCAAAGTGTTGCACAGAGAAGATGATCAAGATGGGAAAAATGCATGGTTTTAAATCACATTCTTGTTTGCATAATTACCATCATAGTTTTGTTTGCTGGAGGACAAGCTTAAGTTGGCAGACTGAACAGAAGTAAAAGTAATAATGCTCTTCCCTTTTATTCTTGCAAGGATACATATATCGTTGCATGAAATAAATATAGCCCAATTAGAAATTACACCGGAAGTGTTTTATTCATTGCTGCAAAAGCCAAATTTCAGAGCCACCAGATTCACGTAGCCTCATCTTTTGCTGGAGGGAATAAAACAGAGTTTGCTGGAAGAAACTCATGAAGATTATTTAGAGCTATGGAATACTTTCAAGTGAAAGTGAACCCATTCTGTAAATAGAGATACATAACATAAAAATGTTAGATGGATAACGGTTCTTGTTTTATGTGTGTATGTATGGGTTATTAATAGTAGTGGTAAGCATTTGGGGCATTTAGTTTTCATATTCTGAAACTGTTTAGAAGGTAAGACAAGTGCTGCCTTTGCTGTCAGTGTCATCTGAACAGCGAGCCTTAATTTCTAGTACAGCATTGTCATCTGCTCAAAGCTAATTTAATCACACATAGCAGGTTAAAGAGCAAGTGACATTTTCAGGAATGAGAGGAGACTAACTATATCAAATAAATTCTGTATTTTTTGTCTGCTGGGACAGATGTTAGATTGTGCTGGCATCTGTACAAATGCACAAATAGTTCCAGCTATGGTTGTTAATTTACAGAAGAATTTCTATTACCCAGTGCCTCAATATGAGAAATCTTATTATCACTCTTGTTCTCATATACCTTTGTCAACATTTGCTGAGACATACGCAGGAAGATTGTGTTCTGAGAAAAGGTCACCTCATGCCGATGAATAGTGTACTGACATCGTAAAGATGATTTAGAGTGTCCAGACATCACCAAACCAACTGTCAGTTTCAGGCAAGGAATTTAAGCAAGTTTAAAACGGATGATAATCAAGGAGTAAAAAGGAGAGGGTAGTTTATCAGAAATCTTTGGATATGATGTAATATGGACATGGCTTAGGATATTTCATCCCTCCAATTTCTTTCAACTCCAGTTTTATTATATCCTTTGTCATTTTGAAGTATTTTTGTCACCTTTCTCTTTAGCTGCCAGTCATGAGAATGGAAAGCATTTGCTTTCTAATCCCTGTTTGACATTATACTCCTATTCTTAAGAATAATACCAAGAGGAGCTTCATAGATTAACATGACAAAACAATTGCAAAGATTAAAATAGCACTTTTATTATAAAATATATGTGAAACTATTTTTAAAATCTTTTTTATAGTGAAAAGTTTTAAAAAGAAAGTACAAGAAAGAAGTCCCATGCTTCACAATTATACAACTTTTGAAGATCTTTCATCTATTTCTATTTTTTATTTCTTTTGCTGCTAGAGTATTTTAAATAAAAATTCACACATCATATCATTTTATCCATACATGCTTTAGTCTTTCTAATGAGAAAATTTTAAAAAATATAATCACAGTAACATTAATCACACCTAACAAAGTCAGCAATGATTATTTTATATCAGCTAATATCCAGTCCATGTTTAAACCTTCCCAGTTCTCTCAAAGATATCCTTTTTATTGTTGGTGTATTTGAGTCTGAATTCAAACAAATTTTGCACATTGCATTTGATTGATATCTGTCTTAAATTTCTTCTAATCCATAACACGTTTCCTCTTCCTACTTTTTCTAAATATCCCCCTCCCCTCCACTCTAGGTTATTTGTCTGATAGAATTTCTCATGTTCTATTATAGATTGATATTTTGGGGTGCTCATTTAGCATATTTTTCTGGATTTATTTTCTATATACAGTGATCGAATCTACATGCTTAATTAAATTCAGGGAGTCAGGTTTCATTTTATTGTATTTTATTTGGGAAAAAACATAAGTGGTTCTATGTATCCCTTATTACATCACATTAAGAGACACATAATATCTGATTTTCCTACTTTAATGATATTAAAATTGATCGAGAGGTTAATCCATTATAAAGTTGCCATCAACCTTTTATCTAATGGTTTTAGAAGGCATTGATGATTGCTATCTAGATTAGTTACTATATTACACTTTGCAAAATGGACATTTTCTAATTGTATTATTCCTTCTCAGTTTATTAGTTTTATTTCTTTTTTCTATATTATTAATATATAACACTCATTTTTCTCAAACACTTTCAAAAATTTTTAATTTAATTTAATTTGCTTTTTTGAGACAGGGTCTTGCTATGTTGCCTAGACTGGTGAGCTCCTGGGCTCAAGTGATCCTCCTGCCTCAGCCTCACAGCTCAGCCTTCCAAGTAGCTGGAATTAGAGGCATCTGGCTCATTATGATGTTTTTACCTTGTCAGAAAACAAGACTGTTACTCAAAACAGTGGCAATAATTTCATAGAAGCAAACAAGAAAGAGACAAGCAGACTTTCAGTTGTTCTTTACTACAAAACAGCAACAACAACCACTTGATTCAGTTCCCTGGAGCACATGACTAGACCTTCAAAAAGAACAACCACTATCTAGGACACAAATATATAAATGTGAAACATTAGCAAATTGTATGGGAAAACAAGTATGTAATGTAATATTGGACATAGACAAAAATTTGTCTGTTACCTTTTTTATTAACATTCATTGGTGTAAACTTCTACTAGAATAAAAATTACATGAAAGCAGGATTTTTTGTCTACTTTGTTCACTGCTGAATTTACAAGACTTGAAAAGATGCTTGGCACATCATAAACTCTAGGCAAATATTTACTGAATCAATACTAAATTAACGAGTTAGATAATTTCAAGAAGTGATTAATTAACAGTGATTACATCAAGAAAGAAGAAGATGAAGAGGAAAATACACTCTGGTCATTTGTGGTAATAGTTTACTACTGTGAGTTAAGAACTTACATTAGGAATGTATGTGTGCCACTATATGTAGTCTAAAGGCTTTGAATTGTTTACTTACATCCCTTGCCAGTTAAACAGACACCTCTGGATCAAAGAATTGGTGGCATAGTCTTTATTTCCCCCATTAATAGCCTCTACTCCTATTTCTCCAGTCAGGAACAATTTCATATTAAGTGTCTTCCATGTTTGCAAATACCTGTTGAATAATGAATGCAAAATTCATTGGTATACTGAAATTGCTGATAAAATATGTAACCAAGTTTTCTCCATAGAAAAATAATACTTACCTCTGATGTTTTAAGATTTCTTGTCATTTCACTTAATTATGCTATTATTAGGATGAGGATAATAAGTATATTCAAAAGCCCTTTTTGAAATTAAAGAAAATCTAAAGCACAATCTCAAAAAAATCTTGTGCTCTCAGTGCCTCTTTTCATTAAAAAAAAGAAGAATGTGCTTAATTTAGAGATGCTAGTCTACTGATGATCCTCTAACTTCTCTGACAACTCCCTCCTTTCTTTGTATCATCTCTGTGGATAAGGGATGTTCATTGTTTCTCCTTTAGTGAATTAATTGACTCTTACAATGGCAACAAAGATTTACTTAAATTTATATCACACAGACACATGCATGCATGCACGTGCACCTGCCTACAAACTTTATCACCAGTTCTGACCATTTTCCTGTGCTCTGGATCTGCATTTCCAGATGCACAATACCTCAAGCATGACTGAAGTCAAGTTTCAAATAGAATTCCAAAAGAGTTCCACTAGATCCCATAAAATTTATTATTTCTGCCAGTATCAATTTCTCAGTCTCTCAAGCTTAAAACCTTGTTATCACCCTTATCTTCTCTATCTGTTTTGCCATTCCACCTATAATTAATCACTAAATCCCACTGGTTTGATTTCCCTTATCTCTTGAATTTGTCTCTTCGGTTCCATTCCCATGGTCCCTTCTCTCATTACCTCTCAGCTTAACTATCAAAATAGCCTCTTAATTGGTCTTGAGTCTTTCTCTACTCCAATCAATTTTGTCTACTGCTGCCAGATTAATTTTCCCAATGCACAACTCAAAGTATATAACCATCTGGCTCAAAAAGTCCAGTAGCTCCCTATTACTTATAAGATTAAGTCCAAACTATTTTTCTTGGGTATATGACCTTTGTCTGAATCACCCATAATATATGCCCTAATTGCCAGCCAAAGTGAGTTATTTCCCACTTCCCGAATAAACTCTAGGATTTTCTGTCTATATTTCTTTAATTGTGCTTCTCTCCATCTGGAATGTTCCCTTCCCACAGCCCTTTTCACTTCCATGTCCATACAAATATCCTCATCCCTCAAGACATTGCACAAATGCCATACCCTTTCAAGGAGACCTTTCTACTCATCCTTTCCTCATGTTGTGGTCTCTTTTCTAAATTCCGTCTTCAATTTGTTGATACCTCTCATTGAAAAATTATCACATGTGAACTTAAATTGTGACTAATTGTATATTATTGTATTCCCTTTAGGGAATTTTTCTATCTTCATAAAGAAGCCAGGTTTTAAAAATCTGTTAGTATTCTTTTATCTTTCTGTATTAGGCTGTTCTTGCATTGCTATAAAGAAATACCTGAAACTGGCTAATTTATAATGGAAGAAGTTTAACTGGCTCATGGTTCTGTAGGCTGTACATGAAACATAGTGCTGGCATCTGCTTCTGGAGAGGCCTCAGGAAGCTTTTACTCCTGGCAGAAGGTGATGTGAGAGCAAGCACTTCATGTGGCAAAAGCAGAAGCAAGAGTGGGGAGGGAGGTGCCATACACTTTTAAATGAACAGATCTCAGAAGAACTCATTATAATGAAAACAGAACGAAGCCAAGAGGGATCTGCCCCTGTGATTCAAACAGCTCCCATGAGGCCCCACCTCCAGCACTGGGGATTAAAATTCAACATGAGATTTGGGTAAAGACAAATATCTAAACTATATTATTTTACCCCTGGCCACTCCCAAGTCTCTGTCCTTCTCACATTGCAAAATACAATCAGGCCTTCCCAACAGTCCCCCAAAGTCTTAACTCATTCCAGCATAACTCAAAAGTCCCGAATCCAAGTCTAAAGTCTCATCTGGGACTCATCTCTTCCCACCTATATGCCTGTAAAATCAAAACCAGTTATTTACTTCCAAGATGTAATAGTGGGTATAGGCATTGGGTAAACATTGCCATTCAGAAACAGAAATCAGCCAAAAGAAAAGGACTACAGGCCCTACACATGTTCCAAACCTAGCAAGGCACTCATTGAATTTTAAAGCTTTAAAATAATCTCCTTTAACTCCATGTCCCACATCCAGGGAATATTGGCACAAGGGGTGGGCTCTGAAGGCCTTGGGCAGCTCTACCCCTGTGGTTTTGCAGTGCGCATATCCCAAGTCTGCTCTTGCAGGCTGTTGTTGAGCACCTATGGTTTTTCCAGGCTCAGGGTACAAGCTGCTGGTGGATCTACCTTTATGGGGTGTGGAAGACAGTGGTCCCCTTCCCACAGATCCAGCAGGCAGTGTCCCAGTGGGGACTTTGTATGGAGGCCCCAACCCTACATTTCCCCTCTGCACTGCCCAAGTAGAGGTTCTCTATGGGGTTCCACCCCATAGCAGGCTTTTGCCTAGGCATCCAGGCTTTTCCATACATCCTCTGAAATCTAGGCAAAGGCTACCAGGAATCCACCACTCTCATACTCTCTGTGTCTGCAGGCTTAACACCACATGGGAGACACTAAGGCCTATAGCTTGCATTCTCCAAAGTGGCAGCTTGAGGTGTACCTGGGCCCATTTGAGCCTGGCTGAAGCTGGAACTAGAGTGGCCAGTGTGCAGAGAGCAGTGTCCTGAGGCTGCACAAGGCAGTATGCCTGGCCCATGAAACCAGTCAGACCTCCTAGGCTTCTGGGCCTGTGATGTGAGGGGCTGCCATGAAGGTCTCTGAAATGTCTTTGAGGCCTTTTTCCCATTGTCTTGGCTAGTTGCACCTGGCTCCTTTTTAGTTATGCGAATATCTCTAGCAAGTGGTTGCTCCAGAACCTGCTTGAATTTCTCTCCCTGCAAAAAATGATTTTTCTTCTCTGCTATATGGCCAGGTTGCAAATTTTCCAAACTTTTTTGTTCTGTTTCCCTTTTAAATATAAGTTCCAATTTTAAATCATTTATTTGCTCCCTCATTTAAGTATAGGTTGTTAGAAGCAGCCAGGCCACATCTTGAACATTCTGCTGCTTAGAGGTTTCTTCCACTAGACACCCTAAATCATCACTCTTTAGTTCAAACTTCCACAGATTCCTAGGGCATGAACAGAATGCAGAAAAGCTCTTTGTTAGGGCATAACACACGTGGCCTTTGCTCCAGTTCCCAATAAGTTCCTCATTTCCATCTGAAACCTCGGCTGTCTGGACTTCATTGTCCTTGTAACCATCAGCTTTTTGGTCACAACCATTTAACCATTCTCTAAGAAGTTCCAAACATTCCCTTATCTTCCTATCTTCTTCTGAGCCCTCCAAACTCATCCAACCTCTGCCTATTATCCAGTTCCAAAGGCACTTCCATATTTTCAAGTATCTTTATAGCAATACACCTTTCCTGGTACCAATTTTCTATGTTTGGCCCTTCTTGCATTGCTATAAAGAAATACCTGAAACTGGCTAATTTATAACAAAAGTGGTTTAACTGACTCATGGTTCCATAGGCTATACAGGAAACATAGAGCTGGCATCTGCTTCTGGGGAGGCCTCAGGAAGCTTTTACTCATGGCAGATGGTAAAGTGTGGGCAAGGGATGGGGGAAGGTGCCACACATTTTTATTTATGAGTTCTCATGAGTACTTATTATCACAAAGACAGCACCAAGCCATGAAGAATCTGGCACCATGATCCAAATACTTCCCATTAGGCCCCACTTTCAGCACTGGGGATTGAAATTCAACGTGAGATTTGGGTGGGGATAAATATCTAAACTATATCACCCTCCCTCACAATATATGACACAGTGCTTTGCATACTATAAAGCCTCATAAATATATGTTGAATTAGCATTAACTAGCTTTGTGGTAATTTTGAAAAACCAGCTACATTACTTGTATATTAACAGAAATAACCATCTAAGTGTGGCTACTGTGCTGCCATTAGGGTGTTAGTAGGCACTATGTATGCATGGCAATGTTGATAATGAAAATATCAAGGATGGAAACTAAGCTTTCTGGTCCTTTATGCACATCACATGGAACCTAATACAATGTGGATCATGCTTGCATTGATGCATCCTTGCTAAATGATTTGTATAAACTAAAATAATTGTTTCCAACATTTCTCAAAGAATAAAGGATTCATTATTTTGAATCAGCTGATCACAACCCTCAAATATACAGATTCATTTTTCAACACCCCAAGGAGAAGCACCAAAGTCACAAAAAAAGATGATTTCAGATGGTAGTTTCCTGTAAATAATTTCCTGGTGATAAGCATTTACAAGAACTAGTGGGTAACATTTCTCTGTCTACTATATCTTTGCCTTCTCTTGCCTGTTGCAAATTAGTACTCTTTTTTTTTTTATTTTATTTATTTTTATTTTATTATTATTATTATTATACTTTAGGTTTTATGGTACATGTGCGCAATGTGCAGGTAAGTTACATATGTATACATGTGCCATGCTGGTGCGCTGCACCCACCAACTCGTCATCTAGCATTAGGTATATCTCCCAATGCTATCCCTCCCCCCTCCCCCCACCCCACAACAGTCCCCGAAGTGTGATGTTCCCCTTCCTGTGTCCATGTAATCTCATTGTTCAATTCCCACCTATGAGTGAGAATATGCGGTGTTTGGTTTTTTGTTCTTGCGATAGTTTACTGAGAATGATGATTTCCAATTTCATCCATGTCCCTACAAAGGACATGAACTCATCATTTTTTATGGCTGCATAGTATTCCATGGGGTATATGTGCCACATTTTCTTAATCCAGTCTATCATTGTTGGACATTTGGGTTGGTTCCAAGTCTTTGCTATTGTGAATAATGCGGCAATAAACATACGTGTGCATGTGTTTTTATAGCAGCATGATTTATAGTCCTTTGGGTATATACCCAGTAATGGGATGGCTGGGTCGAATGGAATTTCTAGTTCTAGATCCCTGAGGAATCGCCACACTGACTTCCACAAGGGTTGAACTAGTTTACAGTCCCACCAACAGTGTAAAAGTGTTCCTATTTCTCCACATCCTCTCCAGCACCTGTTGTTTCCTGACTTTTTAATGATTGCCATCCTAACTGGTGTGAGATGGTATCTCATTGTGGTTTTGATTTGCATTTCTCTGATGGCCAGTGATGGTGAGCATTTTTTCATGTGTTTTTTGGCTGCATAAATGTCTTCTTTTGAGAAGTGTCTGTTCATGTCCTTCGCCCACTTTTTGATGGGGTTGTTTGTTTTTTTCTTGTAAATTTGTTGGAGTTCATTGTAGATTCTGGATATTAGCCCTTTGTCAGATGAGTAGGTTGTGAAAATTTTCTCCCATTTTGTAGGTTGCCTGTTCACTCTGATGGTAGTTTCCTTTGCTGTGCAGAAGCTCTTTAGTTTAATTAGATCCCATTTGTCAATTTTGGCTTTTGTTGCCATTGCTTTTGGTGTTTTAGACATGAAGTCCTTGCCCATGCCTATGTCCTGAATGGTAATGCCTAGGTTTTCTTCTAGGGTTTTTATAGTTTTAGGTCTAACATTTAAGTCTTTAATCCATCTTGAATTGATTTTTGTATAAGGTGTAAGGAAGGGATCCAGTTTCAGCTTTCTACATATGGCTAGCCAGTTTTCCCAGCACCATTTATTAAATAGGGAATCCTTTCCCCATTTCTTGTTTTTGTCAAGTTTGTCAAAGATCAGATACTTGTAGATATGTGGCATTATTTCTGACGGCTCTGTTCTGTTCCATTGATCTATATCTCTGTTTTGGTACCAGTACCATGCTGTTTTGGTTACTGTAGCCTTGTAGTATAGTTTGAAGTCAGGTAGTGTGATGCCTCCAGCTTTGTTCTTTTGGCTTAGGATTGACTTGGCGATGCGGGCTCTTTTTTGGTTCCATATGAACTTTAAAGTAGTTTTTTCCAATTCTGTGAAGAAAGTCATTGGTAGCTTGATGGGGATGGCATTGAATCTGTAAATTACCTTGGGAAGGATGGCCATTTTCATGATATTGATTCTTCCTACCCATGAGCATGGAATGTTCTTCCATTTGTTTGTATCCTCTTTTATTTCCTTGAGCAGTGGTTTGTAGTTCTCCTTGAAGAGGTCTTTCACATCCCTTGTAAGTTGGATTCCTAGGTATTTTATTCTCTTTGAAGCAATTGTGAATGGGAGTTCACTCATGATTTGGCTCTCTGTTTGTCTGTTATTGATGTATAAGAATGCTTGTGATTTTTGCACATTGATTTTGTATCCTGAGACTTTGCTGAAGTTGCTTATCAGCTTAAGGAGATTTTGGGCTGAGACGATGGGGTTTTCTAGATATACTATCTTGTTCATAATGACAGTCCTAGGTCACTGCCAGATCCTTCTTCAGCAAAGAAAGATGTATGTATATTCTGCTCTATTTCCTATGGCAAATAAGCACTTTAGACATTTAAATTTCTCAAAAGTAAAATTTCATGCTACTTAAATACAGAATTAAGGAGATGCCAAATCACCATAATCTATGTGACTTCAAATTAAAATGATATACTATGTAATGAAAGCTATAGAAAGCTTTAATTCAGAGCTTCCCACCACTCCCTATTCCATGGAAGAAAAGTTAGGAGAGTGGCAAGCTCTGAAAAATTTTAAAACGTCTTTACAATTGTACCACCAAATGAACAAAAGTTATTGGATAAATCATCTTAGTTATTTTTCATGGCTTTAGGAATAGTTATGTAAATACAATCCACTTAGTATTTATATAACTTAAGGCTTAAAAATGACATACTTCTGTTTTAGAACTGTGATAGATGAAACTTCATATCTGTGGGGAGAGAGTTGAGCTCTCTCTCTCACTCACTGAATATCTTGAGAAAGGAAGAATAATTGAATTAAACAAAAATTGATAAATTTTAATATAGAGAAATGGAGCAGGAAGAATTCTGTTCTATTATTGTTTAACAAGAATTTATTTTCCTTTCTGGTTTCTCCCCTAAATAGTTGTGGATGTATGTTGGCAAAGCACTTAGCTTCTGAGGGCCTCAGTTTCTTACATAATACAAGAAAGTTGAACTACATGATCATTATGGACACTTCCTGCTTTCTTTTTCTTATGGGGAAATAGTTAATAAACATGTAAATTAGAAATATAACTTCAGCTAATGATAAGTGGTATGTAAAAATTTGGGTGGGACAAAAGAGTCACTAGAAGTGAGGAGGTGACATTTAAGGTGAAACTTAAGTGATAAGAAGATAGTCATATGAAAATGTTGGGGAACAGTGTGCTAGGCAGAGAGAACAGGAAATTCAAAAGCCCCAAGGCAGGAAAAAGACCACTATGAAGGCTGGCATAGTGATAGGGTATGACACTGGGGAGGTGAGTCTATGGTAAAGAGTTTAGGTTTGACTTCATGACTAATGATAAAGGGAAAAGACTGATGGGGTTGATGCTGAAGAGTGATATGATCTGATTTAAGTTTTAAGACAACTATATGAGGTGCTATGTAAGCAACAGACTGTAAGGAAGCAAGAGCATTAGCAGACAAGGCAGAAGGCTAAGGATGGTGGTAGAGACTAGGCCTTCAGCAGTGGGACAATGGTGAGAAACAATTGGATATGAAAGTATGTTTAGGAGAGAGCAAAAACAGGACTTGCTAATGGATTGGAGGAGAAGGGTGGGGAAAAGAGAGGACTAAGGATGTCTAGTTATTGATCTGACAAATACATGATTTTGTCTATAATGATAGTTTAATCTAAGGGCTCAGCTGTTGGTAATTTGCAACCGTTCAGCTGTATATATGGCTGGATCATAGTGGAGATGTGAAGATTGAAAACGAAGATTTGAGAGACCTCAGCTTATACATGGTACTTAAAACCATGAGACTGGATAAAATCTTGAATGCTTTCATATTTACCTTTTTATTATCCAGCAGAAAAATTGGATCAGGTACATTGAGTCATTCTTATTAAATTACTTGCCATAGTATTTTAAAGTTCTTTGCACTGATTTAATGATGTGATGCAGATGAGGAGAGAAGCTATGAAGTGTGGCTCTGAAAATACTTGGTTTTTGTTGTAGCTTAATTTGAGATTTTACCGTTAGTTTTTTATAACTGTGCAGTATTTTCCAGGCATATCTTCACCTAATGTTGTTCTTTATGAGACTGAAAGGGAAGACACAAGTTTTATCATCTAAATTTACTTTGATTGTGTAGCATTACCATTTGGTTTCTCATCTATCCAAAGCCAATTGATTTCCAATTAAGAACAAAGTCTTCTTTAATTTTAAATCCACTTAATTAATTGTTTTAATTTGAAACGTAACAGCATTGCAGGGAAAGCTTCGTTTAAAGTTTGTTATTAACCGAAGTAAACAGAAGATAACGGAAACTGGAAGCATAGGAATCTTCTGTTAACAATAATTTCTTTCTCTTTATAATAGAAGCTAGTGTTTCACCTTTATTTTCCCCTTTTCATTCTAAGATAAACACTTAAGTCTCCTTTACATAAATAGTACGAAAGACAAAGGGCTTATTTCCTTAAAAGACAAAAAGCCATTATAAATCAGTAAGTGAATAATGATGCACATTCCAACCAAAAACTGAAAGCAAAACAAAACAAAAAGCAAGGCAAAGAATATAATCAGGCAATTCACATCATATAATAGATGCTTAACCTCAGTTTATACACATTGTACTCTGATTTTTTTCCCAAATTTTTTTTATTTTAGAGTAATAAACTGTAATTTTGTGATATCTGGCATATAATTCTGTGTGCCAGTGGTCCTTTATTTCACTTTTCTTAGCTTCTTAAACTATTTCTCTGTGTCTCCTTTATTCTCCTAACTTATCTCTGATTTTAATCCTGATCTGCAGAATAACTAGATCTAAGCAGAAGGAAACTGAGGAAATGGAAGCAGGAAGTATTATTGGTACTAATTACTGGCCATCAAATCTGACTTTCCTTCCCCCCTTGACTTTTTCTGATATATTTTCGAAATTCTCTTTTTGATAAATCTTGTTTTCCCAGTTTCTAATTAATCTAATTTTTGAAAATTTTTTTCTGTATTTACTCTTACACATCCTTCCGTATTTCTCTACATAACAAAATATCTAAGATTTTTTTGACATTTTCTAAAGGAAAATTAAATTCAGATTACCTCTGAACATTAAATAATATGAAGCATTTCTTTGAAAGGTAGAATAGAAAAGTTCTGAGAATTCACACCAACAAAAAAGGACTGTTAGAAATGGGAACTAGGAGTTGCAGCTAATATGGATGTTGGTTCTAGCAGGTAACATACAAATTGCTCTTAGAATGAAAATATACCTTTGAAGGATCTATTACATTTATCTTAAATATCCAGAAACTAAGCTTTGGAAGCTCAGAAACTAAGAATTAAGTTTTTTTTTTTTTCCCTCAAAATGGAATAAAAAGATTAGAGTGGTCCTAGCAGTCAGGCCAAAGTCTATTTTGAAAAGGGAGCTGAGGCAGTTTCTTGATAAAAGACAAGGAGTTAAATAAAGCAATTCTCCCTCCCTCCTGTTTACAAAAACATTTTGAATTTTTTTTTGAGCTAAATTCTCCTTTGATGCAGCTCTACTCTTAGTATCAGATCTAGGTTTCACTATTTCTAACTTTTTACATATATAATGGCTAGTATATCTCATTATTAGTTTACCAACAGGATTCAAAATTCTAGGAAGCACAGAGCAGCCAGTAGATAGAAATACGGGGTAATGACAATAGGCTTTACCAATAGCTGTTGCAATATTAAGAGTGACCCTCATGTAAACAATAGGAGAAACATGTTTCCTGTCCACAAATTGCTCATTACACCAGCGTAACTAGCATCTAATATGGTTTGCAAACCATTACCTCACTTGCTGACAGTGTTACAGCTCTAACTTGTGTCATAATCCTGAGCTGGCCATCTCACATGTGCAGCAGAGGTAGTTGAACACCACAGTTTTTAGGTGGGTGCTCCATCTATAAAGAAGCAGCCACCTTCCCTTCAACTCAGTATTTACCTTATTGACAAGCCCAGACTGTGCCAGCTAGTCTGCAACTCTTGAATATGTTTCAAAATGAGACAGAGATAGTTTGGCTTTAAAAGACCTGCCTCCTATATCATCTTCTGAAATTCATAGCTCAAACTCAGTGCTGAGTTGGGTTCCCTGCTTGGCAACAAAGTGTTTTCCATTAAATCTGGAAATTTTTGTTGCTTAGTCTGTATGGATTTTCTCTTTCTTTCAAGGTAATAAAGAAATTAATGACAGAATTAGCTAGATTATTGATAATTATTGGTTTAAAAATAGACTGTGAAATATTGATATAAAAGGTATTTTTGCTATAATAAACTTAGAAGCAGCAAAGGCAGTATTTTCTTTTAGTTTGAAAAAATTATTTTTGGAGTTAAGAAAATGTATTAAATCAAATCTCTACCAACCCACCCTTAGATAATAACCCATCAGAAACAGTTTTAAAAAATATATATAAGAGAATGTTGATGGAGTATGTGGGCTGAGAAACCTTGGGTAGAACACAAAATGTATCCATTTGATACAAAATAGAAATAACTATTAATTTGATCTATTTTTAAAAACTAAAAAGCAGATCCTAACATCAAAGTATATTTTACTGCAAAGCAGCAAAAATTGACTTTGAAATACCTGAGAAATTAAAGAGACAAGTCTGATTTTAATTGCATGAAACTTATAATTTTATGGATATTATGCACTTCTGTACTCCCAAATTTGTGTTCTTAGAAATATACTCATTTGCAGTTTACCTTCAGGTTTACACACATACATGTGTGTGCACACACGCATGAGTACAGACAACTTACATAATCAAATTGTAAGAGAAAATGTAAGCGACAGCACTTGAAAACTGAATTCAGAACACTAAATTTTTAGAAAATTAATAATGGTAAGGGTTTAGCTCTTTGAATCAGTAAAATCTACATTATCTCATATGCTGGCCCAGATCTTAGAGCTTTGGCAGTCATTCCTTTTGCTTAGGCAAGTTCTTTCATTCATAATGGCTGTGTACAAAATCAATTCAAAATGTAATAAAACAATAATCATTTAATACACAGTTTTTGTGAGTCAAGAATTCAGGAGAAGCTCAGCCGTAAAGTTTTTGCTCAAGGTGTCTCGTGCGGTTGCAGTCCGGTGGCTGCGGCTGAGTCAGCTCCTAAGTTTCTTCACTCACCTTACTGGTATCTGATCTGCGAAAATTCAAACAGCTGGGACTGAAACATCTGGGGCTGCTTGGGCCTCTTGCTCCATCTCTGTGATCTGTGTGATTTCTCCAGCATGGAATCTTCAGGATAGTCCGGTTTCTTACATGCTAACTCCAGACTCCCAAAGAGAGAGAGAGAGCAAGCTAGGACCTTTATCATCTTTTATGACCTTTTTTTTTTTTTTAACCACAATTATTGATGGATTGAGTTAAAAATTTCTGCTCAGGTTCAAGGGGGAACACAGATGGCACCATTTAATGGAGGCATTATCAATATCACATTGTAAGAATGTGACATGGGATATATATTGCTGTGTCCAAATGTGGATAAATACAATGTGCCACACTAACAAAAGTCTGGCTAAGCATTACACTTAGAATTTTTTCTGTATAATGATATTTAGAACAGTAATAGAAATAGTTTTAAAATGGCAAATAAGGAATTGCCACCACCATAGAGGAAAGAGATCATTCCTTTTGATGAACGTATACTCTCAGGTGATAGCTTTTTATACTAAATTGTATCCATCTCATGTGTATGTTCAGTTTCTGTGTTTCTTCTTTTTCTTCTATTTATTTATTTTATTTTATTTTTTCTGAGACAGGGTCTCTCACTTTGTCACGCAGGCTAGAGTGCAGTGGCACAATCTCAGCTCACTGTAGCCTCAATCTCCTGGGCTCAAGTGATCCTCCTGCCTCAGCTCCCCCATGTACCTGGGACTACCGGCATGCACCACCATGACCAGTTAATTTTTTTGAGGGTTTTGCCACGTTGCCAGGGCTGGTCTTGAACTCCTGACCTCAAGCAATCCACCCTCCTCAGCCTCTCAAAGTGCTAGGATAACAGGCATGAGCCACCATGCCTGCTCCCCTTCATTATTTTGTTGTTGCTGTTTAACAGATACTTATTGAGTACCTGCTCTGTAGTAAGCAGTGTATAAGAGGATGAGGTTGAAGTTACAGGCACAAAGTCATAATTGCTGTCCTCATTGAACACAGTGAGAATTGTGTTTTGAATAGTTTGTAAATGAGGCAAGTCTTCAACATAAGTAGCAGCAGATTTGAATTTTAGGAGTTCATGAAGACTCTGACAAGAAAAAAAACTGCATAGTACCAGCTTGAGTTCAAATAAAGGTAATGTAAAGCAGGGAGACCAAATTTGCGTGTGTGTGTGTGTGTGTGTGTGTGTGATTTAGAAATAGACTCTGAAATAACTTAAAGAAAGAAGTTCAAAAAAGAAAAATGTTTTGAGATCGTGATGGTGGTAGTACCACAAAAAGATAATTACCTTAGTTCTCCAAGGAAACTTATTGGAAAGTATATATCAATTTAATTATGTAAATTTGACATAAGTGCTTCAGTGTATATTCTATAGGAGTTGTGTGTGTGATAAGTCTCCCATTATCTTAGAACTTTTTTAGTGTTTTGAAAATCAAAACAATGTCTGGGACACTGCCAGAAAAAGGTATTTATTACATAAAAAGATATGATTTTATCAAAACTTAAAAACTTAGCTAATTATTAATTTTAAAAATCTAAGGTCAAAGCCCTCTTCTATTAATAGGTTTGATATTCTGGTGTATAATCTGTACAAAATAAAGTCATAAAAGCTCATTGTTTGTAGGGACTTTAAAAATCATCTAGTCCCCAAGCTTCTCCCATGTTTTAATCCATTCCACAAAATTTCCCACCAAAGTTGTCCAGTTTTTTTTCTTAAATAACTTCAGTGACAGGGCAAAGCATGGCTAGCATCCAGTGATGTGGTGCTTATTTCATTTTTCAGTCTCTTTGCAAATACAGTTGATTCTCTTTATTTGAAGATTCTGCAATTGTGAATTTGCCTACTCACAAAAATTTATTTGTAACTCCAAAATCAACAGTTACTGCACTTTTGCAGTCATTCATGGACATAAGCAAAGTGGCAAAAACTTCGAATGTAATTATGTGCACGTTCGCAGTTGAGGAACAAAATGGTGCTTTGCCTTCTTGTTTCAAATCTGATACTGTAAAAAAATATTCTTTCTGCAATCTATTTAGTGACATGTATTTTGCATTTTTGTGCTTTTTGTTGGTAATTTTGTTATTTAAATGACCCCCAAGCTCAATGCTGAAATACTGCCTAGTGTTGCTAAGTGCAAGAAGGCTGTGACATATCTTACGGAAGAAGTACATGTTTTAAATAAGCTATGTTTAGGCATGAGTTATAGTGCTGTTGGCTATGAGTTCAATGTTAATGAATCAATGATATACATTAAATAAAATGTCTTTAAACAGAAACACAAAAACATGTTTATGTATGGATCCATTGGAGAAAAATGTTGTGAATGGGGCTTGCAGAAACCTAACCTTGTATTTCCCCTATGAGCAATAATTCAGTATTTATTAATTCAGTGTCTGCCACAACTTTGTAGAACATAAATACTGTGAATAATGAGAATTAAGTGCACAAATAAGCATATTACAAATACCCAATAAGAGAGTGAGCACTGAGCTTTCGTTTGAGTATTCTTAGTAGTCTCAAATGACATTTCTGAACTTTTAATTCTTTCTCACTGTAGAAAGAATAGATCTTATGATATAGCTTCTAAATTATACTGAGAAAAAAAATCAAATAACTACAAATCATATTACCTGTGATTATTTGGCCTAGCAACCAGAATTCTGTTGTGCTTTTCCTCTGTCAGAACTATTTTCACAAAAATAGCCACTGGAGCCAGTTTACAGTCAACCTTCATAGAAGTAACAGAAAGAAGGCAAAACTATATTCACGTTGGCTAGAGAACAAGCAGCGCATGATAGAGAAGTATGATAGAAACAAAACTTTTTTTTTCTTTTTTTTTGAGACGGAGTCTCGTTCTGTCACCCAGGCTGGAGTGCAATGGTGCGATCTCAGCTCACTGCAAGCTCTGCCTCCTGAGTTCATGCCATTCTCCTGCCTCAGCCTCCAGAGTAGATGGGACTGCAGGTGCCCGCCACCACGCCCGGCTAATTTTTTGTATTTTTAGTAGATACGGGGTTGCACCATGTTAGCCAGGATGGTCTCGATCTCCTGACCTCATGATCCGCTCACCTCAGCCTCCCAAAGTGCTGGGATTACAGGCGTGAGCCACCGCGCCAGGAACAAAACTTTTAAACTATTTGCTATGGTCTGAATGTTTGTGTTTTCCCCAAATTCACATGTTGAAACATAACCCTCATGATATTGGTATTAAGAGGTGAGGTCTTTGGGAGATGATTAGGTCATGAGGACTCTGCCCGCATGAATGAGATTCCTGACCTTATAAAAGAGGCCTGAGGGAGCCTGTTTTCCCCTTCTGCCATGTAAGAACACGTAAGACATGCCATCTATGAGGAACAAACCCTCAAGAGACACTAAATCTTCTCGTACCTTGATCCTGGACTTCCCAGACTCCAGAGCTGTAAGCAATAAATGTCCATTGTTTATAAATCATCTAGTCTAAGGTATTTTGTTACAGCATCCTGAATGGATTAAGATATCATCCCTGGACTTCATGATCAACAACTTTTTCTTGTAATTCAGTGGCAATCCTTCAATAATAACCCATGGCAATTGTCTATATTCCAAATGTGTAAGCATGGCTTGACAGGGAGAGAAAATTTTGTTGTGTTTTGAGGTTATGGTAGCAGAAAAACCAGAAAGTTGCAGCTATTGGAATGATGTGAACAGAAGCAAAAATATACTGAAGATAATTACCATATATTACATTTCCACATGCTCCCCAGCATTTTCCAATCTTGTTGTTGTTAAGCACGGCGTGTGACTAGTCCTGGCTGATGTTTGGGCAGAAGTGGCACACTCTTCTAGTAGAAGCCTACAAGCAGGTTTCTTCTCCACTACTTCCCTTGTACTCTTTTCCCCTGACACAGTGAGCCTAAGAATTTCTATTATTGTGATGGTGCCACGAGAGGACTAAACCTCTGTCATCCTGAGTCCTTAAACAAGAAGCAGACCTCTACTACCCCACCCAACTTGATGACTAATTATCATGTAGAATAAACCTTGGTTTTGTTAAACCACTTTGACTCTGGGATTACTTTATTTCATTATTGTTAAATATTAAGTGTTTCTCTTTATTCATTTCATCCTGAATACATATGCAAGGTGTTCTGGGTCAGAGACAGGTTTCCTAGTACTAATTCCTCACAGTAAAGAAGTGCATTGGGCCCCCTTTGCCCAAGTCCTAACCCTTACGGCAGCATAGTAAAAGCCAGGTCAATTGACCTACATAAATGGCCAAGGAAAAATTATTTTTCCCTGCTTATAAAGAGGAAGGAGGCAGTGGTCACCTTTCCCTTCTAAAAGGATCTCCTGACTTCAACCCTTTGATAAGTAAATAAAATCTCTCCGGGAGCCAGATAGCCCATACATATCTCAACTTTTAAAACCTACCTACCTAGAGAGGTCTTCAGGTTCTGGAGCTTCATTCCGTTTTGAAATGTATTATGGTTTAGATGTTTTCCCCCTCAAAACTTCATGTTGAAATTTGATCCCCAATGTGGCACCTCTTAATGCACATCACAATAGCAATTAAATTTCAACATGAGTTTTGGAGGGGAAATTCAAAACATAGCAGAGGCCTTGTTACCTGGTGTCTAAGTGTCTATATGTCAATATGAATGCATCTAACAAGGGTCCGATATGTTCAAATGTGAGGGAGGCTCAAAGCAATAGTAAGAAGTCTGTATTGAGAAAAAAGGGCTTCCTCATAATAAATTCTGTACAAGTCATAGTTTCTATAAGAAGCTGGGGACTCCAACTCCTTCAAGTCTGACTCAATCTTGGTATAATAACTTAAAGTAATTTAACTACATGGACCTGGCCCAGAATGTGCCTTAGGGGGACAAAAACCTCTCTGGGCTTGGCTTCTGCTGTCACCTTCATCATACTTTTCTCTAGCGATGATTTCCAGCAGTTGTCATTCAAACTGACTGTAAATTGGACTTAGAATTTAAAAGACCCAAAGAAACTTCAAATATTTCCCTTTAAAGGGTAAAGTAAAGCTCTTAAACTGAGGTTATGTTATTACTTAATTAAGAGAAATTAAATGGAGATCTAAATATCAGCTATAAAAATCTTTCTTTTTGTTTTCTTGTTTTGTTTTGTTTTTGAGACAGAGTCTGGCTCTGTCGCCCAGGCTGGAGGGCAGTGGCACGATCTGGGCTCACTGCAAGCTCCATCTCCCGGGTTCAGGCCATTCTCCTGCCTCAGCCTCCCAAGTAGCTGGGACTACAGGTGCCTGCAACCACACCCGGCTAACTTTTTGTATTTTTAGTAGAGATGGGGTTTCACCATGTTAGCCAGGATGGTCTCGATCTCCTGACCTCGTGATCCACCCGCCTTGGCCTCCCAAAGTGCTGGGATTACAGGCGTGAGTCACCGTGCCTGGCCAAAATCTTTCTAAATGTAAATTCTAATCCAGTTTTCAAGGGGCTCTGAGAGTCTCTTGAGGAACCAGGGCATCATGTTCTAAACATTTCTCCTTCTGCAGACAGAAAGCCTAACAGAACACAATATAAAATAACATGAACTTTATCCATGGCTTCAGTCTTTTTTTTTTTTCCTTCAATTTAGCTCATCAACACCTAGCCACAGGGGTCTGTCTTCAAAATCTTAACATAGCAGGGAGAGGAACATTTTATCTTCCTGATGAAAATAATAAAAATAATTCTTATCTCCCATAAAATTCCTATCCTCAAAAAGTTGGGGTAAATGGTGACTGTACTTGGTGCATATCGTTGTGGCATTTCACATGGTGTTTGGTTTTTTCTCACCTGTAATTTAGTTTGACATCTGGGAAGAAATATCTGAAGCCTAACTGGTTATAATTTCCCACCTCTTAATAGTAGTATAATTAAAGTATTTGTAGGCATTGTGAATTTAATTGACATGCAAACAATATGCTTGTGGATGGTAAGCATATACTAATTTCCACATCAAAAATGAAGCTTTTTGCTATGTAAGTCTTTTGATGGAGCCTCTTTCAATGGTTCATTTTTTTTCTCATAATTATATTTCTGGCATAGGTTTGGCTCCAAACAAGAGCATTTATCTTAGCCTTGATAAGGATCCAGGTGCTAAATGATACCTTGAAAACTCAATAGAGGGAAAATTTAAATAATTTAGAAGGCAGACACATAGAGAAATAAGGGATATTTGGAAGGTGTAGACACACAAATAAGAGAAACTGTTTACAAAATAATGTTGTAAACATCATTTAGGGGAATTATTGATTCTACAGCAACCTCTGCCTTCTTTCCCACCCAATGTGAGAGAACCTATTGGGGAGATTAAGAGCTTATGTGGCATGAACCAGGCCAGAGTTCAAATCCCCTTGTGTCATTTAATAGGTACCACGTCCTTGAGCATATCTGGACACTCTCTTAGATACAGTTTGTTGTTATGTAAAAATAGAGAGAAGGATCCTTTACTTCTCTCATTCTCTTACTCCTTTAACAACCAATGTGCCAGGAAATTCTTGTCAGGAAATCCTATTAGCTCTACCTTCAAAATAACTAATGGCTAAATTTATGCATCAACTTGACTAGTCCATGTAATGCCCAGATATTTGGTTAAGCATGATTCCGGGGTGTGTCTGTGAGGGTGTTTCTGGAAGAGATTAACATTTGAATCAGTAGACTAAGTAAAGCATATTTTCTCCCCAACATGAGTGGAACTCATCCAGCCTGCTGTAGGCCTGAATAGAATAATAGGCTACGAAAAAATTCTTTCTTTCTGCCTGTTTTTGAGCTAGGATGTCACTCTTCTCCTGCTTTCAGATTTGGACTTGAACTGAAATTTCACCATCAGCTTTCCTGGTTCTCAGGCCTTCAGACTTAGACTGGAATTATACCATCAGCTTGCCAACTTCAGATCTTGAATTCTCAGCTTCCATAATTACATGAGCCGATGCCTTATGGTCAGTCTCCCCATTCCTCTCCAGATAGATAGACAGATAGATAGATAGATAGATATAGATAGATAGATAGATAGATAGATAGATGATAGGTGGATGTAGATGTCTATCTCCTATTGAGTGTGTTTCTCTAGAGAACCCAGGCTAATACAAAATAAATCCATGTTGGTTCAAGAGCCCATTATCCTTTGTCTGAATACTGAATATGCTTCTCTTTTGCCTTCTGATTTCAATCTTGCTTCCTACTGTCTTGGGTTTTCAATGTTGCAGCCACAATAAACCTTTTAAAATTTAAGTTAGATTGCAAATTTTAAGATCTGTCCTTCCTTTCCTCTAAAGTCTCCACTGATTCCCCTTCTCATTCAGAGTAAAAGCCAAGGTCCTTACAAAGGCTTACAAGGCTCAACTTTATCCAGCCCCCAGTGACCTATCTCTTACTAGGCTGTATCTCATTGGTATACTCTAGCTACTCTTCTTTAAGCCTGATAGAAAAAACTCTGCCTTAGAAACACTCTTTTCTCAGATTTCTCAAGTTTTTGCTTGAATATTAACTTCTCAATAAAGCCTTCATTTCTACTGCAACCTCAACTGGGCACGGTGATTCATGCCAAGATCATGCCACTGCACTCCAGCCTGGGCAACAGAGCAAAACTCTCTCTCTCTCTCTCTCTCTCTCTATATATATATATATATGTATATATATATATATATGTATATATATATGTATATATATATATGTATATATATATGTATATATATGTATATATATATGTATATATATGTATATATATATGTATATATATATATATGTATATATATATGTATATATGTATATGTATATATATATGTATATATGTATATATGTATATATACTTTGTATAACCCACCCTTTTCCCTATCTATGAGCTCAAATTCTTCACATGCCTTAAGACATGAATTCCAAAATATTGTTTCAGATACACTAGGCTTCCAGCCCCTGACCCCATTCCTCCCATTGCCCTTTTTCAGCCTCTTTTCCAGTACTTACAGCATCTTAATTTGTACTCAATTTATGTGCATAAGCATCTATATTTTCCTGAGATTCTGCACACCTGAAAGATGGGGAATACTTACTTCTTTTAGTGTTTCTCTCAAAGGCCACTACAGTACCTTAAACATAGGAGTTAAATAGATATTGAGTGAAATGAATATATGTCTTTGTCAAACAACTCCTTGGGAAGAGCACATAGAGTTTCTGGACTGACAGTTACTGCATTGATGGAGTACTGACATCCTATGTACCTATGTAAATGGGGCTGCCTTCAACTTTAGAGATCAGCATTCATCTTATTAAATATTAAAATGAGCTATCTGTACTTTTTTTACCGTCATTTGATTAACTGCACTATAAAGTTATTTTATAATGTCAGAGAAAGTGTGAAATATTCAAGACATCACAAGACTACCACAGGTCTTAGAATACAGAGGCATTTAGATTTTAAGACCAGAACTAAATTAACTATGGAGATAGAGTAGTGAAAGCACTTTTCACATTGGCTGGCCCCTTGAAGAATTTTCTACTCTTTCTTTCACTGAGTCACTATATAAAAATCCAGTGTTGCATTTTGCACATGTACACAATATAACAGAATTCCTAAAGAATCTAGTGAAGTACACAAGTGTAACAAGCCCATTGTTGAAACAGGACAATTAGGGACAACAGGACACACGATTTTTCTGCATTTTATTTTCAAATATCTCTTAAACTGAATAATGTTCTAAACCTGATTGAACCTTCATATTCCCATTCTCAGATTACTTGTTTCTGGTTATTCTTCTCCACAGTTTCTCTTCTTACCAGGTCATCAGGCAGGTAGTTGCAAATATAATATTGCTCTTGTCATTCATATGCTAAGAATTGTAAAGGGCTGTAGTCCACCATCAATTCTAGACTTTAAGTTGTCACATAAACAACTCACCCATCCCACTCCCACCCAGGACCTTTCTTCTTTGCCACACACATGTTTACCAAGTCTCCTCTGAGGGTACTTAATAAGCCAAGGACTTCTTCATACTTCACAAATCTTAGCTATTTTCTTATCTTGAACTGTGTTCATACTCTCCCCTTTGGTTGGCATGCTCGTCCATTGAATTAGCCTCCACAGACATTTATCAAGTACTTACTATTTCCCAGAAACTGTGTTAGGTAGTAGACACAAAATGTAAATATGTCACAGTTGCCTTCAAGGATACTTCATCATTCTTTTAATCTTTATTTGTCAGTTTTTTTCTTTTGTCTTTTCTTTAACCCTACTTAAGATACTCTGAGACAAAAAATTTTCACCTCACCTGATAATGCTTATTCTTTTACTCCATACATCTTCTTATTCCATTTTCCACAATTTTTTAATTATACTACGTCATCTCTAATTTCTTAGGTCAGGTTTTCTCTGGGAAATGCTATGACTGTGCTTGAACTGATACGAATATTCACATATCCTAAAATAACATCATTTACTAGCATATACCCAAAGCATCATCTCTATATTCTGAAACTTTTATATAATAAATATATATAATATGAATTTCTAGAAAAGACTACAATAACCTATGGTGAAAATCATAACATTTGTTGCTTCTGGAAGTTGGGGACAGGGATTGACTGGCAAAGTACATGAGAGAACTTTAAAGATTAAGGTAATGTTCTGCATTTTAATAGGCATTTGCATTATACAGATACATACATTTGTCTAAACTCATTGAACAATTATGATTTTGTGCATTTCGTTGTATGCACATTTTACCTTTCTCTGTCTTTGATTTGTATTTATTTCTTAGGTGTTATATACCTTTCTTCCAGTTCCTTTATTAAACTTTTAGGCAAATCTATCCTTAGGCATCTTACAATTTAAAAGATTACTGTGTTTTTCATGTATTTTTTCTCCCCGTTTGGTCAACTCTTGTTTCCCATCACTTCCCCATTCTGTTCCTGTTCTAAATTTTTGAATTTCTAATTTACAGTGTTTTTTCTCCCCTAATATTTGCAAATGGTTGTTTGAAGTTAATTCAGATTGGGTTGTGTTAGGGATTTTTTCTGCTTCATGAATGGTATTTATTAGGGGCAGAATTTTCATCAGCTGAAATAAAATGTTATGCTTCTAAATTTCTACTTTCTTCTTACAATAACTTTATGTGACTGTCATCTGTCATATTTTTGCTTTTTTATGTGCTAATATGATTATTATTAACCTTTGAGAATTTGAGGAAGATAACTAGGTTTTTTTGTTCAAAGGTATTTCACTTGATATGGTGAAATATTATGGTTTCTTTAACCAATGTACTTGTTTTGTTGGGAAAAACTTGGTGTCTTCTGATTTTGTGACCCTCTTTTTGTTTTAACAGGAATATTCATTTCCCCCTTTTGCTTCCTTTTTCTTCTTTTACCTCTAAGGCACCAAGGGCACCATCTTCTTGACACTTGTATTTACTTGGAAGTGGTGCCATTCTGAATCTCCTGCCTTGGGCTCCATTGATTTTCAAGTCCCTGTCTTTCAATTCCCCATCAGTCACCTACAAGAGCTCAAACTAACTCTCAGTATTTTCTTTCCCTGAGTGGCACTTGGTTTGTGTAATTTTATCTGTATTTTATCATCCCCATTCTCCCTGCCCTACATCCCTCATCTATATTCCCATCTTGCCCTCATCTCTGCTTGTCTCCCATTGGGTGCAGGCTCTAGATACAATTTTGCTGGTCTCAAGTGTTTATTTTCCTATTGATAGGTAATTTAAAATGTATTTCCTAGCTACAATAAAGGTATAGGTTATGAGTGAATTTTCTTTTCCTGACAATCAGTATGATTTTTTTTGGAGGATGTGAAGGGAGATTTAGATTTAAAATAAGTCCATTTTTTTTCCATGAAAACATGGAAATATTTAGAATTCCTTTTCTAAAATCCAGATAATTTACATTAAATCCCACAATGAAAAACATTGCAAGCCATAGTCTTGCTGTAAGCTCATCGTACTCTGCATCCAAAAGTAATGGATTTCAGAGCTGTGTAATTCAGAACTATTTCCCCAAAGCGCAGACTCTTAGTAAAAGGCAACATTTGGGAATTTCAGACCATCTTGTTGTATAATTGGTAATGAAATAATGGTACCAAGATTAAGCAGAATTAGTTATGCTATACTGAGTGTATACAACCCACTTAGTCAATTTTTGGTGTTGGTAAAATCCACAATTTCCCAAAACAGGTATATATATATATATATGGGTGAAAGGAACTCTACGGGTGGTCCAGTAACTGAAAAGGGAAACTATGACCACTGAACCATCAGAAATTACCATCTGATAGGTTTTAAAAAAAGTAAAATATCAGTAATTTCATATGGTTCAACTTAGTATATATTCTGTGTGGGGAAAATAAGAAATCACTTTTAAACAATTGTTTTGGTAGTTAGTATGAGGGCTGGAGCGTGAATAAAGATTTCCCACTAGGCAGTTTCATAGATGGTATAAAATCCCTCTCACAACATAATGAATGAGAAATTTTTTTGATAATACTAAGCTAATTAGGGTTAAGATGTAACCCTGATAAATTTATCAATATATGGGTACTTCACAATCACCTCCTGGTCCTCCTTAGAGAGGGATGCATCAAGTAGAGAACTTCCTAGACTGGTTTTTAATGCTTTTAAACTTGAAGATGCCATTAAATCTGATTAGTATTCTTCCACGCCTTCATCTATCTAAATATATTTGTTGAAAGCTTAATATTTACTAAGCATAGTACTATGTTTTGGAATCCAGCAAAAAAAAACACACAAAGCTTATTCTAAAAAATACAGATCCCTATTCAACTCATAATAATTATGCTATCCACCTTTTGTTAGAGCTGGGAAAATTTGGGGGGAGGAGTGAATTTTAGTAGGAATAATCTGAAAAATTCAAAGTTGAGATGACTGTACAGGAATGTAACACAGAGCTCTACTGTTTTACAATGATAAAGAGGTACTGAACAGGAAAGCACGAGGGCTCTGGCATGATGCTGTGTCCCTCTGGAAGAAGAGACTCATTTTCCAATTTTTACAAAAGTATACAAAGGGTAAATAGAGTCCATGAAAATGAGAGATAAGGTGGGAATGGCTAGTAGGTAGTTGCTCAAAACTGCATCTGAAAACCACTTTGAAAGCCCAAGATGATTCATCTCCATCATTCTGGCCCCTATCCATGCATGAAAAGTGCTGAAAAGAGATCTTACCACCTCTGAGTCAGGCTTTTGTGTGGTATCCACATTTGTAATTGTAGATACAATTCACTTTAATTGGGAAGAGTCCTTAAAAGATCATCTAGTTGACACAATTCTGTGACTGAAGAATCAGAGAAGTAGAGAAGTGATACTTTTCAAGGACATATGAAGCGCTTAAGTATTCTGAAGGTAGGACAACTTTTACTGCAGTAACTAATGATCCCCAAACCCCAAATGCTTAAAACAATGAAAATTTCTTCCTCACTCTATACATCTGACATGGGGCTACACTTAGAGAGTCTTTCAGGAAACTAGGCTGATGGAGGCTATATCCCTGTAGGAGGAAGAAGGGAAGTTGGTGAAGGGTATACTGCCTTTTAGAGCTTTCGTGTAGAGGTAATGCATATAACTTCTCAGTTTTTTATTGTCAAAGCAAAGGGGTTAGAGTTTGATCCTATGTGTACAGAAATAGAGCTGTCATATTTATGAAAAGCCTTAATGACTACTATACCAGGTTAAGGAAGGAAATGTGGGTACCACACAAATCAACTATACAATTTTTGAATTATATACTCAGTAAAAAATCGTCACTGTATTAAGATATATGGAAAGTGGCTATCTTCCCTCTGGGTTATAACGTTACGATAGCTATGATAACAAAACACCATTTGATAATAGATGAAGTTTTTCAAAAGGTTTTGATGTGGGCAGAGTACAAATCATATAAAAGCTCATATTATTATTTTCTATTGAAAGGAGACAGAAAGAAAAAGCATAAACAGTATTTCTCCTCTATTCTATATAGCTTACTCTAAAGACCTATGCTGTGATCTTTATTTATTGAAAACACTAAAATGAAGGCTTATTACATTTTATGGCATTCCAGTCCATCTTTTTAGTATAGTATATAGAATAACTGCAGCAGACAGTGTCTTTTGCATAGTCAATAGCCACTTTCTCTTCCCTTTCTGGTAGAATCCTGACTTGTTTCAGTATCTCCTCTGCCCACATAAGACTTGTGAGAAAATGCTAATTGTTCAAATTTAATCATTGTCATGCTATTCCCTTGCCCGTGTTATATTCAGAAGTGAATTTATCACTTTTCTGGACAGTGACTAATGAGGGATAGTCTGAAGGAAAGCTTTCTTCACTTTGAAAAATAACAAAGACAGTAATTTTTCTTGCTGGATATTGTCAAGACTGTATGGGATAACTGGAACTGTAGCAGCCATCTTATGAGAATGAAAGAAATGGTTTAGAAAACACAGGCTGAGGAACTTGGAGGGCCCTAAAATTCCTGAGCTCCATCTTTTGTTACACAAGATTAAAAAAAAAAAAAATTCCCCAGTTCTTTAAGCCAGTGCTTCTTAAAAATGCTGGCTTGAAACAAGATAAAGAGCTATCCCAGAATGTATATCAACACACTTTCCTTCATTAAGGGTTTGTCTGCAAAGAAAAAGAGATATCAGATGGACTAAACAGTGGTGACATAGTTGAGTTACATTTTGGTGCAAATTTAAACTCATTTTTTTTCAACTGGATTATTTCAATACATTCATGTTTGGTGGGATAACCAATTTCCAACTATCCAGGAACAATTCATTTTTATTCATAAAGCATTGAAACATACATTTGGTGCGTAAGAGGCCTAGAATTTGTTTCTAGGTAATTTTTATTCTTGGCTTCAGATTATTGAAAGCATTAATAGAATAGAGTGTTCATGGATCACCAGCTAATTTATGCAGGATGCATGAATAAAGAAGCCTCTCTGGGCTCAGAAAGATCACAAGCTGGTATGAAAGGTAGATAAGGAAATCAGTAATTACAGTATCTGCTGAATTACAAGGCTGTTTACAAGGTGTTAGAGATTTATGTAGAGTGTGTTATGGGTAATGAGGAGAAACCAGGAAGGGACTGGGTTTGGTGGCACATGCCTATAATCCCTCAAAGGAGGAGGGATTGCGGCCAGGAGTATGAGACCAATCTGGGCAATACAGTGAGACTCAGTCTCCTCAAAAAATAAAAAGTATTAGCCAGGGATGGTGACAAGCCCCTGTAGCCCCAACTACTCCAGATGCTGAGGCAGGAGGATCCCCTGGAGGGTGGCAGCCAGCTATGATTGTGCCACTGTACTCCAGCCTGGGTGACAAATCGAGACCCTATCTCTTAAAAAAATAAAATAAAAAGGGGAGACTTTATAGAAAAGGTGGCACCTGAGCTAAATTAAGACATGGTGGTGGTACATAAAACTGTGTGATATGGCTGGGATGAGGCTGAAACTATAGGGAAGTGACCATTGTCATGGTGAGGTGTCTTACAGTGAGTAAAATGATGACTTGCATTTTAGCACTATCATTCTGGCATCACTTTTGAAGACACAGTGTCTGCAGCACAGACCAATCTATTAACTATTGCAGAATTGCTCTGGGATCAACTTTAACGACTTACACAATGCCCATTATACTTCCCCCATCTCACTTGTTTCAATTAAGCACTCCACACCAGAAGCTTAAGGAAATTTGCCTCAATTTAGGTGTATTTTCTTTTCTTTTTTTTTTTTAAGACAGTCTTGCTCTGTTGGCCAGGCTGGAGTGCAGTGGTGTGATCTCGGGTCACTGCAACCTCCGCCTCCCGGGTTCTAGCAATTCTCCTGTCTCGGCCTCCTGAGTAGCTGGGATTACAGGCATCCACCACCACACCCAACTAATTTTTTGTATTTTTAGTAGAGATGGGGTTTTACCATTATCAGCCAGGCTGGTCTCGAACTTCTGACCTCGTGATTCACCCACCTCGGCCTCCGAGTGCTGGGATTACAGGTGTGAGCCACTGCGCTGGGCCTCTATTTTCATTTTTAATCTTCACAACTACACTAAATTAGATAAAGGTGAGGTACAGATTGTTGAAGACGAATGTATCAACCCTGGCTTTGAATCCAGCCAAGTCTTAGTTCTGAGCCCACATTCTTAACCTCTATGGTCTCTGCAGCAAAACCTAAGACATTTTGAGTTACTTCCTTCATTGTGGCCATGACTTAATTATGGAAATAATGATAGTGACTTCTCTTTAAAAACAAACCCTGGATTCTAACCAAAATTCCTATTCCGGTATTCTAGTGAGTTAGGGAAGCATCTGCAAAAGGTACAAACTTTTTACTTGGTCCTGATTGGTTTCACATGGGCATTTGTGGGTTCATCCAGTGTAATTTTTTTTTTCCAAGAATCTGGACTTTTATGGAGACCTCCTGGTTTTAAATATTGGCTTGAATTTTAAAAAACCAGTTTAGGGAAATAGAAAACTAAACTACTGTTATGGTTAATTTTGTGTCAACTTGGCAAGGACACAGTGCTCAAATATTTGGATCAACAATCCTCTAGATATTTCTGTGAAGGTGTTTCTTGAATTATCATGAGTTTACCATTTAAGTCAGTGGACTTGGAGTAAAGCTGATCCTCCTTAGAATGTGGCTAAGCTTCTTGAATTCATTGAAGATCTTAATGAACAAAGACTGACCTCCCGCAAGGAGGAATTCTGCCAGCCACTGCCTTTGCTGAGTCTCCAGCCCGCCAGCATACCCATATTTTCAACCCACCAAGCCTCCAGAATCGGATGAGACAATTTTAATTTTTTCTACGTGCATCCTCTTGATCTGTTTGTCTAGAGAACTCTAATACAGAAACTAAGCAGTTATACACCCTCTACCACTTACAATAAACTTACGCACTTACAGCCAGCCTGCTGAAGGCTTTTTATGGGGATGGCACAATCTGTACTATTACAAGACAGGCAGAGGAGGTTTTTTCTCACTCACGTATATCCCTCAAATACTTTTCTAGCTAGACCTAGCAACCCATAACTGTTACTATTGATTCCTAATATATTTTAACATCCTCTCCAAAAAATTCACATTCATTTAGGACTTGTGAGTAGTTTTTATATAACTTACTGGATCTCAAAAACAATCCAATGAGGTAAGCCTTACCATAATTTCCAGGAAAACCAAAATCATCTAACGAACCTTAAACTCTTACTCTTGCTTCTAATTTTTTTTGAGATGGAGTCTCGCTCTGTCGCCCAGGCTGGAGTACAGTGACACGTTCGCAGCTCACTGCAACCTCCACCTCCCGGGTTCAAGTGATTCTCCTGCCTCAGCCTCCTGAGGAGCTGGGACTACAGGCGCGTGCCACCAGGCCCAGCTAGTTTTTCTGTATTTTTAGTAGGGACGGGGTTTCACCATGTTGGCCAGAATGGTCTTGATCTCTTGACCTCGTGATCCGCCCGCCTTGGCCTCCCAAAGTGCTGGGATTACAGGCATGAGCCATCATGCCTGGCCACTTCAACATTTTCCAAAGATAAAAAACCTTTATGTTCCATACAAGGAACTCTCTCAATACAGGATACCTGATTTATCACTGAATAATCAAAAAACAATGACACACAAGTACAGGGGATATATGAACAAAGTCATATAAATTAAGGTTGCACCATAATTAAGTAGTTGTCAGGTGACTGTTTTAGAGCCTAAAGTGAGGCACTAGTCGAGAAACAAAAATATCAAAATGTTAAGTTTTTAGCAAATCAGTAGTTGTCCAGAAGGGCCATATAAGAAATCTAATGATATAGCGGGGAGTGGCCTACACAGCTATTTTCTTCGATGAAAGGATGTAGAACCACTCAGAGCAATTTTTCAAAAATTCAGAAATACACTTTTATGGAAATACTGTTTTTTAAATGTTGGTTTAAAAACAGAGCATCACCCTTTCACCAAAGTCTAGAGGCCAGACTACCAGTTTGGAGTCTGTTTTATAGAATTTTAACATCAGTGGTATTCCAACAGTGAACAGAGGAAAATACTCAGTAGCTAGTTACTGTCCCACATCTTATACAAAGTCCTAAAATGTAATGACCTCATTACATTGTAAATGGCAAGCAGCATTTCACTACTTACAAAATAAATTCGATTCACATATACAATTACTAATCAGAACTACCTTTTATCCCATTTCTGCTAGGCTATATGATAGTCAAAGCACCAGAATAAATTGGGAGTACTTCCTATACTACAAATTTCATGGTATTATATTCCATTTCAAACATTCTTTTATTCACTCTAAATAAGACTAATACTGGTCACCAGAACACTTACTGAGGCAAACACTTCTGTTTTAGGTTACAGACCTAGAGGAAAAAAAAAAAATGAAGCTCCTAAATATCTGATTAACCACAACTTCAATCTGAATAAACTAATAGTTTTCCTGATGATTAATCAATCATGGGAAAAAAAATTTACTATGTCAAAGGAAAGGGCAAGAGCAAAAGTATTTTTTCCTCCAAGTTAACGACAAAAAAAAAAAAATCATAGAAATAAACCTAAGATCGATTTGTATTTCCCTTTTATTATATAAATTACCAACAAAACCCTGACCCGCGAATCAAAAATTTAATATAACCTCAGTTTAACACCATTAAATAAGCTAAATCACAGAGAGTAATACTGGAATGTTACCCAAATAATAAAGTCGGCAAATGGCCAATTATTACATTCCCTATTTCAAAAAAGAGGCATTAAGCATTCACGTCATAAGTTTATTGACAAACATATCTAGTATGGCATATGACTTCTAGTTTGATCCACTTCAGGCTGCACCTCTTAAAATGCTCTTCATATCTGCAAAATAAAAACAGAAATTAATGGCATTTTAAAAATCCCATTCATTTAATAGAAATCATGTAGTTTCATGAAAATATTTTCTATCAGTTTGAGTAGTACATCAGAAAGCGTTTACAGTATCATGAATTCATTCATACTGATTTGCTTCATCACATGCACCGAAATCTTTCCACATTAGTAGCTTGGATAAGTTATTCCCCCTCTAAACTATGACATTCTTTCCAATCATCCCAGTGTTCTATAGTATTACTCTGAGAAACTCTGATGACAATTAAGATAAATAAATATTTTATCCACATACAGGAAATCTGCTAACCTTCCAACATGAACGACTCCTTTGAGCATATATTAACATATCCCCTTGAGACAAGGCTTCTCAACCTCAGCACCACTGGTAATTTTGCCCCCAAGTTGCAATGATCAAAAATGTCTCACATTGCCAAATGCCCCATTGTGTTGTAAAATCATTCTCATTTAAGAACCACTGCCTTAATGAGGAAAGTATATTCAAAAGTTTGAGTTTCCCAACATGGCTGAGTTGGTGAGGTACAGATTTACAATTACATAATTATCTGGGACTTATACATCAAGGAGCACTAGAAGGGTTTTCTTTATCTTCACGGATTTTTCACAACTTAAACAAGTACTGTAAGCCAATTTAAAAACTGGGAGCACAGTGACCACTTTCTAAAAGAAATGGAAATGTTTATAGTGTTTTAGAAGACACATTCTCAGCCAGTGTTCTAGTAACAGCGTTCAAGATAGAGTAACATTAATCGGTTTATCAGAGTTTTACCTGGTTAAAAGTGTGAGCTCTGCAACAAGAAACTGCCTGGGCAAGTGTCCTGGTCCACAATTATACTAGTTATGAGATCTTGAACAACTTAACATCTTTGTGTCTCAGATGGGGTTACTATCATCCGCCTCACAAGCTTGCTAGAGAACATGAGATATCGATGTAAAGTGTATCTGATAATCAGTAGTATTCAATAAACACTGGCCATTATTGAAATATTTTTATATAGGTTTACAACTAGTCTCCACCAATGCCACATCTACACATAACCTCAGGAATCAGCCCTACACAACAATGTATTTGTGTGTGTGTTCTGGGTGAGGGGGAAGAGGCTACTTAATAAAAAGGCCTGCTTTAAGATGATTAGAAATCCATTAACTACCTGTTAAATGGAGGAACTGAAACATCCTTATGTTTTAAGCAGTTGGTGTCTTACTATAAGAAAGGGTGTAGCAAATGCAGATCCAAAGTACAAACACATCTTAGCTAGTAAGGACCACTTGTTTTCCACTGAAAACGGCAAATTCTGTTGGAAAAAAAGAGAAAAAGTAATCGAAATAGAACCTCAAATCATCTGCTTAATAATCAAAATACAAGTATACCGGAAATGCTAGTTATATTTCTTTTACATCAGGTTACATATGCCATAAATCATAACATCTTTTTAAACATTTATCTTTCAAATCCTATGACCTTCATCACAAAACACTACAAGGTAAGAAATAATCTGGCTTTATTGAGCACTAGGCAATGAATGGTCTTAAGGACTCAAACGTCAAATAGTGAAAAGTTTCTTATTTTAGAAAATCGAAAAAACTACTGTCCTAAGTAGTCACCTTAGAAGATACATGGCAATGTTAAGTGCAATACAGTTTTTTCTTTTTTTTTTTTTTTGAGACGGAGTCCCGCTCTGTCGCCCAGGCTGGAGTGCAGTGGCCCGATCTCGGCTCACTGCAACCTCCACCTCCCAGGTTCAAGCGGTTCTCCTGCCTCAGCCTCCCGAGTAGCTGGGATTAGAGGCACACACCACCACGTCCGGCTAATTTTTTTGTACTTTTTAGTAGAGACAGGGTTTCGCCATGCTGCCCAGGCTGGTCTGGAACTCCTGACCTCAGGTGATCCGTCCGCCTCAGCCTCCCGATTACGGGCGTGCGCCACCGCACTCTGCCCACAGTTTTTTTGTTTGTTTGTTTTCATTACCAAGCACCTTCTCTGCCCTTTATGACTAGGCCTGGTGTGACCCTCCGAGATTGTTACTGCTATGTGGTTTAAGTTATTTACAGCTGAGGCCAAACCCAGCCTTAACTGAGGTGAAGGGTTAATACTTCTAACTTAGCCAGCTAGTTTAAAAAGCCTGTTCCATAACCAGAGGCCCTGATTTCCTCATGATTTTCCAATGACCTTCATTTCGGGTCCGATAGCCATGGCCTCCGGGAGCCATCCCAGGGCTTTCTGCGGGGGGGGGGGGAGGGGCGTCAAGCGGCAGATGGAGCAGGGCTTCCGGATCTACCTGCCCATTCCTTTAGCGGCTACGCGCTAGGATGCCCAGCTTCCACACTGGTCTCTGGGGTAAGTGGAATGCTAGTCTGCGTCTCAGCCTGGTTTCTGGCTGTCATCTCCCTTGCCACAGCCCGGGGGCAGCCTTGCAGGTGCGCGAGTCACAGCCAAGCGCCCCCTCCCCCAACGAAGCCGTGCCCCTTACACACTAACCTTCCCAGGGCCCTCCTCATAGTGGCTCCTACGGACCACAGAGGTTGTGAACCTCCGGATGCTCTGGCCCAACATAGCGCTGCTGGAAGCTCTGCGAAAGGCGCAGAGACCGAGGACGGATGAAATGGCGGCACCTCACCAAGACCGTTTTCTCACGACCTTGTTCCCCGGTAGGCAAGGACTGAAAGGAAAGATGGGAAATGGGGCGGAGCCTTGAGGAAACGCGAAAAAGCGGAGATCGCCATGGATTGTGGGAATTGTAGTTCAGGCCATTGCGGCGCCTTATCAACCCCCGAGGATTGTGGAAAATGTAGTTTCGCGCCAGGCTTAGGTCTGGGATTCCTGGGGCCTGTTACCGGAAACGGTTTTATTGAATTGAGTAAAGCAGTTTCGCCCCATGTACTCTAGTCTATTGAAAAGGACAATAAACCCATCCCTTTTCTTTCTTTTTTTTTTTTTTTAATAAAGTATATGCTAGGTGTCAATGATTTCGAGGACTTTTGCCAATGCTGAGAGATGTGTGCTAATGATCCTAGCTGAAGAAACAAAGCATAAACACAAGTAATCAAACAACATGCAGCACAAAGGACTTCAGAGAGAAAACTGAAGTGCTAAGGGAATGATCACTAAAGATAAAGGGAATCGAATGAACAGAAGGAAGAACAAAGGGCAGGGAAAACTCAAGTCTGGTATGAGTACAGCATGTGTGAGGAGTAGAATGGAAAAGTGGCCTCTGACACCTGGAGCTAGCCTGGACTAGGAACTGGTGTCCACCTGATGAATGTACACAATTTCAGCAAGCATTAGCATCCAACAAGATCACTCTGACAGTGTTCATCAAGAAAAGAATATGATCACTGTGTAGTCATATCTGAACAGAGATAAAACATTGTCCAAGCCACAAAAATGATGGAACATCACCCTATCTGGTTTAATTTGATGACTTCTGCGTCTTTACCAATTACAATCTTAGCCTTGATCTAGCCTTTCTTCCTCCTAAGATTTAGTAAGATAGCCAATATTAGGGGAAAAAAATCCCAAATCCAATAAACATTTTCTAATATTTTACAGAGAACCCTCAAACATCATAGTTTCTCACAGTATATGGTCTCTCTTATTGCAATGAATAATAAACCCCGTTTGTCAATTACATGTGTGCTTCTGGTGGTCCTTAACCAGAAGGTATCGAGAAGAAACCAGTGATAAATGAACCTGGGAAAGTGGTGTTAGGTTAGATTGTGAAAGGCCTTGGTAACCTGTTATGTTATTCATCTGTTGGGGAGTGTATATTGCCTCACGTGTCTCATTGATAGAGCATTAGGAAACAATTCAAATGAGACCTAAGGTTTGCTTTGAAAAGGGCATAACATATATGCTTTATTTCATCTTTTTTTTTTTTTTTCAGTTTTTGGAAAAGAACAACCATGCCCCCCACCCCCCAAAAAAAAACACTTAAATTAATATTTTGTTTCAACAAGTAGCTTCTTTTTGAGTAGGGGTTCATTAAATGCATCATAACTGGTGTCCTATACCACCTAATTTATAGAAGTTATGTGACATTCCATTTTTTTTAACATTCCATTCACTGCCTTTACATATTAAAGAATTCTGATTTAACTATAATTGAGAAACTTTTTCGCACTTGATATTTCTGGATTACACTTTTCAATCTAGTGTAAGTAATGTTATCTGTGGATTTGGTTCATTGTTGCTTCTAATTCACATTAATTGAGCCTCCATTGGGTATCTGGCTTTGAGTTAACTCTTTAGGGACCTGCAGGCCAGAGATTCCAGAATATGGTTTCAGAACTGTCTGCCTTCTCATGGGCTTTGTGGTAAGTTAAATACAAAAAAAAAATATGTTTGGCCAGGCGCGGTGGCTCACGCCTGTAATCCCAGCACTTTGGGAGGCCAAGGCAGGCAGATCACGAGGTCAGGAGATCGAGACCATCCTGGCTAACACGGTGAAACCCCGTCTCTACTAAAAATACAAAAAATTAGCCGGGTGTGGTGGCGGGCACGTGTAGTCCCAGCTACTTGGGAGGCTGGGGCAGGAGAATGGTGTGAACCCGGGAGGCAGAGCGTGCAGAGAGCCGAGATCACACCACTGCACTCCAGCCTGGGTGACAGAGTGAGACTCCGTCTCAAAAAAAAAAAAAAGTTTATACCTATGTAAATATGGGGGAGGGTGGTGGTTACACTCAAGTGCCAGGCATGTGAGTGAAGCTATCTTGGACCCTTCAGCCCAGCCCCGCCCTCAGCTGAATATTGCTGAGTGACCACAGTCACTGCTATGTAGAGCAGAGTCGTCTAGTTGACTCCTACCCAAAATGTTGTTCTAGAGATTTGTGTGGTATAATAAAATGGTTGTTTTTTCAAGTCATTAAGTTTGGGGTAGTTTTTTATGGAGCAACAAAGAGAGAACTAGAAGTAACACAGCTGCTCTATTTAAGGAAATTAGCCTTTCTTCTAGATGCCATGAGGAAAACAGTTTCTCATTACCAATCTGTAGATGAGAATTTGGCTGTATCATGTAAAATATTATCTTTGCTTCAAATATATCTTTCTCTGGAGTCATGTTTCTGTGATAGTTCTTCAGCTATAATGAAGATGGATGTGCCAAACATGCCAAAACATTGAAAGTGTGGGAGGTAGAGTGGTTCCATTTGAAGGTGATGTAGCAGCTGGCATATTCTAGAGAATGCTAGACACTCAGAAATGGACTTTGCAGCTTTTTGATGCTCCTGATGAGTTAGGAGGTAAATTGAAGTGGGATTCAAAGTGGCTGAGATCACTTATTCTTGGCAGATTACTGACTTTTGTATTAATGGCTAGATACCACCTATAGAGCACACTCTTGATAATTATTTCAAAAGATTTTCTAAAGAATATTTTTGTCAATAAGCCAAACTGAGCACAAAATAAAATTTTATACTAGTTGCTATATGGTTTTTTCTTAATTACTAAGTGGAAAGCAATTAATAAATTAGTTAACTAATGAATGTAGTCTGAGTTTGGGAGTTTTATGCTAATCTTGGTCTCTTTCAAATTCACTAAAGAAGGAAGAAAAAGTTTAAATAAATCTGGCAGTATTCTATTTTTGTGTAGGCATCATAGGAATTTAAAGATGGCCACAATTTTTTGGAAACTCTTTCTATTGAGTGGTGGGGTCTTACATCCCTTTTCTTGACCTTAGTGACCAGATTGACCAATAGAATGCAACAGAGTGACATTCTGAGACTTCTGAGGCTAGCTCATCAAAAGCCTTGCAGCTTCTCTTTAGCAACATGGAATGTTTTCTTGGGAGAAGTCAAATACCACGTGAGAAGTCTAACTATCCAGAGACTTTCGGGACTAAGAGGAAAACCAAACTAACTATATGGAGAAGCCACATTACCGGGGGCAGGGGTTGGGGGTAGGCTATGCGCAGAAGGGGAGAGGGAAGAAGAGGGAAGAAGGACAAGGAGAAGGAGAGGGTAAGTAGGGAGAGGGAGACAGGGAAAGGGACAGACTTACCAGCACCCAGCTATTCTTGCCATCCCAGCCCAGGCATCAGATGTATTTGTACAGGTGCCTTCAGGTGACTTTAGCCACAGTTATATTTGCCTGCAACTTTATGAAGCATGTTAAACAAGAACTGCCCAACTGAGCCCATTAGCCCCCAGAATTGTAAGAGAAAATAGTAAATTGTTTCCTTGAGTCACTAAGTTTTGGGGTAGTTTGTTATACGGGAGTATAAACCTGGAACAGATATGATTTATTTTTTCTTATAGAAGTAGCCTAACAATCTATATTCATGTCATAATAGCTGGCAAGAAAAATGTGAATAATTCTAGAGCAACTTTGGATTCAATATGATACTCTTTCACTATAAAGTACATTTAAAGAGAAATAAGACATTTCATGAATTGATGGGTACAAAATAGAAAATGTCTTTAGAGACATGAGGTTTACTTCAGCATTATATCTTAAAAATAAAATCCAATTATTTTAAGTAGTGAGTAGGGTGTATATCAAAGAATGAGCAATGTAGTTTCTAGATCCACTTGAAGCTTTAGAGACTGAAATTCCATTATATAAAACAGTATATCCAAAAACTAAAGTACAATATTTGTCATTTTCTCAATATTGTATAGAACAGTATATCCAAAAATTAAAGTACAATATTTGTCATTTTTCTCAACAGCTGCTATATTAGATTTTTAAGGACTAGGTTGAAGTTTTTTTAAGAAAATAAATTGTTTAGTGAATAGATTATATGTTTCCATCCTACATTGCAAAACTCAAATTAACAAGTTTCTTTTTAAGTTTTTATAACTTCTCGCTACTGTAGCATTAGAATCAGGGCTCTGTGTTAACATCTATTTGAAATTTTATGTTTGTTGGGGAAAGGGTTGAGGGGGAACCTGGCTTCAGGAAAAGGAGAAAATGAGATTCTTCTGAAGAAATTAGGGTTGTGAAATATTCTGTGAGTCTTCTGAATGATTTATTGATGACTCACTGAAAGAGAAAGTTTTGCAAATAATCCTTACTTACTGATCAAAAAACTATATGTTTAACTCTTTATATTGTTTCTTCTTTGTAAAATGCCCTCACTTCCTTCCTCTTTTTCCTAATGTTGTCTTCAAAATTCTACATCCATGTCACTTTCTCTAAGAAGGCTTCCTAAAACCCTTAAAAGGAATCAATTTATCTTTCCTTTAAGGTCACCTAGAATTTAATTTATAATACTCTTATGTTAGTAATATCATGCATTGTAATTAGTTATGTATGTCTCTATCTCCTTACCATATGCTTATTTTTTAAAAAAGGAAAGGACAGTGTTTTGTCATTTTATCCTCTCACACAGTAAGTACTCAATAAATTTTTGTTTCATGAATAGATGGATATATAATGTATTCAATACAAAGTGGTTCAGTGTTTCTTCAACAAAGTTGTCCCTGGTGCAAAACACATATTTTTTCAGTGGCTCACTGTGTTCTTAACTGTACTTAAACTTTTAAAATTCATTAATAAAAACTGACACCCAGTTCTTACCATAGCCTTTCCATATAAGATCTCATTTAATCTTCATAATAATACAAAGTGGTTCAGTGTTTCTTCAACAAAGTGGTCCCTGGTGCAAAACACATATTTTTTTCAGTGGCTCACTGTGTCCTTAATTCTACTTAAACTTTTAAAATTCATTAATAAAAACTAACATCCAGTTCTTACCATAGACTTTACATATAAGATCTCATTTAATCTTCATAATAATCCTGTGAAGGAACTATTACTATTGTTATGATAACTATTTTATAGAAGAAGCAATTGAGACTAATGAGTCTAAATAACTTGCTTTGAGCATCAACAGCTAATAAGTAGCAAAACTGGAAGTTAAACCAAAGTTCATCTGATTTCAAAGTTTCTGCTCCTAATCATTGCATACCATGGTCTAAATGAATTGCTTGGAAGACATGTTGCTCATATCCTAAGGGAAGCAGGTGAGAGTTCAGTTTATACATGATTATATATGGATTCAATTGTGTATGTGTGTGCATGTGTGTGTGAGATATGGTTTTGCTCTGTCCCCACCCAAATGTCATCTTGAATTGTAATCCCCATAATCCCCACATGTTGTGGGAGGGACCTGGTGGGAGGTAATTGAATCATGGGGGCAGTTTCCCCATCGCTATTCTCCTGATAGTGAGTGAGTTCTCATGAGATCTGATGGTTTTATAAGCATCTGGCATTTCCTTTGCTGCACTTCTCCTCCCTGCTGCCTTGTGAAGAAGGTGCCTTGCTTCTCCTTTGCCTTCCACCATGATTGTAAGTTTCCTGAGGCCTCCTCAGCCATGCTGAACTATGAGTCAATTAAACATCTTTTCTTTAGAAATTAGCCAGTCTCAGGTATGTCTTTACTGGCAGCATAAGAACACACTAATACAGTGTATGTAGGCTCTTCATGACTTAAAGCTTCATCTTCTGCTGCATTACACTGAACAGATCTCTCAGATTGCAGAGAGAATTAGAGTTGGACTGTTCTTCAGGTTCCAGAGACAGCATGGCTGGGTGGTAGAATGGCAGGGCAGACTGCCAGGTCCTGTGATTATTGACTAACACCAGGGCTCTGAACTTGTGCTTCTAACACATCTAAATTGTCTTCTAGGAGACTTGAAGTTATTGGTTTTGCAAACATTAATCAAATCCACCTTTGGAAATATTTTCCTCAGAAAAGTTAAATCTGCCAGGGCTTGAGATTGCAATGGGATAATTGCATGCTGGCTGCCTCATTCTTATCCTCTCTCAGCTACTTAGCTGGCCTGGGGTTGAATCTCTTTTGCAGGGGGATGCTAGACCCTACCACATTTATGGTGCTTTTCTACTACTAGAAGGGAGTGAGAAATTCCTGGATTATCCTTTTGTTATTATTTCTACTTAAAAATTTAGGAGGAGGGAATTCTCCCTAACTCATTCTACGAAGCCAGTATCACCATGATCCAAAGCTAAACAAGGACACAACAAAATAAGAAAACCACACACCAATATCCCTAATGATCATAGATGCAACAATCCACAAAAACATACTAGCAAATGGAATTCAATAGAACATAAAAAAATATAGCAAGATTAAGTGGAATTTATTCCAGAAATTCAAAGATGGTTCAACATATGCAAATCAATAAATGTGATTTACCACATAAACAGAGTTAAAAATAAAAACCACATGATCATCTCAATGCATAAAAAGCGTCTGATACGATTTAGTATCTCTTCAGGATAAAAACTTTTAACAAATTAGGAATAGAAGGACCATACCTCAAAATAATAAAAACCATATATGACAAACCCACAGTTAATATCATCATGAATGAAGAAAAGCTGAAAACATTCCTTCTAAGGTCTAGAAGAAGACAAGAACGCCCCCTTTCTCCACTCTTATTCAACATAGAACTAGCAGTCCTAGCCAGAGCAATCAGAAAAGAGAGAAATGAAAGGCATTTAAATTGGAAAATAAGAAATCAAATTATCTCTGTTTTCTGATGATATAATATTATACCTAGAAAACCCTAAGAAGATTCGTATATTTGATAAATGAGTTCAGTAAAGTTTTAGGATACAAAATCAGCATATAAAAATCAGCAGTGTTTCATATACACCAATAATGATCAAGCCAAGAAGCCAAGAAGTAAATCAAGAACTGAATCTCATTTACAATAGCACTAAGAAGAGTAGAATACATAGGAATATAGTTAATTAAGAAAGTTTCAAATAAAACTATGAAACACTGAAGAAAGACATTGTAGTAGACACAAAAAAGTGGAAACACATCCCATGTTCATGGATCAAAAGAATTAATATTATTAAAATGACCATACTGCCCTAAGCAATATACAGATTCAATGTAATCCCTGTCAAACTAGAAACATAATTTTTCACAGAATTAGAAAACACAATCCTAAATTTCATAGGTAACCAAAAGGGAGCCTGAATGACCTAAGCAATCCTAAGCAAAAAGAACAAAGTTGAAGGTGTCATATTTTCTGACTTCAAATTATACTACAAGCCTAAGTAACCAAAACAGCATGGTGCTTGGATAAAAATAGATAGATCAATGGAACAGAATAGAGAACCCAGAAATGAAGCCACATAACTACAGACAACTGATCTTCAACAAAGTCAACAAAAACATACATCAGGGAAATCACACCATATTCAATAAATGGTGCTGCAAAAATTGGATATCTATATGCGGAAGAATGAAACTGGACCCATATCTCTTATCATATGCAAAAATTAACTAAAAAATAGGTTAAAGACTTAAAAGACCCCAACTATGAAAATACTAGAAGAAAATTTTGGAAAAACTCTTCTGCACATTGGCCTGGGCAAAGAATTCATGACTAAGAATTCAAAAACACAAGAAACAAATCTAAAATAAGACAAATGGGACTTAATTAAACTAAAAAGTTTCAGCACTACAATGAATAATAATCAATAGAGTGAACAGACAACTTGCAAACTGGGAGAAAATATTTGCAAACAATGCATCCCTTAGGAGCCTGAGATCCAAAATTTACAAAGAACTCAAACAACTCAACAAGAAAAACTCCCAAAACTCATCAAAAGTGGGCAAAGGACATAAATAGACACTTTTTTCAAAAGAAGACACACAAATAACCAACAAGCATATGAAAAAATGGTCATTACTAATCATCAGATAAATGCAAATTAAAACCACAGTGGGACATTACCTTACACCAGTCAGAATGGTTGTTATTAAAAAAGTCAAACAACAACAGATATTAGTGAGGATGCAGAGAAAAGGAATGCTTATGCACTGTTGGTGGAAATGTAAATTAGTACAACCTCTATGAAAAACATTATGGAGGTTCCTCAAATAACTAAAAATAGAACTGCCATTTGATCCAGGAATCCCACAACTGAATATCTAATGAAAGGAAAATAAATCATGATTTCGGACAGATACCCGTGCTCATATGTTTATTGCAGCACTTTTCACAATAGCAAAGATGAGGGAATCAATCTAAGTGTCCATCAGTGGGTGACTGGATAATGAAAATGTCTCTCTCTCTCTCTCTCTCTCTCTCTCTATATATATATATATATATATATGTATATATGAATGAATGCTTTAGGAATACTACTTATTTGTTTTAAAAGAATAAAATCGTATCCTTTGCAGTGACATCAGTGGTATTAGAGGCCATTATCTTAAGTGAAATAACTCAGAAACAGAAAGTCAAATGCCACATGTTTTCACTTATAAGTGGGAGTTAAATAATATATACATATGGACATAGATTGTGGAATAATAGACATTGGAAACTTAAAAACATACATGTGGGAAGTGGGTAAAGGATGAAAAATTACTTAATATGTGTAATGTACACTATTCAGGTGATGGTTACATTAAAACTCAGACTTCACCACTATGCAATATAACCATGTATCAAAACTGCACTTATGCCCCCTAAATTTATACAGAAAATTTTTTATTTAAAAATATTTGTGCGTTAGGTCGTTTTTGCTCTGCTATAGGGAAATACTGGAAACTGGGTAATTTGTAAAGAAAAGAGACTTAATTGGCTTACAGTTCTGCAGGCTGTACAGGAAACATGGCACCAGCATCTGCTCCTTGTAAGGGCCTCAGGGAGCTTATAATTATGGCAGAAGGCAAAGGGAGAGTAGGCCCATCACATGACAAAAATGAGAGAAAGAGAGAGAAAGGGTTGGTGCCAGACTTTTCTAAAAAAACAGATCTTGTGTGAACTAACTGAGCAAGAACTGACATCCCCAAGGGGATAGTGCTAAACCATTCATGAGGGATCAGCCCATATCATCCAATCATCTCCCATTAGGACCCACCTCCAACATTGAGAACCACATGTCAGCATGAGATTTAGAGGAGACAAACATTCACACTATATTGATTTGAAAATAATTTAGTATATTTAGAATATGTATAAAATATACTTATTTTTATATGTGAATTTATAAATATTAACTTATACTTAACGGAAATGTATAGATATTTAAATATAATAATAAAATTTAATTATTTTAAAATATTAGGAAATAATTTCAAACTTGCACAAATAAAGTTGCTTGAATAAAATTAGTACAAGAAACATTTACATATTCTTTAGCTAGATTTGCCTATTTAAAAAATTTTATTTTATTTTCTTTAACATTTGTACTTTTTCTTTCTCTATACCTATTTTTTTTTCTGAGTGGTTTGAGCCTAACTTACATTATACCACTTGACCCCTAAGTACTTTTGTGTGTATTTGCTAAGAATAGGGCTATTCTCTTATATAACTACAGTGCAGTATCAACCTGATGAATTTATACTGATATAATATTTTTATCTATGCATATTCCAGTTTTGTTAGCAGATCTACTAATAATGTCTAGAGGCAAATACTGCATTTAGCCATTATATCTCTTTATCTCCTTAGTCTTTTATAAGCTGGAGCATTTTTGGTATGATTTTGCTCTGTGTCCCCACCCAAATCTCATCTTGAATTGTAATCCTCATGTGTTGAGGGAGGGACCTGTAATCCCCACATGTCGAGGGAGGGAGGTGATTGGATTATGGGGACCATTTCATTCATGTTGTTCTCGTGATAGTGAGTGAGTTCTCATGAGATCTGATAGCTTTATAAGTGTTTGACAGTTCCTCCTTCGCCTGCTCTTCTCTCTCTAACCTGCCACCATGTAAGATGTGCCTGCTTCCCCTTATGCCATTACTTTAAGTTTCCAGAGGCCTCCGCAGCCACGTGTAACTGTGAGTCAATTAAATCTTTTTTCTTTATAAATGACCCAGTCTTGGGCAGTTCTTCATAGCAGTGTGAAAACAGACTAATACAATTTCCATAGCCTTTATTTGTCTCTTAAGACACTAACATGTCTGAGTAATACAGCCCATCTCTACATTTTGAAAAACACAGAACATTCCTCATTTTGTGTTTGTCCAGCATTTCCTTAGGAGTAGACTGAGACTATGTGTTCTTGGGCAAATGCTGCATAGGTGATTTCGTGTCATTTTAGGGCATCACATGCGGAGGCACAGTATGTCCATCTGTTCCTCATTGGTGACATTAATGTTCACAATGTAGTCAAGGTGTTGTTTGACTTTTCCACTGTGCAATTACTGTTTCTCTCTTGCAACTAATAAGTACCCCATGGGAAGACATGTTAAGACCATGCTAATATCTTACTCCTCACAAAAATTTCCTTTGGATATAGGCTCCACTGATTATTATTTCCTGATTATTACCATAATAGTTGTGAAATAATGATTTTCCAACTCCAGTACGCCTTCCATATTTACTAACTGTCCTTTTACATTCAACTATATGAAAAAGACCTTCTTCCTACTCTATATATTTACTTAATCTATTTACTATTGGTAAACACTAATGAATTTTTAAATGGTTTATAATTTAATACTCTACTTAAATATTTTAGTGCTTACATTGTTCCAGATTTGGTAGCCCCTTCAAGCTTCCATCTGTGTTTGTTATGTGTCGTCATTTTTTATTTTTTAATATTTCTTATTTTATTTCATAACAAGATATTCCTGGCCTATTTATACCTACCTTATGTCAGTCCTGAGAACAAGAATCTCTGTGAAGAATGCTCACTGGTTTTTGTTAGTGGTAAATGGTAATAAAGATCAAGGTCTGGGTGTTTTGTATGTTCACTACTACTAGGATGCCTTTGTTTCCTAGAAGTTATACATGTACACATAACATATATGTGTACATAAACATGAAAATGCAGATGCATATACACATTTTAGAAATCATATCTGGCCAGGCGTGGTGGCTCATGCCTGTTATCTCAGCACTTTGGGAGGCCAAGGCAGACGGATCACGAGGTCAAGAGATAGAGACCATCCTGGCCAACATGGTGAAACCTCGTCTCTACTAAAAATACAAAAATTAAATGGGTGTGGTGGCACGTGCCTGTAGTCCCAGCTACTTGGGAGACTGAGGCAGGAGAATCACTTTAACCCAGAAGGCAGAGGTTGAAGTGAGCCGAGATCGTGCCACTGCACTCCAGCCTGGCAACAGAGCAAGACTCTGTCTCAAAAAAAAAAAAAAAAAAAAAAGAAAAGGAAAAAAAAAGAAAAAAGAAATCACATCTTTCATCAATACCTCAATTTTTAATCCACCCCCGCAGGGATCTTTCTTGCTTTCCCCTGCTCCAAGTCTGATCTATCTTGCTAGGAGAAATAATGGATTTTCTTTATAGTCTCTCTATAGAAAATGATATTGCAAAATTGTCACATGATGGGGTGATCAAAAGGTATGCAACAAAAAACTATAGGAAACTGTCTTATAGAAATGTATCAGGCAATTAATGATTAAAATATTATTTTACTTTCCTGTGTTTGTCCTTCACATGGCAGCAGCAAGGAGAAGTGCAGAGTGAAAGGGGGTAAAACCCCTTATAAAGCCATCAGATCTCATGAGAACTCACTATCACGAGAACAGCATGGAGGTAACCACCCCCGCTTCACTTCAACACCTTATGTTTTATTTTTAATGCTTCATGATTTTTATCTAAAAAGTTCCTCCTTATGATCCACCTCTGCTTGTCACCTAGCACAACTGCATAAATTAATGTCCAAGGAGACAGAAATTGTCAGAGAATGAAGTACGTTCAATTATATGATACATTTTAAAAATGTTATTTTCCCCCCAAGTATTTCAAAATATATATGCTACAGGATGGCTTTATTCAACAGTCTCGGCTCCAAAATAACTTCTGGGTATTTCCAAATATCAAATCCACTCCAAGGAGATTTGACAAGACTTAGTTTGTATCAAGAGAGTATGAGAAGGTGAAATGATTTAGAATATCGGAAGCTAAACCAAACAACAGACAAAAAACAAAATGAAAAAACGTCTTGTTACCTTTGGATATCATTTTTTCCCTTGAAAGTGTTTCATGTTTTTCATTCCAACTTATTTGTCTTACCTTAATTTAGGTTTAAAAATGGCTCACTTTTCTTGAATCATCTCATAATACAATGATTTGTCATTGAGACTTACCAAGTATGGGTAGATACATATTTATAAGATAAACACAGAAACTAATATTTCTCAATTTGAAAATCACCAAGTCTCGTTATATTTATATTCCATCTCTATTTTAGCTTAACTTGCTGTGACACTTTGTTACTGCTTTGACCAGGTCTTGTTAAATTGCTACGATAGGGCCGGGTGTGGCGGCTCACACCTGTAATCCCAGCACTTTGGGAGACCGAGGTGGGTGGAGCATGAGGTCAGGAGTTCAAGACCAGCCTGGCCAAGATGGTGGAACCCCATCTCTACTAAAAGTACAGGCAGGGTGCGGTGGCTTACGCCTGTAATCCCAGCACTTCGGGAGGCAGAGGCGGGCGGATCATGAGGTCAGGAGATTGGGACCATCCTGGCTAACATGGTGAAACCTGGTCTCTACTAAAAACAAAAAAAAAATACAAAAAATTAGCCAGGTGTGGTGGCACATGCCTGTAGTCCCAGCTACTGGGGCAGCTAGGGCAGGAGAATTGCTTGAACCTGGGAGGTGGAGGTTGGAGTGAGCCGAGATCTTATGCCACTGCACTCCAGCCTGGGCGACAGAGTGAGACTCTTTCTCAAAAAAAAAAAAAAAAAAAAAAAATTACTACGGTATCTCCTGCTTTGTTTTATAACTAGAATACTAAATGATTAAATAGCTTCATTTATTCTTTTTAGGGAAACATAATTTAAATGATGAAGTGTTTTTTATAATAAGTTTGATGCATTGTTCTAAAAAGAAAGACTTTTTCCAGAGTAGAAGCAAAATAAATATAGGAGAGATTTGAGAGTAGAACTAACATTCTTGTATTCTATATGATGAATATAAACAATTGTGCAAATAACTCCCTGAAAATCATGATTTATAACCAGGTCCAATACTATTGATCAATGTATGTAAGCTGCTGCTATATTTCTATTATTCGGATAAGACTACAGAGAGGCACTCTGATCCTCTAAACAATGTGTTTGTGGGCAACTACATTGTTAAAATAGTGATACGGTTTGGCTGTGTCCCCATGCAAATCTCATCTTGAACTGTAGTTCCCATAATCCCCACGTGTTGTGGGAGGGACCCTGTGGGAGGTAACTGAATCATTGAGGTGGGTACCTCCACGCTGTTCTCGTGATAGTGAGTTCTCATGAGATCTGATGGTTTTATAAGGGGTTTTACCCCCCCTTCACTCTGCACTTCTCCTTGCTGCTGCCATGTGAAGAAGGACGTGTTTGCTTCTCTTTCTGCCATGATTGTAAGTTTCCTGTGGCCTCTTCAGCCCTACAGAACTGTGAGTCAATTAAACCTCTTTCCTTTATAAATTACACAGTCTTGGGTATGTTCTTATAGCAGTGCGAGAATGAACTAATACATATAGTCCATCAAAAGGTATTTGTGTTTTATAACAGTTTCTGTGTTTGGCTTTTCAGTTTGGACTTATAATTTTGAAAAAATGGAACTTACTTGATAATAACATCTGTGCTCTTTATGTAAATCATTACTGCATTCACCAAATAGTTGTTTTAAACAGTCAGCTAATTATAAACTATTACCCAAAGTGGGTTAGGTTTAATTACCAGTTCTCTTCACATCCCTCATTGAACAGCATTCGAAAACTGTATTGTTGTTCCTGAATTGTACTTGGCCATCTTCTTTCCTACTTGTGCTAAGGGATTTTTATAAATAACGGACTTATAAAACTCATTTATGGGTTTACTGTGAGGATTTTTTTCCTGAGGATGTGGTTCAATACACTTCACAGCGTCATTTTTATGAGAACCCATAGGAAAAATTTCTCTCTGGTCTTAGACTAGAATAAACAGGCTTCTCCCGAGTAGCTGACTTGCTTTTTTGCCTGTTTGCCTATGGGTACTGTTAATAATACCCTTCACTGTGATTTCCTCTTTAGGTTCCTAGAAAACTTAGAGCCAAATATGTGATCCATCTTCAGTAGAAACGATGAATGTATTTTGTGTACCCTACTCCTGGCTGTATCTTCTTTTCTAAATTTACCTTTGCTTCACTTTACTCCTCAATTTAAAATCTATTTTATCTTGTTATATAGCGTGTGTCTTTCTTCTGCACCTCAAATGTTTTCTGGAATAATATTAACATGTAAATCAACTAATAAATCATAAATCATAAATTTCCTCACATAGAAAGTTGTTACAGTGTAATTTATCAAGTTTTCTCTTCTATGCTCTATGGAGCCTGGGCCAGACAACATAATTGAAGCTAGCTAATGTAACATACAATCCCCAAATTTAGTGGCTTAACACAATTTATTTCTCACTCATGTCGTAATCTGAATCAGATGTTAAGCATGTGATCTTCCACGTGATAATTTAAATGCCATCATCTTCTAGGGTCTCTTTGGAGTCCTCTACTAGATTCATACACTACTACGTAGAAGACAGGGGTCTGAGAAATACGGGACTTCTGTGTGCTTGAGAGGAAATTGGAAATAACTTGGTTTAAGACATACTATTTTCTTCAGAGACTTTCTAATTTCTTGCTGGAGTCTTATGGAGTGACTCCACAGGAATTTAATATCCGGTGGTTAAATATAATCTTGGGGCTTTGTTACAGTGGCTGAAAAATCCTCATAACTCTACTGTGGTTTTCTTGCTCCTACACATTTCCCCAGAGTTGCACACTCCAAGGAACACACTATAGCCTGGAATCAGACTGACCTGGGTTCAGTACAAGACCTACCATATTTAGCTTTGGGCTAGCTGCATAACATTTCCCTATCTTTCAAGTGGGGACAATAATGTTACCCACTTTATAGACTTGTTATGAGGGTTAATTGAGATATTTGATGCTTTAGAGTGTTCTATTCGTAAATGTCTCTATAATAATCCCCTTTGGAGGTATCCTCCTCCATGCCGCTTTTTAATTAATTTTCTCTTTTTGCTTCATTGTCTAGATTGGCCATTGAAGTAGGTAGGTCCAAAATATTTTTTAAAAAATGGATTCATTATTAGAATGTAATCTCTCAGAGGGCCAGGGATTAGGTTTTTATCTGATTACTGATGTGTCTATCCTAAGTACCCTGCATAAAGACAATCAATGACCGTTCACTGAAAACAATGAATGATGTGGCAATTTGAATTTACATTAAATACTGTGTTTTAAGTGTGAAATTGTTACTTTTTTCTTTTATTACTACATAATATTTTACATATGTATGGAGTACATGTGAGTATTTTTTACATACATAGAAGGTATAATGAGAAGGTCGGAGTATTTGGGTGATCTATAAGCTTAAGTATTCATCATTTCTATGTATTGGTAACATTTCAAGTCCTTTCTTCTACTATTTTGAAATGTAGAATATATTATTGCTAACTGCAGTCATCCTAGTCAACTATAGAATGTTAGAATTTATTCCTTCTATCTAACTGTGAGTACCATTTCACCAACTTCTCTTCATTTCCCTCTCCCACCCTCACATCCTCCAATGCCTCTATTATCTACCATTCTATTCTCTATGTCCTTCAGATTAAGTTTTTTAGTTCCTGCAGATGAGTGGGAGCATGAGGTATTTGTCTTTCTGTGCCTGTGTTATTTCACTTAACGTAATGACTGCCAGTTCCATCCATGTTGCTGCAAATGGTGTGATTTCATTTTTTATGGCTGAATACTATTCCTTTGTGTTTACATGCCACATTTTCTTTATCCATTCATCTGATGTGACACTTAGTGCTGATGGACACTTAGGTTGACTCTATATCTTTGCTACTGTTAATAGTGCTGTGATAAACGTGTGAGTTCAGGTATCCCTTTGATACATTGATTTCTTTTCCTTTGGATAAATACCCAATAGTAGGATTGCTGGATTGTATGATAGTTCTATTTTTAGCTTTCTGAGAACTCTCCATACTGTTTTCCATAAAAGTTGTACTAATTTACATTCACACCAATAGTATGTAAGAGTTCCCTTTTCTCCACATCCTTGCAGGCATCTGTTATTTTTGTCTTTTTATAATAGTTATTCTAACAGGTGTGAGGTGATATCTTATTGTGGTTTTGATTTTCATTTCCCTGATAATTAGTGGTAATGAGTATTTTTTTCATTTACCTGTTTGTCACTTACATTTCTGTCTTTTGAGAATTGTCTATCCGTGTGCTTTGCCCACTTTTTAATGGGATTTTTTAAAAGCATTGTGTTGAGTTCCTTATAAATTCTAGATATTAGTCCCTTGTTAGATGAATAGTTTGCAAATCTTTCCTCCAATTCAACAGATTGTCTCTTTATTCTTGTTTCCTTTGCTATGCAAAAGATTTCTAGTTTAATAGAAGCCCAATTGTCTATTTTTGTTTCAGTTGTCTGTGCTTTTGAGGTCTCAGCCATAAAATATTTGCCTAGACCAATATCCTGAACTGTTTTCTCTATGCTTTCTTCTAGTAGTTTCATAGTTTTGGGTCTTTTGTTTAAGTCTTTAATCCATCTTGAGTTGATTTTTGTATACAGTGAGAAATAGGAATCGAGTTTCATTCTTCTGCACATGAATATTCAATTTTCTAGCACCATTTATTGAATAGGGTGTCCTTTCCCCAGTGTATGTTCTTGGCATCTTTGTTGGAAATCAGTTGGCTATCAATATGTGAATTTATTTCTGTGTTCTCTATTCTGTTCCATTGGTCTATCTGTCTATTTTTATACCAACACCATACTGTCTTGGTTACTATAGCCTTGTAATATAATTTGAAGTCAGGTAGTGTGACACTTCCAGATTTGTTCTTTTTGCTTGGAATTGCTTTGGCTACTCTGGCTCTTTTTAAAAAAGTTTTATGCAAATTTTAGAGTTGATTTTTCAATTTCTGTGAAAAATGACATTGGTATTTTGCTGGGAATTATATTGAATCTGTGTATTGCACTGGGGAGTATGGTCATTTTAACAATATTAATTCTTCTGATCTATGATCATGGGATTTGTTTCCATTTGTTTGTGTCATCTACAATTTCTTTCATCAGTGTTTTGTAATTTTCCTTGTAGAGATCTTCTACCTCTTTGGTTAAATTTATTCCTAAGTATTTTATTTTTAACAGTTATTATAAATGGAATTATCTTCTTGATTTCTTTTTTAGCTATTTCATTATTGGCATGTAGAAACAAGACCGATTTTTGCATGATGATTTTGTATACTGCAACTTCACTGAATTTGTTTATCAGCTCCTAAGTGTTTTCTGGTGGAGTCTTTTGAGTTTTCTAAGTAGAATACATGTTATTTGCAAAGAGGGACAACTCAACTTCCATTTTTCCCAACTTAGATGCCTTTATTTCTTTCTCTGGCCTGATTGGAATGGCTAGAACTTCCAGTACTATATTGAATAAGAGTGGTGAAAGTTGACATACTTGTCTTGCTCAAGTTCTTATAGAAAAGGCTTTCTACTTTTCCCCATTCAGTGTGATATTAGCTGTGGGTTTGTCATACATGGCCTCTATTATTTTGAGATATGTTCCATCTATGCCTAGTCTGTTGAAAGTTTTTATCTAAAGGGATGTTAATTTTATTAAATGATTTTCTGCATTTATTGAGAATATCATATTATTTTGTCCTTTGTTCTGTTGATATGATGTATCACGTTTATTGATTTGTGTATGTTAAACCATCCTTGTATCCCCAGTATAAATCCCACTTGATCATGGGGTATTACCTTTTTGATGCACTGTTGGATTTTATTTGCTAGTATTTTGTGGAGGATTTTCTATCTATATTCATCAGGGATATTGGCCTATAGTTCTCTTTTTATTGTTGTTGTGTCCTCTTCTGGTTTTGGTATAAGGGTAATGCTGGTTGTGTAAATGAGATAGTGAGAATTCTCTCCTATTCATTTTTTTTGGAATTGTTTAAGGAGGATTGGTATTAGTTCTCCTATATACTTGGTAGAATTTGGCAGTGAATCCATGGGGTCCTTGGCTTTCCTTTGTTGGGGGACTTTTCATTACTGCTCCACTCTTGCTGCTCATTATTGGTGTGTTTGGATTTTCTATTTATTCCTGATTCAGTCTTTGTAGGTTTTATGTTTTCAAGAGTTTATCCTAAAGAAGAAAGGTTTAATTGGTTTATGGTTCCTCAGGCTGTACAGGAAGCACAATGCTGGTAACTACTTGACCTCTGTAGAGGCCTCAGGAAACTTACAATCATAGCAGAAGGCAAAGGAGGAGCACACATGTCACATGGCCAGAGCAGGTGCAAGAGACGGAGGGGAGGAGCCACACACTTTTAAACAACTAGAACTTGTGAGAACTCACTCATTATTATGAGGATGGAATCAAGAGGATGGTGCTAAATCATTCATGAGAAATCCACCCCCATGAGCTAATCACCTCCCACCAGGCCCCATCTCCAATACTGGGGATTAGAATTCAACATGAGATTTGGACATAAGCAAACTACATTAGAAATCTTTGTACGTTTTTGATGTAGGCATTTATTGCTACAAACTACTTTTGCTGTGTCCCATAGATTTTAATAAGCTGTGTTTCCATTTTCATTTCTCTCAAGAGATTTTTTGATTTCCATGCTAATTTCTTCATTGAACCATGATTGTTCAGAAGCATGTTTTTTTTTTTTTAATTTCCATGTATTTGTATGATTTCCAAAATTCCTCTTGGTATTGATTTCCAGTTTTATTCCCTTGTAGCCTGAGAAGACACTTGATATAACTTTGATTTTTAAGAACTTGATGAGACTTGTTTTGTGGCCTAACATATAGTTTGTCCTGGAGAACGTTCCATGTACTGATGAGAATAATGTATATTCTGCAGTTGTTGGACACTTTGGCTTTCATTCTGGGCACCTGAAGTAGTGTAGTCTCTCTATAATATATTCAGCTATAAATAGCATCAGTGATATTTGTAATTTTTATGGTGGCTTATGGTTATTAATGGTGACTGTGATGAAGTTTTGCTGGCAACTGGGATGTCAGTTAGGTTAGTCTTTGAGCTACAGTGGTGGCAGTGTGAGCTTCCTTCGTGGAGCAGTGCTCTTGCACAATCTCTTGGCATCTCCCTGTATTAGTTTCAGGGCCCATGAGGGCTGAGGAGCTCTCCAGTGCCTAGGATTGCAGGAGTTCATGGTTGGAATATGAACCACTCAGCGCCTCTTACTTACCCTTTTCCCATATTGGGGAGTCTCTCTTGGCTTCCAGCTGTTCCTGGCCAAGCAGGCTGCCTGACTTTCTTTTCTTTCTTTACTTTAGGTATTTCCGGTCACCTTTCTATTGAATTCCAGTGTTTTCTTTGAGATGATCTATTCCAAGTGTGATTTTCTACCCACTATTTTGGCTCTTCTTAGTGGAAGCCATCTTGAAGCCTTCCCCACTTAGTTTTTAAAATTAACTTTATTGAGGTGTAATTTACATGCAATAAAACATACACGTATTTTCAGTACACTGTTCAATGAATTTGACAACTCTATATAACCATTAACCCACACCACAATTAAGATACAGAACATTTCAGTAACCCAATGTTTATTTTTTGCAATATATTATAAAGGATATATACATATCGTTTTTTATATCCTTTATATATATATATATAAACAAAAACATTTTCTTATTATGCTTTAAGTTCTGGAATACATGTGCATAACATGCAGGTTTGTTACCTAGGTATATATGTGCCATGGTGGTTTGCTGTACCCATCAACCCATCATTTACATGCGGTAAATACATGAGGTATTTCTCCTAATGCTATCCCTCTCCTAGCCCCCCACCTCCCAACAGGCCCCAGTGTGTGATGTTCACCTGTGTCCAGGTGTTCTCATTGTTCAACTCCCACTATGAGTGAGAACATGCAGTGTTTGGTTTTCTGTTCCTGTGTTAGTTTGCTGAGAATGATGGTTTCCAGCTTCATCCATGTCCCTGCAAAGGACATGAACTCATCCTTTCTTTATGGCTGTATAGTATTCCATGGTGTATATGTGCCACATTTTCTTTATCCAGTCTATCATTGATGGGCATTTGGGTTGGTTCCAAGTCTTTGCTATCGTGAACAGTGCTGCAATAAACATACATGAACATGTGTTTTTATAGTAGAATGATTTATAATCCTTTTGGTTTATACCCAGTAATGAAATTGCTGGGTCTAATGGTATTTCTGATTCTAAATTTTTGAGAACTTGCCACACTGTCTTCCACAATGGTTGAACTAATTTCCATTCCCACCAGCAGTGTAAAAGTGTTTCTATTTCTCCACATCCTCTCCAACATCTGTTGTTTCCTGACTTTTTAATGATCGTCACTCTAACTGGCGTGAGATGGTGTCTCATTGTGGTTTTGATTTGCATTTCTCTAATGAGCAGTGATGATGTGCTTTTTTTTCATATGTTTGTTGGCCACATAAATGTCTTCTTTTGAGAACTGTCTGTTCATATCCTTTGCCCACTTTTTGATGGGGTGGTTTTTTTCTTGCAAATATTAATTGCCACTGAGCACCTTAGCCCTTGGTGACTGACTATCCTCAATTAAGGGCTGAACTGCACTCAGCCCTGTAAAAATGAAGCTCTACCTCAGGAACTGCACTGCTGACATTCTGCTTCAGGTAGTTCTTTGTTGAGGGGAATGTTCTGTGCATTACAAAATATTTAGCTTCATCCCTGGCATCTATTCACTAAATGCCAGTAACTTCACCTCCCTCCTCTTACCCTATGACAACAAAATATGTCTCCAGACATTGCCAAACATCCTCTCTGGTGGCAAAATCCCTCTGGGCTGAAAACTATTGTCCTATAGTCATCTATTTAGGGCAATGTGAGTCAACAGAATATGTACCTAGTCTGAGTTGCTGTGCCTCACCTGACTCAGCAAGGTAAGGCCCTACTTCCTTGGGATCCTGCAGTCCTCTGGCTTAGTGCCCACTCCATTCTCTGGCATCAGTGTATGCCATCCACTTCCTGGAGTGATGAACATTTATAGCTTCTATTGATCCACCGCACTGTTCCATACTGGGTCCAGGGCAGATGGGATGTAGTATTAAAGCTTGCTCTTGTTTTATTCCTGTCTTGTGAATGTGTGCTCTCAGATACCCACTCATTTAGAAGGTAATGAAACTATCCTTACATCTACCTTCAGAAATAGACAATTAGTTTGTAATTAAGTGAACACATGTGCTTATCACTGTATCTGGCAAGTAGTAATACTCAATATATAGCAGTGGTTATTTGTTCCATACCATTGTTTTTCTGTGCTGCTATTTTTTTCTGTGCTGGGATCAGTTTGTGTTAAGATGATCTTACCTTCTTCCTGTTTACTGCACTGTCTTTATTTGTGTCATTTGCTTTTATATTAAGGCCATATGACCCAAGGATACTTCTCAAACCACTTATGCCACCAGGGCACCTGACCACTTGGGTCACCAATAACAAATTTCTCAGATTTTGTTGTGTGTTATTTTTTAATTTTTAATTTTTCTTTTCTTTAAATCAGCTCCTTAGGGAACCCCATTATCATTTGTATGATGCAAAGAAACTGCTTTCCTGACTAAGTCCCACTAGGAAGACAATTTTCTGAAGGAAAAGAAAAAGAAAGACATTCTGAGACATTCTGTCTCTGACAGATTCCTAGTTTTCTTACTATCATTGCCTAGAAGAGCTATGGAGCTCTGTAACAGTATCTTGTATACGTTTTGACTAACAAAGATAAACAGAGTATTTGATTAAAGACATCTTTAAGTTCATTTAAGGTAAATAATTTAAATATAATAATAGAAACTTAAGATGTGAGAGAATATCTCTCTTACTCACCGGATGAAGAAACCAGAATACTGTTCATTTACTGTGTAGAGAGGAACCTAAATCATGTAGAAAAATTTGAGTGTGGAGGACTACTAAAGAAGTATAGATTATTAATATATTTTTGTTAATTATATTTTATATTCTATATTATATTCTGTATTACTGATTCTGCATTTTTTTGGTATTTTTAATAATCTGTATGGATTATTATAAACTCAAGCAAATTTACTGAAATGGTTGTTGAAAAAAACCTTAATTTTATATTCTTGTAGCATAGCATCAACATAAACTTGGCTTTTGAAACTCCAGGAGTGTGAGATACAAAATCCCTATTGCTCAAACACAACAGGGTTTTAGTGTCTTTTCAGAAACTCAAAAGCTGAAGTTTTTTTCTTTCTCTTTGCATTTCTTTCTTTTTCTTTTCTTGTCTTGTCTCTTCTTCTTCTTCTTTTTTTTTTTTTCCCAGACAGGGTCTTGCTCTGTTTTCCAGGCTGGAGTGCAGTGGTGTGACCTCAGCTTACTGCAATCTCCACCTCCTAGGTTCAAGTGATTCTCCTCCCTCAGCGTCCTGGGTAGCTGGGATTACAAGTGCCACCACACGCCCAGCTAATTTTTGTACTTTTAGTAGAGACAGAGTTTCACCATATTGGCCAGGCTGGTCTCAAACTCCTGACCTCACGTGATCCGCCCTCCTCAGCCCCCCAAAGTGCTGGGATTACAGGCATGAGACACCATGCCTAGCCTCTCTTTCCATTTCTGCTGTAGAAATCCCATTGTGAAGGAAGAAAATTATTGAGAAGGTAGAGCTAATGGCCATTTAAGGTTTAAAAATTAGGTAATGAATGTAAAGTTATTTTCCTAGGACATAGGCTTTTACCATCTGAAGTAAAATCACTGATTTAAGTTATAGACCCTCTGAGAGCAGTCTTCAGTATATATTGAGGAAGTAGACATACCTGACTTCAGGGAGATAAAAAAATCCAACAACTTTTCCTGTCATTCCGAAGAGGAAAGTAAAACCTTTGATTTTAAAATTAGAGATAAAGGCTTAGATACATATTAAGAAAAGAAGTAAGAATTTGACTTAAATTTACAATGCAACAGGCAACATTATATAGGGAAGGTGGGCAGGATTGATACCTGGAAGGGGTAAGCGATTAGGGAAGGAGTGGTTAGAGCCACATGCAAGATGAAAAAACATACTATTTGTTGACCTGCATAATTTTGTTTAGGACAAGATTGGTCCCTTCCTTCCTTCCTTCCTTCCTTCCTTCCTTCCTTCCTTCCTTCCTTCCTCTTTCTTTTTCTCGCGCTTTCATTTTTTTTTTCATATAAGCAGTGGGAATTTGGTGGCAAATATAAATATCCACAGTGAAAACCATCTTAAAACTTTAGACAAGTTGGAATTCCAAAGGAAAAAAAAAAGACAGAAACAAGTGTAAAAGATTAAGGTTGCCAAATCTCACTACATCAGGAAAACAAGATGATAGATACCAAAATCGGAAAACATAAAGACCAATGAAGTCTGACAAGGTGATTTGTTAATTTTAGTAATAGGGGAAAAATGTTATCATTTTTTTCCCTCTTAGGTACTAAATTGGCCATCTTTTTACCGAAGATGATGCCTCCATCTTCTGTACTTAACCTGACTTTTGTCAATGATGCTGTTATTGGAGAATTTCAATGATAATCTCTCCCAGGAATGTCACAATGACACCACAAACTCAGCCTGTATAAAAACGAATTTATTACCTTGGTGAAACTCCATCCCCCACCAGAAACCTATCCTTCTAATTTTCCTTTTCGTTGATGCCATTCCCATTTCCTGGTTGCCCCAGCCCAGAATCTGAGAGTTGTGTTTGCCTTTTTTCTCTACCTTTTCTAGGCACTCAGAACTTTGTGGGGTGGAGTGAAGATGAAAATCGAGATTGATAAAGAAAAAAACAACATAGAGTGTTTTAATCATTAGAAAGATAAAGAGCCTAAACATGAGGTTGAATACTCTTTTCTTCACCTCGTTCATGCGGAGTTGCCCATTGTTGCAGTGGTGAGGATTTTAAGTGGATATCTCAGAGCAAACAATAGCTGTTTATTTCTATCTTAGTTTACAGGAAGGATCAAAAGAAAGTATTCTTCCTGCACTGTATGAAGAAGGTCAGGAACTTTACACTTGATTTTTCTAGCTTCTGACTTCAAGGTCACACCCTGTGTATCAAAACACGACTTATCTTAAACCAAACGCTCAGGTAGAAAAAATGTTGCCTTTGGATTTTTCAGCCTCTGAACTCTACTTTGGTTTCTACCATTCAGACACTTGTTTTCTGAACACCCCTCTCCAGGATTCCAAGAAAAATATACTCTCTTTTTCTCTGGGAAAAAAGAAGGCTTTTATGAAATCTAAAATTAATACATTTTAAATCTATAAACAGTTGACATCATATGAGGCTGTTGTTATCTGAAGTCTTTCCAACTTAATAGTAATTAAGACCTCAGCAAAAGAAATGAAACTTCTACAGATAATTTCGGATGACATGAAGAGGAAAAGCGTTCTTCATATCTGTTTTAGTTTAATCAGGAAAGGCTATTTTGGACAAAATTTAAAACATTCATGTGGTTTCTGGACCATGTAAGTGTTATAAAGTTATGGAAGGTTTTAGATAATGGGTTTTTTTTCCTTGGCATGAGTTCAACTGTATAACTTACATATTATATTTTAGATTTATAAGTTTTTTAGGCATTAGAAATTAGCATATTAAATAATGATGTTGAAAAACCCAACAGTTTCAATTTCTCCGTAATGGATACAAAGGTGTATTAAACTTGCAAATACAAGAAAACATGATATATTTTAAGTTTTAACACAGTTTTACTGTTTCTGGCAATATTATATCATCTAAGCACTGGTTATGGTATAGAAGGTGACTTTAAGCAAATAATAGAATATTCTTAAAATATCAAAAAGTGACTAAAGTGAAATAAGACTTAGGTCAAATCTTTTTCTGGTGAAATATACAGAAAATGAAAACTAAAAAATAGATTTTGGCACAGGCCTTAATATTCCACTTCACTTTGTGTCAGTAGAAATATGCATATTATGAATTTTAAAAACTTGTTATTTAAAAAATAATCAACAGACATTAAATCTAAATATTTATTTTGAAGGAGAAAGTGATGAATCAAAACAGTTAATTTTTGTTTAATAGGATGTAATATTTTAAGTATTTATTAGTGATGAGCTAATTTTAAAGTGGAAGTATATAGAAGGTTTCCAGCTTTATCTAAAATTTCTTAATAGGCCGGGAACAGTGGCTTTCACCTGTAATCCCAGTACTTTGGGAGGCTGGGGTGGGTGGATCACCTGACGTAAGGAGTTTGAGACCAGCCTGGCCAACATGGTGAAATCCCATCTCTACTAAAAAAAAAAAAATACAAAAATTAGCTGGGCGTGGTGGTGAGTGCTTGTAATCCCAGCTACTCAGGAGGCTGAGGCAGGAGAATTGCTTGAACCCAGAAGGCGGAGGTTTCAGTGAGCTGAGATTGCGCCATTGCATTCCAGCCTGGGTGACAAGAGTGAAACTTCATCTCAAAAAAAAAACACAAACAAACAAACAAACAAACAAAAAAAGCTTCTTAATAATTGATAGATTTTCTTTGAATAACCATGGGCCTAAGAACCAACATTACAGTTTCTAAAATCATTGGATTTCAGTTGAGGAGAAAAAAAGATAATGTTGCTTAAACTTGTTCCTTCTTTTTCAGATTTTATTTGTAAAATCTGCAATGTGTGTTGTGTCCTAGCAAATAGGATACGCAGAAAAGTAATTCAGTATTAAAACACAAAAAAATGGAGTATAAAATTTCACTATTTTATCTAGGGTAATTTTTTTTAACAAAAAGATATTTCCTTAATTATGAAGTAACTTTTTAAATACAATGACAGAATGGATTAATTAAAATATAAAGGGACTGAAGAAAAATCTCCAAAATTGTATAACCTTGAAAAAATTGATCCCGTTTTATTATAAAATGTGTGCCGATTTTCAGCACCACAGTGAAAGCAGAGAACTAATTGCAGTGTTTCTTTCGAGTTTATTCTTTTGCAGCCAGAGGGTAGAAGAGAATGTTTTGGAAGATGCTCAACATTTAATTACCTAAATTCTGATTTTTCCTAATGAATGTCAATACTTTCAATCAATTGAATTCAAATGCTTAGTTTATACTATGTAATACACAGAACATGTCAGAACTAATACAAAATGTAAATGAAAGAAGGAAAATGGCTAATATTTCCTTAGCATTCTCTTTCTCTTTTACTAGCACTTTAAAAAAATGCCCAGTCTGCTATGTCTGTGGCTATTCTTGCCTGTGTATGCATAAATAGTACTAGAAATCATGAAGAATGATGGATGTTTTTATAGGATTTTAATTATAACTGTGTGTAACTTTGAACTATAAAACAATTTAGTGAGATTAAGCAAAAAATTAACTATAGTAGGGAAGCAGAATTTTTGTAGCAGGAGCATGTTCTACTTGCTAGCAACTCAGATTTCAGTTTTTCTTGCTGATGATTAAATTCTATTTTCTAAGGATAAGTCACAGATGCAAAGACACAAGCTACAGCCTAAAGCAGCCTTCAGTGCAAGGCCACTGATTTACCTAGCGCAGGAATCTCTCTCTGCTAACAATACCCAGTCATTTTTGTGGAGTACATGAATATGGTTCTTAAGGATCAGGGGCTGTATGAATTTCATTATGTAAAACATATTCAAAAATACATCTTACTTCCATGAGCATAGTGATATGGTTGTTTATGTCACTAAATTTGGGGTGGTCTACTAGAACAGAATTTGGTACCTGGAAGTTGGGTGCTGATACTGTTTTGGTGATCAGGCAGTGAGTAGGCAGGACCTGCAGGCCTTGAGGAGGCTATTAGTGGGGGTACAAAAGAAAGTCAAGATAATACTGTAATGGCCAGTGATGGTGAGCATTTTTTCATGTGTTTTTTGGCTGCATAAATGTCTTCTTTTGAGAAGTGTCTGTTTATGTCCTTTGCCCACTTTTTGATTGGGTTGTTTGTTTTTTTCTTGTAAATTTGTTTGAGTTCATTGTAGATTCTGGATATTAGCCCTTTGTCAGATGAGTAGGTTGCAAAAATTTTCTCCCATTTTGTAGGTTGCCTGTTCACTCTGATGGTAGTTTCTTTTGCTGTGCAGAAGCTCTTTAGTTTAACTAGATCCCATTTGTCAATTTTGGCTTTTGTTTCCATTGCTTTTAGTGTTTTAGACATGAAGTTCTTGACTATGCCTATGTCCTGAATGGTAATGCCTAGGCCATCAGAGAAATGCAAATCAAAACCACAATGAGATACCATCTCACACCAGTTAGAATGGCAATCATTAAAAAGTCAGGAAACAACAGGTGCTGGAGAGGTTGTGGAGAAATAGGAACACTTTTACACTGTTGGTGAGACTGTAAACTAGTTCAACCATTGTGGAAGTCAGTGTGGTGATTCCTCAGGGATCTAAAACTAGACATACCATTTGACCCAGCCATCCCATTACTGGGCATATACCCAAAGGACTATAAATTATGCTGCTATAAAAACACATGCACACGTATGTTTATTGCGGCACTATTCACAATAGCAAAGACTTGGGACCTACCCAAATGTCCAACAATGATAGACTGGATTAAGAAAATGTGGCACATATACACCATGGAATACTATGCAGCCATAAAAAATGATGAGTTCATGTCCTTTGTAGGGACATGGATGAAATTGGAAATCATCGTTCTCAGTAAACTATCGCAAGGACAAAAAACCAAACACCGCATATTCTCACTCATAGGTGGGAACTGAACAATGAGAACACATGGACATAGGAAGGGGAACATCACACTCTGGGGACTGTTGTGGGGTCGGGGGAGGGGGAGGGATAGCTTTAGGAGATATACCTAATGCTAAATGACGAGTTAATGGGTGCAGCACACCAACATGGCGCATGTATACAAATGTAACTAACCTGCGCATTGTGCACATGTACCCTAAAACTTAAAGTATAATAATAATAATAAAAATATTTTAAAAAAAGATAATGCTATAGAAAACTGGAGGAAAAGATGTACTTATTATATAGTGAGAGAAAGTTTGATAATACTGTTTCTTGTGGTAATGTGGAAATTATAAATGCATATAAACACTTGATTAGCTGGGAAGATTTCTGGGCAGATTATTGGATATGTTTTCAGTTTTTTTCTAGCTTCTAAAAATAAAATGTGAGAGAAGAAAAGTGAACAATTTTTTTTCAATTTCAAGCAAAATTTAGAGAAACTATAAGGAGCTCAGATAGTTCTTTCAGCCAGTAAATACTCCCCAAATACGAAAAGGCTTTAAGGCAAGGATCAAATCCAGGGAGTTAGGGTAACTGTAAATACAAGAAGTCTTAGGGTAAAGGTGAAGGCAAGAGCATGATTACCATCTTCTTTAGATTCCAGAATAATTAAAGGAATATCTGCTAGACCTTTTTTATTAGATAAAAGGACTTCTAAAAGAAACATAAAGACTGTACCATAGTTGTACAGGAGGATGAAGGTAGGAAAAGTCTTAACACTAATTACCCACACATATCTATTTTCTTCTAAGGCTTGTTGCTTAAGCTACTTGGCTTATCCATCTGGATGTCCAACAGGAATCTCCAGCTCCTGACCAAGTACAACTTACTTCTTCCCTATTTCCAAAATCATTATTTTTCTTGAACTTTCAGACTGAAAAGAAATTGGGCATCCCTATTGACTTACTCTTCCTCACATTCACAAGTCAGCAAGCTTTGTCAACTCAGTATTTTCCTTCCTTCCTTTATCTCTCATAGCTTCTCATGTCTGGGCTATTTCAATAGACTCTTAATGAGGTTTTTGAGCCTTAGACTGAACTCTCTTGAATCCTTCAATTCTAGAACAGAAGTCAAATCGCATTATTTCTCTGGTTAATCATCTTCAGTCATTTTGTATAGTTTTATTCAGGGTGATTACAAGGTTTATAATTCAAATTCTCAAGAATGAAAGGAGGACTTATTAATACTTTAGTAGCACAGCAGGAACAAATCAAGCATCTCAGGCAAACTTGTGCATATGTTCAACTTACTTAGAGAACACTGTCTTAGTTTCTTAAACATACAGAAGATTCAATATCATAGGCATTGTTTTAGTGTAGATTCCCTAAAAGCAGAGTGTATGGTGGGGATTCCTGTGTAAGTTTTTATTGAGGGAATACTCTCAGGAAAAACATCTCAGGAATGGAGGCAAGCAGGACAGGGAAAGAATGAAGCTTAACAGAGATGTGCTTTCAGTCTAGCCTCAGCCTGATCCTATAAGGAACTTGGAGTAAAAATAGCACCAGAGTTATCCAACTTTGAGAAACTCGTCAAGTTAAGGAAATTCTTCTGAGAAGGATATAGCTGTAAGCTGCTCACAGCCAATGGCTGATGTGTGTATTAGAGTCTTAGGGCTACCATAACAAAATACCATACATGTATGTGGCTTACAACAACAGAAATTTATTGTCTCACAGTTATGGAGGCTAAAAGTCCAAAATAAGAGTGTCATTAGGGCCATGCTACCTTTGGAATTAGTAGGGGAGAATTCTTTCTTGCCAGTTCTGGCCTCTGGTGTTTTCTAGTAATTCTTGGTGGTTGTTGGTTTGCAGCTGCAACACTTCAATACCTGCTGCTGTTGTCACATAGTTGTCTTCTTGTGTGTGTTTCCATTGTCACATGGCATTTCCCTTATCAGTGTCCAAATTTCTTTATTGTTACAGGGACATTGGTCATATTGGATTTGAGTTTGCCCTAATAGATTCATCTTGATTTGATTACATCTCCAAAGACTTTATTTCCATATAGAGTCATATTTATAGGTACCCGGGGTAGGACCCCAACATACCTTTTTGGGAGGTGCAATTCAACCCATAACAATGGGGCATAAGAAAATAAAGGGCTTCTGCCTAGGGCACCAATAGTATAGACTACAAATATCTTTCCGACTTGACATTTTCCTCATGAATCTGGACTTTAGATATACTGAACTGTTGACATACTGAAAAATTTTCAAGTTGCAATTTTCATGTAGTTGCGTACTCTTCTTGTCTGAACTATCTCCTTGGCCTCTCCGCTTGGGGAAAGTCTCTTCATTCCAGAAGCGTTTGGTTATTAATTCTTTCAATAACTTTTAATGCACATTATGTGGCACAATGATAGATATTAGATATGGTGCTAAGTTATTAGGAGTATAGGCCTTGGCCTTAAGGTAGGTTACAGTCTAGGAGGGGAGATAAAATATTAATATAAATAATTATAACAAAGTTCAATAAATGATAATATATTCACAGTATGCTATGGTCATTGAGAAGAAGAGCGCCAAGCTCAAGCAATGGCAGGAATGTAAGGGGTGACTCGAGTCAGGAAGATTTTGACACCAAAGATTAAAATTTAGAATATAAAAAAAGTAGTTTCAAATAAGTCCTTTAACAAAGCAACTGATTTTAACTCTACAAATGTTCTCTACTAGTTATTTAACTGTTTTGTTAACTCATTCATTAAATGATTCACTCATTAAATCTGACGATTTTTTCTGAGTAAGGCACTGAGTTAAGTTCTGTCAGACATATGTCAGAACTGTTTTAAAACAAACATTAAGTACAGGCAATAGAATAAAACATATTTACCTTCTTTAAAGTTAATGTAGCAACTTCTTATTTTGAACTGTTGATCAAGCTATAGTTATTTATAATTGATTAGTTTCCTAGAAAAAAATTGTCAATCTGCAATTTGTACATCTCAAAGCAGTCCTTAAATATTCTAAAGGTAATTTTCCTAAACAGACAATTTAGAATGCCTGGAATTAGAGTTGCATGATTGTCTGCTACAGTAATTTTCTTGTCTTAATGGCAATAAGCTGCTCATTATTTTTAAAAAACTTTGTTACCCATAATTCCTGTTTAGAAGGCTGCTTTTTCTTCACAAGCTGATAAAATACTCCTCACTGACGTGCAGTAAAGTGTGAGGGAAGAGGCCAACCTTAAAAGACTGACATAATAAAAATCCACACTGAAGTGTGATGTTTGGTTTTGATATTTTTACCCTTAAAATAGCAATTTTGATGTGCAAAACTGTTTGACATTTGTCAGTCAAAGGTGTATATGGCTTTTTTTTTTTTTTTTTTTTCTGAGATGGACTTGCTCTGTTGCCCAGGCTGGAGTGCAGTGGCGCGATCTCAGGTCACTGCAAGCTCTGCCTCCTGGGTTCACGCCATTCTCCTGCCTCAGCCTCCCAAATAGCTGGGACTACAGGCGCCCACCACCACGCCCGGCTAATTTTTTGTATTTTTAGTAGAGACGGGGTTTCACCGTATTAGCTAGGATGGTCTCGATCTCCTGACCTCGTGATCTGCCCACCTTGGCCTCCCAAAGTGCTGGGATTACAGGCGTGAGCCACCACGCCTGGCCCCATTCATACTATTAATATTAACATGAATTTTATTTTGCTAGCTCATCATATTTCTTACATTCGTATATAATTACATAATAAAGGAGTAACTTTAGTTGACTTATCCTTACTCTAGCTATACTCTTATATTTAGAGAATGCAATCATGATGAGACAGAAATATCAGGTTATTTGATCAACAGAATAAGTGGTGGCTTTTTCTTTCTGAATCAGTCTCAAACAGTGTTTGGTAAAATTTTCTGTGAAAGGCCAGATAGTAATAAATATTTTCATTTTGTGGGTAATGTGATCTCTTCTACAACTATTTAACTCTGCCACTGTAGCAAAAAAAAAAAAAAAAAAAAAAAAAAAAAAAAAAAAAAAAAAGCAGCCATAGACGATTCTTAATGAAAGGATGTGGCTATAGTCCAATAAAATTTTATTCATAAAAATATGGGGAAGGTCATATTTGGGCTATGGGCCATATTTTGCCAAATAAAAGTATTCTTCATAGGAATGTTGTAAAAGCTAAAGTGTATAATATATGTGAAATACTTCATATAGGGCCTTGAAACCCAGTAATTACTAATACATTCAAGTTATTATTATGTATAATGGAAGAGATTAAGATAAAATACATAAAGCATATACTCTATGTAGAGAGAAACTAAATCTGTCTTTAATAAGTCTGTTTTTGTCACAGCACAGTGTCCAGCACTGGGCCTAACAAAAAAGGAAATCAATGAATCCTTATTGAATAAATCAATAATGAATAAAGTACAATATATAGTTATTAATTCAGTAAATGTTTCTGAAAATTTTAGAGAGAAGGCTGTGATTTGTTAGGCATAGAGTTACCCTGTATTCATTTAGTTTTAAGACTTAGAGCCACAAGAATGTTTCCAGATGGCCATAAATTATAATGTGACCTTGGAACCAAGTGAGGGTTAATGTAGATGTCTCTCAAGAATCTTATGTTTTTCCCTAGAAATTTTAATTTGTTGGGCTAGATAAAATATTTTATTGTACCTTTTACCCACTCTTCTTTTACATTTGAGAAAAATGATACTCTGGATGTTTAACTGATTTTTTTTTCTAAAGTCATATAGGAGATAAGAGAATTGGGACCAGAACCTTGGTGTTCTGATTCCCAATCCAGTGCTCTTTCTGTAACATGTCATCATAGTTAATACCTAAACATTTTTACTAATTTTAGAAGAAACTCCTCCTTCTATCACCTGTCCCCCTTTCTTTGCAAATTATACATACTAAACATAGTAAGAATATATCTTATGAAAAAAATCTTACAAAGTAATTAGGCTTAACTTATTTCTAAATCAATGACTATGCAAAACATCATCTCAGGTTATTTCTAAAACAAAACAAAAACATTTTTTGTAAACGTAATATCAAAGGAAAGCAAGTAGTGTACAGTTATTTTATGAATTAATTTTTGATGAAATAGAGAAACACGTAACTTTTCCTAGTTAGTAACATTGATAACATCATTTTCTGTTTGAAACTTTAATGCCTACAACTCCCAAACATCTGTTTGCATGCAACCTATTTACTCTCTATGTGCGCATAATTTCTGTCTACCTTAATGGAAACTTACAAATATGAATGTCTCCCCTGTGAACAACCACAAATTTCCGTCAGCCATTTCTTTCTGCTTCTTGCTTTGAAGATTCTAGTATGGCAAAGTGTCATTAACACACATCCTTCATACCACACCAATAGTATAGCAAAATAGAATGATTTTCACCAGCATATCTATCCCCTTTCTAATATTCATAAATAATTACCTAAAAAGTGAGTAACTTTAGTTGACTTCTTTTCATTACAGCCTTATCTTTTATTTAGAGAAGATTTATAGTTATTCTTATTTTGTAAGAAATCTTTCTCTAAGTTAGAAAATGTTTATACAATGTAATATACACAGCTGGTAAGACAGTCATATAAAATTGATATAGTGAAATAATTTCACTGAAGAAACATATAGCTAATTAAATGTTCTGCAAGCAATTAATTTTTAAGTAGGTTGACAGTTGTAATGTCTGAAATCTGGAATCACTCCAGGCATCTTTTGGGCTCTAGGAATTCTTCACTTGATAAATACGGCCTTCTAAAAAACATAAAGTTCATCTCTTGTTGCTTTTTATGCCCTTGTAAATAATATAAACTAAATGTAGGGAAATAGTTTTATTTAGGAAAAAACCTAATTAAAATATTTATTTCAATAAATTACATATCTTAACCAATTACCTAACATAATGTAAATATCTTCAATGAAATATGAGTATTCACTATTTTGTGTAGCAATTTTAAATATTAAAAAGATAAAATGATGTTAAGATGATGATATAATCTATGTTACATAAATGTTCAGGCTAACCTGGTAGCACAGGTGAAAAAGGTTATATTTTACACATGCATAAATTCAAACAACTTGTGCTGACTGAATATCCTGTGTAATGCTTTACCAAAATAAATCCCATCTCTTTTTTTCTTTGTGTTTGTTTTATAATACCAAAACATAAGAGGAAAAATATGGTTATATAGGCTATCTAGCACTTTAGAGAAACTCCACAGTTAGTTGTTTCCTCAAGTGAAATTATTGTTAAAAAAAAAAAAACATTTAAAACACCTCTCTGCGTATGTGTGTGTGCCTGTGCATGCACACACGTGTTCACACACTTGTGTGGAGGAGGTCACAGAGTGCCTTTGTGAAATGGCCTTTGAATGGACTAAGCTCCTTAAATATAGGGAACTTACTTCTCTGCATATCCACAGATCCAGTTACAGTGTCTGACATATGATGTTTGCTCAAAAAAACTAGTGCAGAAATGAATGAACAAATGAATGGATGAGTTATTACTTTGCAACCTGAATCCAATGGAAAGAACTGTCACACCAATGCTAATCTCCTTCAACAGAGGAGCTCTGATTTCCAAACAGATTACATTCTAAATGGCTGTCCTCAGAGTTCCCCCTCCCCTTCCACTCGTGTTTCTTTTATTTTTTCCACATTTATTGAAGTAAAGTTTATGTGCAGTGAAATGCACAAACCTTAAGTACACTGTAATTCATGAGTTTTGATAAATACATACACTTGTGTGACAATCACCCCATTCAAGTTATAGAACATTTCCATCACCCCAGAGAGTTCCCTTGTGCCCCATTTCAGTCAGTGTACTCCCCATCAACCAGAGGCAACTGCTTTTCTGTTTTATATTTTTTTCACCATATCTTAGTTTTACCGGCTGTAGACTTTTGTGTCAGGTTTCTTTCATTCAGCTTAATGTCTGTAACATTCAGCCGTGCTGCTATATGTACCAGTAGTACTTTTCTTTTTATTGCTGAGTAGCATTTCATTGTATTAATACAACATCGTTTGTTTATCCATTCTTCCATTGATAGACACCTGGCTAGTTTCCACTTTTGGTTATTATGAATTAAACTGCTGTGAAAATCCTTGCACAGGTCTTTTTGAGGACATATATTTTAATTTCTCTTGTAAAAATACTTATGAGTGAAATTTCTGGGTAATAAGTGTTTCTAATTATATAAAAGGCCAAATATTTTTAAAAGTGGTTGTATGTTTTACATTCCCACCAGCAGCAATGCATAAGAGTTCCAGTTGCTTCAATGTCTTTCCAAACTTTGTTGTTGTATCTTTTTTTTTTTTTAATTTTAGGCATTCTGCTGGGTAAAAAGTGGAATCTATCTCACAAAATTCATGGAATATTCCTAACGAATAGTAATATCAGGCACTTTTAATGTGCTTATTGACCATTTATATATCCTTCTTTATGAAATGTGTATTCATATCTTTTGCTGTTTTTTATTAGTTTGTCTTTTTATCATTGAGATGGAGGATTTAAAATTTATATGTATATATTCATATGGTCACAGAAATATCTAACAAATTATGTATACAAAACGAATTTATAAACACATTTACATTACATAAATATATAAAATTAATACAAATATATTTATATAAATTAATAAAAATATAAATAGATATTTACATAATTGATTGCTTTTTTCCATCTGTCTAGTAAATCTTTGCCCACTCATGGATGTGAAGATATTTTTCTACATCTTATTATATAATCCTTAAAGGTTTGACTTTTAAGTATGTTTCACCTGAAATTAACTTTTTTGCATGGTGTGAGGTGCTAGGTCCAGATTCAGAATTCTGTCCATGTATTTATCCAGTTGGTGCAATACTATTTATTGAAAAGATTTTCCTTTGATGAAAATTGATTGACATTTTAGTGAGGATCGATTTCTAGGCTCTCTGTTCTGTTTTACAGCCTTCTATTACTACTTTTATACTAATACTAAAAAATTAAGGTTTTCACTGGGTTACATTGAATCTATAGACATTTAAAAATACTGTGTTTTTTATTTAATGAACATGGTATATCCTTCTATTTGTTTAGTCTTCTTTAATTTGCTTAGCAAATATTTGTACTTTACTTTTTGGAGTAGATGTCTTGCATGTATTTTGTTAAATTTATTCCTGTGTTTTACATAAAATCTGATATTTGTTGTAATTAATTTTATACTTAAAATTTTAGATTTAAATGAAAAGATAATTAGAATTTTATTTTTCAATCGTTTCCAGCTTATATATATTCAATGATTGGCTTTGATATATTGAATTTATATCTTGTGTCCTTGCTAAAGCTATATATTAGCTACATTACTTGCCTTATAGATTGTTTTAGATTTTGTATATAAGCAATTATGTTGTCTTCAAATAAAGATAGTTTTAACTTTCCATTTCAAATATTTGTGCTTTTTATATATCTTGTATATCTATAGTACTGTCTAAGACCTTCTATATGTTGTTGACAGAAATAATGACAATGGGAGTCTATTTATTTATAAATTTAGGTTTAACTACACTAGCCATTCTGTGCATACACTTTCTATTGGTGGTTGGCAAATGTATCTCACTGTTGCTGCATTTCATTCTTATTAGTTGGAATAATAGTAATAATAGTGACCACTGAATACTTCATATGGCACATTTTGCTAAGTATTCTTCTTTTTTTAAATTATTATTATACTTTAAGTTCTATGGTACATGTGCATAACGTGCAGGTTTGTTACATATGTATACATGGGCCATGTTGGTGTGCTGCACCCATTAACTCGTCATTTACTTTAGGTATATCTCCTAATGCTATCCCTCCCCCCTCCCCCCTCCCCCCACCCCACCACAGGCCCCGGTGTGTGATGTTCCCCACCCTGTGTTCAAGTGTTCTCATTGTTCAATTCCCACCTATGAGTGAGAACATGCGGTGTTTGGTTTTCTGTCCTTGTGATAGTTTGCTGAGAATGATGGTTTCCAGCTTCATCCATGTCTCTACAAAGAACATGAACTCATCCCTTTTTTATGGCTGCATAGTATTCCATGGTGTATATGTGCCACATTTTCTTAATCCAGTCTATCATTGATGGACATTTGGGTTGGTTCCAAGTCTTTGCTATTGTGAATAGTGCCACAATAAACATACATGTGCATGTGTCTTTATAGCAGCATGATTTATAGTCCTTTGGGTATATGCCCAGTAATGGGATGGCTGGGTCAAATGGTATTTCTAGTTCTAGATCCTTGAGGAATCGCCACACTGTCTTCCACAATTGTTGAACTAGTTTACAGTCCCACCAACAGTGTAAAAGCATTCCTATTTCTCCACATCCTCTCCAGCACCTGTTGTTTCCTGACTTTTTAATGATTGCCATTCTAACTGGTGTGAGATGGTATTTCATTGTGGTTTTGATTTGCATTTCTCTGATTGCCAGTGATGATGAGCATTTTTTCATGTGTCTGTTGGCTGCATAAATGTCTTCTTTTGAGAAGTGTCTGTTCATATCCTTTGCCCACTTTGTGAAGGGGTTGTTTGATTTTTTCTTGTAAATTTGTTTAAGTTCTTTGTAGATTCTGGATATTAGCCCTTTGTCAGATGGGTAGATTGAAAAAATTAAGCAATTATGTTGTCTTCAAATAAAGGTAGCTTGAAATTTCCATTTCAAATATTTGTGCTTTTTATATATCTTGTATATCTATAGTACTGTCTAAGACCTTCTATATGATGTTGACAGAAATAATGAGAATGGGAGTGTATTTATTTATAAATTTAGGTTTAACTACACTAGCCACTCTGTGCATACACTTTCTACTGGTGGTTGGCAAATTTAACTCACTGTTGCTGCGTTTCATTCTTATTAGTTGGAATAATAATAATAATAGTGACCACTGAATAATTCATATGACACATTTTGCTAAGTATTTTGCTAAGTATTTTTCATACAGTTTTTCTTTTAAATCTTACAAAGTCTTATAATTTTGGTTCTATTGTTCAAAGAAAATTGTCCTTTCTGGAAAACTGCTCTGAATGGCCCTGCTAGTAAATGGTGAGGTCTACATGGGTTTTGAACTCAATTAGTTAATCTCTAGAACCTGGGCTTTTACATAAAAATCCATTGTAGATGTAATGTTACAAATAGGGAAACTTTCGTACTGCTATCCTTATTTCATCTTTTCACGCACTCTTTGTTACTGGCCTCCAGGGCTCCACTTACATTTATTTTCACATTCTGGTATAATTTCATGTCAGAAAGCTTGTGGATATGAGGAGTATGACTCCCTTACCCAGAAATTTGAGAAAATGTGGTCATTGGACACTTCATTTGGCTGACACTAATTGTCTGTTACTATAATCTGTTTAATTTTAAAGGGACAAGTGGCAGTAGTCCCCACTCTGGAGAGCTCTACAGTGACCAACAGTGACCATTCTCTCTCTCTCTCTTTTTTTTTTTTTTTTTTTTTTTTTTTTTGAGATGGAGTCTCACTCTGTCCCCCAGGCTGGGGTATAGAGGCACAATCTCGGCTCACTGCAACCTCTGCCTTCTGGGTTCAAGCTATTCTCCTGCCTCAGCCTCCCAAGCAGCTGGGATTACAGGTGCCTGCCACCACACCTGGCTAATGTTTGCATTTTTAGTAGAGATGTGGTTTCACCATGTTGGCCAGGCTGGTCTCGCACTCCTGACCTCAGGTGATCCGCCCGCCTTGGCCTCCCAAAGTGCTGGGATTACAGGCATGAGCCACTATGCCCAGTATACAGTGACCATTCTCTAATGCCTTTCAGTTAGGGTACTTCATTTTAAACAGCTGAATACCTTACATGCATCATGATACCTTATAAGAGGAGAAAAAGAGACAGGAAACTATTACTCCAGTTACTTTATTGTCCCTTGTTAACTACAATTTTACCTAAAGAGCCAAAGTTTTGGGTGAAGAAGTGTTGTATGAACCACAGATCTGATATAAAAATTTTTCCATTCAAAAAACAGAAACCTGACTTTTTCTTCCTTGCTTGCTCTGTCCTACTGGGGCATGATGGATCCCTTAGCATACAAATGTTTTTCATAACTGTGCATCTTAAGAAATTCCTCTCTTGATCCAATAGTTTAATGCTGCTACTGCCCCATTCCTCTGCTTCAGTTTTTAAACTCCTTAAAATGGTTGTCTTCATGTGCCTTATTTTCATTTCCTCACCTGTCATTTGCTTCATTTCACTTCACTCTGGCTTCCATTCCTACCTCTCCACTGAATCTGATCTTGTCAATGTCACCATTGACAAGACTAATGTTTGACATTTTTTCAACACCTCTATTCATTGTTCTCTAGTTGTTTATCATTTTATTTGAAAATAGTACAACATACATTACATACATTTGGCCACTTCTGTTCCTCAAGGTCATTTTTATTATTTTGTCATTTAAAATGATGCTTCTGGCTGTTGAATGAAGAATGGATAGGCTAGGGGCAAGAATAAATTCTAGGAGACCAGTAGCAAGGGGGTTGGCCATAGTGCAGTTAATGACAGATCATAATAAATTGACCTGGTGTGCTTGCAATAGAGATAGAGAGATAAATAAATAGATAAAATAATATTTAGAAGGTAAAATGGAATTCTTGGGAAATGGTAAACTTAGGTTTACTTTTGGATTTGTTAAAATTGAGAAGCTCCTGAGACACCCAAATAAAATATTGAATGGGAATTTCCCATAATAGATATAAACCTCAAAGAATAATTCTGAGATAGAGCTAATGTACAGCATCATCAATGTATGAATTAATTTGAAGCCATGGACTTGGATTGATCACAAGGACAGAAGGGTAAATTGAAAGAGAGGTCTTAGCAAGAAATCAGCTCTGGTCTGTAATGTATTCTACTTCTTCATTCACTTAAAAGAATGGCTATTGTGTAAGTCTGGATTTATAGAAAGCGACAAGATAATAACCCTTGGAGTTGTTCTTTATATTCTTTATCTCATGTGATACATTTTTCTTTCAGTTTGTGATGAGACTTAATGTAGTTGAAGGCACACAAGCAGTAGATTTTGTCACACCTGTCATTTGATTTTTAATATATTTCAGCAATTGCGAAGTCTTGCATGATGTACAAAGTCAATATTCAGTATAATAATGCTATATTTGATTATGATGATGCAGTTTGATATAAATATATTTTTGCTATTTTAAAAGAAAAGTTTTGCTATAGCTATGGAATTCATTTAATGCTTTGCTGTTGTCTGGGTATATCACATTCAGTTTTCTTTGCCTAGCTGCTTTTGAAATGCTTTAGCTTTAATAGTTGGGATTGCAGTAAATAATACATTTTTTTGTACCTTAAGCAAATAGAGTTTTAAAAAATGTCAGTGTAAACATGGAAATCAAAGATAGAAAACCAAATAACAAAATAAAAGTATATCATACTTGCACTGGGAAAGAGGCATGTATGTATATAGGAACTATGGTAGTTTTAATACATATGGAATAAGAGACTCAAAAAATAAAAAGTATCCATTTTATTATTAAGTTCTTATTTACACTAGTACCTTCTTAATAGTCTAATAGTACTAATTTATGTGCATTATTAAGCTGGATAACCTCTTTTGGAATAACTTTCACTAGGTGGAGAACAAAGTGGTATAAGAAAGCATATAAACAAGAAAAACCTTAATAATCTTAAAAGTAGAAAACTAGTAACCTTAAAATTATTCTTTTGCCTGAGAATCATCTTTTAATACATTTGTAAACAAAAGAGAAAGTGATTGAATGTATTTAATGTTGATGATTGAATTTATTCAAGTCCTTGATATTTAGGTAGGGAGAAGGAAAGGATTCCTATTGGTCCTTTGAATTTAATTTATATTTTGAAACCATAGTTGATAATGAGATTTTTCATCCTAGCTTTTTGAGAAAATGATAAATTGCTAAGTAATTAATGGTGAAAGACTTTTACTTTGTGAGTAATTATCGATAAATTTAAAATGCTATACTATACATGTATTTCATTTATGGTGGATGTAGTCTGGAATGGAGAATTTTTCTAGAACGTAAAAATATATTAGAAAATTTGTTTTTTCAAAATGTTGCTAAAGATTCACTTATTGTCTACTGTAAATAAATTCACATTAAGCCGAAATCATTTTATTCAACATGTATAAAACTAAAAGTATCTGAAACATTCCTACTTTTATATTATTATGAATAAAACAAACCTGTACAATCCAACTATAAATTTTATGAAAACATAAAAAGCAAACACTATTTTTCCCCAAATGATGCTACCTCTTTCTTCCAATGAATTAATTTTCTAAGATTACTTCTTGAATGTATGATATTCAACCCTAAAATACTACCTTGAAAAATCTACTGTAAGGAAAGAAATTTTTCCTCTGTGACCCAAGTACCATCCTGAATTAGGAAGCTGCTCTAGGGCTCAGAAAATTCAGGGACAGTCCTGCTGAGTAGGTTCCTGAGGGTAATTTTCCCACCGAAAACCGCATATCTTTATTTTCTGGGCATGCTCTCTTCCTGGAAAAAAAATATATATACTGTTGCAGAATATATATATTCATCTCAGGTGTGTTACGAAGCTAGACTAAAAATCAAATTGTTTAAGTTTGTTGAATAGAATGTTTCTTTTCTTTTGGTTTGTGCTGAGATTTATTTTTTCATTAATCTTGAGCTCTGAGAGATATCTGGTTATAACAGAAAGTAGCTTTGACGTCTTAGTAGGTTTACATCCCTTCAGGTCAGAAGTAGATATAGATGGTAATTTGGTTGAACTGATGCAGAAATCGTAGGAATTTTGCTCATAATGACTACTTGAAATCGATTAAAAAATCCCTTGTCAGTCTGAGTTACTAAAATCTATATATCCTGGCTAGACTGTGCTTTTGTTGAGCTCCGTAAACCACTCTCCCCACCCCTACTCCTGCTCTCATGTCTCCATTTCTTTTACGACCTACTCTGCTGTATACACACACAAGTTATGCAATACATTAAACAGGATGGTTTTATTTCATATTTGGTATTTTCAACTAGTTAGAGAGCAAGAGATCCTTACTTCCATACTAGCAGGTCAGAAATTGTGTTATGGTAAATACTGTAGTTTAATATTTCAAAGACTTTCTGATCAAAATAATTTTTTATTCTACAGTCCGAAAATTTTATAAAAGAGAAAATGAAGAACTCACATAATAACTACCTGGGCAAATCTGTGTGTCGAGTTTCCTGTTTATACTGATGTAGGACAGGCACGCCCCAAAATTGGGGTTTAGCGGAGGAGGATTCTTGGCTTCACCCAGGAAAAGAATTCAAGGGCCAACCAGGGCCAGCTGGTCGTGTCAATTTACTGATTCTTTCTGCTGTCCTCTCCATTCTGTTGTTGATGTATCTGTTGATGTATAAATTTCATTTCTAAACTTTTCATTTGGTTCATTTTAAATGTTTTATTTCTTTACTGAGACTTATCTTTCCTTCATTTGTTTCAATCATGTTCATAATTGCTTGTTAAAGTAATTATATGAAGGCCACTTTAAAATCTTATCAGATATGTAACGTGTGTTATTTCAGTGTTTCCATCTATTGATAGTCTTTTCTCCTTCAGGCTGAGATTTTTCTGGTTCTTGGTATGACTAGTGATTTTCAATTGAAGCCTGAACATTTTGCATTTCATACTGTAAAACTCTGGATGTTATCTAAGTCTTGTGTTATAGCAGGGCCTCTTCAGGCATAACTCCATCAAGGGAGAGGCAAGTCATCTTTATCCTCCCAGGTGTGGGGTTCTCCATCTGTCCCCAGTTAATGGTGAGGAAGGTGTTACTCCTTGTCATTGCTAGATGGGAGCAAGAATTCCAGCTCTCCGCTAGGGCCTCAGATGATATTGTACTGGCTGGGAGGGGCTAGAAGTGCCTGGTTTATGCTCCTCAAGTGGCCTACCTTACACTCTGTGGGAAGGATGGCCCTTTAAAACTGGGTAGTGCTAACATCCTGATTCTCTATTAGGCCTCCTGTGATGCTACTCCAGCAAAGAGAAGGAGTGGTACCTTGATATTACCTAATGTGAGGGTAGAAATCTACAAAAACATTAAGACTCAGTGAAGAGAAAAAAAGATCATATATATAAAAGGAATAAGGTTTTTAGAGTTAGTTCAACTCCTTTCTAAGTAATATAATAAATTTTCTTTTATGTTTATTAACAGCAGGGCTTATATTATATTTGCTCCTGTCCAAAATTATAGATAATAGATTTTCATCTTTTCTGATTTTTTATTGTGTTTTGTTTATGCCAAAACAAGATAGGAAGCATACAATTTTCATTTAGTCCAAATACAGTATATATATATATATATATATATATATATATAAAAATTCCAATTTGTGTGTTCAGATGCCATATCAGTTACTTCAGTTAAATTCAGTGAATACTTGCCTGCTTATTGTGTATTAAAAACTCTGTAATACACAAATTGTGGTTTAAAGATACAACACTACACTCAAGCCATTTTTGGTCATTTCTAATAATTTCAGATGCTAAGGAAATAAGAAGTAAACCTGACTATTTTGTTGCTATATAATTTAAGCATTGACAAGAAATGACTTTGATTTTGGAAGGGGAAAATGAAGATTCCACAGTTTTTTCCAAGTGCTATTTTTGTGCTACTCAGCTACTCAATGAGGATGATACAACAATGGCTTCTGTGTGATCGTTCACAAGATAATGCTTCTTATATCCTTTTGATAGACAATAACCGTAAACAGATGGTGCTCCATGTAGACAGATTGTTTCTTCCAAATGTCAACTGAGCCTTAAGGCTCCATGTTTTCCCATGCATGAAGTCAACTTATACAACATAAAGAAGATGATTTTCATGCTTTAGAATGCTGACAGATCAGTAAATACATATATTTTATTATGTCTTAGGATAATTCTATGTAAACCTGACTCAAGCAGTGTAAGATCATTTATATAGATTTTCCACATGAGTTTTTAACAATGATAAACCATCATTCTTCAGAGTGGATGTCTTTAATTTTGTTTATGGATCCTACCTTTATTGAGGTGAAACAAACCAGTAAAACAATGCCAAGGCCACAATACACTACCCGTCTCAGTAAAGAAAATCAGAGACAGTTTTAAAAATTAGGATTGACATTCAACTATTTGCTTAATATTTTGTCTAATGCACCATGATACTGAGTACAAAATAGATCGTGAGGCTTGGCTTTTCATTTGAAACCAGAATATCTTTTCTTTAAGTGAAACTCATCTATAGATAATTTAAAAATCAAAATGCTGCAAACCCTAGTTCACAGATAAAAGTTTCTATTTTTGTATGATGTAATACATTTGTTTTTACCAGACAGACCTTATTTTATTCTGTACACTCCAACTCACACATTCACAAAAATATAATAATCCCGACAATTTAGTCACCTTAATGGATTTTTGTAGGATTTTAAGGGCAAATCTTTGAGAAAAGAAAATGTAAATGGAGGAAAAAAGTGAGTATATTTTAGATTATTCAGATCATGTTAAAGTTAGTTCAGTTAATCCAAACTGCAAGTTTATACATGAGGTCTGTTAAAGGAAAGAGATGAGTATACTAGAACAGTTTCCTGGGGGGATATCTTAGAAAATAATTGTAAAATATTCAGATTCTGTGTCATAGATAGGTTTCAGAGATGAGATTAGATAGACTAGGCTGACTTATTTAATCAGATTAGGCTAACATACTCTTAACCATTAACCTCTAAAATCTCAATGGTTTAACAAAGAATATATTTTTTTTCCTGCTCATCTTATAATCCAATAGGTCAGCAGGGAAGCTCTACTTCTTCAAAGACCTAGGCTCCTTCTGCAAACTCCTAGGGCCTCATTGTCTTCTATTGGGCCCTCTGCACCTAACTTACTGTATGTGAAATGTTTTGGAAGGCAGGCCTGAAAGAACATTTCTCTTCTGCCCACATTATCTCAGAACTGATCCATACAGTCCCATGTAACCTTAGAGAATGTAGAACAGTTTGTATGCAAGATATTGAAAATGGAGGAGAGAGAGCAGTTAGAGGTGGAGAGGCCAATTAAGAGACTAATTCAACAGTCCAGAGTGGAACATTTAGAACCTGGTTATAAAGTGGTCTAGAGCAAAATTTCCCAACTCATATTTCTACCCACAGCATTTTAAAAATTATTTCATTTCTAATTCAGAGGTACAATGAAAATATTGTTTAAAATATGGTTTATGAAAATTATGAAGTAAGCACTCTGTGTGTTACAGGAAAGGGGTCCTGATCCAGACCCCAAGAAAGGGTTATTGGATCTTGCACAAGAAAGAATTCAGGGTGAGTCTGCAGTGCAAAGTGAAAGCAAGTTTATTAAGAAAGTAAAGGAATAAAAGAATGGCTACTCCATAGAGCAGCCCCGAGGGCTGCTAGTTGCCCATTTTTTATGGTTATTTCATGATTATATGCTAAACAAGGGGTGGATTATTCATGCCTCTCCTTTTTAGACCATATAGGGTAACTTTGTGACGTTGCCACGGCATTTGTAAACTGTCATGGCACTGATGTTAGTGTAGTAGTAAGGAAGGCCGGAGGTCACTCTTGTGGCCTTCTTGGTTTTGGTGGGATTTAGCAGGCTTCTTTACTGCAAACTGTTTTATCAGCAAGGGTGTTTTGTGCCGACCTCCTATCTCATCCTGTGACTTAGAATGTCTTAACCATTTGGGAATGCAGCCCAGTAGGTTTCAGCTTCATTTTACCCAGCTCCTATTTAAGATGGAGTTACTCTGGTTCACATGCCTCTGACATTTATATTAGTCAGAATGTGTGAATATATAGCCCAATTTTACCTCTATAAAGCTCAGAATATAATGATAGCAAAAAGAAGAAGCCAAAAATGTTAAGCAGTCCCTTGAATTCAAACTGATGTTTCTGTCAAGGCAGGTGGCTTTGAGTCTAGAAAATAATAAGAGATATGCCATGTACAGATGAGAAGAAGTCCAATCTGAGCAGGGTATTCATAGCTAGGAGGAACAGGCTCTTTTAATGTACCACAATTACATGCATTTGAAATAATGAAAGCACTGAACCAGGAGCAAGCTTACAGATTACTTTGATTGCAAAAGGGATGAGGAGCACCACAATGTGAATTCATTTGCCTACGAGACCAGGACATTGTTTGGATCAGTCCTATCACACATATCAGGTTTCACTGCTAGAAAATGCTAAGAAACCCACGAACCAGAGATGGGGTTCTTTACTACCCATACAACTAATGTTGCTATTTGCTAATATAGGTGCATAGACAATTATCTGAGGTCTTCCACTCTAGTTTTTTGTCTGTACTTAAGAAGTGGAGAAAACACAGACAACAGTATTGTCTGAGATTACTCACATAACTAATTATTCATTCACTAAGTGATTAGGATACAGAAGCTTACTATGGGAAATAGAGGCTCATACAACTGTTAGAGGAGCTGAAGGAATAAAGGTCAGGAAGACTTCTACCCAAGATTTTAACCCAAAATATCAAAGTGGGTGGTTCTTAATAATTTTTCTAGAAACTACTTTAATACTATAAAATTCCTAGGAAATTCCCACCAATTTTCCCAGTCTGCATTAGTGAAATGGGTGGTTTGTAAAAAGTTGTCAGGAAGCTGCTGTGCATCTCAGTTCTGTTCAGGCTACAAATGCCTGAGAGAATTCGGTTTCTTTACCGGTGCCTGTCATCCGAAAATGCAATGCAGAATCAAATATGGAAGGTGACTCTGTGAAATGTGGATTCTGGTATGTCTTCTGAGTCATAAAAGAGATCTTGAAATGGAGTAGTGGAAACACCAGCACACTTAGAGCTACAGGTATTTAACTGGGCTTCAAATTCATACTCTGAAGTTTACCCTTCGCTTTGATGTTCTAATCAGTTATTATCTCTAGTTTAACAAGAAAGCTATGCAACATTTCCCCAATTCCTACATAAAGTGGGTTCTCTATCTAGAGAAAAAGAAAAATATTGAACTTTGGGAACCTCTAAGCTTGAAATGAGAGTCTTCAGGAAGGAAAAAACACTTTACATAGTAAAATTCAGTGCAGGTAGTAGGATTACTTGCCTAAACTCTGGTTTTATGCTTGAGGCAGAACAAGAATCCAAGTTGGTGCTCTTCCCATAATGTTTATTAAGCAATTTAACACATGTACATGTGGCCGGGCATGGTGGCTCATGCCTGTAATCCCAGCACTTTGGGAGGCTGAGGCGGGCAGATCACGAGGAGATCGAGACCATCCTGGCTAAGATGGTGAAGCCCTGTCTCTACTAACAATACAAAAAATTAGCCGGGCATGGTGGCGGGCGTGTGTAGTCCCAGCTACTCGGGAGGCTGAGGCAGGAGAATGGCATGAACCCCAGAGGCGGAGTTTGCAGTGAGCCCAGATCATGCCACCGCACTCCAGCCTGGGCGACACAGTGAGACTCCATCTCAAAAAAAACACAACAAAACAAACAAACAAACAAAACATGTACATGCTTATTGAGTACCTATGAATCCAAACATCACTGCTCAAGTATTAGTAATACAGTAAAAAACCTGAAAATATAGTTTTTATATTCAAAATGTCTTGTGGGAAAGACAGACACTATAATTATGAAGAAAAAGACCAATATATACTTTGTTTTATTTCTTAGCCACTAGACTTTGAATTACTTTAAGGCAACTACAATGACTGCCTATATATGGTGACCCTTGAACATGAGGAGAGAGGCCATTTCTCTTACTGTCTCCTGTCTCTGAAGAGAAGGAGGAAGTAAAAGCTGAAAAACAACAGGAATGAAGTCAGTGGCAAGACCAACCGGTGCCACTGACCAGGCCTGAGGTTAAAGATTAACCCCTCACTCTAACTACATGTGCTATCTATAGATCTTAATCTATCACGACCCTTTCACGTGGACCCCTTAGAGTTGTAAGCCCTTAAAAGAGCCAGGAACTCATTCTTCGGCTCTGGGCTCTTGAGAGGCCAAGTCGGCTGATGCTCCTGGCGGAATAAAGCCTCTTCTTTTTTTAACCCGGTGTCTGAGGAGTTTTGTCTGCGGCTCATCCTGCTACATTTCTTGGTTCCCTGGCCAGGAAGCGAGGTGATTAATGGAAGGTCGAGGCAGCCCCTTAGATGGCTTATGCCTGCCCTGCGGAGCATCCCTGCGGGGAACTCTGGCCAGCTTGAGAGACGTGGATCCTGAGAGCGCTCCCGGGTAGGCATTTGCCCTGGTGGAACACCTCATCAGAGCAGTGCAGGGCAGGCCCCGGCGGAGGATCAACGCAGCAGCTGAACACCAGAAAGGAACCGGCGCTTGGAGTCCAGACATCTGGAATATGGTAGGACAGGTCCTGGGAACTTGCCCACTTTATTTGAATGGAAGGGTGGCCTGATCACCCTCGGTGTGCCCTTATGGGCACTTTGGTCTCAGTGTCGATTTTGATTTGGGTTGACCTGTTTGCAGAAAGTGAGTGAGTGCTTGAGTTTAAGATGGGCAAGGTGAGTGAATGACTCCTTTACCCTTTCCTTCTTGTGGTGTGAGTGTTGTTTTGTCTCAGGAGGAAAATAGGTGGAACGCAAAGTAACCCCACTCCGCTAGGAACTATGTTGAAAAATTTCAAGAAGGATTTAATGGAGACTATGGAGTTACTATTGAGAGGTGACAGCATGCTGGCAGTCCTCACAGCTCTGGCTCCGTCTCGGGGCCTCCTCTGCCTGGGCTCCACTTTGGGGGCACTTGAGGAGCCCTTCAGCCCACCGCTGCACTATGGGAGCCCCTTTCTGGTCTGGCCAAGGCCAGAGCCGGCTCCCTCAGCTTGCGGGGAGGTGTGGAGGGAGAGGTGCTAGCAGGAACCTGGGCTGCGCCCCGCGCTTGCGGGCCAGCTGGAGTTCCGGGTGATGTGGGCTTGGTGGGCCCCACACTGGGAGCAGCCGGCCGGCCCTGCCCGCCCTGGCAATGAGGGGCTTAGCACCCCGGCAAGCGGCTGCGGAGGGTGTACTGGGTCCCCCAGCAGTGCCGGCCCACCGGCGCTGAGCTCGATTTCTCGCGGGGCCTTAGCTGCCTCCCTGAGGGGAAGGGCTCTGGACATGCAGCCCGCCATGCCTGAGCACCCCCCCCCCCAACCGTGGGCTCCTGTGCGGCCTGAGCCTCCCTGACGAGCACCGCCCCCTGCTCTAGGGCACCCAGTCCCATAGACCACCCAAGGGCTGAGGAGTGCGGGCACATGCACCAGGACTGGCAGGCAGCTCCACCTGCAGCCCCGGTATGGGATCCCCTGGGTGAAGCCAGCTGGGCTCCTGAGTCTGGTGGGGAAGTGGAGAACCTTTGTGTCTAGCTCAGGGATTGTAAATACACTAATCAGCACCCTGTGTCTAGCTCAGGGTCTGTAAAGGCACCAATCCACACTCTGTATCTAGCTACTCTGGTGGGGCCTTGGAGAACCTTTATGTCTAGCTCAGGGATTGTAAATAGACCAATCGGCACTCTGTCTCTAGCTCAAGGTTTGTAAACACACCACTCAGCACCCTGTGTCTAGCTCAAGGTTTGTGAATGCACCAATGGACACTGTGTATCTAGCTACTCTGGTGGGGCCTTGGAGAACAGAACACTCTGTATCTAGTTAATCTAATGGGGACCTGGAGAACCTTTGTGCCTAGCTCAGGGATTGTAAACGCACCAATCAGCGCCCTGTCAAAACAGACCACTCAGCTCTACCAATCAGCAGGATGTGGTGGGGCCAGATAAGAGAATAAAAGCAGGCTGCCCGAGCCAGCAGTGGCAACCGGCTCTGTCCCCTTCCACACTGTGGAAGCTTTGTTCTTTTGCTCTTTGCAATAAATCTTGCTACTGCTCACTCTTTGGGTCCACACTGCTTTTATAAGCTGTAACTCTCAGAGCGAAGGTCTGCAGCTTTGCTCCTGAAGCCAGCGAGACCGCGAGCCCACCAGAAGGAACGAACAACTCCAGATGCGCCACCTTAAGAGCTGTAACACTCACCGCGAGGGTCCGCGGCTTCATTCTTGAAGTCAGTGAGACCAAGAACCCACCAATTCTGGACACACTATGACACAAGGAAAACTTAGAACTTTGTGTGAGATAGACTGGCCGGCGTCAGAAGTGGGTTGGCCATTAGAAGGAAGCCTAGACAGGTCCCTTGTTTCAAAGATATGACACAAGGTAACTGGTAAGCCAGGACACCCAGACCGGTTTCTGTACATAGACATTTGGTTACAGCTGGTTTTAGACCTCCCACAGTGGTTAAGAGGACAAGCAGCAGCAGTACTAGTGGCAAAGGGACAGACAGCCGAGGAAGAATCCCGCTCCAACCACCGAGGGGAGTCAGCTCCTAAAGTCCTGTCCAACCCAACATCAGAGGATTCATGGCAAGAACGGCACCAGTGGCCCCCCACCTTTCACCAAGAAGGAAGGCCTCCCACTCCTGAGCTCACTGTGCCCAAGCTTCCACAAGGCGTACATACCCCTAGGCCACCCAGAGTAGAAAAGAAAGGATGTGAGACCTTGGGAGAAACTCCTCCCTTGGCAGCCGGTTTGAGGCCTAGAACTGGGATACAAATGACCTGAGAGAGCAACGGTATACTGGGGTAGACAAGGATGGGCGTATGGTGGAAAGGCATGCCTTTGTGTACCAACCCTTCACCTCTGCCAATCTCCTCAATTAGAAAAACAATACCCCATCCTATAGTGAAAAGCCTCAAGCTATAACTGATTTGCTCCAAACTATTATCCAGACCCACAGCCCCACCTGGGCTGACTGCCACCAGTTGCTCATGTACGTCTTTGACACAGTTGAAAGGAGGAGAGTGCTCTAAGCAGCAACTTAGTGGCTGGAAGAACATGTTCCAGCTGATTACCAAAACCCCTAAGAGTATGTGAGGATCCAATTACCAGGAACAGAACCCCAGTGGGACCCAAATGAAAGACAGGGTATGCAAAGGCTAAACTGGTACAGGGAAGTCCTTCTGGAAAGGTTAAAGAAGGGATCTCAGAAGGCCACATATATTAACAAAGTCTCTGAGTCATTCAAGGAAAAGATGAGAGCCCGGCACAATTCTACGGGAGACTATGTCTGGCCTATCGTATGTATACTCCCTTTGATCCCAATAGCCCTGAAAATCAGTGCATGATTAACATGGCTTTAGTTAGTCAAAGCGCAGAAGACATTAGAAGAAAATTGCAGAAATGGGCTGGTTTTGCAGGCATGAATACTTCACAGTTATTGGAGATAGCCAACCAGGTGTTTGTGAATAGAGATGCAGTAAGCTGCAGAGAGAACCGCAGAAAGAGTGAACACCAAGCCCGGTGAAACGCTGACCTGCTAGCCACAGCTATTAGAGGGGTCCCCCTGAAGGGGCAAGAGAAGGAAGGCCCCAGGAAAAATGCCTGGTCTGGCCGTCTACACTTACAGCATAACCAGTATGCTTACTGTAAGGAAATAGGACATTGGAAGGACAAGTGCCCCCAGTTGAAAGGGAAACAAGGTGACTCTGAGCAGAAGGCCTCAGACAAGGACGAAGGGGCCTTATTCAATCTGGCAGAAGGGTTACTGGACTGAGGGGGACTGGGCTCATGTGCCCCCAAAGAGCCCATGGTCAGGATGACAGTCAGGGGCAAGGACATTAAGTTTCTTGTCAATACTGGTGCTGAACATTCAGTAGTAACCACCCCAGTCACCCCCTTATCCAAAAAGACTATTGATATAATTGGAGCCACAGAGGTTTCAGCAAAGCAAGCTTTCTGTGTGCACACCTCTTTACAGCTAAAGCTACCTGGAACAGGAGTAATCATGGCCCTTTTTGTTCCTTGGGAGGAGGAATGGAGACTCTTCTTAACTGAGCCAGGCCAAGAGATAGAACCAGCTCTGGCTAAGCGGTGGCCAAAAGTGTGGGCGGAAGACAACCCTCCAGGGTTGGCAATCACCCAGGCCCCCATACTCATAGAAGTTAAGCCTGGGGCCCAGCCAGTCAGGCAAAACCAGTACCCGGTCCCCAGAGAAGCTCTTGAAGGTATCCAGGTCCATCTCAAGTGCCTGAGGGCCTTTGGAATTATAGTCCCTTGTCTGTCTCCATGGAACACTCCCTTCCTGCCTGTTCCCAAGCCAGGGACCGAGGACTACAGGCCAGTACAGGATTTGCGCTTGGTCAACCAAGCTACAGTGACTTTGCACCCAATGGTACCTAACCCATACACATTGTTGGGGTTGCTGCCAGCTGAGGACAGCTGGTTCACCTGCCTGGACCTGAAGGACACTTTCTTTAGCATGAGACTAGCTCCTGAGAGCCAAAAACTGTTTGCCTTTTAGTGGGAAGATCTGGGGTCAGGTGTCACCACTCAGTATACTTGGACCTGGTTTCCCTAAGGGTTGAAGAACTCCCCCACCATCTTCGGGGAGGTGCTGGATCAAGACCTCCAGAAGTTTCCCATCAGAGACCTAGACTGCGTGTTGCTCCAGTACATTGATGACCTCCTGCTGGGACACCTGACGGCAGTCAGGTGCACCAAAGGAATGGATACCCTGCTCTGGCACCTGGAGGACTGTGGGTATAAGGTGTCCAAGAAGAAAGCTCAGATCTGCAGATAGCAGATACGTTACCTGGGATTTACTATCCAACGGGGGAGCACAGCCTGGGATCAGAAAGAAAGCAGTTCATTTGCAACCTACCAGAGCCTAAGACCAGAAGGCAGGTAAGAGACTTCTTAGGAGCTATGGGGTTCTGCAGGTTATGGATCCCAAACTTTGTAGTACTGGCCAAGCCCCTGTATGGAGTCACAAAGGGGACCGACAAGGAACCTTTCAAATGGGGGTCCCAATAACAATGAGCTTTTCATGAGTTAAAAGAGAAACTCATGCCAGCCCCAGACCTGGGACTGCTTGACCCAACAAAGCCATTTACACTATATTTGTCAGAGAGAGAAAAGATGGCAGTTGAAGTTTTGACCCAGAATGTGGGGCCCTGGCTGAGGCTGGTGGCCTACCTCTCTAAACAACTAGACGAGGCTTCTAAAGGTTGGCCCCCATGTTTGAGGGCCTTGGTAGCAACTGCCCTGCTGGCACAAGAAGCGGATAAGCTGACTCTTGGGCAAAACCTGAACATAAAGGCCCTCCCATGCTGTAGTGACTTTAATGAATACCAAAGGACATCAATGACTAACAAATGCTAGACCAACTAGGTACCAAAGCTTGCTCTGTGAAAATACCCGCATAAACATTGAAGTTTGCAACACCTTGAACCCTGCCACCTTACTCCTGGTATCAAAGAGCCCAGTTGAACATAACTGTGTAGAGGTGTTGGACTCAGTTTATTCTAGCAGGCCCGACCTCTGAGACCATCCTTGGACATCAGTAGACTGGGAGATGTACGTGAATGGGAGCAGCTTCGTCAACCCACAAGGAGAGAGCTGTGTGGGATGTGGAGTGGTAACCCTGGACGCTGTCATTGAAGCCAAATCATTGCCCCAGGGTACTTCAGCCCAGAAGGCCGAACTCATTTCTTTTATTCGGGCCTTAGAGCTAAGTGAATGTAAGACTGTAAACATTTACACTGACTCTCGGTATGCTACTTATTCTAAAGAAGAGAAAGACTTTCTCCAGGCAGAGGGAGGGCAGGTGATAGAAGAGGGATGGATCTGGTTATCAGATGGAAGAATATCTGTGCCACAACTGCTAGGAGCCGCAGTCATACTGGCTGTGCATGAGACCACCCACCTCAGCCAAGAGTCACTTGAAAAGTTGTTAGGCCAGTACTTCTACATCTCACATCTGTCAGTCCTTGCCAAAACAGTGGCACAGCAGTGTGTCACCTGCTGGCAGTACAATGCTAGGCAAGGTCCAACTGTCCCACCTGACATACAAGCTTATGGAGCAGCCCCCTTTGAAGATCTCCAAGTAGACTTCACCGAGATGCCCAAATGTGGTTGTAACAAGTATTTGCTAGTTCTAGTGGGTACATACTCTGGGTGGGTGGAGGCCTATCCAACACGAACTGAGAAAGCTTGGGAAGTAACCTGTGTGCTTCTCTGAGATCTCATCCCTAGGTTGGACTGCCCTTACGAATTGGCTCGGACAATGGGCCGGTGTTGGTGGCTGACTTGGTACAGAAGACAACAAAGGTATTGGGGATCACATGGAAACTACATACCACTTACTGACCACAGAGCTCTGGAAAGGTGGAGTGGATGAATCGGACTATCAAAAATAGTTTAGGGAAAGTATGTCAAGAAACAGGATTAAAGTGGGTACAAGCTCTCCCTATGGTATTGTTTGAGTAGATGTACCCCTTCTAAAAGAACAGGATATTCCCCTTATGAAATATTATATCACAGGCCCCCTCTCATACTATGGGGACTCCCTGGCACTCCTTGAGAGCAAGGTGAAATTGAGTTACAGTGACAGCTACAGGCTTTAGGGAAAATTACACAAACAATTTCAGCCTGGATAAATGAGAAGTGCCCTGTCAGCTTATTCTGCCCAGTTCACCCTTTCTCCCCAGATGATTGGGTGTGGATCGGGGATTGGAACATAGCCCCCTTGCAGCCACAGTGGAAAGGACCCCAGACCGTCGTCTTGACCACTCCCACAGCCATAAAGGTAGAGGGAATCCCAGCCTGGATCCACCACAGCTATGTAAAACCTGCAACACCTGAGACCTGGGAGGCGAGACTAAGCCTGGACAATACCTGCAAAGTGACTCTGAACAAGGTGGCAAGCCCTTCTCCAGTCATACCTGGAAGCTGACTGGTCCACACATGGCCGGAGCATGAGGATAGTTAGAGGCATGACAAAGCTGGCACATGTGCCTGTGCAGGTTTGGCACAGGCACAGGGTCCCTGTTTGGAAAATGGTTTCCAGCTCTAGGAGGATTTAAAACTCTTACAATGGGAATAATAACAGTGTTAGGAACCTGCATGTTACTCCCCTGTATGTTGCCCGTATTTCTCCAGAGGCTTCGTTACCACCTTAGTTCATCAAAAGACCTCAGCACAAGGGTATTACATGAATCACTATTGATCTGTCTTGCAGGAAGACCTGGGTAGTGAAGATGAGAGTGAGAACTCCCACTAGTGAGTGAGGTTCTCAAATGGAGGAATGAGGAGAGAGGCCATTTCTCTTACTGTCTCCTGTCTCTGAAGAGAAGGAGGAAGTGAAAGCTGAAAAAAAAAATAGGAATGAAGTCAGTGGCAAGACCAACCAGCGCCACTGACCAGGCCTGAGGTTAGAGATTAACCCCTCACTCTAACCACATGTGCTATCTATAGATCTTAATCTATCACAACCCTTTCACGTGGCCCCCTCAGAGTTGTAAGCCCTTAACAGGGCCAAGAACTCTTTCTTTGGAGAGCTTGGTTCTTGAGATGCAAGTCTGCTGACACTTCTGGCCAAATAAAACCTCTTCCTTCTTTAACCCGGTGTCTGAGGGGTTTTATCTGAGGCTTGTCCTGCTACAAACAAACATTTTTGTATTCACCTTGATATCCTGGGCACCTGGGTTCCTAATGACAAGTTGTTGAATTAAGCTATTCTGCTTCTCCTTCCCCTAACATATATCCCAATCCTTGTTATTACTCATGTTTTAGTTTCAGAGCAAGCTTTCAACCCACAGTTATCTTAGAATTTTATTTTATTGTTTAATGGCTTCTTAATAAAATATTCTCCATCTGCTTTTATTAACTTCATTTAAATTACATAGTGCTTTGCATTTTTATAAGTCTAGTGGGTCCTGTTTGTTAATTTATTGAAATGATGAATTTATTTTCATTTCACACAATTTTAGAGCTGTTATTTATTATTTCCCTCCTCCCCTCAACATTGAAGCCATTTGTATTTTATGTGGGTATATTCATGGTTCACATTGCTAGCTGTGGAGTCTGTTAATGTAACATCAATAATATGTATTTCAATTGACTTTCTTTCCCTTGAAGCCATGCCAGAGTGACTCTAAGGAAACAACAAGCAGAAGAATAAAAATAAGAATGAGAAAACAGAAAATAATTAAAATTTCCTCTGAAAAGCATGCCAATAGTTCATTCTTTTGGCAATTTTATATAAGCTAAAATAATTTATGTGCAATTACATTAAAATATACATTTATACTTGGTAAAGATGATTAGTGATTTTGTCTGTATGCAGTTTTTGTTCACTTGAATTATTTTCACTAGGGGAAATAAATATTCAACCCCTTCTTTTTCATGATCACTAATGGCAATTCTAGTACAACAGTTTCATGATTGAATATCACAAATATCAGCATGAAACAATAGCAGTATATACATATATAAACACATATATTTATAGGCATATGTAATACTTATATACATGTAAGTATATACTACTTATAATATAATTGTATATAAAAGATCCAAAGATAGCTATTGTGCTTTGGTCCTTAGGTTTTTTATTTCTTTATTGCAGGTTGACACACATTGACTCAGAAGCTCCTGGTACCAAACTCAAACTTTTGTCCATCTAACTATTTAAAAAATAGCCCAGCCCAAGAAACAGATTTTTAGCCATTTAGAGTCTGCCTACTTCATATACAATGAGAAACCTCACCCCATTTCTGTGGGCCATTGATTAGATAGTCTTGTGGTTATAGGACTCCAAGTTCCTATTGCCCTTTACAGTATTTGGACCCACACAACTCCAGCTGTATTGCTGAGCAAAAATCACCTAACATATTAGCCCCATCTCTGATTTCCCTCCTCTCCAGAAGTTCTCTTGCCTTCCTTCCCGCTCAGGGTGATGGCCCCCTTGCCATAGCCTCTGAATAGCCTTAAGCTGTGAAAGGCCTCCCCTTTTGTGCAACTCTGTCCCAGCATAGCCCAGTAGAGCCTCGTGTGCCACTGTCCCTAGTCATCACATCTTCTTCCTCGATATCTGAAACCCCTACGTGAATTCAAACTATAATATTTATAGATAAAAATGAACGTTATGCAACCTACCAAGTCACTCTGATAACCTAATTTTAATAAAAATTGGGGTTATAAACCTATTGTTTAAACAAATATATAAATAAAAATTTCAATTATTTATAGTCACATTTGTACTGTTATTTAAACAAATATAGAAAAATCCTTATATAACATGATTATAATTCATAATTACTTGAGTAATAAAAAGTTGACTCATTAAAATAATACACATATAATTAAGCCTTTTATTTTAACATAAACCACTTACATATATTTCATTTTTATCTTTAGATGTAGGATTGAGACATCCTTTTGAGGATGTTTCTGCTAATTGTAGTTCCACTTTGTCTTTCTTACATATACAACCTTCTGAAAATAACATCCACAGTTTTTGGTTTCTGTTTAATTCATGTGAAGTGATAAATTGGACACTTTCAAAATAATCTGAGGGTAGAATCCTTTTGGATGTTTATAAATTTTACCCTCATTCTTTTATAGTTGCTTCAGCCACAATTAATTAATTAAGCAATTTTGTCATATAATTTACTTTTATTGAGTTTTTCCAAACATTAGAATTGGTCTTGGATACAAAAACTCTCTAGGCTTTTCACACAACCATTCCATTGGTCTGTACAATATTTAGATAAATTATTGAATTGGTAATTATAGCTCTTATTTGGAAATTTATCATAGCTGGCTCTCAGTCATTTTGCAACTTAATAGAAGCAAAATTGGAGGTAGTCTGTTGCCCTAAGGGTAACCCTTACCAATAATCATTCAGAGTTAGTAGGTTTTATAGTGGGAAATAAGAGTAGCCTGTTAGTTATGAACACTATAATAGACAATTGTGTCCCTGCCTCACATTCATATACTGAAGTTTATAATCCCCTTTGTGATTGTATTTGAAGATATAGCCTTTTAAGGAGGTAGTTAACATTAAATATGGTCTTCAAGGTGGGTCACTAATCCAATAAGACTGATGTTTTTATAGGAAGAGGAAGAGACACCAGGAGTACTCATTCAAGCAAAGGCCATGTGAGGACACAGGGAGAAGGTGGCCATCTCCAAGCCAGGAAAAGAAGCCTCACTGAAAACCAGCTCTGCTAGCACCTTGATCTTGGACTTCTGGCCTCCAGAACTGTAAGCAAGTTAACTTCTGTTGCTTAAGCCAGTCAGTCCATGATACTTTGTTATGGGAGCTCTAACAGACTAACAAATAGTGAGAATCAGTGGATTTACATGGGGGAATAGAGACCCTTGTTAATTGAGTTCAATTAAGAGTTTCTATTGCATTTGTAAGTATCTCAATATGATTAACTGGTTGTCAGTGCTCACCACCAATCCTTTCTAGGCATGACATTCAGTTTCCTAGATTTTAATTTTTGTCCTTCAGGGTGTCTTTGATTCATGTGGTCAGACAATACACCTGGGAAATGTTTTCTCCATCTTACATACCTAATATCTTTCTGCTGCCTTCACACATAAATTGACAATTTTTCTCAAAACAAAATTCATGGATAACTTCTTCAAACTTTGATAAATATTGCCTACAGTCTCCTGGCATTTAGTATTGCAGAGCAATCTGAGCAGAATGTGTCTTATTTCTTTGTACCTAGTATTATTTTTTCCCTAGGTGGTTATAGAATTTTTTTCGCCTTTTAGCTGTGATAACTCTACTAGATATATTTTGATATTGTTTTCTTTTTATTGATTTCCTGAAATATGGCACTTACTCAGATGTCAGAATAAAGTTTTATTAGATGAAGGAAGTTTCTCGTTAATTTGATTATTGTTTCTGCTGTATCTACCCTTATATATTTTGATTAAGCTTTGGGAATCTGTTCTCCACATGGTTTGTTTTCTTTTTTCTCATTTTAATTCCCTTATTCCATCTCTTTATGTTTTAGAAAAATTTCTCATGGTTTCTTCTACATCATTAATTTGGTTTTCTGTAGTATCTAATATGTTTTCTTCTTCATTATATATAACATTCAGAAAACATAGTTTAGAAATAAATAAAATATGCTCAGTTACTCCTTATCTTAACTTTCCATTTTACTTGTAATTTATTTTAGGCTCATGTGTGCAATGCCTTTGTGAGAACATAAAAAAATATAAGTTTTTTTTTCCATTATTGCAGCCTATTTATTTGAAAGGAAAACAGCTCATAGTCTTTATGGAAGAAAAGATTGCATTCTTGAAATTCAGAATTTCTTTTTGGTCCTTGATGCTTCTGATTTTACTGATTCTTATAGGTGACAATCTATCCCAACTCTGCCACTCACTATTTGAGTGATTTTTGACAAGTTATTTCAGATTTCTGTTCCTAAATTTCCTTTTCTATAAAGTGGGATTGATAATAATAGCGTTGATTTCATAGAGTTTTATTGAATATTAAGTCAATCAATGCATTTTTCTTCATTTTCATGGCTAAGAAGAGTGTGTGTCATATAGCAAAAAATAAATAATTATTGTTTTGAAAAGAAGGAACACATAAATTGATATCCAGGAGAAAAACATTTTTTTCTACCCATTTTAATTTGCTCTGTAGGAGTAGTGTGTGTCCAATGTCATTTTTTCCGGCCATTCTATGATAGTTAAAACAATTTTCTGGCAATTTTAACCATAGAATCTCATTTTAAGAACTGAAATGTTTTACACCTGCATGCAGAGCTAAAGTTTCTCCTTTCCCCCAGCTTGGGCCTGCTTCAGGCTGGAAGTCCATAGCGGAAAGGTAGGATTCTCAGCATCTTTCATATTTCCTGAGCTTTGTGGCTGTCTCCTTTATCCTTGCCTTCTAGTTCACTTTCTGATCTATCAAGGTTGGAGTCTGAAGCTAAGGCAGGTGAGTGAGAAGAACTAACCTGAAGGAAAGGTCTTAATGAGATAATTCTCTTGTAACACACTATTAGAGCTTTCTGGGCATACAGATGTTCAAATGGACTTCCTTTCTTGGCAAGCATGTGTGAATTCTTCAGAGGTTGCCTACGGGGACTTCTGCGCTGCAGATTTCACTAACTTGGACCTAGGAGTTTACTCCAAAACTCTTGATTTTCTACTCCTGAGGATCAGAAGCTTGATAGGGTCCCTCACCTTGTCAGGTCAGACCATTTTGAGGCAGTGCTCCTCCAACATAGCTCCAGCTGAGTGACCTTCTAGTGCATCCTGGATACTCCCCATCCTTGTCTTGCCAAAAAGGGGAAGAAGTTTCAGGTTCTGCAGTGAGGGCATTTTAAAATCAGCATCCATTCTTCAGCATTCATTCTGAGTTACTGGAAGAGAGAGGGTGTTAATTAATAACTAATAGATTAGTTACTACAGGGAGCAGATGTTTGGGACTCCCATAAGAGTCCATAACATGAAGAAGGAGGAGAAGCATCCTTTTACTCTTTACCATTGGCCATTGCACAGCATTCGTACCTCATGCTCTCCAGTGTTTTGGTGGCAGTACCTCACAGGAGGGTGTGATGCCTGGAAGAAGATAGTGGGAGATTCTAGTGCTAGATGCTGAAAACAACATTGCTTAACAGACAGGGGACAAGCAGTAACCTTGCCCGGCAAAATGGAGTGTTCAGGGCAGAAGCAATAGCACCTAGTTGTGATTGTTGAAGCAGCAATGGCATATGAAAAATTCAGAGCGCTGGATGGGAGTGATGGCACCATAGGGGAGGGTCCGCAATGCCCAGCAAAGGCAGAAGATGAAATGAACTCTACACTTGCTTTGAGAATAGCTTAGGTACCATCAGGGACTTCTATGTTTATTTTGGGAGACTTTGAAGTAGCTATATATTCAGAATTGTACAGTGGAGAGAAAGAAGCAGCACTCTCTCCCCCCAGAGTGAGTCATTGAAATTGCTATTTCTTACAGTGGTACCTTGAGCAATATGGACGTTAGTGGTGCTGACCTCCCTTGCAGTAATTAAAAAAAAAAAAAAAAAAAAAAAACCTGTGTATAACTTTTGACTTCCCAGAAATGTAACAACTATTATTCTACTATTGATCAGAAGCCTTACTGATAACACAACCAATTAGCAATTATTTTACATGTGATATTTATTATATACTGCATTCTTATAATAAAGTAAGCCAGAAAAAAGAAACTTCTTCAGAAAATCATAAGAAAGAGAAAATGTATTCACTATTCATTAAGTGAAAGTGGATCATCATAAAAGTCCTCATCCTTGTTAACTTCAAGTTGAGTAGACTGAGGAGGAGGAGGAAAAGATGGGGTTAGTCTTGCTGTCTCAAGAGTGGCAGAGGCGAAATAAAATTCATCTAAAAGTGGACTCATGATGTTCCAACTCATGTTGTTGAAGCATCAACAGTACCTTGTTTCATATCACTGATAAGGCTTTTCAGAAACATGGGTTATTTGTAGATTTCAATAATCCATGGACAGTACACAGAATAGATTACAGTATGTTCAAAGTCAAATATAACCACAATTCACATTGAATCAGAGATTTTCTCTCATTTTACATTAGATGTTTTAGAAAGTTGTATTAGTTTTTATACCAAGCTAATTTTTATAGTCAAGCTACTATTTAGTAACTTTAGTGTTCTTACAGAAAATAAAGTGTTGATGTAACTCCCAGGTTTTCCTGATTTTCAAATAATTACAGCTTAAGACTGTATATAATCAGTGATAGCTACAAGAGATTGCTAAAATTTTAAATTTGAAACAAAGAAACAGAGATTTCTCTGTGTTTCTTAACAAGAAGCATAACATGTTTTCTTTAAAAATGCTACACTTAGAAGGCAGTTGTAGTTGGGCATGGTGTCTCATACCTGTAATCCCAGCACTTCGGGAGGCTGAGGTGGGAGGATAGCTTGAACCCAGGAGTTCAGGACCAGCCTGGGAAACATAGTGAGACCACATCTCTACAAAACCTAAAAGAATTAGCCAAGCATGATGGTGCACATCTGTGGTCCCAGCTACTCAGGGGGCCAAAGTGGAAAGATCGCTTGAGCCAAGGAGGTTAAGGATGCGGTGAGCCTGATCACGCCACTGCATTCCATCCTGGGTGCCAGAGCAAGACCTTAGGTCAACTATTCTGGCATTAAAATTATTCCTTTGTTTTTTTTTTAATCTCTTATTCCTTGTACATGGATTGCTCTTTTCTCCGATAACATTTACCAAAATCATACCAACCCATAAAATCTAAGCTAACATTGTCCTTGCTGAAAATTTTTTCTTGACCATATTAACAAAAAACAAATTCTCCTTCTTAAATTTATTAATTGTGTGATGTATTTTATTTTATTTCCATATCTATTTCAGTTCTACTACCAAATTTAACCATGTCATAACTCCCGTGGCACTCTAGCACCATGCATTGTGTGCAGCAGAAGCTAAGCAACATTATTAAATTCATAATTTTTGTCTGTTAACAGGCAATTAAAATTTAGAAATCTGTAAGTATACTTTCAGATTTATTATTTATTAGAAGAAATACAACCCAATACAAAAATAGGCAAAGGATGAAAATAATTTCATTAAAATGCAAATCCAAATGGCCATTAATTATATGTGAAAGGATGTCAAACTCATTGAGAGTTTTGGGTAATGAAAATGAAAGTCACACTGTGAGACTACTTCCTACCATTAGACTTGCAAAACTTCAAAATAGTGACAGCACTACCTCCAACAATGATGTGGGCAAAATGTACGCTGTGACCTTGCTGTGGGAGAAGTGAGCTTGAATGCTTTCTTGGAAAGCTATATGACAATGTATTCAGAATATATAAATATGGTGTGTGTGTGTGTGTGTGTATATATATATATGGTGTGTGTATGTCTATATATACACAGCATATATATATATAAAAAACATGTTTTACATACTATATATGTTATATATACATATATTTATAACATATATAACATATATAATAGCATATATATATATATACACACACAGCTGTGTGTATACACATACACATATATATATATATATACAGCTTTTGACCCAGCAATTCCACTTCTGGGAATGTATCCTATAGAAATAAGAGCAAAAATACTGTGAGGGGGACTACTATAGTACCTTTGTAGTGGAAAAAACCGGAAATAAAGTAAATGTTCCTGTAGACTAAATAAAGAAATGGTTAAATAAATTTAATATAGTATTTGAAATTATCCTGCCATTAAGAGTTAGTTCTAAAACATTCAGTTTGGAAAACAATGTTACAAGATTACTTAGAGAAATTTTGCCTAGCTTTAGATATGGGGCTGTTCCCTAGATAAGGATTATCCCTTGCCTGTCGCTTGTCATTGAGATCCCATCTCCTCCGACCTCTTGTATTTGTCTGTATCCTCTAGTGTTTGTTAACATGCTGCCTTATATCTGTAGATAACTATTTTCATGTATGTAACTTGTCTTTTTAGCCCCTTGCCATTTTTTATACAATATTAAGGCTTACTCATTGTGCACAGTAGGCACACAGACATCTTTTTTTGTTTGATTGATTGTTTTATTGAGTGAAACTTGTTAATAGATTACGGGTCCATAGGCCTTGGTATTTGTCAGTAAAATGGTTTCTTATTCTTGTCCATTTTGCACTCAGGGCTATAGCTACTCTATTCAATTATTCAATTATTTTGCTGAAAACTTGGAGAGTCTATTTGTTACAGAATGTAATAAAAATGTAAAGCCATTGCCATTAATAAAAAACAAAACCTTTGTGTCTATTTTCCAGCAGGGAGCATAGTTTAAGTGAGTATGCATGTTGTTCAAGATTAAGTAAATCACCACAGACAAGGAAAATTACGCCATAGCTTACGTGATCAGATCAAAACAACAGTCATTTTCTCCACCAATGATTCCTATTAAATGAATTGTATGCTAACAGTTTCCAATAATGAGTTGGATTTAATAAATTATGTACTCTTCATAACTTTTTAATGTACATTCTTCCAAGACTTGTCTGTTCCCATAAGGGAATTCATCAAACAGCCTCTGCACATCAGAAATAAAAGCAAAATGAATGAAATTGGAATGGCTGAAGCATAACTAGTGGTAATGGGATTGGTCTTGCTTCACTTTCTCTGTCACCCACCAGTCATGAGAAATCTCCCACAATAGGCTCAGTGTTATCTTTTTTTCCTGAGTTTTTGTTTCTCCCATAAGTATTAGATATTGGCTACCGACAACTGGATAGTGTTTGTGATTGATCTATGGACTGCTCTGTTACACCAGAAACTTTATTTCTAAAATATAGTAGGTAAAAGTAGCCAACCGAGAACACACACACACACACACACACACACACACACACACACAGAGAGAGAGAGAGAGAGAGAACTAAAGATCTAAATGAGAAATTATTGACAGGATATTTAACAATTCTTTTAAATCCTTAATCTTTCCATTATAGCAAAGGAACATTAAATGAGAAACAAATCAGCAGTGATATTAGAGATGCTTTCTAGGTTTTGAAAATCCATCCACAGAAAGTAAATTCAAATGACTAGGATTCACTTAATCGATAAGCCTAACATGTACTTTTGTATTCTAACTCAAATATCCTAGTTATTCTTTTTTATTATCATCTTTATTGAATACTCAATCTGATCGAACTGAATTCCTTCCATTCAGAAATAAACTTGATCTTTTGAAAAATATCATAAAATTAATCCCATTCATTTTGCATCCCTTTCTAAAGTTTAGAAAAAATATTCCTTGTTTTAATGGGATAAAAATAAGGGATATTTATGGGCTATATATGAATGGTAAATTTGTCTTTCAAAACATGATACTATTAAGGTAAACATTTTTAGTAGGTGGTATAGCAGGTGATGTTTGCACTTAGACAAGTGATTAAACCAACACTGATTATTTTGAAAAAAAATTACTGTATCAAAATTGTTAAAGTAATTGTACATATTAGAGACAATACTATGTGTTTGCCAAACCTCTTCCTCTTCCTTTTGGGCCTGTGGCTTGACTGCATTTTCTAGTAGATTAGGTAGGGTTATATGGCAAAGGTCCAGGTATGGGAATATGGCCTCCATGCTCTTTCTTTCCTACCAGACTGTATATAAGGGATGTGGTATCACACTGGCAAAAGCCAGTGCTGTGAATGTCTGCACATCGCAGAGACCCTGATGACTCAAATCTGACTGTGAGGTCAACAAGGAATGAATTTCTGTCGGGTTAAGCTGCTGAAATCTTGAATGTTTGTTAAAGTAGCTAGCTTTTCTGACAAATGTATTATGTCCTAGGCAGGATGCTTTCAGATGTTACAAAAAGACCAACCTAAAATGACTTAAACAATAAGGACATTTAGAATCTCACATAACAAGAAGTCCAGAATTGGTAAAATTGTAGTGTTCATAAATTCAATGATTCAGTAAAATCATGAAGGATCCATACTTTTCCATCTTTCCACTCTGTGGCTTTTTAGTCTGCCTTACCTCTTGGTCACAAAACAGCTCCTGCAGTGCCAGACATCAAACAGAAAAAATAATGGCCAAAGGCAGTAAAATGACATTTCTCATCATGGTTCTCTTTTAAGAACAAAAATAATCATTTCCAGAAACTATTCTGTAGACATTTTTTTTAACATCTTATTTCTCAGCTTTTTTCCAGACCAATCACTTGAAGGGGCAATAGTGTAGACTATTCAAGATTGATTTGTGGGAACTTAGTCTTTTCTGAAATATATGGCTGGCCAGTAATACCTGAAAAAAAGAAAAAAGAGCAAAGAGGAAAGGGAAAATGGCTTTTATGTAAACAGTAGTATATACTTAGATCATTTAAAGTTTATTAGAAAAAATTTTATTCAATTTTTATAGTATTCAATATTCAATTTATATAGCATTGAAAGCACCCACTTAATCTTATAGGAGGGTGCTATTGGTGCAAATGCTATTGCTAGAAACGTTGACATTTATGTAAAGACATGATGACGAAGCATTTAAAAATTTATAGATAGTGGAAAAGAAGAAAACTATATTTATTAAAGTCTTCTCATCCAGAAAGCCAGAATTGGTGAATACATTTACTCAGCTTAGTTTATGTCTTTATGTACAACAAAGTAGTATATATATAGTATAGTATATATATAGTATAGTATATATATATACTACTTTATATGTATATATAGTATAGTGTATATATATACTACTTTGTTGTATTGTGTATATATATACATACTAGATATAGTATAGTATATGTATTACTTTATATATATACTATACACTACTTTATATATATAGTATAGTGTATATATATACTAGTTTGTTGTATAGTATATATATACACACATTACATATAGTATAGTATATATACTACTTTGTTGTATTATATATATACTACTTTGTTGAATATAAAGTGTATATAACTACTTTCTTGTATATAAAGTGTATATATATAGGTATAAATTTTTTAAAATTGACAGATAAAATATTATGTATTTTCCATGTACAACACGATGTTCTGAAGTATATATACATTGTGCAATGACTAAATCCAGCTAAATAACCTGTGCATTACCTCTTGAAGTTATCATTCTTTTGCAATGACAACTAACATCCATTATCTTAGCATTTTTCAAGAATACTATATTATTAACTATAGTCATCATGTTGTAAAATACATCTCTTGAACTTGCTCTTCCTGTCTAACTGAAATTTTGAATCCTCTGACCAACATCTCCTCAACTACCCTCCACAACCACCCTAGCCTTGGTAACTACCATTCTACTCTCTACTTCTATGAGACCAACTTTTTCAGATTCCATATATGAGGGAGATCAAACAGCACTTGTCTGCCTGTTCCTGTCTTATTTTACTTAAGTTATGTCCTCCAGGTTTATCCATGTTGCAGGTGACAAGATTTCTTTCTGTTTATGGCTGAATTGTATTCCATTGTATATATATACCACGTTAAAAAATCCATTTATTCATTAATGGACACTGAAGTCTATATCTTGGCTATTGTGAGTGGTGCTGTAATGAACATGAGAGTGAAGCTATCTCTTTGACATACCAATTTCAATTCCTTTGGATATGTACATAGTAGTGGCCTTGCTGGATCTTATGGTAGTTCTATTTTTAATTTTTTTGGGGAAACTCCATACTATTTTCAATAATGGCTATACTAATTTACATTCTCACAGTGTGCAAACATTCCCTTTTTTCCACATCCTTGCCGACACTTGTTACGGTGTATCTTTTTATTTCTTAGAGACAGGGTCTCACTCTGGCACCCAGGCTGGAGTGCAGTGGTGTGATCACCACTCACTGCAGCTGTGACCTCCTGGGCTGAAGCAATCCTGTCACTTCAGTCTCCTAAGTAACTGGAACTACAGGCATGTGCCACCATGCCTGGCTAATTCTTTTTTAATTTTTTGTAGAGATGAGGTCTCACTATGTTGCCCAGACTGGTATTCAACTCATGGGCTCAAGCTATCCTCCTGCTTCAGCCTCCCATTGTGCTTGGATTTACAGGCATGAGCCACCATGGCTGGTCTTTTTCATCTTTTTGATAATAGTCGTTCTAACAGATGTGAGGTGATATCTCACTCTAGCTTTATTTGGTATTTCCCTGATGACTAGTGATGTTGAGCATTTTTTCATATACCTGTTGGCTATTTGCATGTGTTCTTTTGGGAAATGTCTAGTTAGGTCCTCTGCCCATTTTTTAATTGGGTTATTAATTTTTTTGCTATCAAGTTGTTTGAGTCCCTTATATATTTTGGATATTAACCCCTTATCAGATGTACAGTTTGCAAATATTTTTTCCCATTCTATAGGTTGTCTCCTCACTCTGTTGATTGTTTCCATTGCTGTAGAGAAACTTTTTAGTTTGGCGCATTCCAGTTTATCCATTGTTGCCTGTGTGTTTTGGGTTTTTTTCCAAAAAGTCATTGCCCAGACCAATGTCATGGATGTTTTTTCTGTGTTTTATTCTAGTAATTTTATTTATAGTTTTCCATCGTACGTTTAAGCCTTTAACCCATTTCAAGTTGATTTTTGTATACGGTATGAAATAAGAGTTTAATTTAATTCTTTTGCATTTGGACATCCAGTTTTCCCAATATCATTTATTGGCACAACTGTCCTTTCCCAATTCTGTTTTGTTGATGCCTTTGTCAAAAATCAGTTGGCTGTAAATGCAGTGATTAATTTTTTTTATTATTATTATTATTTTTTGCTAGTACCATGCTGTTTACGTTGCTATAGCCTTGTAGTATATTTTGAAGTCAGGTAATGTGATGCCTTTAGCTTTGTTCTTTTTGCTTAAGATTTCTTTGGCTATTCTGAGTCCTTTGTGGTTCCATATGAATTTTAGGATTTTTTTTTTTCTCTATATGTGAAGAATGTTGTTGTTATTTTGTTAGGAACTGCATTGAATCTGTAGATTGCTTTGGGTAGTATGAACATTTTAATACTATTAATTCTTCCAATCCACAGACAAGGAATGCCTTTCTATTTATTTCTGTCTTCTTCAACCTATTTCATTAATGTTTTATACTTTTTAATGTACACATCTTTTACCTCTTTAAATTTATTCATAAGTATTTAATTTTTGTAGCTATTTAAAATGGGATTTAGAAAAATGTCTTCTTCAGATTTTTGCTGTTAGGATATAGAAACACTACTGATTTTTCTGTGTTGATTTTGTATCCTGCAACTTTACTGAATATATTTAATAATTCTAGCAGTTTTTAGGGTCTTCTATGGATATTATTATGTCACATGCAAACAGAGACAGTTTAACTTCTTCCTTTCCAATTTGGTTGCCATTTATTTTTCTTTTTCTCTTGCCTAATTGCTCTGGCTAGGACTTTCATTACTTTACATAGATTAGATGTGCTGAGAATGGGCATCCTTGCCTTGTTACAGAAAAGCTTTCAACTTTGCCCAATGGGGCATGATGTTAGCTGTGAATGAAGTGTATCTTCCTCATAGGAATAAAATGATCCCAGAGGTCAAGAAGACAATTTAGAGCTGTTGAGCCCAACTCCATATATCACAGACAAGAAAACCAAATTTCGTAATGATTAAGTAAATGTTACCAGAGCATATAAAAAATCAGCTCCTTGCAAGGCAGGAACCACAGTGGAATTTTACGTCTCTTCAGTCTAAAGCTTTTTAAACACAGTATAGTCCCTTAATGTATAAACATCAGTTAGAAAAAATGGCACTTACATAAAAGAGAAATGATTTCCATGTGTGCAAAGCAGCATATCCGGCGATTCTTAAAATACTGGTAACCGTAAAATTTACTAAGCTTTCCCTGGGCACGGTACTAAGCATTTCACATTGAATTGTTTTAATTATTTATCACAACAATCCTATGATGTAGATTTTATTAATTCCCTCATGTTATATGTGCTGAGACTAGCTTTCAGAGAAGGTAAATCTATTTTATCATCCAGAATCCATTCCTCAATTTTGTAGTTGTGGCTCTTTAAGGTAACAACTACTGGGGTAACTTGAGATAGGATAAAGGCCAATCAGTCAGAAGTTACCTATTTTTATCTTTGTAAAGACCAGGAGATAAAGAGAGACAGGCAGTCTAGCAGCTCAAGTTGGTATTAACAATGGATATTTTTTAGAAAGAGTATCAGAAGAAATACATTTTCCCAATAGAAAATTAAACAGTATTTCATTATAACTCTTTTTCAATACTGTATCCACCCATACTAGGCAGTCAAAGGAAACAGTTTTAGGGGGTGCAGGATTAATCATCTTGGTCTTGCAATCTTTGATATTCATCTCGGAAAGTCCCTTTTCATCATCTCCTTGTGAGCTCTTGGATTTTGATGGCTCATTCTGAGAAATAAGACTGCTGAATACAGCAACCACTTGCTTATATCACATAGACTTTCATTGTATACTGGTTAAATAATTTTTTGTGACATAGTAAGAAAACAACATCAAATTATTGTTCTACTGATTTTATCTCGCCTATAAGTGAGAAGGTGTAGATAAATGGCCTAATAGAATTTTAGAATTATAGTTGTTTAATTTTCTCAGGTGGTTCAGAACATACATCTCAGTGGAAATATAAACAACCTCAAATGTCCCATGCTAGTGAAATATAGGCTAAGGAATGTTTCAATTTCCACTTATATAGGAACATCTTTTTTATGGAAAGACTTTGAACCTGACCCATTCCAAAGAAGTTCTATTTTGCTCTAGAGGTAAGAATCATTTTTTCTACAAGAATAATTCATATTCTAGCATATTTAATGGATGTATTTGGAAAGATGTCTTATGACATCTCAGCCTGCTGTAGCAAAGCGCTACATGATGGTTGCATTACAGCTTTGATCTTTAAAATCTCAGCGAATAAAATCTAATTTTTATTTAGCCACTATATAGAAAGAGGTATGTACAAATATGCTTGCAAAAGTGTTTATGTATGAGAAACAGCTACTCAATTGGCCTATTGAGTTTAATCATTTGTTTGTGCATGGCTGCAGAAAATGTTCTTTACTAAATATTAAGGGAGAAAAATCGTTAGAAAAACCAGAATTATTACATACACTATTACTTAATAAATGGCACATATTGATTCTTTGAAAATCTTAGTGAGAGCACAATGGTGTTTATAGAAGAAGGATGTAGAATAGAAAATGTTGTTTCCACATAATTAACAGTGGGATGGGTGCTTATATTGTTGGCTGTCGGAGTCACAGGTTTGTGAATATTAAAACACTACCATCACCACCAATGTCCTCATTATTATATTTCAAATGGCAATGATAGTGCTTTATTTCCATTTGTCATAAAATTATTAATTGAAAAGGAGATCATTCAGAATTAATACATTGACTTCTTCATCTACGAGTTCATATTTGTATTTATTTTTTACTTTTAGTCAGTTTAGCTAGCTAAAATTTAATTGGATTTTTGTTGATTTGTGTGCATCAAATCTCTTGATTTGTGGTTATTTATATTTGTTTCTGTCTGTGCAAAATAACTATATCTGTAAACATTGATGGTACTGTAAAAAAACTATCACACTATAAGAATTAATCAGAATCAAGGTTTGGAAAATTAATTTTGAAGTATAGGATCTTTGTTGAATCGGTGCCTTAAGGAGCCACATTGTTGATTCGATTTACTCCAAATCATCTAAGACAGATGATACATCTTTTAAGTTTTCCCAAGGCGAGTAGATTCCATAAGCTTCTGTGATGACATTTTCCTGCATTTAAATATCATGGAAATGAGAAGCATTATTTTTTATTTTGTTTCATTTTTCTTAGGTACATTTAAAATGTTTGCTTTCTTTTTCTGGCTTCAGTGGAGATGAATAAAGCTGATACTAAAACATTGTTCAAATGTAGGGCCACATTTGTCTTGTCATCGCAGTTTTCCTGTCATTGTAACTGACAAATAGTAGGTGCCTGATAACTATTTGTTGAAAATATAAATTAACAAATAAAGTGTATAGTTAATGACTTTTCAATCTTCTTTTCCTTATGGCCAAATAATCTTAATTTTTGTACAACTATATAATACTATATCTGCAATTCATTAATTATAAAATCTCCTATAATAGCATTTTTTTCATAATGTATTTTGCAGCAAAATTTAACCTTATGTGAACTCATTGTTTTGGTGGCAAACTTTGATCTGAATTGACATGAGGATGTTTATAGCTTTTCTTTATTTACTTGGTATGCATATTCGTATATATATATTTTTAGAAATATTAATAGAATGCTGCCTTTTACCCTACTGGGCTGTTACATAACGTAAGGTATATGCACTCTTTTCCCCTTATAAAATGTCCACCTCTCACAAACCTCTCTGAAATTCTATACAAATCCACATCTAGCTTCAAATACTTTGAGTACAGAACTGGGAAATTGTATTACTATTATCTGATCTTTTTAGTTATCTTAGACATCTGTCTGTAAGTTTCATGTATAATGCTTTACTACGATGTCAAACAATCAATGCTCACAGTTCAACAAGAATGTCTGTTGTTTTTCTTATAATAAAGGTACATGCCAAACTTTTTCTAAGGTTTCCATGTCTCTTCTCTTTAACCCAGAGGAACCACTTATAAGAAGGGGCAATTCAGCTTCTATGAACATCCAGTTTTGACCTCTCTTTGGAGAGTGCTAACAAGGATGCCAATTAATGTCAGTTGTGATAGCAAAGTTTTATGATTTTGACGGGGATTATTTTTAAAGAAATGAAGTGTCTCACCTACTCATTTCACATAGAACTGTGATGGGGAAGCTGTAAGGCAATGATTTTTCAGTCGCTTTCAATCTAAACAAACCTAACTAATGATCTTTACTCAAAAATCTCTAAATTCTGTGTTTAATGCCTTGCTTTATTTTTCTTGGCCACAAAATACTTTTATAATGATAATATATCTCTCTAATGTGTATTTATTATTGTAATACTTAAAAAACATAGAGTTGCATTAATGCAATTAAAACAAAATTGGTTAAATTCCAAAAGGGATGGGAAGGCTAGGCGCTATATAGAAAATCCACTATGACATTTAGGAAAAAAGTGATATATTTGTAAATGCAATGAAAGCTTCTATATGTTTGGATTGAGCTAGCTTTATATGTAGGCAAAATAAATGTAGAAGGTTTTTGAAATACCAACTTCTGTAAAAATTCCATGTATTTTACATACACACACACAAATTAGTTAGCCATATAGACTTTCCCATTTACTGTGTGATCTTAGATGATTCATTTGCTGAGCTTCTATGTTTATAAAACAACCTTTTTTGTTTATAAAACAAGCTTTAGCTTGTTTATAAAACAAAGATGATAACTACCTACCACTTAAAGTTGTGGCAATATTTATTGTTTAGTAGACACATAATAAGCATTTAATGATGGGAATGTAATAATAGTGATAATAACTGGGATTTCCACTCTACTTATAATTATTATACAATAAAAACCTCTATGAGAGTAATTTTATACTATCAAGTTATTTATACTATCTAGTATTATTAATACTAAAAATTCTTTTATTTTCATTTTTATTACTAATGATTTTCAAGAATATTTGCTAACATTTGAATGTCCACAGTCTTAAAGCATAATTGACATAGTTTTCAAGAATTTCCTTGACCCACGAACTTCTGTTTGTTTTACATATTAACATTGATGGTGTTTAATTGTATATTATAATAACAGAGTGCAATGTTTGTCCAAATATGATTATTTCCTCATGAACGGAAATTATCATTATATTTACCTCACCCAAATCAGAAACATGGTATGCACACAACTTATTTTTAGCTCATTGTCCTATTGTTATTATACATGGCCCCTTTTTAAAAACCAACAAACATCTATACAATACATATCATATATGACATTAAATATATTTAAAAATGCAAAGAGTAATGCATGTTAGCAAAGCTGTAACAATTAAAATTAGGAGTTGAAATTAATATTGAAAATATTGTAAAGGGGATAACATTTTCATTACATTCTATTATTCTGTGGGAATACTTTTTTAGATTGAAATGCTGGATCTATACATTTAAACACACACACACACACACACACGCACCTGTAGCTGCTTTGCTTCTCTGAATATGGGAGAATAGCAAACTCTCTTCTACTGGCCAAAGCTATCACACATCCAAGAGACATTCTCTTTTGGTCAAATGGAGCAGATGGGGCTATATGCATAATGGTATAACAGGCTTTATTGCAAAATCAAATTGATTTTGAGTCTTGGCTTTATTTCTTGCTAAGTTAGGCACATTACTCAAACTGTTACTCAGTGCCCTAACCTTTAAAATGGGAACAATAATCTTGCCTCAGAGAGTTGTTATGAAAATTAAATCAATCAATCAATCCTGTCATATCTAAAGCTCTTACCACAAACTAAGAAATACATATATTTTAGTTTATATCTTAAATAATCAAACAGCTAATAGACATAGAGCAAAGACTGGGAGCATATACTAGGAAACACTCAGCACCCAGGTTGATAAATGAGATCAGGAAGCTAAGGGACAGGCTCTATCAAGGTGCTTTTAAGGAATACCAAAGTCCTGAATAAGGCAGGGTGGTTGGATTACTGCTGCCTAGTGGGTAATATTGCAATGTCCGGCCATCTTGAAAAGCACATAAATTCAGGACAGTTTGCCATAGACCCTATGATTCAGCTCCACGTCCACAATCTTACTATAGCGTCAGCCGAAGTGGTCCTTTGACTTATATCATCAGTCTCCACACTGAAGACATTAGGATGAAGATTTTTATACCACCATTCCCATCTCCCTTCTCTTAACCCTGTGCTCAGCTACTTCTCAGGTCTTATTATTATCCTAATTCGCTCCACTTCTACATCGATTCTGAAATTCCCTTCTCTCACTGAAAAAAAAAAAAGCTTTTGTGAAAGCATGACATTTGAATTTTAAAGAATAAGTAGGAATTAAATATTCAGGAGTTGACAGGCTAAAGGAAAGGAGTCTTCCCTTTTGTAATTCCTGGAATGCTGTAGTAAAAATTTTCAGTACATGGTTTCCTATTCCCCAGGAGAGGAAAGAGGGAGGATAGGCTACAGCCCTAATTCTAACTGGCTAAGCTGCCACTTACAGTAATGATGGTCATTGTGACACAGGACTTCAGTTACAGCCACCAGCGAGAAGCAGGGGATAAGCAGTTTTGATCTTTGTCCTTGAACACAGTTTATGGCTCTAGGAGGAGTGCTTCCTTGGATGTCACATTAACAAAAATGACATTGAGCAGAGTCATTAACATGTTATTTTGCTCTGGGAAAAGAAGATACTGGACATTTTCATTAGTGTGAAGTACAGCATTATGTTTAACCTTTTTCCCTCAATATTTAGAAGAACAATTTGGCACATTTTGTGTTTTCTATGCCAATTATCAATTTGTCCTTTGTTTTTTGTTAGGCTTTGGTAAATATATGAAATTGTTTTTATAAACTGAAATTTTGCCCCAGTGATTAGGAAAATATGTCAGTGATTTGACTCTTTCTCAGCAGAGCTGTTCGACAGCCAATGTAAAATTTCTCTTCAAGAACAATCTCATTAAGGAAGACTGATAACATTTCCCATTAGACAATAAGGAGTAGACACTGACAGTAACAATGACCAACATGGAGCTTTAAATTCATGCAACGTGCAGTTAACAGTAGACGATTTCTGCCAAAGTGAACATCTGCATAAGTGTGAGTCGGAATAACAAACAGCTCTACAAAACTTTCAAAATCAGAATGCTACAATTCTGGGATTCGTCAGGGTAAATTGAATTAGTAACATATAAAAAATTATGAGAATTGTTAGTGAGTATTAAAAGTTAGATTAAAATTAATGTACATTGAGTCATAGGCCGTAGATTTAAGATGGGGTTTCAATTAGTCCCCAAATAAACAAATAAAGGGGGTCTCAAGGGCTAGACCTGCCTATTGTATCTTGTCAAACATAGGATTTTGCTAGATGGATCATGAGGCCTACAGGAAAATTACCATAGGTAAAAAGAAAGAGGAAGTTATCTTGAAGATTCAGAAGAAACATAAATCTTTAAAATTATTTATTATTGGAACTGGAAAAATATTTTCAAAAGAGGATATGCTCATTATGATATAGAGGCTGAGGCAATAATAACAGAACAGGCTAAGATGGTAATACAGCCAGATGAGTTTTATGGACAATCAGTTGAGGTTAAAAGTAGTCTGGTTGAGGTTTAAGAAGGAATATTAGGACGTTTGATTTTCACTTATAGAGCTAAAGTGTGTCCTGGTCCTGCTTTTTGTGTCCAAAGAGCAAAACAATGTGGGAGGATAAACTAGAGTGTGAAACATAAGGATAAAATGTATAAGTTGATGGTAGATATGGAGAAAAGAGAATTAAGAGATGACTTAAGATGGGTAAGTGATCTAAGAAAGGAAACACTTGGAAAGTGTCTACTCATTCTTTTCTAATGTTTTCATTTCATTCTCTTCAAACTACTGCTATTCTCCACTTACCTCACTCGACCTAGACTTCCTTCACCATAATGCCTCTGAATCTAGTAGAATTAAGACCTTATCTATTTCTTAAGGCTAAAATCCATAGTCACATTGCAGAGCTCTTCTAAGTCTACTTATTAGCATCACTTGACACAGTTTACTACTTCCTTCTTGAAGTATTTCCTTCTCTACTGCTGAATATTCTACTTTTCTGGCTGCTTTTTTACAGTGTCTTTTGAGAGCTCCAGTTTTGTTTAATCACCAAATATTGGAATGCTTAGTCCTGGGTCTCCATCTTTATCTACAATCATCTAACCCTCTCCCTAGTGACGTTACTGCCAAATTTAGGTCTCCATCTTTAATTTACATTTGTTATTGTTGCTCTGACTCTTGATTGGACTAGGAAGTCAAATAAATTCTCAAAATTAACATGACCAAAAAAAGATTCTATTTCTTCCTCTAAAAACATATTTCTTCCCGAATGGTTCATTTTTAATAAATGTTACCACTAACCTTCCAATTACTCACTTCAAGAAACCTGCAGTTATTATAGAATTTTTTTCTTTCCTATACTGGTGTCTACACCTATTTATTTCTGAATGGCTCACATTTTAATAAATATTACCACTGGCCTTCCAATTGCTTGTTTTCAGAAACCTGCAGTTATTCTAGAATTTTTTCTTTCCTTTACTAGCCTCCTCCCCATGCCCAAACAAAACATAACTTCTATCGTAGTCCAAGTCACTATCTTTTCTTGGCGGTTCAAATGTTTTATGGTTTCTTAGTGTTCTTCATTGGTCATTCATTTGCTAACCGTCAGCCACAGCAGTTTTCTAAACATATAAGTCAAATAATGTACCTAAACACTGTTAAATCCTTCCCATTGCACTTAGAATATAATCCAATCAAAAAGGCACAGAAAGATTCATGATAAAATTAAGGGCAAAACCAAAACAAAACAAAACAAAAGGAACCAGAGTGGGGATATTAATTTTAAGCAAAGTAAAACTCAAGACAATAAATACTGATTAAAAGTTATTTTTAATTGATAAAACAAATATACAATGAAAGCTAGAAAATTCACAAACGTTCATGTTCAAAGAGTATAATTAGCATATGTAATGGTAATAGCTTAATATGAATGTTTAATATATGTCAGGCATTATGGTAAATGAATTATCTTATTTTTACAAAACCTTTATCACTAAGGCCCTTTCATTGATTACAAAACTGAAGACTAGTCATACAGCTCACAGAGGATAAAGCAGTAGTACAAAGTAAGCTCTGTTTCTATAGCCTATGCCTTTTCTACTATATCACACAACTCAATGATCCTAAATATTATAGGAGAAATTCAATACAATAGCAGTGGGAAACTTCAACTCTGTTTTGACAACTTTGACAGACCAAGTTGATAAAAACAAATGAGAATATAGAAAACTTTGAATAATGTAATCGTTACGGGCAGACCTCAGGAAAATATCTCAAATTGGACCTGGCTTTGTTTCCTTTTTGTAGGAAGAAAATCAATTTAATAGGCTGAAGGTACTATTTTAAAACAAAGTATATCAAGGCCTACATATCTGTTCTAAGATATAGATTGTATATTTTAGCAAAAGAAGTTTTCTTTTGAGAAAAGGAGTGTCATGTAGTTTCTAAAAGTCTTTTACTGAAAGTTTGTTGGTTAATTATTTTTCTAAAAGTTCTTTGTGTCCTTTTTCATAGGTGAATTATAACAACTCATTTGGTGTGTGTGTTTATAAACACACAAGTTAGGATATTTTATTTCATGGTGTTGACTGTTAAATATTGATAACACCTTCAGATTCTACCCTCTTTTTTAATGATCTCATTTTGTATTAGTTAAGGAGCCTGGGTGTTTCATACGGATGAAAATTATTTACTGTGTGGATGTTACCTGCTATTATAATTTATAGAGTGAAATTAAGACAGACTCTCTTTAACAGCTTCAGTTTTTCAATGTCTTTCAACTTAGTGCTTCTTTTTCATGGCTACACCTGCTTCAACATTCATATGAAAACTGAAAACATGACGATAATCTAGTGAGATGGGACCCAAATGTCTAACAGACACTAATATGTGAAAGACACAGCCTGGGGACAGGCTTAAGATGAGAGGTAGACAGCAGATCTAAGTGAGCCCAGGGGCCATAACCCTCTTGGTAATCATGAGAAGCCTGAGAGTTCACTGTGGACATAAATGGGTTCAGCTCTAGCCTAGAGCAGGCAGGTTTATAAAGCTTTTCTTCGCCTTTGAGTTGGCTAAGCCTTTTTTCTTGGTCTTAAGAGGCATTCTAGCTTTTAAAGATTTGTTTCCTTTTATGACAGAAAGCCATTAGTCCTTTGGGGAAGGGAAAGTTCCTTCTCAGATTTCTGGCTACAATCTTAGTCTATGGAAAATGTGACACATACTTTTAGATATGTGATGATTTGGGGTAGGGGGTTGATAGACCTTGGTCATGGACTTGGAGAAGCAAATGACAGGCCTAACCGGGACTACTTGCTGCTGTTCACATTTTAATATATGTGCAGCTGAGGCAGGTGCACTGTCCTTGCTTCAGTCTGTAGCACTCTATCTTGGAATTTTACATAAAGAAATTGGAGGGGTAGATATATGTATAAAGAAATGAGAGCTATCCAAAATTTGTAGATTAGAAATAAACAAACTGACTTTATGCTGGTCCCATCCAACTTGAATTAAGTTATACTGCCAGAATTGAAATGAATTAACCATAAATTTGGCATATATTTTCTTTACTCTACTGCCCATCATCTCAGAGCCAGCATAAAACTTTTAAATTTGCCAGTTGTAAATTAGATACTTTAAAGATACTAGTATTCTCATTTATCTTACTCCCCTGAATAAGCAATGGGGGAAAAGTCTAGACATGTGTTTATTTGAAGTTGGGACAGGCTTGATAATGCCTATTAATAAACTAATTACCACTTTTACTCCCATCCTGTCCTTTGTTACTCTAAGTAGCATCTTGAATATAAAAAAATTAACATATGTTGGTACTTAATATTCCATGGCTTTCTCCTATTTGCCAATTGCAGATGAAATGCTAGGGCTGAACTTGTCTAATTAGTTTTTTTTTTTTAGTCAGGTGGATAAACTTGCTCTGTGGACTATCTTCATTCAAGAGAAAATGATCTCTATGTAAAACAAGTAAACATTCCCCTGATTAAGCTCAAAGGCTCAATGAGGCTAAATCAACCACAGAAGGGTGTTTGTGTGCATGTGTGTACATTGATTAGAAGGAAAGAATAACCATATGAAACCTAAAATTCTAAGTAGTCAGTTTACTACACAATTTACTTTTGAATTGTTTTTCAGATTAGCACAAATTAACCATAAATTGTGAGATACATGTGGATTCGTTTATTCAGAAATAAAACAATTTTTCTCCTTTTCTATATTTATCTTTCATATAATTTTATGATCTATAAACAAAGCAAGATCATATATATTTTCTGCTCTTTGAAAAAAGATTAAAATATATTGAATCAGAATTCTGAAGATTTTTGTTTTCTAAACAAAAAATTTGGCAGTTTTTAAAACTATAATACTTTCCTTTCCTACCTATTGTTTACAGAAGACTCTTGTCAATATGAATTTATGCATCCATCCATCCATACAGCCATCAATCATCTGTAGTAGACCTCCTACTCAACCTTTCCTTAATCGATTTAACAGATGAATTACATTTTGCTTATAAACATACTGTTTAGTGGCCTTGACAAGCTGAAAGTTCATTGCCCATAGCCCATGCTCTACTTTACCAAAGAAAAAATTCACTCTCAGCAACTGAAATGAAGATTGGCTTTAACAGGTTTATATCAGTAGGACTTTTTACTACAAACACAAAAGTTTAAAGAAACATAACACAAGTTGGTGAAACATGTATGTAAAAGGATAGTAATGTGCTGAAAACTAAATTGAATACTTTGACTTGATATATATAAATGTCTAAAAATTGTGTGATGATTTTAAAAAACTGTAGAAACAGTAAAAACATGAAGATTGACACTCATATTGCTTTATTAATATCCCCCTAAGCTCTGTTTTTACTGTAAAGAAATGGAACTGGAAATTGGAGTGCATTAGAGACAGTTTATGTAATAAAGACTGGTCAGTATTCTAATTAATCTTTGGGCAATTTCAAACTGGTGAATGGTTGCTTACGTTTTAAATAAAAATCTAATGCTTATGTTATTTCATCTGTTTATTACTTTTATGTATCCAGGTCTGTAAATTAGATACTTTGAAGATAGTAGTATTCTCATTTATCTTACTCCCCTTTTAAGATTTGCCACTAAAACTAACTCTTTTGATTTACTGACACACTGTTACTCTGGCTCTTGTATAATGGCAGGACTTCCAATGTATTTGCCTATCTGTAGGCTTCTTTCATACAGAATTGAAGATGCCTGATCAAAATCATCATAAGGGTATTATCTACAATGATAACACACATTATAATGATAATATATTCAGTTTCTTATGCAATTGTAAAAGTATAATTATTCAAATATCTAATTCAAAATACTATTAACTGAATTTTAATTCTGGAATTTTAATTGTTTATAATGAAAGAAGTTGAAATACCCTTAACCACATGTGGGCAAATAAAAGTTTGTTCTTTCTCTTCGTATCCACGTTCTAGAGATCCTTTTTTTGTGTCTCTTACTACATCAGACCACTGGGTTGCTTGGATGCCATTTTTATTTCAACATTCTTATAACAGTAAAAGAAACTAAGTTTTCCTTGCCTGCAATTGCTTATAGTTCAGATATTTAATTTGAGTCTAAATCAGCAGCACTATTGGAGTTTTGCTTCTTTCAAAATTGCTAAAAATTTCTGTGTGATTACGACATAGCTTTTCTGCCTTTGTCTTGGGGCTATCGCTTTTCCCTGTCTCTTTATTGTGCTTTGATCTGCATTTCTGCATCTCAGCAAAAGCCTGCTGTAGCTCTATCTTACATTGATTCTTTCTGATCTGTCTGTGCATTGCCTGATCAATTGGTTCTGTTGTAGAATAATCAGGAGTTTTTCATTTCACTCAATTTGTGGGTGGAAAAGGACTTCCAATTTGAATCAGATGTATAAAATAATTTTATTAGACAGATTCATAGAAAAATATATCTCGCATTATGGAATTAAACATGAACTATGGTTGTAGCATCTTGGCGTTTTACTGTTGAATCTTTTCATGCTCACTGTTGTGGAGACCACAAGAACACTCTCTTCTACATTTTCACTTTCAAAACCTGGTAAACTTGTATAGTTAGAAATTAAATTTTCATTTACCTACCTTATCTTTTATATTTATATATATCTCTATATTTTTAATATTAATGCTTTTATATCTATATTTTAATTATTAATGCTTTTTTATAAATAAATATATATATGTGTGTGTGCATATATATATCCTATATGTAGCACTGAAGGATGTGACTGATTGAGGACTTTCCCCTCACACAAAAAATCAGTGGTTTAATAAGTAAAGGATAATAATATATATTTTTCCTCTAAACATGATTTGATTTTGTTATTTACTGTATAGTGGCACCAAAATGAGCAACAGCTCCTGAATGTATTATGAACCCTCATTTGCAACCACAGAATAAAAGTTCTGTGTATGTGCAAATGATAGTTTATCAAAATAGAGCAATTTATGCAGTTCATTCATCTGTGGTGGTGGTTTTTAGCCTGTCTTCCTTTGCTACTGGTTTTATATATGCATTTTTTTTTTTTCTGGAGACAGATTAAAGCAGATACAGAAGTCCTTGGAGTAAAAAATCCCTCTCTTCTATCAACCTCAACAAAATTATGCAATCGTGAATCTTGAAATAATCTAAGATTAAACCTAGGTTGAATTACTTGAAAGAGAATTCTAAAAAATTCAAAGAGAAACCGATCTGTGAAAGATAAAAAAACTATTTTCTACTGCTTAAAAATTATTTTTACCTCTTTTTAATTATTGTCAAAGGGTTTTATACCTTCTTGATATCTGATACAAATCTTGGTGTATACAGTTTACTGTCATGAAACTTCAAAGCATAATATAAACTCAGGAGTGATGTTCACCTTTAAAGGATTTGTTCTCAAAATAATACTACAACATTTTTGTTAAAATGATTGATTTTATTATTACTAGAAATTTATAGTAAATATTTTTGAAAGGGAAATGGTGCAAGTTTTAAACTGTCTTCTAGCTGCTTCCTTCTTGCTTCTGGAACCATGAATGTTTCTCCATCATAGTTCCAGAATTATCTGTGTAAAATGAACTTTACATATTTTATTTTTAGACTCAGCTACAGGTGCAAATCTCTACCAAAATTCACCATCTTAAGGTCGTCAAGCTAAGTTTTCTTCTCCCTGGACCCCATTCTGGTCTTGCTCCCAAGGGTGCTTTCCAAAATTGATATGGAAGAGAGGACCCTTCCTGAGGAATCATGTACCTGATCTTGTTTGACTTGCGCCACTTTAACATTTATCTCTCCAAATTGACGTTTTAAAAAGTCTTTTTGGCTGGGCGCAGTGACTCACCCCTGTAATCCCAGCATTCTGGGAGGCCGAGGCGGGTAGATCATGAGGTCAGGAGTTCAAGACCACCCTGGCCAACATGGTGAAACCCCCTGTCTCTAGTAAAAATACAAAAATTAGCCGGGTGTGGTAGCACACACCTGTAGTCCCAGCTACTCAGGAGGCTGAGGCAGGAGAATTGCTTTAATCCGGGAGGCAGAGGTTGTAGTGAGTCGAGATCACACCACTGCACTCCAGCCTAGGAAGCAGAGTGAGACTCTATCTCAGAAAAAAAAAAAAAAAAAAAATTCCTCTCTTCTGGATTGTATTTTACTTGCTTATCATATGTTAGAATGCTACAGGTCTCTGTTCTATGTACTCTCTCTAGGTAAGCCCATTGTGTTTTATAAGGTATAAATATGATCTATGTTCTAATAATTCTCAAACCTAGGCTATATTCCTCATATTCCCAGGAACCTCAGAGTCCCATATTCTGCATACTATTTGATATTTTCACATGGATATGCATTGGCATCTCAAACTCACCATGATTCAAATAGAACTCTTGATTTTCATTCCACGTCTGCTTTCTCTTACTCTTGTCCACTTCAGCAAATGGAACTGTCACCCATGAATTTGTTCAAGTCAAGCATCTAGAGCAGTGTTGTCCAACAGCTAGCTGTCAGTTGCATGCAGTTATTTAAATTCAAATTAATTCAAATTTAAAAATTCCAAATTCAGTTTCTTACTTGCGCTAGTTACATTTCAAGTGCTCAATAGACACATATGGCTCGTGGCTACCATGTTAAATAGCTCACATATAGAAAATTCCATTATTTCAGAAAGCTCTATTGAACAGTGCTCATCTATATGATTTATACCTGTCTTTCCCTTACTATGCATCTCAGGTCCTATCTACTCTATCAAACTTATGTGTATATTTTAAAATGTAATTTTATGTTCAGGAGCACAAGTACAGGGTTGTTACATAGGTATACTTGTATCATGGGGGCTTGTTGTACAGATTGTTTCATCACCCAGGTATTAAGGCTAGTACTCATTAGTTATTTTTCCTGATCCTCTCCCACCTCCTGCTCTCCACCCTCCAAAAGGCCTCGCTGTGTGTTGTTCCCTCTATGGATCACTGTGTTCTTTATCATTTAGCTCCCACTTATAAGTGAGATGATGTTGTATTTGGTTTTCTGTTTCTTTGTTAGTTTGCTAAGGATAATGGCCTCCAGCCCCATCCATGTTGCTGCAAAGGACATGATCTCATTCTTTTTTTGAATGGCTGCATATTATTCCATGCAAAGACATGGAGAATTATGTGTTTTGTTCAAGGAATTAAAGAATATCTAAATTCATTTATATATGTGTGTGTATATATATATATAGCACTTGTTTAAAATTTACTGTGTATGTGTATATATATATACACACACATGCATATATGTGTAGTAATATTCTCTAATTCTTTTTAACTCTTGAATTATCATCTTTGTTAAAACCACTATTGTCTTTCTGCTTATTTTCCAGCTTAGTCCATTTCAAACTGCTTCTTTGCAGAGGAGCCAGGAGGATCTATTTTAAAATGTAAATTGTCATGTTGCCCTTTTGCTTTAAATCTAAATTCTTTAATGACTTATTGCTCATAGAACAAAATCTAAACTTCTTTTCTTGGTTCACAAGTTCAGTAGAACCTGGCTGCTGCCTACCTCCTGGTCTTATTTAATAGGTCTCCCCTCACATGCTATGTTTTAACCACTCTTCCTCTTTTTCTTTTTAGAACAGAGCAGACCAACCTCATTCCATCTTAGGTATTTTTCTCAAGCTATTTTCTCTGTCTGGGATGCTCTGTTTTCTGGTCATACCATGACCACCTTTTTCTAGGTACTGATATCTCAGCTTAGAACTGCTTTTCCTAACCAACCAAATCAAGAGTAACATCTGGACCTTTTTCTAGCGCTGGACCATGTAATTCTTCTTAATTAATTGCATAGCTTTTGTTGCCAATTCTCTTTTAGTTTATATAATATTTATTTAGTTATTTATTTCTCTAACTAGAATTTAATTTCCACAAGAAGCAGAATATTATTTATCTTGTTTGCCACTTTATTTCCTTGTTCAAACAAGTGCCTGCACATAGCAGAAGATAAATACCTATTTTCCATTGAATTAATGTGACGGGAAATGGTATGAAATGAAAGAACTACAAAAAGGAACAGAATTTTGACTTTCTGGATATTTCTCTTGATTTTATCTATGATTTACGAAATTGAAATAATATATAAGCAAGAGTGTGGTGTTTTGCTCTCCTCAGTTAGGATTAGAAGTAACAGTAGTTGATGCAATTGAAATGAGACTTCTAGAAAATTTCAGTTGTTCATTTATTTACCCATAATTTCTTGAGTCATGGAACAGTGCTAGTATTCCCTTGCAAATACAAACCAAATGCCCCATAAGAGTCACCATAACATTGTTGAAATCTATTTTTACTGAGTTTTCCTTTCATATCTATAATTTAACATCATATAAAGGAAATATAAAATTTAAAAAGTTCTTACAGATAAAATTCAAAATTATCTCATTTTTAATTTTATAAAATATATAATTTATACTTACTGAACATAAAAATAAGTAGACGTAAAGTTATGCTGTTAATACAGTGTATGTTCTCAATATTCTTAGTATCTTTTAAATATTTTACTCTTAATCACGGTATAAATTTGTATGAAAAAGTAAATAAATGCATAATTTGTCTTCTTCTAACATTTCTGTTCTTAAAATTTCATATACTCCTTCTATCCTTTCTGCATCCAAAATTTAAAGTATACTGTGTTCACATTTTATGGAATGGAATGAAATAAAAATAAGGCTTCGGCTATAAACATGTCTTAATCACTGTTCCTGGGCAATACATTTTAACTTTGGGGCAATAATCTTTAGATCATCTAGAGTAACATTTCTTCCTGTCTAGTCCTCTGACGACCAGCATCAGAATCAACTAGGTGCTTATGAAATCAGAGATTCCTAAAACTAATACCCATAAAATGAAATCACTGGGGATGGCACATAGAAATCTACATTAAAAAAACATTCAAGGCTGGGTGTGGTGGCTCATGCCTGTAATCCCAACACTTTGGGAGGCTGAGGCAGGAGGATTGCTTGAGCCCAGGAGGTCAAGAGCAGCCCTGAGCAACATGGGAAAACCCTATCTTTACAGATAAAAATAAAAACTTAGCCAGGTGTGGTGTTGTGTGCCTGTGGTCCCAACTACTCCAGAGGCTGCAGTGGGAGGATTGCTTTAGCCCAAGAGGTCGGCTGCAGTGAGCCGACTTGGCACCACTGCACTCCAGCCTGGGCGACAGAGAGAGACCCTGTCTCCAAAACAAACAAACAAACAAACAAACAAAAAACAACCAACCAACAAACAACACTCTAAGTGATTTACTTTATGTACTCTAAGATTTGAGAATCAATATCAGTGTTTGCAATGAAGTTCAATGAAATCATTCAAAGCAGGCTTTAATGGTCTTCTTACAAATAGCCCTACGGAGTTTAAAGTATAGTTTGATTCAAAATGAATAGGACGAGCAGCTTTACCTGAAACACGGTAAGCAACATTATGTGACAGGTGCCATCTCTTAACCCCAAAGGCTCTCCTATTAACCTTATTTTTGAACTTGAAAGTCCTTCATTATGGATGTTTTGGGTTTAATAAAATCAAGATTAGATTAAAATTAAAATGTCCATTTAGGAAAGAAATAATTTAAAGCTATTAAAAATTTTACCATGAATTCTGTTACTAGATTAATTTCTGGAAAATAGCAGGTCCTGAATGATTGAAGCAGAAATAATTGAGTTTTATTTGTGGAGAGGGTTCAGAGAACAAGGAAACTTGGCTTAGTGCAGGTTGAGTAATCAATTGAGAAATGATTCTTGATAATTGTGTTAGATGTAAGAAAGAACAGAGATAAGCCTTTTATCTTTCATCATGTAATTTAAAATACATAAAAGTGGTAATATATGTATCCAAATATTCCATTATATTAAATATAAACTGCCACAAGACATACATGAAGAGGACAAAGGAGGTAGTTATTTCCAATAGCTTGCAAGGTTTCTTGGAGAACCTAACATTTAATCTTGACCTTTAAAGTAGATAGAATTTGGGTATATGAAAACTCCAGGAGAGAATCTGATGCGACTGGGCATAGATGTTAAAGGAACTGAGTGTTCACCAAGAGAGTACAAAAGCCTAGATTAAGGAATAGAGTGAACACTGATAACAAAATACGTATTTTTTTCTTCATATCAAACATTTTGTTTATGCTCAGTTGTTTACAGATATAAATATTGCATTTTGGAAACCTTATCAAATGTCCAAATACACTTCTCAGACATAAAAATGTGAAATTTCAGACTAAATACAAATATACTCTTTTCAGGGAAGATTAAAAAATTCAAGTTCATGCTACTGACTATGATATGTAACCTTTTGTTTATTTCTTAACGAGGATATGGAAATTCATAGTCCTGATCTAGTCAAAGGCTCCACTATAAAGTAGCTAACCTCAGGTGGCCACTACCATAGTAAGCAGGCATGTGTTCTGGGAGCCTTGAAAGGTTATTATTTCTTCATTGTTGCAGGCCATACAATGTTACTATTTTTGCTTCCTTATTAAAATAATACCTTTTCTAGAGCCTGTTATTTGTAGATGTAAGAAAAAATTAGAACCTGGTGCTTATGCCAGAAAGGATATTTAAGTTGTCCCTGACAATATAGCAAGCATGGGGACATTGTCAATGAAGTTTCCAACCTGTTCGCCAATGCCAATGACAAAAAAGAACACATTAAAAACTGCAGCTGTCATTCATCTATCTTTCATGAAATGGCAGCATGCCAAGGTTATTAGAGTGATAACACCTTAAAACCATTAAGAGAAGTTTTGAATGTTTTCCTCCAGGTTGGAGATAATTAATAAAACCTAAATAGATAATGAGATTGGAATCTAATCTAATTTTTTAAATTTAGTTTCTATTTTCTCAACTAAAATGAACAAAGTTGACAGTGCACGGAGTTAGGACTGGAAGTGTACAAGGTTAATGGAAAGAACTTAGAAATACTTTAAAGTAACAACAGAAAAAGGCGTTAGTAATTTGCTCTTCCCTGAAGAATCATATATTTAGTGTTTTAATTTAAAATGTACTTATGTAGGTTATTTATACTTGAAAATTTTATTCACATATTTATTATATAAGAAATTAGATAAACAGGCAAAATGAGTGAACAAACATTAATTCAAATCAGAAATGAAACACATTCAGAAAACTGACTTTGTGGACCACAAAATGTAAAAAAAGAAATGGAAAATCTACCCATGACTTGCAAAAGATGCAGGACATAATAACTAATGAGATCAGAAATATAAAAAAAGGAAGAAAAAACATTATTAACATTGGAGTAACTATACTAATTTTGAGGCAGAGGGAGAGGGTAACAAAAGAGCTCCACAATATGGAACAGCTGGTCATTGAATCAAAAATGGACTTTAATTGGAAGCAGACAGATGGCTTCAACACTATTAGCACAGAGAAAGCTGTTGTGTAGACATAGAGATGTAGGATATTGACTTTGACAGTCCTGTCTTTACTTTGCATTGCGAATGATGTTATTCAAATTGAATGGAATATGCAGGAAGGTTGACTACTTGCCTAACATTCCTTGGGTTCCATTTATACTCTTTTAAATAGGTGGGCAATTGCATGCTCTCAGATAATTTAACACATAGATGGGGCATCGCTATATCTGATATGCACACATATGTACATAAGTTGGAAGAAAGAATATTGACATATTGGCACTTTGCTTTCTTTTGGCAATATTAGTTCAAGGTGAAAACTGTTCTAAGTGTCTTTATTAGATGGAGGTTAAACAATTTCATAACTCTCAGAGTTGAATATAAGGATTCAGGAATAATTACATAAATCTTTTTCTACAGTACATATCCAAACAAGATAAGAAAGTCAGCCACAGTGAGATAACCAAGTGATGCCAGAAACATTTCCATCATGTATCTTTGATTTATCTGATATGATTTAAAGAACTATTAAGTATTTAATCACTACATTCACCTAGCCATTTTTTACATCTAATCTATAAATCCATTTAAAAATAGGATTTATAACAAAACATTTGGTAAAAAAATACCTGCAGATAAATGTTTTTAACACAACTCTTTTTAGAAGCATCTCACTTTATGTGCTGGCTTTATTTTTAGCTTTTTGTACACTAAAGGAATTATTATTTAAATCAATGACTCTAATATTGATTTGTTTGAAAGTCTGATAAAAATGAAGGCCATTTCTCCCTGAAAAAATGCACATACACACAGAAATTTTTCATATGTAATTTTCAGAAAGTTTAGCCTCTGAAGCTCTATACTTGAAGCCGCTGGATCTCAAATAATTTTTTTTTTTTTTTGAGACAGTCCTACTTTGTTACCCAGACTGGAGTAAAGTGGTGGGATCTCAAACTCCTCACTGCAACCTCCGTCTCGCAGGTTCAAGTGATTCTCCTGTCTTAGCCTCTCAAGTAACTGGGACTTCAGGCACGCACCACCACGCCCGGCTAATTTTTCTATTTTTAGTAGAGATGGGGTTTCACCATGTTTGCCAGGCCGGTCTCGAACTCCTGACCTCAGGTGTTCCACCCGCCTTGGCCACCCAAAGTGCTGGGATTACAGGCATGAGACACTGTGCCTGGCCCCAGGATCTCAAATTTAAAAAGCTCTTATTGCAAGTAAATGTATAGAAAATGCTAGAAATATTTAACATGAGTAAATAATGGTGGAAGTTGGATGGGATGGTAGAGCTTATTTTTCCATTTGCCTACTTAAATCCCTGCTCATGTGTTTAAAAATCCCTAATAGTTGATTATCTAACTCTCTTTTTCTTTTTTGGTTGTCTGAAAGTTCTATTTTGTAACATATTAAAAAATCTGCCTTTCTCTAACTTCATTAATTCTTCCTGATGCTGATCTCTGGAATAATCTACAACTGTCTTTCTTCTTTCAGTTCACAGAATTTCAGATTTTTCTTAGACACTTAGCTCTTTAAGAGAAAGAATGGCCCTTAAAAATCAGTTTAGATTAAGTCATTCAGTTTACAAATAATAAAATTGAGGCAAAAAAGTAATAAAGACATGTATTACGTCTCTTAAAAATATTTTACCAGAATGCCCGATGTGCCTTTAACCTTACATTAAAGCACGTTCTCTATATGATTCTCTACCTTTCCCTAGTCCAAATTGCTTTTTTCAAGGCTCTTCAATAGTGTGGCACCAGGAATCTGTCACCAGACTTTATCTGGGGCTTGGGCAGCAGGTAGTAGAGTTTGTAGTAGCTTTGAAGTGGCCAGATTTCATCCAAAATTTTTTAAAAAATTATTACAAATAGCCGTATATTAAGAATTTTTATCTAAATACCTGCCAACTACCAGTTTTTAACTTGTAAAATGGGCATCCCTAAAAATGATTAAGTCAAAGAAACAAATAGAAAAATGGGCCACTCAATGACAGTTGATGACCTTTTTTTGAATACTTTTAATATATCAGGAACATAGTTGAGTGCATTAAATGGGCTGTCTCATGCAGTCTTCCCAGTGACATTATGCAGTAGGTACTATTCAGTACCATTCTTAATGCACGTTTTATAGATGAGGAAACTGAGGTCCAGATAGATGAAGGGAACATAGTTTGAAGCATCAGAAGAAGGATGTAATCTCAGAAAGATCTGCAGAGCTCGCAGGTTTAAACTGCTCCAATGTAATGCCTCATTCAATTGATAATAGCACAGATATATCAGTTCTTCAATATTTTATTATAAAACTAAAAAATTAAGACAAACTTTAAAAATACAGAAGTATAATAGCTAAGGTAATCTCTACCTTCCAGATAGCATTAACCAAAATTAACTTAGTTATATTTTTATAGATAAAATAGATTCTAAATTTTGGGTGGTAAAATAAAATGATAGTGGTGTTAAAAGCTGAAGTTTAAAGATAATTGCCAGACTTCACTTCTGCCATTAAGGAAGATATTTTCCTTCTGTGAAATATTTTAGCAGAGTACATAGCATATAGCCAGATTAACAGCTGCATTTCCACTGTTTATATATGATTATAAAATTGGTTAACCAATATGATATTGTAAAGCTTCATAATCAACATATTTCCTAGTATTTTAAAAGTTTGAGTAGATTATTATGTTACATGAGCCACAAACTGTAAAGCTTGAACATACTGCTAACTGCACTTTACTGCTTTGATCAAGTAAAATGTACATAAGTTAATCTAGCATCTATGTAATTATATGCATAATTGCTGTTGTGCTACATGGTAATTAAGCCTGAATGGACAACAGATGATTATAATTTTACATAGCCAAGCTAAAATTTTATAGCTCTTCTCTTTTTTGTTGTTATTTCTTCACCACTTTCATGACCGATGGTGCTGAAAATTTTATCCGATACCACATAAAACAATCTTCATTAGTCACAACATGCATTCTAACCTCATAGCTACTGCCCACACCCACCATGTTCTGAATAGGACTTGTCCACTGTTAGAGTTCAACTAATACAAGTCTCTACTCTTGCTGTATTTCTATACCCACATCCTGGAGTTAATATTTGTTTTTCCTTTATGCAATCTTGATCCACCTAAAAAGGCAATAAAACATATATTTGAAAAGTGTGGGCTATGGAGTAAGGCAGATCTGGCCTTGAGTTTACTCTCTGCTACTTCCTAATTGGGTAAAGTCGAACCATATATCTCACTTTTTGAACCTCAGCTTCTTCTGCAAAACATGGATGAGCCTGATACCCACTTGAAAATGTGAAAATTAAATTGTCAGCAGACGTGAAGAATTTGACCGAGACCCTGGCACATACTTATTGCTCAGTAATGTTCAATTGCTGGTGTTATCCTCATATCTCAAGTATACTGAGTAAATCAGCAGACATAATGAGTGAATTCAGATCTTTTCCCACTTTTACTTGTAGTAAAGATTAGTAGAGCAACCCTATACATGTCCTGAGTTGGGTGTATGGTGGATACTATCAAAGGGAAGGGAACAAGTACACAAACAGAAGACTGAAACTGTGAAGACGTGCTTTAAAGTGTCCAAATTTTTCCCATGCTATGCTCCTTATCTTAAAGGCAAACTAAATTTTTGCAAGAGTTATGTTTTCCTATCCATGATGTAGTTTAGGAAAATGTTCCTCATCATTATGCTATAGTAGAAAAATGATAAATAGAGGTGGAAGTGGTATTGATAGTGATAATATTTGTCTAGATTTTATAATGTTCTAAATAAAGGCAAACTCTAACTCATGATTAGTAGAAATAAATAACACACAATGCAAGAAGATTTTATGACTTTACTTGTTTTTCTACAAGTCAGTAAGAAACAACAAACCAAAGTGCATTTTAATTATCAAGGCATGATAGACTGCAACTAAATTTTGTATTAAAAAGTTGCTGGTGATTAATCAATATAATTGAAACCATACATGTGCTAATTCCTAATTGATGATTGAATGCATTCCTTGTCAGAGCAGCAAAACAGAATAATTACATTCCATCATTCTAGCTTTGAGGAAATTGAGGACCCATGTCAAGAAAGAAAGCTCCAATTCACGGATTTTATAAATCGTTTGATCAGATTTCCAAGAGCATAATTGGAAACATATTCTAGGTGCATGTGGATTTTCTTATTTATTCTAACTGAAAAAGTAACCAGCCGTATTTAACCAACAGGAGCCAAGTAATTTTACTGTAAATGTAGTCTTTATCATGTTATGAAGTAGTCCTGGACTGGATGTTTTTAAAAATATTGGATCTCTTTTATTTGATAGGATAATACTTGCTGAAGATAAGTAAGTTACTTTAGGAATAGTAGGCTTTAAATACATTTATTTACCAAAGGTAGAAAAACGAGAAGATAGAAGCATCTATTTTCAGTCTACTAAATTTCACTTATGGTAACATCCTTAACCTACAGTTTTGGAATGAAGATGTGTATGTCTAGACAAATATTGGATCGAGAATTTCATTATAATTATTACTAAAAATCGTATGTAGTTCTACTCATTCCTTAATTCATTTCAAAAGCAGTTACTGGTTGTATTCCAGGCTTATTTTAGGTAGTGGTGATACAAAGTTACATGAAATGTGGAATCCATTTTCAAGGAGATAGTAGTCTAGAGAATGAAAAGGATGTGCAAATGCTTAATATGAAATATGATCAACATATCATATGTGTGAGGTATATAATAATAGGTAAAAGAAGTTAATAATTAGTCAGGAGGGAGGTTGGGTAGATGAGGGAACTTCAGCCACTCAAAGAGGTGGTATAACTATCTAAGATTCTAGAGTATACAAAGTACCCATGGAACACCTAATGTACATGTATTTATTACATCCTAGCAAAGTATAACAGCAAAAACAATCACTAACAATTGCAAAATGCAAGAGCTGAGTGGAACTTTATACATATAATAGATCTGTATTTTTTTTCTGAATCACTTGAGAGTGACATCATGTCCTTTTACTTCTGGCTGTATTTTATAAGAGCAGATTATTGTTTTGTAATTATCAAAGTCAGACAATTTAACACAAATATAATACAATTTCCTGATGTGCAATCCATATGCAAACTTTGAAATTATCTCAATAGCTTTTGTTTTTCCTGCTTAATCACCAAATCCAGGATCACACACCTGTTTGACTATCATTGCCTCTTTTATCTCCTTTATTTTGGGATAGTTCTTTAGCTCCATTTGTCTTTCAAGATATTGACTTTACTGTTAAAGTACAGGTTAGTTGTTCCATAGAACATTCCTCAGTTTGAGCTTGTCTGATATGTTTCCTTTTGATTAGATCAGGTTATAGAGTTTTGGCAGGAATACTGCAAAAGTGATATTTTCTCAGTGAACCGCATCAGAGGCCATATAATGATAATTGATACATGATGTTAACTTTCATCACTTTGTCAAGGTGGTATCTGCCAGTTTCTCCACTGTAAAGTGAGCATTTGATATATAATAATATTTTATAATTTTAAGTGTCTCAAAATGAAGTCACTTATGACAAGTGACTCAGCCTACAGTGAAATTGCTGACCCCTCAAAAGAGATAAGCATATGTATAGTGTACAAAGGGGATAAGAGAACACTTGTTGTGGCCTGACAAGAAAGTGAAGCCAAAAGGCAGTAGAGATAATGTCTAGAGCCACTGCTGTTGGGGGCCATAAAAACCACAAAGAAACTGTGGCCAAGGCACCTGCAGAAGCTCTGCCCATGAGAAGTCTGAGGCCTCTTTATCACCAGTGTCAGTCGCTGGAAGCTCTGTTGGGCAAAGAGCAGCAACATTTCCCCAGCCCCGCCCTAGGGTGCTGATCTCCTGAGCTACTCACTGTGGTTCAGTTGTGCACTCCCCACCACACCCGACTTACTACAGACTACTTGTTGAATATATTTGCATGATTTTTGGTGTGTGAAAACTTTGTAAGAATCATGAATTTGAAAGCATTTAATTTGCCATTAAGTCACTGTGAAAGCTTCCAGCACCACACCCCTTGCCCCCATCATAGCACAACTAGGCAGATTAGAACCTGATGTGATAGTACTTTATACTTTATTATTAATAAGTAATTTGTGGGGACATAGCTAATGTACCTAATCCCTTAGAAATGTAGACATCAAAAATCATATTAATGTAAACCAAAATGAAACGTGGAAAATTTTAGACCAGTGTCGTTTCTAGCTCTTGTAATTCCAGTTAAAAACAACTCCCCTGAATTCTTTATGTCCTTTGTCCTTCATTCCCTGAAATTTTAAAATAAAATACAAGTGGGAAGTTGTAATTCTCTCACTGAAAAATATCTGATGGTCTTCCATCAAATCCCAACATTGGGATAGTTGTTATGCTGCATACATTGAAAGTTTTTTAGGATGTCTCTCAAGATTCCTCAGCAAATGAACACCAACTTCCTTTAGTCTCACCTTTTGCCACCTGCACCCTGCAATACCCCATAGTCCCTAGACTGGCTGTTATTCTGAGCTACTCAGAGATAACTACCTCTTTTTATTTGCATATGTTGTTTTCCTGTGTTTGAAATACCCTTTTCTCTTTCTCTTTTTGTGACTGTTTTGTTCTTTGAAAAGAAGTTTAAATGATATGTGTTCTGTGGCATGATACTCATTCATATTAATCATTTTCATTGACATCTCTTTTTGTATGTTCTCATAAGTATTTCTTCCAGATTTCTTAATGACATTTACCTCAGTAAATTGCATGTATTTGCATGTGTTTTGTTCTCCTCTTGATTGCAAATTCATTTAGAGAGGGCAGAATCCATGTCATTCGTGCATGTGTTTCCTGTGAGTTATGGGTTGCATCATGTCCTCCCCAAATTCATATGTTAAAATCGTAACGCCCAGTACCTCAGCATGTGATCATATGAGGAAATGGGGCCATTACAGATGTGATCAGTTAAAACGAGATTATATTGAAGTAGAGTGGGCCCCCAATCCAATAAGGCTAATATCCTTATGAAAAAATAGAATTTTTTTGTTATATACACATACAAACTCACCCACACAAACTGAGAGAGAATGCCACGTGAAGACAAAGGCAGAGATCGGTGTGATGTTTCTACAAGCCAAGGAATGTCAAAGACCACCAGAAAATTACTACAAACTAGGTGAGAGGAATGGAACCGATTCTTCCTCACAGTTCACTGAAGGAAGGACTGTCTAGTAGAGTAGACACACAAGTACATGGATGAATAAATTACTTTATATTTTTGTGCATTCTTGACCAGCAATTGCTATATTTGTATGTTAATAACTGTCACTGGTGTTAAAAATGCATTTTTGTTTGTTTTTTCTAGTTTCCTGACTAGATTATTATTCATCTAAATAGAATTTACATTTTTCACTACCTTTATAATGTTTTGTAGTTTATAATACAAGGATTTTCCCTGTTAAATAGCGTTAAAAACTTAGTTTCTTTGTCATTTACCACAGTGATGCCATGATTAGGAAAAAACATTTTTTCCATTCGGAGATTGTAATTCAGACATAAGAAGATCTATTTATTGTTAAGTTATTTCATATATTGATGAAGAAATACTCTATTAAATATATCTACTGACAAGTAGAATGACCATGAAGGCTTCTATTCAAAGACAAGTAAGTAAATTTAGATACCCAGTCATCAAATAATCCATATCCTCTTATGTATTTTTTTTAACCATCCAGTGATTTTGGTCTCTCCTCTTAAATATTAAAATCGTTTACATAGTCAAAGTAAACTCATTTTCTCCACAAGCTCTTATTAATTGAATATATTCATTTGAAGAATAACACCTTCATATTTTAGCACTGATTAGATATGATTGCCAGAAAGAGTTGCAGATCTTGGAAAAAGAGAAAAGTACAGGCTGAATCTACTAGGGGACATTTTGAGGAGGAGATTCCAGGCTGGGGCACTAGTATGGGTACCACTTTGTGATGCTCAGGGTTGTTGCGACATAGCCCTCAGGCAATCTTAGGAAAGAAGATTTAAATAAAAATGAGTGCACAAGAGACAAAATAGTCTACTTCACCATTTTGTTAAGTTTTGACTTTGTAAATCTACATCAAAACCAACGAAACACATAATGACAATCACATTAACTTAAAAAAAAGAAGCCATTTTGTAAGAAAAGGAGGGCAAAATATTCTCAAAGCAAACAGATGAATTTTTATTTTGCAGCACATTACAAAGAGGTGAGAATTTCCAATTTCCACGTTTCCAAGAGGTCTAGTTTAGGATTAATCAACCTTTATACTGAGATTTTTTGTGTGTGTGTGGCTTTTCTTGGTATATAACACTTCCTACTTTACATTATGGGATACTTTAATTATTTCTCAGGATGTGTTAGTTTTCTAGTGCATTAAAAACTGCCAAACACTTTGTGGCTTAAACAAACAACTATTTATTATCTCAGAAGTCCAGGTGTGGTGTGGCTAAATTCCTTGCTCAGATTGAAATCAGAGTTTTGGTTTTCCTGTATTCCATTCTGGGAGCTCTGTGTAAGAACCAGCATTCAAGCTGATTCAGGTTGTTAGCCAAATTCAGTTCCCTGTAGCTGTAGGACTGTGGTTGCAGCACATTGCCATCTGGCAGCAGCCAGGAGCCATTCTTAGCTCTTAGAGTCACTTATATTCATGACCCTATGACGTTTTTTCCTTCATGTACCACAATAGAAAGTATCTCTGGTATCACAATTGAATCGCACAATTGAATCTCTTTCTGTAGGAATAGCCCCATCTCTTTTGAGGGCTCAACTGATTAGGTCAGGCCCACCAAACACAATTTCCCATTCTAAAGTTGTGCCTTGTATAATAACTGAATCACAAGAGAATGTTTCATCATATTCACTGTCTTGGGGATGATAAAGAGCTAGAGGGCAAAAATCTTAGGGGCCATCTTCTTGTTCTACCTACCAAAGAGGACTAAAAATATTTTTTCTTATTGATAATGATATATGATGAGAACTACCTTGTCTTCAGTTTCTGCATGTCATTTTTTCTGACTCAAGCCCTAATTTTGTCTCCTTCAATCTCTTATGAAAGCCTCTGACCAGAATTCCCTGCTTCTTGTACCTCCACCACCTGACTGTGCCATTATCTTGAGGCACAGTTATGATCATTGCAACTCTATTACTCAAAATTTCTTATTGGCTTCTTTCTTAATGTCTCTTAAATAAGATGTAATTTAGATGTATAAAGTATTATCATAATTTGCATCAAAACTTTTTTTTTTTTTTTTTTTTTGAGATGGAGTCTTGCTCTGTCACCCAGGCTGGAGTGCAGTGGCGTGATCTCGGCTCACTGCAAGCTCCGCCTCCCGGGTTCACACCATTCTCCTGCTGCAGCCTCCTGAGCAGCTGGGACTACAGGCGCGCACCACCACACCTGGCTAATTTTTTATATTTTTAGTAGAGACGGGGTTTCACAGTGTTCACCAGGATGGTCTCGATCTCCTGACCTCGTGATCCACATGCCTCAGCCTCCCAAAGTGGTGGGATTACAGGCGTGAGCCCCCGTGCCTGGCCCAAAACTTCCTTATATTACCTTCTACTATGCTCCTTCATTAATCGTAGGCTCCAGCCAAATTAATCTCAATCTTTCTCACATCTTTCTGTTTCTATATCCTTGTGAATAATTTTATTTCTATCTGGAAGCCGACTTCCTTCACTTTTCCACAAGTAATTTCTATCCATGTTTCTCAGGCTTTTCAAGAGCTACCGTCTCCATGAAGAATATTCTAACTTCCCTCAGAACTTCTGTAGCTTTGCCAGTTTTTGGCATTATTCACCTAAGTAGAAAATCATAAAAGATATTCTTTTATAAATTTTATGGCTTTTGCTGTAACCTTAAGTCTCTTGAGGATAAGTAGTGTGTTTTATCACTCTTTGTATTCTCCACAGTACCTTGCATATAGTTGGTATTAAATAAATATTTGCTGAATAATTATTTGAAAGATGTTACTCTTTAGATGCCTGACCTCCTAATAAACCTTTTTTTTTTTTTTGCTAGCCTCATTGATTATGAGAAATTAGTCTTGTAGATTAGGTGGTTTTATTAACAATAATTATGACTAAAGTAAGTTAAGAGGGCTACTTCCAGTTAATCACTTTCTTTGTTACCTAATTTATCCCTCTGACCCTGCTTGAAAATAATATCTTTATCCTGAAGTCTTAATGAAGTTATTCACACTGAATACCCAATTAGATTGTGCTTTTGTAATACATTTCCTGTTCTGAGTTCAGCTTAAAAAGCAGATTCTTTGGCTGCTAAAATAATTAAACTTTTATCTGAGAATGTTCCTTGCTACTAAATATACTTTTCATATATCCACATTTTTATTATGATTATACTAAAACTTTCTATATTATTGTAACTTATTATATATAGATAAATATTAGGAATAAAGACCTATCAAGGGAAATAACTTTAAAAGATTGTGAAGAAACAATGCCGACTGAAAAATTTATTTTGTTTTCCACACTAATGGGAGTCAGTTTAGAATAAGTAAATAAAGTTAACAGATAATCCAAAACATAATTCAGCCTAAAAGTTGCAATTGCTTTCAGAGTTTTAGTCACTTTTTATTGACAGTCTTTTTCATACTGAGAAAATATTACTATTTAGGATGGTAAAGATGGTTATTAAAAATGAAGAAGAAAAATGTAAGTATTTTAGAACACTGAAACTCAACAATAAACTATGAAGTAAAGAAGATTGGACAGGTTGGATTTTAAGAGTATTTTTAATCAGAGTGTAAAATATAACTCAAGGATCAAAATATATAGACTGTCAGAGTGATGAATAGATTTCCCACCCACAGACATGGCAGACATTACAAACTAATCATGTTACTTTTTTTTATGCTAAATAGAATTTAGGCTCAGATTCATCCTTAAAACAGCATTGCTATTACTATTTTTATTTTTTCCATTTAATTTTATTTTAGGCTTAGGGAGTACATGTGCAGAGTTTTTACCTGGGTGTATTGCATAATGGTGGGGATTAGGCTTCTAGTGTATCAATCCCCATAATAGCAAATATTGTACCCAATTATTCAACCCTCACTCTTCCCCGCTTTTGGAGTCTCCAGTGTCCACTATTTCCATCTTTATGTCCATATGTACCAATTTATAAGCTTCCACTTACAGGTGAAAACATGCAGTATTTGATTTTCTGCTTCTGAGTTATGTTACATATAGTAATGGCTTCCAGCTCTACTAATGTTGCTGCAAAAGACATAATTTTATTATTTTTTTATGGCTGTATTGTATTTTGAGATGGGGTTATACCATATAAATGCCATACGGCCATAAAATATACCATACATATAAATACATATCTCACATTTTTTTATCCAGTCAACTGTTGATGGACACTTACCATGGTTCCATGACTTTGCTGTTGTGAATAGTGCTGTGATAAATATATACCTGCTGTGACATGGAGGTTTCTTTTTAATATAATTAATTCTTTTCATTTGGGTAGATACCCAGTAGTGGGATTGCTGGGTCAAGTGGTAGTTCTTTCTGTAATTCACTGAGAAATCTCCATACTGTTTTTCATAGAGGTTGAACTAATTTACATTTCCACCAACAGTGTATAAGTATTTCGTTTCTTCCACATTCATGCCAACATCTGTTGTTTTTTGACTTTTTATTAATAGCCACTCTAACTAGTGTACGATGATATCTCATTGCGTTTTAATTTGCATCTGTCTGATGATTAGTGATGTTAAACATTTTTTTCATGCATTTGTTGGCTGCTTGCATGCCTTCTTTTCAGAACTGTCTGTTCATATCCTTTGCTCATTTTTTAATGGAGTTGTTTGTTTTTTTTCTTGTTTGAGTTCCTTGTAGATGCTGGATATTAGTGTTTTGCTGGAGGCATAATTTGCTAATATTTTCCCACGTTCTGTAGGTTGCCTGTTTATTTTTTTGATTATTTCTTTTGCTATGCAGAAGCTTCTTAGTTTAATTAAGGCTCATTTGTCTATTTTGTTTTTGTTGCATTTGCTTTTGGTGTCTTTGTTATAAATTCTCTTCCTATGCCAAAGTCCAGAAAAGTTTTTTTCTAGGTTTACTTCTAGAATTTTTGAACTCTCAGATCTTACGTTTAAGTCTTTATTCCATCTTGAGTTAATTTTTGCATGTGGTGAGAGATAGGGGTCCAGTTCATTCTTTTCCATATGGCCAGTCAATTTCTCCAGCACCATTTATTGAGTAGGGTATTTCCCCATTATTTTTGTCAACTTTGTTGACGATCGGTTGTTGTAGGTATGTGGCTTTATTTTGGGGTTCTCTATTCTGTTCCATTGATCTGTGTGTCTATCTTTGTACCAGTTCCAGGCTGATTTAATTAGTATAACTTTTTATAGTAACTTTTTTTGAGTCAGGTAATGTGATGCCTCTGGCTTTGTTTTTCTTGTTGTTGTTAGAATGGCTTTGGCTATTTGGGCTCTTTTTTGGTTTCATATGAATTTTAGAATTTTTTTTTCTAATTATGTGATGCCGACATAGGTGATTTGGTAGAAATTGTGTTGAATTTTAGATTTCTCTGGGCAATATGGTTATTTTAATGATATGGATTGTTCCAATCTATGAGCATGGGATGTTTTTCTTTTCTTTTTTTTTTTTTTAACATTATAGAGACTTTAATGTAGAATTGGATTCCAACAAAACAGTTTTAATAAAATAAGGCACAATGTTTGATATGGCAAAATTCACACAGAGAATTAGTTAATATAAGATCTTTTGTATATCCTGGGGGAGGTGGAAGAAGGTTGTAGAATGGAAGTAGCCTAAATATTCTTTTTAGAGCATTTAGCATTGCAAGGCAATATATAAATATGATATCAATGCAATAAGCGATAACTTATTGTAAAAATAAAAACTGTTGAATCATTTTACTGAATTACACTTATTTTTACCATTAAGTTTTGGTTATCTATTTATATATAGATGTAGATATTCCTAATTGGCACGACTTCAAATACAGAAAATTAAGAAATCAGATCATGGAAAGTAATTTGACCAAAGTAAAAGTCAGTATGTTTTCAGTATCCTTCGTTAATACTTTGAAGTCCCAAACTTTATGAAAACTTACAATACTGGTTATTTAAAACTTTTCTCCCATTATGTTTTTGTATCTCATGAATACAAAGTGGGCTCAGAAATGCAAAAAAACCTCAACTGCAGGCACACTCGTCTTTCCATGATTGTTGTAAAGTGACTGTTTAGGTTAAAATCCTTTCTCAATATCACAACAATTTAAGTGAGTGAAATTAAAAGTTAACAATTTAAGTTAGTGAAAGGATCTCTTAAACATAAATGGTAGACATAATTAACCAAATTAGTCATGTTTTTGCAATACTGCAACAGCAATGTCAATCTTATCCCCATATCTCCCAATAGCCAGAACTTAGAATAAAATAGTCTTATCCAATTTATTCACAGCCAAAGGAAGAAAGTACATTCTGGTGAATGCAAATGTTCTTTCCATCATTGCTTTGCGGTATGACAGTATATAAATAACCTTCATTAAACTAGTACACTTTAATATTTACTGGATTGAATGCTGTCCTTTACAAGAACTATTGAGAAAAACTAATGTTAGTTAAAAGTCTGGTAGCACCCAAATCAATATTACCTTGTGAGTGTTCAATAATATGAAGAGCTCATTAGTGAACTGTTTTTTTATATCAATTTTTAGTAAATATAGACCAAGAAGAGATGGAGAAAGCATGGGAGATAGTTACATACAAAAGCACTCAAACATGTCTCCCTTTCAACTTACATTACAAAGAAAACCAGTGGCAAAACATGCTAAGCCTTATAATACCTTAATATGATGCTATAAATATGAAGTTGGTTAGAAACTGCTGTCATTCTTTGGTGGCATCAGATAAATTTTTTAAATAATATATAAGAGAACATACCTTTTCAGTGATTTTATTTCAGGGGACCTTGATCCTTATGGCTTTGACATCCTGGGACAGAATGCGTGATAGAGAGTCCTTCCCCAGAAGCCCTAGGCTCATACACATTAGGCCGTTTCTATTTGTATCATCTACAATTTCTTTCATCAGTGTTTTGTAGTTCTCCTTGTAAAGATCTTTCCCCTTCTTTGTTAAATGTATTGCCAGATATTTTATTATTATCCTAATCAAAAGTACTCAAATTTTAGATTGCTCCACGTTCAGCATCACAGCATTAATCAGACCACTGACCTTGGGCCATATGTGATATTTTTTATGGCCATTCCATGCATTCTATATAGTAGTCACCACTGCGTTCAAGATAAAGGATCAGAAAAGCTCAAAAGGGAATGCTTAAAGTGAGGCATTTATCATTTCTGAAAAAGTTCTTAACACAGACTTAGAGCATCCTAAAAGAAGGATATCAATCATTGCACTGGATTTAAAAGTAAAAGCTCAGAGAATTGTTCCACTATATATTCTATATGAAGGCTTGATATCTGTGGAAATTATCTTGTGACTTCAAAGTTAATTGCTAACATTCTTCAAAATTACTGCAATTATGAATATAGTTATGAATAACTTGCATATAGCTATCATGTTATACATCTCAAATAACCAAAAACTGAAGCTCTAATTTTTTCTTCGTCATTTGTTTGGTTTCTAAAGTTGTGATATAATGTTGAATACTGGGCTGTTTTCTTTAATTCAATATTCTTAATATATTTTATTTCATTAGTATCAGCCACTAAAATATTAAATATTAACTGTCACAAATCCTTTGCATTTATAAAATATATTATTTTGAAGCCTGTGTGTAAATACTATATTTCTTCATTCTATTAATAACTTATGATGTTATGTATTGTTTCCATTTTGCAGATTAAAAAAAAAAACACACTGAAAAGATAAGCTGTACTCGTAAGGGAAAATAATCCTAGACCATTGATAATAGTTTTAGTATTTTTTTTTCCATTGGAAAAAAAGTCATAGACCCAAACAGAGACACAAAAGATAGAGTCTTCAAGATACTAACAAGACTTCTAAAGAAATAAAATAATAACATAAATGAGAGTTGAGAACCACATCAAGAACTCAATCTCATTTACAATTGCCACTGAAAAAATATCGAGAGGAACTCTCAGAATTACACAAATACATGGAAATGAAATAACTCACTCTCGAATGACTTTTGGATAAACAAGGCAATTGAAGCAAAATTTTTTTTAAAAAAGGAAATGAGGCCGGGTGCGGTGGCTCACGCCTGTAATCCCAGCACTTTGGGAGGCCGAGGCAGGTGGATCACGAGGTCAGGAGATCGAGACCATCCTGGCTAACATGGTGAAACGCTGTCTCTACTAAAAATAGAAAAAATTAGCCGGGCACAGTGGGGGGCGCCTGTAGTCCCAGGTACTCAGGAGGCTGAGGCAGGAGAATGGCGTGAACCCGGGAGGCAGAGCTTGCCGTGAGCCGAGATCGCGCCACTGCACTCCAGCCTGGGCGACAGAGTGGGTCTAAGTCTCAAAAAAAAAAAAAAAAAGAAAAAAAAAAAAAGGAAATGAATGAAAATGGATACACAACATACTGAAACCTCTGGGATACAGAAAAAGCAGTACCAACAGGAAAGTTTATAGTGTTAAATGCCTACATCAATAAGATAGAAAGTTCTCAAGTTAACAACCTATCATCATACCTCAAGGAACTAGAAAAACAAAAACAAACTAAACCTAATGCTAGCAGAAGAATATAAATAACAAAGATCAGAACATAGCATTACTATTATTGATCACTGGGGATTGGAAAATAACAGATGAAGCCTAGCTACTCTATAAAATAGATCTCTGTCTTCTCAAATGATACCAATAAGCCATAATTTGCTAGCAAAATTCTCTCACAAAGATTCTGTATATAACTCAGTCTCAAGAAGATCTTTCACACATGTATCATTTCATCTTTATTCTGCATTTTTCTGGCTAATTCTTAGCTGTGCGCTTTTCCCAGATGTTGTGATATGAGATGAAATGTTAAACGTATTTCATAAGAAGATCGACGGTGCTGAATACACCTGCATAATTCATACTGTCCTGTATTACATATGATGGCAAGACACACTGACTTCATTTTTTAAATAGAAGAAACAATCCTTGAGATAATTTACCTTGAACAACTCATTTTACAAAATGGTACCAGTTTGCTCCCTGACATTGCTGTTAACTGGCAGAGATGGAGATAGAATACAAGTCTTTTGGCTTGAAGAATTAACATGCCCTGGATTTTGCTTAGGGTTTTGCCCCACCCAAAAATCATCATTTGATTCATTAACCCATCTACTCACAGGGTTTATTTGGAGAAGAGGTCCTTGTTCCCTTTACAAAGGCCTATTCATTATCTAGACCTGAAATTCCATTCTCTTTCAACAATTCAGTAAAATCTTACTTTCTAAATTTACTTTTTTTGTCATCCAAACCATATTAACTCAAATCCAGTCTTTTTCTTGAGCCTGCTGTCTTCAGTATTTTTAAATCATATTTTATTGGTTCCTCAGTTTTCCAGGTTTCTATACATTCTCCTTTGCGTTGTGGTATGTCTCCTGATTAGTATCTGCACCTGGTCTTGTCTTTTTCTTTTCACTCATAAACCTTAATTAGACTGATTTTAAACACAAATTTCATTGAAATCATCTCCTGTTCTTAATAGAAAAAGGTCAATTTTTCTCTACTTTCGTTTTCTAGGCCTCCATCATCTGATTTTATTCTCTTCTCTCTTTACTTCTTAATTTAGTATTTCCTACTTTATACTCATCTCCTCACCCTTTCCAGAAGTTGCTATGCTCATTTTTAAGTTCATACTGTCTACTCTACTTTGGCTGTTTTTCTAGGTTCCTCCAATTCAATTCTTTGTTGATATCACTGTTTAAAATTCCATGGAACCTCCATCGAAGTATAAAACTACTCATTCTCTGAAATCTAGGAAAATGTGTATGTTTCTTTTATAAGAGTAAAGCACAGTGTTAGAGCATGGGCTTTAGAATCACATAGATGTGGACTCTGGTCTTGGCTTCAATGCTTATCATCCACGTAAACTTGGACTCTGAAGCAAAGTCTCCTTATTTTTGAATTGATGATGACGGCGCTTACGTTATGTCTTTGCGTTCAATATTAAATGAGGTTAGCATCAAGGATCTACCACAAAATGTGCCAGAGTTACCCTGCACAAATGATAGCTACTGCTTCTCTCCCATTTATGTTATTATTCATTTCAATTAGTATGAAGTATATATTTTATTTCTTTAGCTATCTTGTTAGTATCTCAAAGGGCGCTATCTTTTGTGTCTCTATTTGGGTCTATGACTTTCTTTCCAATGGAAAAAAAATAATAAAACTACTATCAAAGGGTCTAGGATTATTTTCTCTTGTGAGTTTGTGTAAGCAGCTTATCTTTTCAGTGTGTGTTTTTTTATCTGTAAAGTGGAAACAATACATACCCCATAAGTTATTAAGAGAATTAAGAAATATATTTACATGCAGGCTTCAAAATAATATGTTTCATAAATGCAAAGGATTTGTGAGTTAATATTTAATATTTTAATGGTTAATAGTAATGAAAATAAATATATTAAGAATATTGAATTAAAGGAAAGAACCCAATATTCAACATTATATCACAATTTTAGAAACCAAACAAATGACAAATAAAAAATTAGAGCCTCAGTTTTTGGCTATCTGAGATGTATAACATGATAGCTATATGCAAATTATTTATAATTGTATTCATAATTGCAGTAATACCGAATAATGTTAGTGGTTAATTTTGAAGTCACAAGATAATTTCCACAGATATCAAGTCTTCATACAGAATATATAGTGGAACAATTCTCTGAGCTTTCACTTTTAAATCCAGTGCAATGATTGATACCCTTCTTTTAGGATGCTTCTCACCTGCTCTAAGTCTGTGTTAAGAACTTTTTCAGAAATGATAAATGCCTCACTTTAAGCATTCCCTTTTGAGCTTTTCTGATCCTTTATCTTGAATGCAGTGGTGACTACTATATGGAATGCATGGAATGGCCATAAAAAATATCACATATGGCCCAAGGTCAGTTGTCTGATTAAGGTTGTGATGTGGAAGGTGGAGCAATCTAAAATTTGAGTACGTTTGATTAGGATAATAACCTTTAAGGCAATCAAAGAGGAAATGGTATGAAGATTCTGCCTTTCTACAAATATTTTTTGAGCTCCTACTGATGTTCATTACTATTCTTGGTGCTGGGAATTTAGTGGTGAAAACCACAGAGTTCTTACCTTTATGGCACTATTATTCGAGTTAGTGAAATGCAAAACAAACAACTGAATCAAGAAATGTACAATACCATGTCAGGTATTCTGAGAAAAAAGAGCAGAGGAAAGAAGCTGTAGAATGCAGAGGGCAATAAATTGGGGTGCCCTTCTAGAAGGCACTCTCAGGGAAGGACTCTTGGAGAAGGTGCCATTTGAAACCATTTGCAGCAAAGTGAGGGACCCAGACATACAAGACTGGAAAGAACATTGAAGGCAAAGGAGTCAGAAATTTCCAAGTCAACAAGTGAGATTTCAGGAATTTTTGAAGAATATACAGTACTTGGTATAGTCTTTCTCGTTGAAATGCATAGTGCATCTGTTTCCTTCACTGAACCTGACTACTTAACTGACAGTGTAGTTATTAAAGAACTGATTTGAGATACATTTTGAGAGTCAGGCCAAAGTCAGATGAGTTGTATCTGGAGTGTGAGGAAAAGAAGGGCTAAGGATAACTCATGGGTTTTTGGTTCTAGCAACTCGATGAATAATAGAACCATTTACCAGATGTTGAGACTAAGGAGTTTCCTGGTAAGTTAAAATGCTTATTTAATTTTAAATAGAGATGTGGAGCATGCAGTGAAATATATGGGTCTAGAGAGCACTGAAGACTTTTGGAAACTCTTAAATCTCTAATCTTTTAAAGATAAATGAACTAGATAAATAATGAATTATGAAATAAATTATCTAGACAAATAACTTTTTGAAATGAAGAAAGTTTCATTGCAGTGGTCTGGTTTTCAATAGGATTTTCTGGATGGTGTCTATTGTTAGTTTAGCAGCAAGAAGAAGAAGAGCTAGAGGTGTGAGCTATTAAATACAATTGCTTTAAAGTATTGTGCCTGAAGAAGCATGGCTGGCAATACACTCAAAGCTTCTAGCAAACATTTTTTTAGAAATAATTTACCTTACTTCTGTGGATCCAAATGCTGCATTTGTATTGTACTTGCTTTTATAACTAAATTGCAGAATATCCTTTAGCTTTTAAACTGCCTCACATCTTCTAATTTCTTAATTTTTTTTTGTAATTTAATAACCAGTACTCAAAAAGAAATAGAAAACGGCCCATGTAGCAGTCGAGGTTCAATACAAGACAGTGAAAACCACTTTATTTGGTTTGAGCCAAAAGAGATTTAATATGGAAAATTGTATTTCTACACAATTGTGTAAAAGGATGGAAGAGATACAGGCTCTAGGTTGAGCTTAAAGAAATTATTTCCAGAAGAGATAGTACTTTCTATGATCCAGGGATCATTCTACATGTTTTTACACATATAAATTCTCACTAGGCATTTTTTCCTAGTCACTTACCTACCATCACACAAGTAGTAAGTGGCAGAGCTGGCATTTGAACACAGGCAATGCAACTTCTAAATTCATATTCCTAACCATTGTGCTTTTCTGTTGCTGTAGGTACTGACCTAGCAATAGTAAGTGGTTATTTCTGCCAAGACCAAGGATTTAGAAAATTAGTAAGTAGCTGCCCAAACTGCTGGGTCTATGATCACACTATTTCAACTCCTTCCATGCTGGCAAAATGAATGTTCTGTGCCTCAAAAAAATGGGTCCAGATATTGGGACTTCTGATACTGCAGCCAATAAAAAGAGAAACAGCAGAGGTGGAACCTGGCTGGACCTCATTTCAGTTATTGTAGACGTTGGTTCACCTAGTGAAAGCTTCATCAGTTGTGGTACTGTTGAAATAAAATAAAATGGAGATCAGGCCTGAGTGTTCCCCAAGCAGACAAAATCAGGTAGGCCACATAATAAAAACTTAGCGTTTTTTTGTTTGTTTTTTTTTGAAACGGTGTCTGGCTCTGTCGCCCAGGCTGGAGTGCAGTGGCGCGATCTCGGCTCACTGCAAGCTCCGCCTCCCGGGTTCATGCCACTCTCCTGCCTCAGCCTCTGGAGTAGCTGGGAATAGAGGCGCCCGCCACCACGCCCAGATAATTTTTCTATTTTTAGTAGAGACGAGGTTTCACCGTGTTAGCCAGGATTGTCTCAATCTCTTGACTTTGTGATCCGCCCGCCTTGGCCTCCCAAAGTGCTGGGATTACGGGTGTGAGCCACAGTGCCCGGCCAAACTTAGCGTATTTTTAAAAATGTAAGTGAAACTTAGGTTATTCCTTGTAAATGCTTCTGAAATCGTAAATGAAGCTTACATTGCCTTCTAGAAATTGTGTAAGATAATCACGTTTAACCAGTCCTCTACCATCTGGAAACCTCTCTTGTGATATCCAATCATTATAAAGGTTTCAAACTTCCTTATTTTGATTGATGAGCCATCCTATAACTGCTGAGTTAAATTTCTCACCTTTTTTCGGATTGAGTCTCCTAGGTTGCAATCTGTACTTTCTTTTCTATGTGACTATAAACTAAAAATTTGTGTAACTCGAACTGATTTTATTTTGACAGAGCCCAAACTGAAGTGTAATGTGACCTTCAGCTTTCCAACCTCTTGATTTGTAACTACAGGGGTCATGAATATGGTACATGCCAGGGCTAATATTGTGTGGATAAGGTGAGCCTGAAGTTGAGGACAACAGATAGCAATGTTCACAAGCAAAGGGCCAACTTTATGTTTACAAATGAACTACAATTACAAATGGTTCTACATTTTCTGTGATGCCAGAATAATTGATGTCACCTGGGCAGATGACATAATATGCAAAAACTTGTCATCTTCTGAGTATTTCAATAACCAGTTTAGATTCACAGCAAAATTGAGAGAAAGATACAGAGATTTCCCATATAGCCCCTGCTCCTGCACAGATATAGAATTTTTGAGTCTCCTTTTTCTGGTTGTATTATATGTGTATATAAAATAAGCCACTGTCCTCACAGGTTACCCTTTGCTTCTCCTGGAATAATTCTGGCTTCTAATTTACAGCAAACACAAAGATATGTATATGGAAAATGGTCATACAAGTCAAGATCTACTGCGTATTCTATATTGCAATTTTTTTTAAATATAGAGAATCATTACAGAAAATCAAGTAAAGTTAAGACTAACTGCTTTAGACTGTATTTATATAGTCTCTCTTGAGTTTTAATCTAAAGGGATATGAACTCTTGGCTTGAAAGTTTAGATCTGGTAATGGTGTACTGTGCAATTTTAAGCATGTGACTTCTTTTTTTTCTCTCTGAGTCTCAGTTTCCTCAATCATGGGAGGAAAATAACAATAGTCATGCCCCCAGAAATACAGAAAATTGTAATAAGTGCTGAAAAAATATTTTTAGGAAATAGGGAATAGTAAGAGTGAGCCAGCTTGCCTTCAAATCCCAGACCCAACACTTTTGAGTTCTGTGACCTTGAGTAAGTCATTAAAATGCTCTAACCCTGTATTTTCTCATTTTTCAAATAGGGAGTTTAAAAGTAGAAATTTAATTTGCTGAGAATAATGGCTTCCACCTCCATCCATGTCCCTGCAAAAGACATGTTCTCATTCCTTCTTATGGCTGCATAGTATTCCATAGTGTATATATGTACCACATTTTCTTTATCCAGTCTATCATTGATGGGCAGTTGAGTTGATTCCATGTCTTTGCTATTGCGAATAGTGCATGCTGCAAACCACCATGGCACACGTTTGCCTATGTAACAAACCTGCACATCCTGCACATGTGTCCTGGAACTTAAAATAATGCTTAAAAAAAGTAGAAATTTAACTGGGTTCTTGTAAGATTAAGTGAAACCATCAAGAAATGTGCTGGATCTTGAGACTTCCTATAAATTACTCAATAAATGTCAATTATTAATAGATTCCATTAAAGTTACACACAGACTTTTGTCATTTCACTGCAGTTCCAGTGCTTATAATTGTATATGATCTCAATATAATACTTTGTGAAATCCACCAACTTTACAATCTGCCTTTAGCTCGTTATTAAGCAATGGGCTCCTGAACTATAGCTCTATTTTTTTTTTTAATCCGGTAAACTTGAATTGGACTTAATTTCATTTACTTGTTTGGCTCTCTCTCTCTCTCTTTTTTTTTTTTTTTTTTTTTTTGAGATGGAGTTCCATTCTCATTGCCCAGGCTGGAGTCCGATGGCGCAATCTTGGCTGACTGCAACCTCCGCCTCCCGGATTCAAGTGATTCTCCTGCCTCAGCCTCTCAAGTAGCTAGGATTACAGGTGCCCAGCCACCATGCCTGGCTAATTTTTTGTATTTTTAGTAGAGGGGATTTTTCACCATGTTGGCCAGGCTGGTCTCGAACTCCTGACCTCAGGTGATTCACCTGCCTCGGCCTCCCAAAGTGCTGGGATTACAGGAGTGAGCCACTGCACCTGGCTCTCTTAAAAAGGTACATTTTGCAATATCTATTAGTAAAACAAAAGAGAGACATTGCATTTGTAGAATCCTTACTTAGTTGAGAGATAGAAGAAAAATACAGGAATAAAGAAATGTTGCTTTACAAAAGCCATTTCCATGGTGTTTAGTTTCTAATGGCAGAAGTCATGAAGGGGAGACTTTTAAACAAATATTGTACTAATTAGGCCAAAATAGTCTCAGAAGCTTGACTTCAGCCTACCCTGATGCAGTATTTGTGATGCTGAACAGAATTTTAATATTTATCTGTCTCTCATGGTAAAAATGTACCCTCATATAGCATTAGATAATCCTCCAGTATTAAATATATCTAATTGAAAACTAGAAATAGGCTGGGCATGGTGCCCAGCACTTTAAGAGGTTGAGGCGGGGGGATTTCTTGAGGCCAGGAGTTCAAGACCAGGCTGGGCAACATATTGAGACCTCATCTCTACAAAAAATTAAGAAGTTAGCTGGGCATGATGTCTTGTACCTGTAGTTCTAGCTATTTGGGAAGCTGAGGTGGGAGAATCTCTTGAACCAAAAGTTAAAGGCTGCAGTTAGCTGACATTGCTCCACTGTCTCCAGCCTGGGTGACAGAGCAAGACTCTGTCTCTAAAACAAACAAAAAAACAAACAAAACTAGAAATAAATCATTGCTTCCAGTTCTGCAAAGAAGATAAATTTGTACAAGCACTGATATGTTTGTTAGGCCTCAAATATTCCCTAAATAGTGATCATTACTCAGACTCTGAAATGGTTAACCTAACACACACACACTATGACATCTGAAAAATGAACTGAATATTCACAGAGCCAGTGTTTTACTTATTGCTGCATAAAAGGTATTCATATTACATGGACACCAGCTTTCTATTTGTATTAATTTAAAAATAAAAGTAAATAAAGCATGACAGATATGTTAGACATTGAAATAGATAACGGTGTGCATCAAAGTATAGAGAATATTATCAGTAATATTAATCTCATTTAGTTATTTGTAGCAGTGGATTCTGTGTCACCAGTTGGAAGGCTCTTTATCAGTCTGTTAATATTCCGTTCATGATTTCATTTTCACACAGGTACTTGTAAGCTATGAAAACCTAGACTAAGAAATCAGAATAACTTCAAATTACTGGGGCAGTTAATTCAATTCTAGAAGTCCTTAAGCTGTTCATTAATGCTGCAGCCAGAAACTGGAATGTTTAATATATTACTTTTTATAGAAAATAAATTTTTCTCTCTGTGGAACTGTATTACAGATAGTACTGCTGAGTTGATTTAAAGTACAAAAAGAGATCCTGAATGGTGAGTAAAATTCTCTCTCTCTCTTTTCTACTTCAGGGAGAAAAGATCATAAAGGCTCAAAATGAGTGAATTAACAGCTCAATTTCCTGGAAGAAAATCAGTAGTTTTATTTCCATTCTCTTGTTCTAGATCAGAAGTGGACAAATGCCATTTACTCTGGGAAATGAATAAGAAGGGGCTTCTTTGTTGGTAAATCCTAGTTATTTGTGGGATTTTTGAACCTTTCTTATGTTAACATATGAGAGGGATTGATAGTTCATGTTAAAACAACCTCCGGACTGCACAGGGATAATATAGGAGCTGTTTACCATCTGTGGATGTTCAAATGTAAGGTCCTATCTGGAGAGTACAGGCTAGTAGCACATGGTGGGCCTTTCCGTTTCAAAGGTGGTAAATCATTGTGAACTCTTGTCATTTGAAATTTCACCTATGATTTTATGAACTTAATCCTATTTTATATATTATAATTAAATAGTCATTAAACCATCTTCTTTTGCTGAGGACAGTGATGTAATTTCAGGGCAAGTGTTTACCAGTGTAAGGCTATGAATTGATTGGTTATAAGTGAATATAACCTTTCTTCTTCCTTAACACTCCTCTGTAACCACAAAACAAAGACTGGACTAGAATAAGTTTGTTATATGATACATAAGTTCTCTGAAGACTATCTGGAATGCTGTCTTTTCTTCTCCCTTTGGGATGTGCTCGCCACAGAACAACCAAAATTATCTTGTAACAACATGACCACTTTACAATTATTTTTCACTCAAAACCCTTGAAAAAATCTTTATTACACTTAGAAAAAATTTTTATTTTCTTACCAGGTCCTAAATGTAGGTAAAATATTTAAAATCTGTCTCTGCTTAGCAATTAACCCTTATGTTATCTTTGTCCCATTTACTCAGCATTCTCTTGCAACACCATCTTCCTTCTGTTCTTGGAATATGCTACTCTCTTTGCTCACTGCAGGATATTTGTACATGCCATTCCCTCTACTTTTCCCTACTCTTCACATATTTATGTCTTTTCTTATCCCTCAGATTTTAATTGATGCATCACCTCCTTTGATGAGATCTACCTGAAATTCTATCTTAGATTTGGTTTATTTCATGGCATTTTTCACAACTTACAACAATTTTATTCAATTGTTTGATGGCTTCTTTATGGTATGATTCCACCCTTCCATAGAGTCGAAACACCAATGATTCAAGAATATTGCCAATCTTGTTCACCAAGAACAAAGTCTAGTACATAGAAGTCAGTAAACAAAACTGGATTTGTCCTCCTTATTCCTTACTTTTCATGCTACTTTTCATTATTAGAAGTAATTCCTTTTGTAGGGATTGAGGTTGGAGACTTTGGTAATGCTACCAGTTTGTTGGCTACAGTAAATGAAATGACAAAATATCTGAGTGGTTTCAGGCATGGGTTTATAACAAATGCTGAAGGGCTCAACTAGTAGAACACATTTAACTGTAGAGGGCAGTGCTGTCTAATGTCCTGTATGGCAATCCCATGATTCGTAAACTAATGCTGTTTATTTCACATTCGATGTCCTTTGATGGTTGCTCTAAAATTCTTTCATTACTGTTTTAGCAATGTGTTATGCAATTACACTTTAGAAATGACACTTCTTATAAGAAATATCAGAGTTTTAGCCACGGATGCATCAGAGTGTTTCTTAAATTAACTGAATGGCCTTTTGGAAATGATTTTTTTTGAAAAATTGTGGATACTTTCATTTGGTTCTAACTTCTGATTTCACTTCCTTTAATCTCTCCTTTAAAAAATGCTTTTGGGATTTAATCAGACTTAGCAGTAAATAATGCAACTGCCAACCAGCCTCACTAATTTTTAGAAGGCTAAAATAGATTTTTAATCTCAAAGAGCTTTCTCTCATGCTCTTGCCTACAAATTTTCTGGCCTCTTATCTTCCTTAATCCATTCATACTGTATAACACTCTGCCAGATTAATCTTCAGAGCATATCTCTGGTGCTGCCACTCTTTTCTGAACAATCTGTAAAGATGCCTGATTGCTTAATTAGAATTACTTAGTTTTTAAGACCCTCCTAATTTTGTTTGATATCACCTGTCCCACCTTATTCTAAATGCTTCCCTATTAATTTGAAAGAACTCCAAACCTACCCATCAATGTCCACCTCCCAGGTCTTTGCTTCTGCTCTTACCAGCCAGTCAAGCCTGCATTAGGGAGAGACCCTCTAAAAATCTGGCAGAGAACTAACAGGTCTGGATTTCTACCACATCCTTGGCCTCAGATTTACTCTTTGCATATTGGCAAAATCTGCTTTTACTTTCATGACCCCTACTATTGAACAAATTTTCTGAGATGAGGAGAGAAAGGTTTGCTTCTCAGAGAAGTGACCAGAGAAAAGAGATGCTAAACGTCAGGGAGGAAAGGAGCAACTGTAAGAAAAATGGGTTGTCTTTTGCTACTTTTTTCAATATTTGATGCTAATTGTTTTAGTAATTAACTTTTTTGTCTTCTCCTACCCTTAAAAATATGTAATGTGTTGTTAGCCTCGTATGTCACATCTATTCATGTGGGATATTCAGAAAATATTGCTACCTTTTCAAGATGAATTTGTATTACAGCTCCAGTGAAACTGGAAAATCCAAATTTTTATTTCCAATAACAGAACATGGTGTGTTAATGACAAATTAAAAATGAGTTTTTCTTTCTTGCTTTCCTTTTCTCTTCTTCTCTCTTCCTTTAGACAGGATATGTTTTCTCCTTATTAGTGAATCACACCATTAAGCAGTTATATATATGAAAGAAAACATAAGATAGTGTAAGATAACTCAAATACATTATTTTTGTATTCTATCATCTCTCTCTCTCTATCTATCATCTATCTACTATCATCATCATCATCATTATTTAAACACACATTAGAATAACAATGCATGGTTAAAAATTTTATTAAAAGATACACAGAGAAATATTCCTTTCCTTAGTTTGTGGATTTTTGAGGTACAGTTAGACTTAACTCTTCATTTCAAGAAAATGAAATTATTCAGCCATGTTTGATTCTAGAACATTAATTTTTTCATTTTCACTTTTAAAATTTTAATCCATTTGGAAGTTACCTTAGTTTAAGATGTGTGGTATAGACCTGCCTTTTCTTTGTCCAGATGGCTAGTAAGTTGTCCCTCTGCAGAGTTTTCTAGTCTAGAGATTCTCATGACGTTCATGAGTATTAAATGAACTCTTAAAATTTCAGCAAATTTTTGCATTACTATGCATTTATCTTAGAGGGACAGGAGACTCACAAAAATAATTCTGGGGTCTGAGAATACCAGTTTCATCTTCATTACTATATTTAAAAATAGTTGTTGCTTTCTTCTATATTTTTCCAAAGGATTTTATGCATATACAAGTAAATATCAACAGATTTTTAATTTTTTCTATCTTTTCACACATAGTATTGTATTTTTCATTTGACAGTATATTATATGTTGGATGTCTTTTTATAACAGTATAAAAAGATTTTTTGTTCTTATTTATAGCTGAGCAGTATTCCATAATATGGTTGTAACTCAATTTATTCAGCAAATTCCTACTTAGGGACATTTAGGTGTTTTCTAGTCTTTTACTGGAAACAGTAACAAACTATGCTTCAATAAACAAAAATTTGCAAAAAATACTTAATATAGTTTCAACTATATCTGCAGGCTAATTTTCACTCTTAAATACTGGATAGTTTTATAAGTTTTCTAACACTACTGTAACAAATTACCACAAATGTAGCTTCTTAAAATAAAGCTGATTATATCAGAAAAGTTCCTTTTGCAATGTAACATATTTACAGAATCTGGAGAATATGGCAGGCACTTCACTTAAGAGCCATTCTGCCTACCATGCTAGAATGGCCCTTAATATGTGTAGAGTTGAATATATTTCTAAATTTATTTTTTGATATTTATCTTTTTTAGAGTCAAATTTGTTACTCCTTTTTAGTTTGTGGATTTTTGAGGTACAGTTAGACTCAACTCTTCATTTCAAGAAAATGAAATTACTCAGCCATGTTTGATTCTAGAACATTAATTTTTCCATTTTCACCTTTAAAATTTTAATCCATTTGGAAGTTACCTTAGTTTAAGATGTGTGGTACAGACCTGCCTTTTCTTTGTCCAGATGGCTAGTAAATTGTCCTTCTGCAGTTTTCTAATCTAGAGACTCTCGTAACATCCATGAGTGTTAAATGAACCCTTAAAATTTCAGCAAATTTTTGCATTACTGTGCATTTGTCTTAGAGGGACAGGAGACTCACAAAATAATTTTCATATTATAGAAATAATACTAGATGATTTACAAAACTGGGGTGCCTGACTTTTGCATGATGTAGGCTGAGTCTCTGAGTTTGAGAATTTTCACCTCTAAGATGAGAATGGTATGATTTCTAAAATTCTTTCCCATTATAGAAATATGAGCTCCACCACTAATTTTTTATAAATTGTGTAAATCTTTAAAATAAATCTTTCCTTAAACCAAATAGATATAATGGAGAAATGGCATAGAAGATTGTGTATACTGGCAAAAATAGAGGATTCTCTAGTTACAAGCCAAGTTTTTAATTATATTACATTTCAATAATTAAAACATTCACTTTCGGTCAAAATTTCTTCAAATAGCAAAATGCATTTTGACAGCTGTAGCTGAATTGACAAAAAATCCCCACAAATTTAACCAAAAACCTGCCGTGAATTTGCTATTATTATTAGTGATTGTGAAGCATTTTTAACACGTTGACCACGTGGTATTATAAAGTTAATACGGGCAGAGCTTTCAATTCTTTAAACTGTATCTTACTATTTCCAAAGTAAAAGAAGTATGCTGACAATAGCTAGCAGTTTGATAAGAGCAGGTCACTATAACAGTTGAACCATCTATGTCAAAAGAGATTCAATACAAGCCATTTTGGATAAAAGTGAGATATGTTATAAATCCCAAGGATTCCAGCTGTTTAATTTGAAGTCTTTGGGGAGTAATTTAATGAATAGTTTTACTTTTCTTGGACTTCATGTAGAGCTGAATTTAAAGACAACGTAGGAAAGAATAAAAGTTAATACATTTTGAGCCTTTTCAGTATAGTAGTTTACTTAGTGCATTGTTAATACTGACATATTCTAAAGTTGCCAAGTCATATTGCTCATAAATCACACACTTATTTAAGCCATTAATAAAAATACCTGTCATGTGCTAAGAGAAACAGTAACAGGATTAAAAATCTATACATATTTTTTGTACCAACTAATATTTCTTTTATTTTCTGTAATTTTACATTAACATAGGGAGTCATTGTCATTAATTAATTAGTTGTGGGTGCTCTTATGTTTCTGGAAGACTGTAATGAAAAATGACAACCACAACTGAAAAAGATATATTTCAATCGGTTATTTGAATGTGACTACTGAAGAGAAAGTAAAATAGGAAGATTGAGACTATCGAATGTACTCTGAAGTGTTTTGATTCTGGATAAAACAGAGTAAGTACACTATCATGTCTCTCTCACAGAATACCATTATAAAACCCAGACAGAATTTATGGTATGAGTATTTCAGCTCTCTGAAACAAAAAATTGAGGGCTAAAAATATAAAGGCTGGGCACAGTGGCTTACACTTGTAATCCTAGCACTTAGAGAGGCCCAAGAGGATGGATTGCTTGAGCCCAGGAGTTGGAGACCAGCCTGGGCAACATAGCGAGACCCCATCTCAAAAAAAAGAAAAATAAATAAAATAAAAATATCACATTCATTATGTCCAGAATAGCATCTAAAATTACTCACCTTAAAAGGAATCAGGTAAATATCAGCTCACATAGGAAAAGACAATAAGCAAATGCCTTTGCCTAGAAGACATAGATAGTGGAATTATCCGACAAAGATTTTAAGCAGCTATTAAATAAATACTTCAATAAGTAATTGTGAAAATATTGAATAAAAAGATAGGAAATATCAGTAAATAAATAGAAGATACAAACAAAACAAACTTTAAAAATAAGAAATAAAATGACAACAAAAATTACATTCACTAACAAAATAGCCATGATAGAGGAGTCAGTGAATTTGAAGATGGCTCAACTACTATTTTAGCTTGTGCTTCTACAACAAAATACCATAGACTGGGTGGCTTAAACAACAGAAATGTGCTTATCATAGTTCTGGAGGCTGAGAAGCCCACAATTAAGGCACCAGCAGATTTAGTTCTTGATGAGTCCTGTCTTCCTGGCTTGCAGGCAGCACCTTCTTACTTTGTCTTCACATGCTGGAGATACAGAAAGAGAGCCAGCTGTCTGGTATCTTCTTATAAGAACACTAATCCCATGATGGGGACTCAACACTTGTGACCTCCTCTGAACCTAATCACCACCAGAAGGGCCCACTTCTTAATTTCATTACGTCACATCAAGAGTTAGGTCTTCAACATGTGTATTTGAGGAGGGTGAAAACACAAACATTCATCTATAACAATAGCATTATTTAATCTGAATATTAGTAAGAAAAACTACAGGAGAAGCTAACAAAGCTCAGGGATACATGGGACAAAGAATGTCTAACATTCATATTATTAAAGGGAGACATGAGAGAAAAAAGCATGCAGTGCTGGGGCAATATTTGAAGAAATAATGACTGAAAACATTACAAGTTTGATGAAGGACATAAATCTATAGATTTAAGAAGCTTAGCATACCCCCAACAGAATGATGCTAAAGAAATTCATGTTCAGGTACATAACAATAAAAAGACTTATGACAAATGGCACACGTGTGTGCATGCACACGTGCGTGCGCACACACACACACACACACAAACACACGAATCTTGAAAGTGGCAAGAGAAAGCCAATGCATTACTTGTAGGAGACAAAATTCAGCTGGCATGACTGAGAATTCCATGGAGGCCAGAAGGAAATGTTACACTCCTAAAATGCTGAAGAAAACAACTGTCAATTCACAATTCTGTGTCCAGTGGAAATATTAATCATAAATAAAGATGACATAGACATTATCAGAGGAAGAAAAACCAAGAAAATTAATTGTCAGCTGACCTACTCTAAAAGTTTCTTTAAAGGCAGTTCCTAGGACATAAGGCAAATATTGGCTGCGCACAGTGGCTCATGCCTGTAATCCCAGCACTTTGGGAGGTTAAGGCAGGTGGATTTCCTGAGTCCAGGAGTTTAAGACTAACTTGGGCAACATGGTGAAACATTGTTTCTAGAAAAAATACAAAAATTAGTCAGGCATGGTGGAGTGCACCTGTAGTCCCAGACACTTGGGAGGCTGAGGTGGGAGGATGCCTTGAGCTGAGGAGTTTGAGGCTGTAGTAAGCCATTTTCACACTGCTGCACTGTAAACTGGGCAACAGAGTGAGAACTTATCTTCAAAAAAAAGGTGGGGTGGAGCAGGGGGAATAGCAGAAGGAAACTCAGAACGTGAAGAATAAAGGAATAGCATCAGAAGTGAAAGCTATCTCAGTAATAATTTCTTCTTCTTTGAGTTGTTTAAAATATATTTTGTAGGTGAAAGCAAAAATAATATTGTTTGATTTTCAGTGTATGTAGATGTAATATAGAAGTCAACTGCAAGAATAAGAGGGAAAGGGGTATGGGACCTACATAGTGGTGAGGTTTCTACAATTCACTTGAAGTGGTAAAATATTTATTCTAAGTTGACTGTTAGCTAATGCAAAGGCAAATTAAAACCACAATGAGACATCATCTCACACCAGTCCTAATGACTATTATTAAAAAGTCAAAAACTAACAGATATTGGTGAAGATATGTAGAAAAGGAAACACTTCCATACTCTTGGTGAAAATGTAAATTAGTAAAACATCCAAGAAAAACAGTATAGAGATTTCTCAATGAATTAAAAACAGAACTACCATTTGATTTAGCAATCCCACTACTGGACATCTGCCCAAAGGAAAAGAAATCATTTCATCAAAAAGATGTCTGCACTCATATGCTTAATGCATCACTATTCACAAAAGCAAAGATATGGAATCTACCTGTGTTGATCAAGGGATGATTACATAAATAAAATATACACACAGAATGGAATATTATTCAGTCAAAAAAAAGAATGAAATTATGTGTTTTGTGAAAACAGGAATGGAAATGAGGCTATTATCTTTAGCGGAACAACTCTGAAACAGAAAGTCAAATATTGCATGTTTTCCCCTAAAATAGGGAGCTAAATAATGTGTACACATGAGCACAGAATCTGGAATAAAAGATACTGGACACTTAGAAGGGTGGAGGTGGCATGTGTAGGGAAGGGGGTTGAGGGGTGAGGAATTACTTGATGGGTACAATGTACATTTTTTAGGCGATGGTTGCGGTAGAAGCCCAGACTTCACCACCATGCAATATATCCATGTAACAAAACTGCACTTGCACCCCTTAAATTTATACAAATAAAAATGTAATAATAATGATAGATACCATATACTGAAAAAAATGACCAATTCACCAAGAATATTAAAACAATTCTAGCCTATAACTAACACCACAGGCTTAAAATACATTAAACCAAACTGACAGAAAACCAAAAGGAGAAATAGAGAAATTTACAATTATGGTTGGAGACTTTAATATGGCTCTGTCAGCAATAGATAGAACTAGTATACTGAAAATCAGAAAGGATGTCGAAGATCTTAACAACACCATCGATTGACTGGATCTACTTAACATTTATAGGACACTCTGCTCCCAAGCAGTAGAATACATATTCTTTTCAAGCACACATAGAACTTGAAGATAGACCATATCCTCGAAGATATGACCATATCCTTGAAGATAGACCATATCCTTGAAGCTATGAAGACAGAACAAGATGGACCATATCTTTGTTCATAAATTAATCCTACACAAATTAAACTTGAAGCAACTGAAATCATTTAAAGTATATTCTGTGACCATAATAAAATTAAACTAGAAGTCAGTAAAAGAAACTCCAAACTTTGCTTTAAAAATACACTTAATAATTCATGGGTCAGAAGGCGAGTCTTAAAGAAATTAGAATGTATTTCTAACTGAACAAAATTACAAATATAAGATATAAAAATTGTGGTAAGTAGCTAATGTATTACTTAGAAGTTTTTGCCATTTAATGCTTGCTTTAGAACCAAAAGTTGTCAAGTCAATAATTTGTTTCCATCTTGAGAAATGGTAAAAGAAGAGATAAATAAACCCAATGCAAACTGAAGAAAGATAATAATAAAATAATAGCAAAGACTGATGAAATTGAAAACAGAAAAAAATAAAGAAAATCAATGCAACCAATCTGTTTCTATGAAAAGATTAATAAAAGTGATAAACCTCTAACAAGACTGACAATGTAAATGAGAATAGTAAAGACACAAATTATCAATATTAGAATTAAAAGAGGAAATATACCTTTAGAACCTCCAGACATTAATACAATTATAAAAAATACTATAAACAACTCTTTGCACATAGATTTAGTAACTTAGCTGAAATCAGTTAATTCATTGACATCCACAAGCTATTATAACTCATCCAAGATAAAATAAATAACTTGAGTAATCCTATAACTAATAAGAAATTGAATCTGTAGTTTAAAATCTTCCCCCTAAAAATAAATCTTCAGGCCCAGCTGATATTAGTTTATTTCTATCAAGTATTTATGGAAGAAATAACACCAATTCTACAGATACAAGGAGAGAACATTTTCTAAATAATTTTATGTGCCAAGCATAACTCTCATATCAAAATCAGACAAAGAAGTTAGAAGAAATAAGACTTGGTGGTCAATAGATCAGTAGGGTGACTACGGTAGATATTAATCTATTGTACATTTCAGAATAGCTAGAAGAGGATAATTAGAACGTTTTTAGAGTTAAAAAAGATACATATTTAAGGTGATAGATATCCCAGTTACCCTGATTTGATTATATGAGTGTATCAAATTACCACATGTACTCCCCAAATATGTACACCTATTATGTATTAATAAAAAATTTAAAAAGAAAGACGAAAGATAAATTAAAAGAACAACTAAAACAAAATTATTTTCATGAACATGAATGCAAAATTTCTTTACAAACTATTAGCAAATTGAATCTAACAATCTAGAAAAGAAATAGTATATCAAACCAAATATGCTTTATCCTAGAAAAGTAAGCAAGGCTCATTAAATATAAACAATCAGTTAATATAATCTACCAATTAACAGTCTAAAAAGAAAAATACATGATAATATCAATTTATGCAGAAAAAACATTTGACAAAATACAACAATTTTTCATGAAAAAAGTTTTCTGTAATCTAGGAATAGAAGAAGACTTCCTTTACTCAATAAAGGTTGTCTACAAAAATGCACAGATGACCTCATATGTAATGGTGAAAACTGAGTGCTTTTACCTTAAATTGGGAATAAGGTAAGGATGTCCATGCCAAGGACTACTATTAAAGATTCCACTGGAATTTTTTTGTCAGGGCAATAAGGCAATGAAAAGAACTAAAGTTCATATAGATTGGAAAGAAAAGAAGGAAGGAAGAAAGGAAGGAAAGGAGGGAGAGAGGGAGGGAGGAAGGGAGGGAAGGACAGATGAAGGAAGGAAGTCAGGCTTATTTGCAGATGACATGATTGTCCACATAGAAAATACCAAGGAAAGTACCAAAAAACAAAATGAAATGACTTAGAACTAATAAGTAAGTTTGGCAAGATCATGAAATATAAGATCGAGACACAAAAATCAACTTTTTAAAATATTCTAGCAATGGACAATTAGCAATGGTGATATTGTTTAAAAATACCATTTAAAATAGCTCCTCAAAATGAAATATTTTGATATAGTCTATCAAAAAATATACTGGATTTGTGTGCTGAAAACTACAAAAGGCTAATAAAAGTAGTCAAAGAATACCTAAATAAATGGAGAGTCATATTGTATACATGGATTGAAAAATTCAATACAGTAAAGAGATCAATTCTGCCCACTTTGGTCATAGGTTTTACATAATTCAATCCTCAGCAGGATGTTTGATTGTTTTTGTAGGGATAGACAAGCTGATTTCAAACTTTTATGTGGAAAGGCAAAAGGACTAGAATAGCTAAAACAATTTTGTTAAAGAATAAAAATAAAGGATTTATACAATAAAGGTAAATTGCAATGTTAATCAAGATGATGTGGTATTTTCTATATGTAGATATGTAGATTATAGAAAAGAATAGAGAGGGCAGAAATAGACTCACATATACGGCTATATTAAAATTAATTAATTAACTGATTTTTGGCAAAGTACAAATGCAAAACAATAACGGTCAGTCTTTAAAATAAATGATAGTGTTTAAACAATTAAACATCTATATGCAAAAAAGGAGCTTGGTTTAAATCTCAAACTATATACAAAATTAACTCAAAGTCAATCATAGACTAAATATAAAACACAACACAATAAAACTCTTAGAAGACAACACTGGACAAAATTTTTATGACCTTGCATTTGCCAGAATTCTTAGACATGGAACCAAAAGCAAAATTGTGTACACACACACACACACACACACACACACACAATAAGCTTAATCAAAAGGTTAAACAACAAAAAACTTTTGTTCTGTGATAAACATGTTAAGAGGATAGAATGTAAGCCACAGACTACGTTAAAATATTTGTTATCACATAGTTGACAGGCATTATATTAAGAATGTATAAATAAGTCTCAAAATTCAACAGTAAAAATATAACAGCCTAAAAATGGACAAACATTTGAAAAGACACTTTACCGAAGAGGAGATGAGTTTGGCATATAATAACATGAGAAATATTGAACATCATTTTAATAATTAGGAAATTGCAGATTAAAATCATAGTGAGATGCTATTACATACGTTTTTGAATGGCCAAAATAAAAATTACTGATAATACCATGTTCCTGCAATTAGATCGGATTTGATTCTTTGATGTGTACATTTTACATGACTTTCTAGTTTGTGAGGGAGCAGAGGAAGGATGGAAGCTACTTGTAAAATGACTACTGAAGTTAATATGTGTGTAAAGCAAAACATTCAGAGGACTCCATTTGCTCTTATAAGACTTCTAAGTCTACATAGTGAATGCTGTTTAAATTCTCAAGTGTTCACGTGGTGGACACTAAAATGTAACAGATAAGCATCTGTGCCATCGAGATAAATGTTTTACTTTGGATTCTGAGTAAAGCGAAATGTTTTCCTTTAGTCTTGGTGTGAAAAGAGAGTGAATGGGAACATCAATTTTTTCCCTTCTCATTCACACATTCTCTTTATGTTATGTATTTTGCTTTTTTATTAGTCAAGAACTGCCTCTCCAGAGATGACTAGGAAGTTTTGTTTTGCTGGGGAATCTAAATATCTTTTCTGAGACACCTGCTTGGAAGTAAGCACGTCCTATCCTCTCCAGGTTATGTATGCCGAGTCCTTGTAAAGGCTGAAATGAAAACCTTTTATAGATGTGTTTTATAGAAATGTTATTTGACCTCCTTTGGGTTTTCTGTCTGTCACCGTATTTATGTGAAAATAAACATCTTTTTAAAAAGTACTGATTATTTTTCAAGGGCTAGAGGTTCAGAACAGATGAGAGTTCACATGAGATTCTTTCAAAGCAGTTATGCACACAGGTCTTTCTTGATGATCCTGAAGTGTGCACCCTGGACATACGACAGACTTTATTAGTTTTCCAGCTTTTACCTGGAGAGATGCTATTATGACCTTTAGATAATTATGCATTATCGGTTCCACTTTAACTGCTTTTTAAGAAAATGGATTGTAACTATTTTTTTTCTTTCCCTTTGCTATTTTTTAGACAATCACTTCCCCGCTCCTTACTTTAATACTGTATTTTTTCCTTCTTATGGATGAGATTTGTCTCTAAATTCTTTAGTACTGTATCCTAATTGCTAGGTTGTGAGACATCAACTTCCACTACTACTGAAAAGTAAGACTATTTCTTAAATTTAATAGTTAAACTCAAAATGGGATAATTTTCTTCTTTGAAAGTGTAGGTGATATTGAATGTGAACACTTTTTTTCTTTTAGTTTTGGCCCTAAACCCTAAAGCAGGACTGAAATCTTTATTTTAAATGCTAGCCAGGATATGGCAGCCTTTTTCCTCCTCTAACAAGGAGTACTAAACTCTCCATCAGGCATTTCTAAAAGACCACAAATTTTCTGACTATTTATCAAACTCCTTGAAGAATATTGCCTCTGAGGAAGAAGTCTCCATTATTTGAATGTATTCCATGAATCCAGTCTTCAATTTATAGGCTGTTAAATCTTTTCAGAAGAAAGCTCTGAATAAAGTTGACTAGACTTTAATTAAGTTTTTTCCTGAAATTAAACATTTGCTTTCCATTGATCAATGAATCGCTGCAATTTCTTGGTATTACTCTGACAAATCTTAAGGCAGACTGTAGTTTCCTGTGAAATGTAGTTGTCCTGAAGTGAAACTAACATATAATATGCTTAATATGAAAACAGAAGTAGAGAAGCTACTAAGAAGTTGTTACAGGGCTTTTTTTTTCTTTGTATTTTCCCTCCCTCATTCTCCTCTCCATTCCCATCAAGAATCCTCTCTCTGTCTTTTAAAGGACATTTCTTTTCTAGCTCCTATCTTACATTATTTTCATTTTATGGGTATGGATCAAAATTATGCTGTGGGTAGCAAGGAACAGAAGTGCTGTTGTGATTGAATCACTTAAAATATTACTACCAGCATTTTGGAAGGGTACAGAACTGAAGAGATGGTCAACGCAGTTGACAAATGGGAGCCTGGAAAAGAATATGGGAAGAAGAGTGGTATATATGAATAAAATATAGAAAAGAGAGAGAGAGAAAAAAAATCTATTAATAGCAAGATGTTTAGATATTTAGCAATTATAATGAATTTTACAGGCAAATTAAGAAAATATGTTATGTAATATGTGCCTGAGATCTGCTAACAAGGAGAAGTTAATAACAGTTTTCCCCCCGAGCAGTGCATGTTTAGAATAAAAAACATTATTAGGTAGCATCTTACTTATTTACCTAATGAGATCAATTGCCACATATCATTCCTGTAGCAAAATTCTTCTAATAACAAAAAATAGATATGAAAGTTGTTCTTCATAATGCTGCATTATTATTAAGAGGGGTGAGTGAATATGTGCTAGTTTTGTTTGATAACTTGTTTATTTTGCTTTCTCTGCCCTACATAAGATTTCCTATTATCTATACTAAGAAACTCCCCAGTAATGTATAGTCTTGGTATACTTTTTCCAACATCAAAAATAGAAGAGTCAGATGTTCCATTCTGTGCCCCTTGGTGGACAGGGCGTTGGCATGTAATTTAAATTCTGCCTATCAGACATTCCAAGTCAGGATTTGCAATATTGTGCTGATCAAACAAACATCAGGGTATGGTCAGAATTCACTTGTACTTGCGACTGTGGATGATGACCTATAGCAATGTCCTGGACAAACTGCTTTTTCTGCAACCAATGATCTCATTTCCTGCTTCTTCGCCCTTCAGAATTTGTCTTGATGCCTCTCTGTTTCTCTCTTCTTTTTTTTTTAAATTCAGCTTTTATTTTAGATACAAGGGGCACATGTGCAGGTTTGTTACATGGGTATATTGCAGTTTTAGTACCCAATAGGTAGTTTTTATGCCACACACCCCCCCTTCTCTAGTAGTCTTCAGTGTCTATTATTCTTACAATGGACACTGAAGGTTTATGTCCATGTGTGCTCAATGTTTAGCTCCAACTTATGAGTGAGAACATTCAGTATTTGGTTTGCCTTTTCTGTATTAATATCCTTAGGATTATGGTCTTCAGCTCCATCCATGTTGGTGCAAAGGGCATGATTTCATTCTTTTTTATGGCTGCATAGTATTTCATTGACTATATATACCACATTTAAAAAATCCAATCCACCATTGGCAGGCACCTAGGTTGATTCTACGTCTTTGCTATTGTGATTAGCATGGCAATAAACATATGAGTGCATGTGTCTTTTGGTATAATGATCTGTTTTCCTTTGGGTATATACCCAGTAATGAAATTGCTGGTTTTAATGGTAGCTCTGTTTTAAGTTGTTTGAGAAATCATCAAACTGTTTTCCACAGTGGCTGTACTAATTTACATTTTCACCAGTGGTTTACAGGTGCTCCTTTTTCTCCACAGCCTTACCACCATCTGTTGTTTTTGGACTTTTTAATAATAGCCATTCTTACTTACTCATTCATTTAATGAGATGGTATCTCATTTCTTTTTTTTTTTTTTTTTGCATTTCTCTGATGATTAGCAATGCTGAGCATTGTTTCATATGTTTGTTGGTTGCTTTTATGTCTTCTTTCAAGAAGTGTCTGTACATATTCTTTGCCCATTTTTTTAACGGGCTCCAAACTTGGCCCTACAAGTTCCAGGCAATACCTTGAATCATTAAAATCTACCCAATAAATTTCTTTCTTTTTCTTTTCTTTTCTTTTTTTTTTTTGCCAGACATCCAGAGTGTAACTTCATTGCATGCAATCAAGAAACCTATCTGAACCTGTAGAATGAATATTTCCTAGGAAGAGTAAGCCTACTACTTATTAAAAATCTATTATATCCACTCAACCTGCTTTTATTAACAAAATAGCATTTACCTATTATATAGAAAGAGGGAACTGACAGGTGATAGCTCTTCTAGTGTTGACCTCTAGTTGGCCCATATCTTGCGTTTATTACATAAGTGATGCTTGTCTGCTAAAATTTTGATCAGTATTTATTTTCTTTGGCTTACAAATGGAGGAAGAGAAATGGTTTTGTTTGTGCTGAGAAAGATTTTTGTATCTGTAGTTTTTTTAAAAGAAGTTAAAAAGAATGTAATTTGAACTCACACACTCATATTTTAAATTTGAGACTCTTACAGAATTTAAAAACAGATGAGTATTGCAGATAATTCTATGTTAAAACACTTATTTATATGCAGTTAATACCCATCAATATGCAGAGTAAAGTAAAAATTGATATGCCATTTTGAGTGACTCACTTCCTTAAATGTTCCTTTATAAGAACTCAGAAGTTCTATCAGAGATATAAGACTTTTGTTCCAGGGATTTTCAAAACTGCAAAGTGTCTAAATTTTAAGGTAGGAGTGGTTTTGTGTCCTCTGAAGTGGTCTCTCCTTTTCAAGATAGGAAATTGAATTTGGTGCTAAAGGGCTAAAGCACTTTCCTTTAGAAAATCAGGATATGCCATTCTACAAAGGATAGAGTGCTTTCTTTTAATCCTATTAATCCAAGTAAATTCACTTTATCTACTAGGTCAGTTAAATGTAACAACCCATTTTCAGATCTACGACAGAGTCCTCTAAATTTGGGATATTCCAGTTAGAAAACATGACTTTAGATAAAATAATTGTGTGTGTGTGTGATTTGTACCCTGTAACGTTTACGCTATGTAACATTACCTGCATTTATGCTACCCAAAACACACACCTTTAACGCAAACATGTAATCATTTTAGAATGCCATACGTCTACATTTTAGAGAAGTAACATAGCTTTAGTAAACACACACTACTACCATCAAAAAAGGAAATTAAAAGTAGCGATAATGATTTTGTTTTATCAAACTAAAAATAATATGTAGGAATATTCTATTGGTTGATATTCTTATATATAGTTTAACAGTAAGTTACACATTTGTGCAAGGATAGTTGACCCTTGAACAACACAGGCTTGACCTGCACAGGTCCACTTAAATGCCAGTATTTTTCAACCAAATGCAGTTAGAAAATATAGTATTCAAGGGATTTGAAATCTGCATATAAGGAATGCTGGCTTTTCTTATTTCTGCAAGACTGAAACACATTTCTGCAGGGCTGACCTTGGGGCTTCTGTGTGAGCAACTTTTGATATAAATGAGTCCTGGAACCAATCCCTCATGTATACTGAGAGATGACAGTAGTGCCAGAAAATGCCATCGCATTGTACGTATTTCAGGCATCATAAAAGCTAATTTCTCAGTTTAATTCCCATCAATAGAAATTGTTTATGGTATAAAAAGAAATATTGTCTCTTATTTGATACAAATTTTTTACATTTGTGCATTTTAAGTTTTAAAGAGTATAGCTCACATGTTAGTTACCTATTAACACATAACAAATTACCCCAACATTTAGCACCTTAACACACATTTTTATCATCTCACAAATTCTTTGGTCAGGAAGTTAGGGCACCATGTAACCGAGTTCTCTACTTCAGGTTCTCTCACACTCAGAAGGTGAAATTATCCATTTTGTGAAGAAATAGTTAAAAATAATAATGCTAACATTCATGGCATCATTTGATAATCATTGTTCTGATTTTATAGCAGTCTTCATTGGAAGCAGGGGAACGGCCATATTGAGTTTTATATTTCAAATCTTGAGATTAAAATTTAATTTTAACCATGAAATTAAGATCAATTTCTATTCTTCTACTAAGATCACAAATTATAATAGAGTGATACACAGGTAAAAGTACATAAGATTAAAAACAAGGGGATTCAAAACATTAAATTTAGGAAAGAATCTTGAACATTAAATGTTACGTTATGATCGCTTCTCTGTCCTCCTATTTCTTGACCTCTCAGCAACAATTGCCACAATTGGTAACACAATCCACAATCCTCTTAGTATCCTCAAATCATATAGGCTGCACTGCACCTTTTCAGTGCATTTTGTGGGTTCTTATTCCTATTTACATCTCTGGATTGTGGATGCCAGGGCTGGATCCTGGGCCTTTTTTTTGTTATAAATATCTTTAGAATGAAATTTATTTTATGTTATCTTATGTCAACTTTTTATCTTAGTACACTATAATTACAGGAAATGTAGATGAGTGCTCGTGTGCACTGAGTGTTCATATTGAGTGCATTTGTGTAACCAGCACCCAGAACAAGAAATAAAATATTATCAACAACACAGGAGCCATTCCCTTACTGTTTTTTAGTTACCATCCTATCTCAAAAGTTTTGTCTGTGTCTATACTTCATATAATGAAATTGCACAATATATAGTCATGCTTTCCTTAACAATGGGGATACGTTCTGAGAAATGCATCCTTAAACGATTTCATCATTGTGGGGATGTCATGTAGTGTACTTACGTAAACCTAGATGGTATAGTCTACCACACACCTAGGCTATACAGTATATAGTCTGTTACTCCTAGGCTACAAACTTATACAGCATGTTACTGTACTGAATACTGTAGGCAATTGTAACACAATGGTAAGTATTTGTGTATCTACACATCTCTAAACATAGATAAGGTATAGTAAAAATACAGCATTATAATCTTATGGGACCACCGTCATATATGCAGTCCCCTGATGACCAAAATGTCGTTATGTAACACGTTGCTGCATTTTCTTTTGGAGTGGATTATTTCAGTCAATGCTATGTCTATAAGAGTTACCTATTTATTACTGTTGCTATGAAGTGTTCCATTGTGTGAAAGTACCACAATTTATTTATCCATATTTCCATGTAAATACTTGCTTTCAGTTTTTATTTATTACTAATATTGCTGTTATGAATAGACTAGTATATGTGTTTGGTAGACCTATGTGCTTATCTTTACATGGGTGGAAGCCAGAAATGATAGTGCAAGACCTTAACAACTACTAGCTGTATGACTTGTTATCAGTTGGCTTGTATCAAGTACTCTCTGTGTTTCAATTTTCTAATTCATAAAATGGGAATCAAATAGTATTCAATTTATAAGGTTATTATAAAGAGAAAATGAGTTAAATCTTTTAAAGTGACGAAATGACTAAGTGACAATTTTTAAAGAGCCAGATATTTAAAGTGATTAGAAGAATGCTTGAGTCATATTAGGTGCTTAACACATTAGCTATTTTTTTTTCTTTTTCAGAAAATGAAACTTCTACTTCTACTTAGCTATTCAGCTTCCAGCGTACAGTAGCATACTCAGTATCTTCCTTTTTCTCACGAACTCAACCTCCAATCCTTCAAAAAGTCGTGTGGCTCTGTGTACAAACATATCCTGCATCTTTCCATGCCCTCCTGCCCTGCATACTTTCTACTTTAGTTCACACCCTCATCTCACACTTGGTACTTTCCAAACTTGTCTAATTGTTGCTATTTTTGTCTTTTTATTAATCCATTCTCAATAATAGACTGATTTGATACAAATTCTGGTAACACTGGCCTTTCTGTTCCTCAACTGAAGAAATTTTATTCTACCTAGGGTCTTTTGGAGAAATTTTTCTTTATACTAGGAATGCTATGTCCTCAGATCTTGGTAAGGTCCCATTGTTTTTGTCGTTTAGATTTCAGATCAAACAGCCTCCCATCACATTTATTTGTGAGGAGCCTTTTCCTAACTTTTTTTCTCAGTCTGCTTTCACAAGTAATCACTCCCTATAATATCATATGATTATATTTTATTTCTTATGCTCATTTCTGCCTGAAATAATCTCAGTCATTTATTTGGTCACTTTATTTTCTGTCTCCTCTTCTCTAGAATGAAAGCCCCACAAAAGCAGAGACCTTATTTGATTTGTTTATTAGCCTTACAATAATGTCTGATAAATTGTCCAAGTTCAATAAATACTTGGAATGAATACTTGGAATGAACAGCATCAGGACAACTTAAATAAGTATGATCATTTCAATGTTTCTTACTCCCAGCAATCTCTTCTAACTTAAATTTAACCAATCAAATAAAACAGTACATTTAAACAGTACATTAATAAGCCTTGTTGGCTTATTAATTAACTTGACTGTCATCATGATTACAGCCATGTATTTAGGATTTTTCTGAGTAAATTTCATTTACCTGCTTATTGCTCCATTTCATCTGAGTTTAACAAGTTCTCTAAGATGATAGGGTTAAGTATTTGTAAAACAGGAAAACACAGCTATCATTTGATCTTACTTTTTTAATTTAAATATCCCATTTTCACTATCTAGAAGTGATTTATTTACCTCTATTATTTTCTTATGGAAGTGATTTCTATAATAAATTTATAAAAATATATTTCCCTTTAAAACATCACTTTGAAGATGATTACATATCTATTACAAAACCTCTCCTGTTCAAGCTTAGATAAAACAAGGAAAAACAAACCTAGCATAGGCAATGCCTTTTCTGTTTCACCGTTTTTGCCTTTGCATGCAGTATTCCCACTGATAGTTGGATGAGGAAAGGAGCATTACAGCAACATTAACATGTCAAGCTCAAAGGCTGTACCTGCCAAGCAGATAAATGTATTGTGGGAATTAACAAGCATGCTGCACCTGGGTTTTCTCAGTGGTATTAAAAATAATTCTTCGAATAGCATAGGTGTGGTAGCATTGGTGCCTTAAGACCTAATATTAATAAGATTTGTATATCCTGAAGCTAAATAAGGAAGGTTTAGAACCCTGGGAATGTGATGTTATCCGTCCGAACTTCTAAAACAGCCTAAGAGGTTTTGCTTTAGATTTCAGAGAAGTAATGGGAAGAAAAAGGTTAAACAACAGTACTATATAGTCAACAAATTCATTGTATTAAATGTAGACAACATAAAAATGAAAACATATAACTTTTATTGAGTGCCTACTGTGCACCTGATGCTTTTTTAAGCGCTCAAAGTTCATTAATTAGTTGGCCTTTCTAATTCTACACTGCTTCCTCCCTGCTTGTTTTCTTTTTTTAGTACTAATACTCCTTATCTGCTTTATTAGGTTTTTCCCCATCGTCTGTCTCTACTAGAATGAGTGCTCCTCAATGATACACATCTTTGTTTTGATAGAGTAGGTTAGTCATTGCTGGACAACCCCTAATCTCAATAATTAAAATGTTGAAGTTTATTTTTCACTCGTGATACGTACATCATGAATCTGCAGGAGGTTCTATACAATATGTCATATAAAAATTCATGAATATAGAGGCTTCATCTCAAAACATGCTTCCATGATCACAGAGGTTGGGAAAAGGAAATGTGGTGTATTGCTTACTTGAGCTTAAAGTTTTTACCAAGAAGTAACATATGTTACTTCCACTTATATTTCACTAGGCAAAGAATCTTGATGGCCATGTCTGATTTCAACGGTGTTGGAAAGGAGACAAGGTTTTAATTAACAGAATACAATTGATTGTATCTCTTTCATTGATTGCCACATTCCATGTGCTGATGCATAGATCATGAATAGATATTTACAACTAGTAACTTTTTGATTGTCATTTTATAAACAAGGAAACTGAGGCACCTACAGGTAAGGAAACTTGCCAAATTCCAGGAAGGGCAGAATGTGAAGCCAAACATTATTACTTTAGAACCTTGACTCTTAACTCCTATATTGATAAGTTGATAGAGAAAAGTCACTGTGTTGAACTTACATTGTTTCTCTCAGTGTTGGTTGTTAGGCATCATTTCAATTTTCCTTGAGAAAGAGTAGCATTAACCCAGACAGATAGACTTCATCTGGCATGCCTCCTCAAGTCCCTACAAAAGGTTTTTGAGGTTTGACAGTTTGCAGAATGTAAGAAAGACATTTTGTTTAAGGTGCTAAGATGGAAGAACAGGCTATTTTATGGTCAAAGGTACTGGATATTTATTCTCCTGAATTAAATTTTCACAAGATATATATTTCTATTAATAGATATAGGAATTCGTATACTCTCATATAGTAGGAGAATGTGCTTTAATAATTTACAAACCTGTGAAATAGAAGGATTTTCAACATATCTTACATCTTAAAAACACACATGGGAAAACACAATAATGTTAAGCATTTTGTTGAAAACATTTTTAAAAGAAAATATTTGGATTAAGATATCAAAAAAGCCAGGTAGTTAGGTTATAAAACAGAACTCCTTATGTCTGCAAGCCAAAAATATAAATGGGTCTTAATGTTGAATTAAAAAACTCCTTGTTTGATGGCAAAATGTTAGTTTCATAGAAGAAACTGCTTGTGCACATTGGAGAAAACATACATGTGTATTTTACCCAGAGGAAAGAAAATTATATCAAAATATCGTAGACCATACTGGTTTTCAATTTTAGAAGTACAAATATGATAACTAACGTGGGCCAAGCATTCACAAACCATTCATTGATCCAGCAAATATCCATTGAGTACATGCCATATGGCAGAAGGGTATCACAACAAGCTATAATATAAACTGGATGTGTTTGAAGCTTATCTTATTATTTCTGGTGTTTATCAAAAATGATTAGTGTTTTCCTAAGAAATTAGGTTTGGTGAATATGTATTCTGGTTTTATAGTATATACATATAGAGGGGTATCTAAAATAAGGCATTACTCTGAATCTTTGTACAGTCGTCCTTCAGTATACATGGGCTATTTGTTCCAGGACCTTCTCTGGATACTAGAATCGTTGGATACTTAAGTTCCTTATGTAAAGTGGCGTAGTATTTGCATATAACCTCACATATACTCCTGTATAGTTTAAATCATCTCTAGATTACTTATAATACCTAATACATATAAATAATACATGCATGTAAATACTATGCATGTAGTTGTTATACTGTATTGTGTAGGGAATAATGACAAGAAAAAGTCTGTATATGTTCAGTATGGACACAAAAATCCATTTTTTTCTAAATATTTTCAATCCAATGTTGGTTGAATCCACTATGTGAAACCCATGAATAAAGAGGGCTGACTGTATTTTTAAAGACATTTTGTTTTTACTGTCACTTTACTACACCATTACACAATTTTAGAGAAAATTTCTTTATTTTTTTTGATCAACATAAAATCCTGTTTTGTATTTTGGTAAAAACTGATCATTCTCTTGATCTACATGCAATTGTCAATATTGTACATATACTCCAACACATATAATCTCATGTAATATGCTATTTAAAAATTATATTTATATCTTACATATTATTTATATGAAAATTATACATTAATTACACTTCCAGGAATTAACAAAACAAATTAGTACTCATAAAATTTCTCAGTATGTTACAGCTAGTTAAATGTAGGGCAAGAATTCTAATCCTGAGTTGTCTGGTACCAACTACATAGGAATTGGTAAGAGTATACACTAAATTGCAGATATGAGTTTCTTGACTCATTTCTGGGAGACAAAATAAATACCAGCATTGAATATTTTTCCAGAATAATTGAACCAGTAGAAAAAACAAACTATACATTAAGCTCATTTAACATCTTCACAACACCTATATATGTTAGTAAATTCAGCATTTTCTTGTAAAAGATATTTGATGTGTGCGAAGAACCCTACCCTGTTGCTTTTTTCTTAAGATGTTGGAAATTATGTTGATTTTAAAACTACATATATACTAAAGCAAAAAGTCATCAGGTAATTATCATTGCTAAATACAATTTATGGAAGGCCATTATTTGGGCTGAGCTCCTGCACTATGCCTCAGTGGACTAAACCCAAATGGAGTCACTCATGCTAAAGTTTCACATCACCAAACGAAAACCAAATTGTTTATCTGACCTTTTGAGAAACTAGGAGAAAGATGATTGCTAAATTCCCAAACATGCCAGTTTTAGCTGGCATGATAAGGATGTCCCCTCTGCTTTAACACTTAAAGAAAGTTACCTGAACTAACCTGATGTTAACCAATCTGCTTTTTGTCATTTCCTTTTTTCTGCCCAAGCTATCTTGTAAGAACTGGCTTTTCTGCCATGCCCAGAGTAGTACCACTTTATTTTAGAGGAGATGTTTCCCAATTCATGAATCACAAATAAAAGCCAATTATCTAATTAAATGTGTTCAAATTTTGTCTTTTGATATCATATGACAGAAATCTTCACCCAATTACCCATATTCAAAAAACTTATTTCACACAAATATAGTTTTGGAAAATACTAACTGCTCAGTACGATTACTGCCAATATCATTTTGGTTAGAATTCACTAAATCTCTTTTTTGGGAGGTCTTATGTATTTTAAGGGATGTTACTTTAAATGAGACAAATATTGAATAATATTAAATAAGACAAAATCCTCACTTATAAAATAAAAATGCTTTCTGTTTAGTGAAATGAGGCAAGGGCATAAAAACAATAGAGATATAAAATGACAAAGCACCCGGTTGTTATCTGAAAGATGAATTTGTTGAGTTCTTTCTACACTATACTAGTTATTGTCAACAGGTAATTTCTTCAATTTGAGTGAGTATGAAGTACCAAGAAATTAATAATGTAAGCAGCAGTTAATACATCATAAGTTTTATAGGACTAAAAATGATAAACAAAAGGGCAACAATTAGAATAAACTCAGTTATTTTTTATGTGCATATATTTTAGGTCACTTGTGAAATATTGCTTATAACTTAATTGTGAACGTTTTGTCTCTTACCTGGGAAATAATAATCTGTTAATTTTTTTTTTTTTTTTAAGATGGAGTCTCACTCTGTCACCCAGGCTGGAGTGCAGTGACGTGATCTCGGCTCACTGCAACCTCTGCCTCTTGGGTTCAAGCAATTCTCCTGCCTCAGCCTCCAGAGTAACTGAGACTACAGGCATGCATTATCATGCCCAGTTAATTTTTACATTTTTAGTAGAGATGAAGCTTCACCGTGTTGGCCATGCTTGTCTGGAACTCCTGACTTCAAGTGATCCCACTTGGCCTCCCAAAGTGCTGATATTGTAGGCATAAGCCACTGGGCCCAGCCCTAATCTGTTATTAATCATTTATTTTCCATTTTTTCTTCTCCCTTTCTTTTTCATTCTCTCTCTTCTGACTGTGTCTATCTACATTATATCTACTGTGTCCCAGGCATTAAGCTAATTATAGTGTTATTGAGGCAGAAGAATAGGATCTGGAGGCAGGGAATGTAGGCTGATTCATGCTGACTTCCTGGAACTAAATCAAATGGAAACGCTTCAGCTATGACAAGAAAAGTCCTCTCCGTCTACATATGGCATATATCTAGTAAATGACTTTCTGGTTTTACTTCATCCCCTTCATTTACACAGGGTATACACCAAGTAACCATTGGAAACCTGTAGAGGTTATTTAAACCCCAGAAAATTCTGTAATGGGACTCTTGAGCCCCTATGCTAGGCCCGCTCTCCTCCTGTGGAGTGTACTTTCATTTTCAAAAAATCTCTGCTTTTCTTGCTTCATTATTTTCTTGCTTTGTTTGTGTGTTTTGTCCAATTCTTTGTTCAAGATGGCAAGAACCTGAACACCTTCAAACAGTAACGTTATTTCAAAAGTTGGTTCTACCATCTATGAGCTTTGCAGTATTGGAACAGTTTTACTCAACTTCATTCCTTTTTTGAAAGCTGAAGATACTAATAATATGTATGACAATATTGGGAGGCATAAATGTATTATTAAATGTGAAAATTTTATTTCAGTGCCTGACATAAGACAGGCTCTCAACAGAGTTTTAGAATAAAGGAATGAATGAACGAATTAATGCATGGTAGTCATGGCAGTGAGGATTTGAAATTCATTTGTAATATTCAGTTTTCGAGAAGACGTGGGAACTGGAAAAGTTTATTACAAAAAGATCATTTATAGACCAATGCTTCTCATTAATATGTATACAGACAATTTTAACAAAATCAAATCCTAAATGAATGTGAAATACCTAAAATATAATAAATCATAACTGAGGTGGTTTACTTCAGAAATGCATGTTTAATTTAGCATTTAAATGTAAATTAGTGTAATTCACCAAATTAACAGACTGAAGGAGAAAAACCATACATTTATCCCAATGAATGCAGAAAAAGCTTTTAATATAATTCAATACTCATTGATAAGAAAATTCTTAGCAACTTTGATATAATTAGGAACTTCCTTAATTTAATAAAGAGTATCTACAAAAAATATCACAGCAAATATACTCAGTAGTAAAAAGCTATCCCATTAAATTTTGGAGGAGGTAGAAATATTTGCAATTGATGCTTCTATTTAATATTATACAGTAGGCCCCAGCAAGAAAAATAAATATAAGGAAGAAAAAAATGATTATTATCAGATGGTATTATTGTGTGCACAGAAAAATCAAAACAGCTTACAGAGAAAATATTATAATTTATAGGCAAAATTAGTAAGTTCATGTAAGTTCAAATGTATTTTTAAAAAACATTGTACTTTATATATAAGCAAAGATTTTAAATAAAGTTTAAAGAACATATAATTTACAATAGTATTTAAAATATATATCACCTAGAAACAATTCTGAAAAATACAAGTGTACAGGGCTTTTAACAGAAAGCAAACTGTATTGAGATAAATTAAGGAAAACGAACTGGAGGAACATATCTTGGCTGTGGATTGGTAGACTCAATATTATAAAGAACTCAATTCTTCCCAAAGTAGTGTATAGTTTAATGCCATTCTAGTCAAATTTACAGCAAGCATTTCTTTGTGAAAATTCATCAAGTAATGCTAAAATTTATATGAAGATGCAAAGGGTCTAGAATAGCTAAGAACATCTTGAAGAATGAAGAATTTACACGGACTATATTTTACAAAAATATATATGCAATATTAAGACATTGTGTTTTTGGTAAAAGGATAGGCAAACAAAAAGAAGACAGAGTAGAAAATTCAGAATTAGGCCTGGAAATTTAGTCGTATAATTTATGACAGAGATGACACTGTGGTACAGAGGAAATGGATATTCATTTTAATAGTATTTTGATTAACTGGATATTCACATTAAAACAAAATGAATCTAACCCCTACCTCACACCATATGCCTGAGTGTATATCAGATGGAGTGTAAATTGAATGTGTCTCAAAGGGTAAATATTTATATGTGTTAACATTGTACATACATATCGAGATATTTTTAAAACAAATATAAACTAAAAAGGAAATCTCTTACATATTTTTAGATGGGTGCTAAAAGGAAATACATGTGTTTCATATAATAAGGCACAAAATGAGGTCCATTAATCTGGCTGCATAAGGACTTCTGAATATTGGCAATTCTTATATTTAGTCATAAACTATTGGTTAAGCACAGGGCAAATGATCATTCTTATTTAGTAAGTATTTGTTTAAAATATGCAAAGATTAAGCAACATTGGCAGATTTCTTAATTCTGATCTATGGTTGTGACATTATGTATAAAATCTCTAAATTTCTAATATTAATCTTCTGCTAAATATGAAAAAAAATGTATGAAGTGAATTGAATCTTTTTACATATGATTTCATTGATGTATTTTAATTTCCTTTGGGGAAAATGACTGAATTAGGGATAAATTTAGATGGATGTTTTCTTACATTGAATCTTTCTGAGAGCAACTCAGAATGATAATATTAAAAATATTTATCCCCAATATTTGACTTCCTATTACTTTTAGCTCATTTTTAACATTAGTCTTTTTTTTCCATTTCTGTGAAATTTTTAAACATATGGCTTTCATAGTCTCCTCATATATATTTTAATTTAGCATAAAGTATGATTTATTACTCTCACATTGATGTTTTAAAATTCATTCTACAGCAGTTCCTTTAAAAGGAAACATTTCTTTGTGTATTTTCCCAGCAAACAGGTGGTGTGGCTTCTCCACTGTCAAAGTGACAGTCACCCAATCACAACCATTTCTCAAATAGTATGCAGTGGAAAAATAACATCTGTAGATAAATGCAAACCATCTTGATAAAATGAAGCAGGTGCTCATATTAGCATTTCTGCAGCTAGAGAAATTCATCTGCAGAAACTTGATTTACAGTAATTTTAACCTGATTTATTTTTCATTATAAGTAAGTGCACTACCCGGGAGATGTGTGAATCATGGTACTTAGTGAAATAAGCATATTTAGATGATTATTATCTTGCAGAGAATCTGTTGTCACTCTCCTTGAACAAGGTTCTTTAGAAATCATTTGCTCCTTTGCTTTGTTTAACTGTAATAATATATATCTGTGAAAAGCAGTATTTTTCTTTCCATAGGTAAAAAAAATCATATATATATATATATATATGGTTTTGGAATCAAATATATCTTTATTGATGACATGCAATTAGGCTTTTTATAATATGCTTCAAAGACATTTTAAGAGAGGCAAGACATAAATGTGTATAGGCGTGTTGTAATGAATAAAACAGATTACATATATGTTTTATATAGTATGTATACATATATAGATACATATATATTAGATAAGATATTTGAAAATACCTTTATATCTATATAAAGCATTACCCTTGTGAATATACTCATTTCATATACATTATATATACTATATATATATACACACACACACATATGCACACATACATACGCTGAATATATAAAAACAATGGTAGAAATAATTTAGAAGGCCATAGATAAAAGATGTTCTTTGATAAAGTGTTATGCAGTTGTTAAAAGGGACAGTCAACCTGTATGCATAATGATAGTGGATTAATGACCACAATATATTATTAATGTTTTTTAAAAGAGCAACTTACACAAAAATATAGACGATTTAAAATAATGCACAATGGGACTTGGAAAATTATACTGAAGTACACATATCCAGATGTCAATCAGGGTTTTTTCTAGAGGTGATTGAGTCTTTTATTTTCACTTTATATAAGTTTATATATTTGAATATTTTCTCATTGATTTTGTATTCATTTTTAATTTTGAATGTGTAAAACATTTTTTAACTGAGGAGGAAATTATTAATTATTGATAAACTCTTCCTTAAAAGGAAGTAGTCTTTCTAATATGGGAAACTGATTCCTCATGTGCTAGAGATATTCCTCCTATATTTCATAACCCACATGAAACTAGTTCACTTTTACTTAAAATACTTGATTATAATCATGTGTGAAAGTCTCTAAGGCTCATTCAAAGTAGCTAAGATGTAAATACATTTTGAATATCTATATTTCTTAGAAAACATAATTTTATGTGTATGTGACATGAATATTACCAACTAAGCATTGCAACCAATTGAAATACATTCAAGAACCTGATTGTGAATTCTTTAGCATAAGGGATACATAATACAGACTACACTGTGTCATCTGCAACTGGCCCATGGCAATTTATTGATTGCCAGTCATTTATAGAACAGTCATAACAATAACATTAGAGACATTGACAGATTCTAGACTTTGATGTATTACCTGTTCAGATGGACCTGTACCTACATGAATATATTTGCTAGAACTGGAACTGTATCAGCATGAGTGCATTCACTACAACGTTCAAAATTTGAATTTCTTCTGAGAATGCCAGGTCAATGAGTTGAACTTTTTCTCTTGTGGGTAGTTTTTAATCTTTTTTTTTTTTTTTTTTGTCTCAAGCTACTTTGTGTAGGTCTGTAGCAAATAATGAATAACATTTTTACAATAATTTTCATCAGAGATTTGTAAGGAGATTCAGGTTCTGATAAAAATCATATTGTTTATCATATCCTTCCCTTTGCACTCTGCCCCGCACTCAGCAACTCCAACACTCACTGGCCTCCAAAAATGTTACTGAAATTGAGTTACATAAATAAGATGAATGTTGAACTAAAGAGAAAATAAGTTATTTTAAATATGAGATAACATGATAAGGTGGAAATTGGAAAGAACAATTTCATTCAATTTAGGCGTGTTGGGGCATTTCAGTAAAATAGATGTAAGTGTAGCTTGGGTCCTTTCTAGCTCTACATAATCATCTTTATGAGTGACTGCCAAATTATTAGATGCCCGATTTCTGGCACATTGCAGGCCTCTTCTGCTTGATTCATTTTTCAACAGGATTATGATAGAACTTCAACCAATGAAATCTTTGGCCACATTCTTAGCAATGCTGGGCCAAGACCACATGAACTGCCTTTACTTTGCAGGCCCTACCCATTTAGCTAGATGACTTTTCTTTTTTTCTGATTAACTGTCTACACTGTCTTCTCTGAGATTTGGTTCTCCCACTCTTCCTTTCCTCATTCTTGGGTCCAGTTGAGTACAAAGTATGGTATAAAATTTTCTAACATATCCAATTTCTATCTGGCTGATTTTCATTCTTTTTTTTTAAATTTACATTCACCATTGAGAAACAGATCAGGACAAGGAAGATGAGTGCAACAAAAATAACACATATGAGGAAATGTACAAAGTTACTAAAAATCAACCAAAATTTTCACAGTCTCCTTCTTTGGAGTCAGATTCTCCAAAAGCTGACACTGAGACAGCTTTTGTTAGGAGGATTTGTTAATGATTTCCTAAGGAAATGATCGAAGAGAAATCTTTAAAGTGATAGAGGAATCAAGAAAGGGAAGCAGAGGAAGCCAAACAGAGGTATAATTTCACATAAAATCCCAGCTTCAGTCTGATTCCTGGGGAAACTTAAAAATGAAACTTATGCCTCACAGTCTGTCTTGAGTTGAGATAAGGTCCTTAGGCTTTCTATCTACAGCACTAGTTGGCCATTCACTAAGACCACCCTGGGGATATAATGTAAACTCACTCCTGGGCATCTCTAGCTCTCTGTGCATGAGGGGAAAAGTGGCCCAGGAGCTCAAAGGAAGGTCTCTGAAGAGAGTCACAGGTGCAGGTTGTGAGAAGCAAGGTACACAGAAGCTGCAAGATGGACTTACAGAAAGGACAAAGGGGATTTCAAGAGATTTGGCCAGATAATGGAACTTTTACAGTCTCTATTAAAATGTAGTTAGGCTTGACTTGCCTTTGTCAAGTGTTTTCTACCTTCTTATTTCTCTAGGATGATTTGTTCTGCCTCCTTTGCCTTTCTTCAAACTGTTTCTCTGAGATTGGAAGTCTTTTGTAATAAGTTTATAAACAACCCCCTGACCCCCACCTCTTCTTCAGAACAACAACAAGAGAAATAATTTTCAGGAAGACAAGATAAATATGAGAAATATCATCTTAGTACTAGTCAAAGAAACACGGCATCTTTCAAAGAATGCCACATCCAACCTAGTGTAGTTTTTGGGAAATGCTGATGTAGTTGGGTCTATTGGGAACAATTATGATATTTAGATCTACTTTTAAAAAGTACCCCAACCCCAAGGAAAATGTCCTACATCTAGAGTTGTACCACTGGGTGATGATTAAAGATGTTTTTCTATCATTAAATAAAATTCCTAGCTATGATTATGTCTGTCTTTAGCTCCTGTTTCATTTGAAGTCTCATAACCCTTCGTGGATATCATTTTAATTGGATCTCTCGAGTTTTTGACTCATAGTAAAATGATGTGTATACTTATCTGATGCCTTCAAGCAGGCTAGGCTCTCCTTAAAATAATAAAAATATTCATTGGGATATAATATTATAATATTACAGGCTCTATGCTCCACAATTTATAAACAAAATATCATTAACTTTTCAAACCAATTGTTAACTTTATCTTCTTTTTATAGATGGGAACAATGAGGTACTAGTAACCAGCCTGAGAGCTAATAAATAAAAATATTCTTTAAAGTTTTATATAGCAAAACCTAGACTAAGGTCATTTAACCTAATGTACCTGTTATCACTGTCATTTAATGTCAAGTGTAATTAAGGTCCTAGCTTAAGAGTTAATGAATAATTTAACTGTAAAATACTTTGGTTGTTTAATACCAGTGGTTTTCTGGCCATCACTTCCATGCCAATCTGCTCTAGAATGTGTATTCATTGCTTCCATCTTTGCTGAAATTGATTATTTTTTTTTGCCCTGAATAAGAAGCAGATACACTTATTACACTTTACTTATTTTATATTTCCTTTAATTTTTTTTTCTTTTGAGACAGGAGACAGGAGTCTCGCTCTGTCACCCAGGCTGAAGTGCAGTGGAGTAAACTTGGCTCACTGCAACCTCCGCCTCCAGGGTTCAAGCATTCCTCCCACCTCAGCTTCCCAAGTAGCTGGGACCACAGGCACACACCACTGTGCCTGGCTAATTTTTTGTATTTTTGGTAGAGACAGGGTTTCACCATGTTGCTTAGGCTGGTCTCAAACTCCCGAGCTCAAGTGATCTGCCTGCCTCTGCCTCCCAAGGTGCTGGGATTACAGGCATGTCCTTTTAAGATTTTAAAAAAGAAAACTAAAAAAAGATTATAGTGCATGCACAGATCTATTTTCCAACAGGTGTGAATGTTGGTATGCTTAACATGCATTACCCTTCTGCCTTGTAGCTTATTCTGCTATATTTCAGCAGAACATCTGGATCCAACCTAACTTGGATCTGCAGTTTATTTGTTGTAATCACTATATTAGAATATATTGGACTTCTTGTGTTTGTGATCTTCACCTTTTTAGGAAACATAACTTGAATTCTCTTGCTGACCATGCTTGCATTTCAAAGAAACTATACTTTCAATTAAAATTTTAAAAACTTATCTTTTGAACACAACATTTTTAACAATTAAAATTACTTTTTATTTACTATTTTCTTTTCAATGCTTTTAAAATCCTTTTTGAAAAAGTACTGGGCAAGATTGTATTACAGTAATGCCAGCCAGAGATCAGAGGTCTTCAACATGGAGTTGAGGAAATGAGATGAGAAGGGAAAATTCCAGAGATAGTACAAAGTACATAAGGACCTGAGGGTCAGAACTTAAATATATTGGTTCCCAGCACACTGAAGGATGTAAGCAGTGTAGATAAGATTTATGTGGTTTCTGGAGGGAGTTTATTTACTCCTTGACTAAGCATACCTTTCAGAAGAGTGAATTCTCATGAAAATAACAGGAGCAAAATATAATTCTGCAAAGGGAAACTATTAATACTTACATTGGACCTTTGTCTTAAGACTTTTGTCTTTTTGAATAGATTCACATAAACAGTAAATGCTTAATATTGACTTACTATTTTAAAATGAATTTTCTAGAATCATAAGTGACATTTATGGCACTTAAACAATCAACCTGACCAGATTTTAAACAGATATGGCAAAGTTTATCCTCATACATGTAATCTACATTATAATGTAAAAGATTAAATGTTTAGCAATCAAGCATGTTTGCAGAAAACTTAGCATGTCCAGCAACACAAATTGAAATTCTACAAATTAAAGAGAATCCAAGATCTCATAGTTCAGTGGTAGTGGACTTCTGCATTTAAGATTTCTGACTAGTAGATTAAAGGAGAGAAATCAATGTAGGATACAGGGAAGAGGTAAGAATGATACAGAATGTGCTTGGGCTGTTAATGAGGTGGAAGACACTATCAGGATAAGTCAGAAACAAAGATATTGCTGTTTTGTTCAAGGTCAGAGACTGGGAAATGATGGGCTTTGGGCCAAAACTGGACTGCCATTCATTCTTAAGAATAGTTTTCTTGGTACACTGTCCTATTGAGTCTTATGTGTTGTCTATGGCTTTTGTTGTTCTAGGACCATTTGACATGCACAACCTAAATTATTTACTATGTGGCCCTTTAGTAGAAAAGTTTGCCAAGCCCTGCTTTAGGTAATAATGCTTTTAAATATAATAATGGAACATTAATGGTAATATATTAATGGTCAAAGCCAAGAAGAGTGTATCATCATTGTTATTTCTAAGAACACTAGACTGCAATTATTTCTTAATTTTCAATTCTATTAAGGCAGCAAATATTATTTATAGCCCCTGTATAGATTTGGTAAAAGAACTATTAAAACTAGCTTTTCTTAAAGTGTGTTATACGCCTAAGTACACATATGTACATGCAGAAAGAGATGTCATTTAGAAATTCATTCAACTTCAGTTGTTTAAAAAATACAATTTTATTATTATAATAAGTTTCAAAACAGTTACTAGAAGAAATTGATTCTACAGCTCTAAGATGTCTGGGCTGAGTTTTGATAATTTTCTTGGCTTTTCTCTCTTGTCTTTATTAATGGGTTTTAGGTAGTCAGATACTTCAGACATCATGCCTGTTTTCAATGCAGGAAGAATTTAGATACAGCACGATAAAATTGGTTTCAGCAGATTTCAGAATAAGGATCAGTAGCTATAGATATGTTGCCTGTACTCTGCTACCTGCAAGGAATTCTGGTAGTTAGTCAGCTGCCGGTGTTAGCTGACTGTGGTGGATCCAAGACGTAATACCTGCAATTTTAACAGCAGTGGGAGTGGACAAGATTACAATATAGGGCCTATCCTATATGGATGCTGGAGAAATTAAATTTCACTTTTTAACCCAAACAGAGTCACCAGATTTAAAGGAGTGTCAGGCTTATAGGCATTTTTATGTACTTAATTATGAACACTTTGTATGGTTAGTCTTAGAACGTGCATTTGCTTTTTTAAGGTGAATTCCTCTAGTTCCTGGAGGTTACCTTTAATTTGGGGTACCTATGATTTGGGGGTGGCCGACTGAACAAAATCTTGTAGGGCAAATACCTAGTTTGTTTGGTGGGGTTGCATCTGACTCAGAGGAGGACCATAGGCAAAAACTTGATTTTATTTTAAATGAATTTCCTGGCAATACTTCTTCAGTAGCTGCTTGAGTGTCCGGTTTATGCGTTTTTACCTTTTCCTGAACTTTGCGGCTGGTAGGCGGCATGCAGTTTCTATGTGATCCTTAATGCCTTTGCTGTTTTCCGTACCAAGTCAGCTACAAACGCCAGCCCGTTAACTGAGCCGATTTGTAAGGGCAGTCTAAATCTAGGAATAAGATCTTGGAGAAGCACATGGGTTACTTCACGAGCTTTCTCTGTGTTGGATAAGCCTCCACCCACCCAGAGTAGGTACACACAAGAACTAGTAAATAGTTATTACTACACTTTGGCATTTCTGTGAAGTCTACCTGGAGATCTTTAGAGGGGGTTGCTCCATAAGCTTGTATGGCAGGCTGGACCCTGCCTTGCATTGTGCTGCCAGCAGGTAATACATCACTGTACCACCATTTTGGCAAGGGCTGATAAATGTGAGATGTAGAAGTACCGGCATAACAACTTTTTAAGTGACTCTTGGCCTAGGTGGGTGGTCTCATGCACAGCCAGTACAACTGCAGCTCCTAGCAGTTGTGGCACGGCTATCCTTCCATCTGGTAACTGGATCTACCCCTCTTCTATTATTTGTCCCCCTTTTCTCTGGAAAAAGTCCTTTTCTTAGAATAAGTAGGTACAAGGTCAGGGGCCTGTGAGAGAAGGGGGTCTGTTACTGACACCTGGTAGAGGGTGGATGCAGCTTTCCAAGCCTCTGAGTCAGCCCAGGAGTTCCCTAAAGCAACCATAGTGGAAGCTCGCTGGTGTCCCCTGCAGTGTATGACTGTCACCTTTTGGGGCTTGCACACTGCTTTTAGTGGTTGCAAGATCTCTTGCTGATGTTTCATGTCTTTTCTTCCAGAGTTTAACAAGCCTTTTTCCTTGTATAATGCCCTGTGTACCAAGAGTCAGTGTAGATGTTCACAGTCTTACCTTTACTTAGTTCTAAAGACTGAATTAAAGCAATGAATTCATCTTTCTGGGCTGAAGTACTCTGGGGCAACGATTTGGCTTCAGTGACAGTGTCCAGGGTTACCACTGCATATCCTGCACATCTCTCTCCCTGTGGGTTGACGAAGCTGCTCCCATCCACATACAGCTTCTAGTCCACTGATGCCCAAGGCTGGTCCTGGAAGCCAGGTCCGCTAGAGTAAACCTAGTCTAGCACTTTAACACAGTTATGCTTGACAGGGCCCTCTGATACTGGGAGCAAGGTGGCAGGGTTCCGGGTGTTACAAACTTCAATGGTTATGTGGGGATTTTTACAAAGCAGGCTTTGGTACTTGGTTAGTCTGGCATTTGTCAGCCAATGATGTCCTTTGGTATTCATTAAAGTCACCACAGCATGGGGGGCTTTTATGTTCAGGTTTTGCCCAAGAGTCAGTTTATCCGCTTCTTGTGCTAGCAGAAAAGTTGCTGCTAAGGCCCTCAAACATGGGGGCCAACTTTTAGAAACTCGGTCTAGCTATTTAGAGAGGTAGGCCACTGCCCTTGGCCAGGGCCCTACGTCTTGGGTTAAAACTCTGACTGCTATTTTTTTCTCTTTCTGACACATACAATGTAAATGGCTTTGTTAGGTTAGGTAGCTGTAGGGCTGGGGCCGATGTGAGCTTTTCTTTGAACTTATGAAAAGCCTGTTGCTTGTTTTTTTCTTGTAAATTTGTTTGAGTTCATTGTAGATTCTGGATATTAGCCCTTTGTGAGATGAGCAGGTTGCGAAAATTTTCTCCCATTTTGTAGGTTGCCTGTGGGCGAAGGATATGAACAGACACTTCTAAAAAGAAGACATTTATGCAGCCAAAAAACACATGAAAAAATGCTCATCATCACTGGCCATCAGAGAAATGCCAATCAAAACCACAATGAGATACCATCTCACACCAGTTAGAATGGCAATCATTAAAAAGTCAGGAAACAACAGGTGCTAGAGAGGATGTGGAGAAATAGGAACACTTTTACACTGTTGGTGGGACTGTAAACTAGTTCAACCATTGTGGAAGTCGGTGTGGTGATTCTTCAGGGATCTAGAACTAGAAATACCATTTGACCCAGCCATCCCATTACTGGGTATATACCCAAAGGACTATAAATCATGCTGCTACAAAGACACATGCACACGTATGTTTATTGCAGCACTATTCACAATAGCAAAGACTTGGAGCCAACCCAAATGTCCAACAATGATAGACTGGATTAAGAAAATGTGGCACATATACATCATGGAATACTATGCAGCCATAAAAAAGGATGAGTTCATGTCCTTAGTAGGGACATGGATGAAATTGGAAATCATCATTCTCAGTAAACTATCGCAAGGACAAAAAACCAAACACCGCATGTTCTCACTCATAGATGGGAATTGAACAATGAGAACACATGGACACAGGAAGGGGAACATCACACTCTGGGGACTGTTGTGGGGTTGGGGAAGGGGGGAGGGATAGCATTAGGAGATATACCTAATGCTAGATGACGAGTTAATGGGTGCAGCACACCAGCATGGCACATGTATACATATGTAACAAACCTGCACATTGTGCACATGTATCCTAAAACTTAAAGTATAATAATAATAATAATAAAATAAAAGCCTGTTGCTGTTGGGACCCCCATTTGAAAGGTTATGTGTTGCCCACCTTTATGACTTGGTACAGAGGTTTGGCCAGTACTGCAAAATTTGGGATCCAGAACATGCAGAACCTCACAGCTCCTAAGGTTCTGTGACCTGCCTTCTGGTCTTAGGCTCCAGTAGGTTACAAATGACCTGCTTTTTTTTTTTTTTTCTGATCCTAGGCTGCACTCCCCTCATCGGATAGTAAATCCTAGGTAGCGTACCTGCTGTCTGAAGATCTGAGCTTTCTTCTTGGACACCTTATACCCACAGTCATCCAGGTGCCAGAGCAGGGCGTCTGTTCCTTTGGCACACCCAATTGCCATGAGATGTCCCAGCAGGAGGTCAGCCGTGAGGTGTCCCAGCAGAAGCAAACAGCTTCTGGCTCTCAGGAGCTAGTCTGATGCTAAAGAAGGCATCCTTCAGGTCTAGGCAGGTGAACCAGCTGTCCTCAGTACATGAGCAGCTGGTGGCAATCAGCCTAAGTAGGGTTATGAGTCTGGATAATAGTTTGGAGCAAATTAATTAAGGCTTGAGGCTTTTCAGTATAAGATGGGGTATTGTTCTTCCAATCGAGGAGATCAGCAGAGGTGAAAAGTTGATACACAAAGGCATGCCTTTCTACCATCTTCCCTTCCTCGTCTACCCTAGTGTATCACTGCTCCCTCAGGGGCATTTGCATAGCTCGAGCATGGCCAGATTTGAGAGTGCCCATTTGACTGTCTTGACTTCCTTCCCTGGCCTCTCAAGGCTCTGCTCCCCGCCTTCGAGGTGAGACCTGGGGCATGTTAGCTCCTGAACCTGGCTCCTGGGGGGCTGTTGACCTCAGTAAAGAGTGGGTAGGCTGGGACATATGGAGGAAGAATTTCTGTTACCTCTGGCAGCTCCTGCAAAACAGGTTTCTCTTGCTCTTTCTGGGATTTCCTCTTTTAACTATGTCTGCTGTCAAAGCTGCTCTTACTTTTACTTTTGGCCTTTTCTGCAATAAGCCGTAAAACAGGGCTGGATCTATGCCAGTTTTATCCATACTATATTTAACTATGAGTCAATATAAAGGAATTTGGTCTGGGTACACTGGCTGTCCTCTGACCCCTGTCACCACCTTAAATACATGGCCAATTGTTTCCTGTCTATATTTCTTTCAGTGGGCCATCCAACATCAAAAGAGGGCAATTTTAATTTACATTCACAGAGAGTTCTCAACCTCTGGGGGGTTAACTTAACTCTATAATCCCCTGCAAAACCTTTCTTAAGGTTCTGTAACATGCACTTTAATAGAGTAAGTTTTGGATGTTCTGATGACTTATTTCTTATTTATTTTATTTTGTTTTTTTCTTGAGACAAAACAACACTCACACTACAAGAAGGAAAGGGTAAAAGGTCACTCACTCGTCTAATTCACACTAAATCAAAATTAAAACCAAAGCCAAAGTGTTGATAAAGGCATGCCTGTTTGCCAAGCAATTCAAGCCAAGTCAAAATCAAAACCAAAACCAAAGTGCCAATAAAGGCACACTCTGGGTGATCAGGCCACAATTCCACTCAAATGGAGTGGGCAAGTTCCTAAGACCGGTCTTACCATGTTTCAGATGTCCGGACTCCAAAAGCCAGTTCCTTCCCAGTGTTCAGCCACTGTGTCAATCCCACGCAGGGGCTTGCCATGCACTGCTCTGACGAGGCGTTCCACTGGGGCAAATGCCTACCCGGGAGCACTTTCAGGATCCGCGTCCCTCAAGCTAGCCGGAGTCCCCCACAGGGATGCTCTGCAGGGCAGGCCTAAGCCACCTAAGAGGCTTCCTTGGTTGCTTGTCAACCACCTCACTTCCCAGTCAGGGAACCAAGAAATGTAGCAGGACGAGCCACAGACAAAACACCTCAGACACCGAAATATAGAAGGAAGTGGCTTTATTTGGTCGGGAGTGTTGGCTGACTTGCGTCTTCAGGGCTGAGCTCCCTGAAAGAGAAATTCCTGACCCTTTTAAGGGCTTACAACTCTAAGCAGGTCCACGTGAAAGGGTCGTGATCGATTGAACAAGCATGGGGTACATGCCTGGGGCTGCATGCATCGGTAGTCAGGACAGAACAGAACAGAAAGTTTCACAATGTTTCTTTATACAATGTCTGGAATCTATAGATAACACAAGTGGTTAGGTCAGGGGTTGATTTTAAACTACCAGGCCTGGGGAGCAGCTGGGAGATGTCTAACTATTGATCTTATTTCTGCCTTTCCTTAGTTTTTGCTTCCTCTTTTCTTTATCTGAGGCATGAGACAATAGGAGAGGTGATCTCCTTCCTTAGAACTAAGACTTCTAGGCCAGCAGAACTTAAGGTCGTGGGAACAGGAAGCAAAAATATTGCTAGTGGATCACTACAGGTGATGGTGAGTGGTGCCACTTCCACTTCCACCCCTTGATTCCTGGACCCATAAATCCTGGCTATGGGAGAAGCAGTATCCAGTAGTCCTCGAAATATCTTATCATGTCTCTTTCCCCAGTGCAGTTACCCTGGTAAAAGGCCAGAGATCTCCTTGGGGAAGGATGGAAGAAAGACTCACTGCATACATTGTTAGTAATGTAGTGGGGTTCTTCCTCAAGGGGACCTGGCCTCCCCTTCATCCAAGGTGTTTTGGGTGTATAAACTGGCTCAAGTCTGAAAATTGATTGAGGGGCTGTGCTTCTCTGTCTTTATAATTTAAATTAGCGTTTTGTCCATTCGACCTAGAAGTTTTCCGCTTGTATAAATTAAGTAGGAATGCAGTAGGCTTTCTTTCAATTTCACTTCCAGGAACATAATTAATTAGCCAATGCCAGAGTTCTACACCAGTCAGACTATTCTGATTGCTGTTTTGCCTCTGCTGTCCATTACAGTAGCTACATTCACCATGCCTTTGATGGTTGATGCAGCCACTTGGCTCCTGCCACCTCGGGATCTAATTATTCCCTTTGTATTTAAATTTTTTAATTGAGTGACTGTAGTTCTCACTGTTAGATCTGGCACACAAAAAAGAGCAATGACAGGGCACTTCAAAGATACAGGTGCTGCCCTCACAAATCTATTTCACAAACAATTGTTAAGGGTATATCTTCTGGATCCTCTCAGCTGGGATGAGTAGGTCTAAAGTGACTAATCCACTACACCATCCCAATCTCCCTAAGCCTTTGGATTCCCTTCCTCTACATTAAATCAAGAGAGACCAGGAATTTCCAGCTTGCTCACAGTAGGCCATCTTTTAATCCATATTTCAGCTAACCAAGCAAATAAACTATTAGAACCTTTTTTAACTTCCTGAGCTGCAACATTAAATGCAGGGTCCCTACTAAGTGGGCCCAAATCAATAAATTCAGCCTGATCTAACTCTATGTTCCTTCTACCCTTATCCCACACCCTTAATATGCATTCCCATGTCTATTCTCCAGATTTCTGTTGATATAGATTAGAAAACTCTATTGTAGCACACCACTTCATGGGTCACACTCTCAACCTCACCTCTAGGGGCCTGCTGGTCTAGTTATAGGTCTAGAAGCAAACAGAGGTGTTGGGGGCAGCTCCTGAGGAGAATCAACATTATCTTGCCTGACAACTGCCTCAGGGGAGGCCATCACTGTTGCCTCAGGCAGTGCAGGGTTTATCTCCTCAGACAAAGGTGGAAAGGCTGACTGCAACATGGGTCGGGGAGGGGATATTGCCACTACTGGGGATGGGGATGCTGTTTTTTTTTCTGGCTAAAACGTTTCATCAGAATTTACAAACTCAGTGTCCCCAGCTTCATCAGGGTCCTCCCACATGTCCCTATTCCAAGTTGCAGGGCCCTATTCTTTGCCAATCAGTGCTCTCACTTTAACAGTAGACACCTGGTGAGGCTGTGCATGTACCTTTTGTTGCAGGTCAGCAACTAGCATGACAAGAGCTTGTGTCTGTTTTTCCACAAAAGAGTAAGATAAGACTTTTACTCCCGGCAACCTTAGCAGATTTAAGGCTCAGTATCTGCTTCTGAAGCCAGGAGGTAGAATCCCTGAGTTCATCATTTTCTTTCAACACTTTGTCCACTGAACTTAGGAGCAACCAACTGGCTTCGTTATGTTTCTTGGTTCTCCACATACCGTCAAAGGTATTATGTATAGTCACTAAGCTCTTTGCCTGTCATGAATGATGAATCAGGAGTGTCAAATGAATTTATTTTGCATAACTCTCTAAAGAGTTCATGCCAAGGACTTATCAGTATTCTCCATACTATTAGAAGTAGAGTCCTTAGCATTTTTAGTCTAATCATATTAAGTAGCCAACTCTAGAAACCCAAACCAATGAAAGAATTCCATCCTTAATATTTTATTCCTGTAGAGCCACTCCTGGTACCAAAATCTGCATTAGGGTTCTCTAGAGGGACAGAACTAATGGAATGTCTATTTATCTATCTATCTATCTGTCTATCTATCAATCAATCTATCTATCTATCTATACACACACACACATATGTGTATATATGTGTATACATATGTGTATATATAGTGAGCTAACATATATGATTATATATTATATATAGCTATTACATATAGCTAGTATATATAATATATAATATATTGTATATATATATAATAAGTTTATCAAGAATTAACTCACACAATCACAAAGTCCTACAATAGGCCACTTGGAGGCTGAAGAGCAAGGGAAGCCAGTCCAAGTTCCAAAACTGAAGGACTTGGAGTCCAATGTTTGAGGGCAGGAAGCATCCAGCATGGGAGAAAGATGTAGGCTGGGAGGCTACGCCAGTCTCTCTTTTCACATTTTTCTGCCTGCTTATATTCTAACTGCATTGGCAACTGATTCGATTGTACCCACTCAGATTAAGGGTGCATCTGCCTTTCCCAGCCCACTGACTCAAATGTTAGTCTCCTTTGGCAACACCCTCACAGACACACCCAGGATTAATACTTTGCATCCTTCAATCCCCTCAGGTTGATACTCAGTATTAACCATCACAATAGTATATTAACAGTTCTGAGAAATTCTTTGACCAAAAATTTCTTTATTCTAGTATTAACTATTAATTATGAAAATTCTGTTTCATAGAAAATACTTTGGTTAACACTGTAATTTGTCTTTTAGCTTGTATATATTTGTTAATAATGGTAATGTATCTTTTGTTATTGCCATGTTTATTCACAAAATATTTTTTATATAAAAAGCTATTTTGTTCTTTAATTGTATTTTGGTTTCATTTTTTAATATTTTGCCTTCCAATTTATTTAATCAAATTTGTTATTTGTTGTCACACATAGTAGTAGTAATCAACTATGCCATTATCTTTTATATAGGTATCAATGATTTCCTTATTGACTTAAATATCATTTTTACAGTATGCAATTTCAGTCTTCATTTATTAAGGATGCCTTTCTCTGATATTATTTAATAAATGATGACTTGAAAATAAATGTTTTTCACTCTGGAAAATTTTGCTTAAAGCTTTGTAGATTAATGTTTTTTTTTTTTCTTAAAATATTATTGGAAAGAATATTGAAAGAAGTCTTTGTGGAAGAATTAGATTTTTTTTCCCTGCTGAGTACTTTACAATTCTTTTTTTCTCCATGAAATTAAGGCCTGCTAACTTCTTTTTAGGTTCTTTTTTGTTATGTTGTTTTGAGATATGGTCTCACTTTGTTGCTCAGGCTGGAGTGCAATCATAGCCCACAGCAACCTCAAACTCCTGATCTCAGGTGATTTTTACTGTCTCAGCCTCCCAGGGAGCTGGGACTACAAGCATGCAGCCTGTACTAGCCTGCACTAGACACCTGGCTAACTCATGCCTGTAATCCCAGCACTTTGGGAGTCCAAGGCGGGTGGATCATCTGGGGTCGGGAGTTTGAGACCAGCCTGACCAACATGGAGAAACCCCATCTCTACTAAAAAAAAAAAATAATAAGCGGGTTGTGGTGGTGTGCACCTATAATCCCAGATGCTTGGGAGGCTGAGGCAGGAGAATTGCTTGAACCCTGGAGGCAGTGAACCCTGAACCCATTGCGGTGAGCCGAGATAATGCTAATGCACTCCAGCTTGGGCAACAACAGCGAAACTCCATCTCAAAAAAAAAAAAATTATGTAGAGAAAACATCTCACTATGTTGTCCAGGTTGCTCTTTAACTCCTAGGCTTAAATGATCTTCCCACCTCAGCCTCCCAAAGTCCTGGAATTACGGGCATCTTTTTAGGTATTGACTTGAACTTTTCAATCTAAAAAATCCAGAAATCTTTTGCTTTTAATTTTTGTTTTCTTTTTTATTATAGTGCAAAAGTTTTTTTTTCTGTTATTACTTATAAATTCTTAATTGCTTTGAAAATATCTCTTGTTTCATCTTTTCTTTTCTATTCTTCCAAAACAGTAATTAACTATATTATGAATTTTTATTTTCTGTCCTTAATACCAGAGTCATTTCGGTGATCATTTTTCACTTAATTGTCTTCTTCCACATTTGAAAGTTGTCTCAAGCCTTTTATTCACATAACTTATTTGATATGAGGTTTTTTAGCAATATTAATTCACTGGCAATTTCATCTCATGCATATAAATATTCTGTAGTACACTTTTGTTTTAAAAACTGTCGTTTGAAATCTATTTTAGCTTTACATTTCTGCTTTGTCTCTCAGCTTCATTTGTAGCTAAGTGTTGGCTTATTTCATCTCTTGTTTTGTGGAAACACAAATGTGTGTGACATTTATTTTCTTTTTCTGAAAAAAAATTATTTTCATGCGTTTTATTCCTCGATTTATTTTCTGTTATATTCTTCCTGACTCTACTGCAGTATCTAGTACAGTATGTAGTAAAGAATTTGCCCTTGCCAAAAAGGAAAGTCTAGACTTCACCCTCAGCTTTTGGGGGGTAATTTCTGGACCTTTGGAATGTCATGCCTGATTGGAGTGTCTTTGGAGACCATGGGTCATAATGCATAGTCTAACAATGTGAGTTAGGACAGGGCCTAGCCAAACCCAAGTCTCAGGGCAGGGGCTGACAATGCTAGAAAGACTAACCATGTGATATAAGGTGCAGGTTCTGGGTCGTGTGGTATGATTTGACCAGGAGACTGAGCTCAATCATATGTGCACTCAATCAATCAATCATGCCCATGTGAGGAAGCCCCACTAAGAACTCTGGACATAAAAGCTAAGAGTGAGCTCCCTGATTGGCAATACTCCATGTGTATTGTCACACATGGATTCCTGAAGGTTAATGTGTCCTGACTTAGAAAGAGGACAAGAGCAGCTCTGCATTTGATATTTCTTTTAGACTTTGCCCCGTGTGCTTCTTCCCTTGGCTAATGTTAAACTATGCCCTTTTCAAGTAATAAACCATAGTCATCAGTATAATATCTTTCAATGAGTTTTGTGAGTCTATGAAAATTATTGATCCTGAGGGTAGGGATAGGAACCCTTTGAACTTTCAGTTGATGTCCAGATGTGAGGGCAATATTGGGGATCGTACCCTCCAACTTTATAGTTGACCCAGACTCTTTATAGTATGTGTCCATATGCCCTGATATAATGTTTTATTAGTCAGTTAGAGAAAGTGTTAATCCAGCTCTGGAGTTCCCATCAGAAACAAGATAGATCCTCCACTAAATCTCCTTCTCTTCTTTTCTATTTTGAGCTCAATATTCTGCTTCTAATTCAGTGAAATGGTTATCAGAGAAGATCAGAGGAAGGGTTCTGCAAACATACATTATTTCATTCCATCCTGTGCATGCATCTATCTGTATGTGTGTGTATGTGTTGAAACCACTATGCCAGCTGCTGACACGTATTGGATTAATCCTATTTTCTGCTATTTTTCAGATCAAGTTTGGTAAATATTTATCTATTACTTCAGTTAATAAAAGCACAGAATAACCTTGGAAAACCATTCTTTCAGTTTACCTACTATACACTGATATCTTGGTCTGTTTTTCTGTTCCTGTAACAGAACACTAGAGGCTGGGTAATGTATAAAGAAGGGAGAATTATTTGGATCATGATTCTGATGGCTGGGAAGTCCAAGAGCATAGTGCTGGCATCTGGCAAGGGCCTTCATGCTGAATAATAAAATGCTGAAAGTTCAATTGAGCTTGCAGGACAGGAAATTGGGAGAAACTCATCCTTTTTATCAAGAACTCACTCCCATCATAACTAACTGACTCCTGTGATAATGGCATTAATCCATTCATGAGGGTGGAACCCTCATTACCTAATTGCCTTTTAAAGACCTCCCATCTTAATATTATTAATTCAATAGCAATGAAATTTCAATGTGAGTTTTGGAGGAGACATTCAAACTCTAGTAACTGCTATGATATGTTGGGACTCTCTGTGGTCCAAATCTTTTGGCCCAGTTTCTCCAGGCAACTGTCCTGTACTGAGAATCAACACTGTAGAGACATCACATTTTCAGGTACCTGAACTTGTAAGTCTTACTGTAATTGTTGCTTTGAATGTAAAGATTTGTAATGAAAGAGGAACTACAAATGAAACTTAAATAAATTATTGTCTATTTCCTCCTCTAGTCCTCTTGTTTCTGAGCCCAATGGTTGTTTATGGGATGATAGCTGAGGATAATTAGAGATGCTATTAAGTAGGTAAAATGGAGCTACATGAATGAATAACCTAAATACTGAGCTTAGTATGTAAGCTGGCAATAGTACCAAGTGTAAGTCAAGGAACCTATGCTCCAAAGACGTGTTGCCACTTTTCTTTCTATCCTAGGTCAAGCCACTTAAGCTCTTTATAACTAGGTCTTTTTCATTTGTAAAAGAAGGTCAAAATGTGTATTTTCTGTAGTAAAGATAAAGTAGATTATACATATTGCGATGTTTTGAAAAATATGGTGCGGCATATGGATGACAGAAGCTATTATTTGTTCACACATGAAAAGCCTAATTTCTGAACTGGGAAGTGTATAATAAAAGTTACATTTTTAGAAGATGAATTTGGCACTTATGCAAGAAGAAATGAAGTGGAAGCATAATCAGAGTGAATAAGGGCGGTACATTGAGTGATGACTCAAAAAAGAGAAGATGGATGCAATCCTAGAAATGAATCAACAGAACATGATAACTAATTGGATGTGAGGCAAAGAAAGAGAGTAGTCTTAGCTAATGTCAGAATTTAACTTTATGAGTCAGAAGAATGGTGGTATCATTCACAGGAACAATGAATTTTGAAAGGAAATCCAGAAAAGCCAAAAAAAAAAAAAAAAGTAAAACAAGGAGAGGCAAAGAGAAAAAGGAAAATAAAAGACATATACTCATTTTCCCCAAATTGCTCATGTTTACATTTTTAAAGTACTGAGTACCAAATAATTAGATCTATGTATATATTCTCTAATTCATTTTATCTTCTCCTCTATCAAAAGGATTGCTTCAGTGCCTATATAACACTAAAAAGTGAGCCTTCTTTTCCTGCAGGAAATAAAAAAAAAAAAAAATCAGAACTTCTTTAAAAAGTCGCATTGAATGATTTCTATTGAGGTGTTTCATTTCAAACTAAAAGCAGTTTTTAAAACTCTAAATAACAGCAGATTAGATATGCATGTTATAGACATTCTTATCTCATGTTTTCTTTTCCATTTTGAAAGATCTGACTAAAAAGGTCACTTAAAATGTAAATTTTTTTTAAGAAATCAGTGCATGAGAAATATTAGAAAAAAACCAAAAATGTGAGATCTTTGTCATCATTTATAAAGTGTTAGATATTTACTTTTAATTAAAATTACCCTTGTCTGAATTGTTTGTTATTCTCATCCATTTCTGATGGTAGAGACTATGGTGAGAAAGAACTGTAACAGGGCCTACTTAAAAGGCAATAGGGAAAAAAATCACTTATAATAATATGATATAATATAATAATATAATATAATAATAATTTAAAGTAGTTTTACTCCTTGAAACCTGTAACCTCCATTACACTAATGGAATAATGAATAATGATAACACATTGAATATAAGTAGGCTCCTTTTGCTGCAAATAGAATGTTTCATCTTTTGTCTAAAGTACTACTAATAAAAGCATAATGACATTTCAAGGTCTGAAAATGAATGTACAAGAAACTTGGGAAGCTAGTTTTCCATTAAATGCGTTAGTGATAAGCTTGGTAGTTTTCTTAGTGTTCTCAGAAAGATCCAACCTCATTATCTCTCAAATGGTGATGCCAAAGTCAGCAGCAACTGAGTCTTAGCTTTTCACTGTAAAAGTTAGGGTGAAAAAATTGAAGGGTGCAGAAATTTCTCCAAAATAGCTTGTTATTACATTTTAGAACTAAATAATTTATTAGAGTAGCCAGTAGATAATAATCATGATCAATTCATATTTACCTTTATTCACATGTATATTATAGATATTTATATGTATATATAGTTATATAATATTTTGCACACACACATACATACACACATACACTCATATAAATTCTTACACCCTAATGAAATTGTACTTGAACCATGGGTTTTGACATAATTGTCTTCTTCCTTCACCTCCTTGTAGAAACTCACTTTTTAGAGCATATAGCACTGGAATGTACTGGTTTTCTTCCTGTTTACCTCTGAGCATATCACTTGTCTTTTTCATAGAACTGTTTTATTTTCCTACTCTTGTTGGAAGAATACAATGTTTTTCTAATGTATGTTCTTTCCTTTCTATACCCTGTCTCCTTCTCTATCTCATCCATTCCCTCATCTTCAACAATTTCCTCTATTTAGATGAAATTCACCTATATCTGGAACACTTACTTCTGTCCTGAGGTTGTGTCCTGTATTTCCAGCTACTTTTTAGACATTTAAAACTGGATGACTTGACAAATTCCCCTGAAGCCAGCTTTTATTTCCAAATGGTCTATTAGCAGCACTAATATATTCTATACATGAGCCTTATTTTACTCTTTGCTATCTCCCCGTATTGAATCAGTCCTCAATTGCATCAATTTTTTTGTTCAAATGTTACCAAACTTTTTCCATTTTTATCTTTCTTTATTGTCTTCATCTCCACTCAACTTTTGGCTGATATTATTTCTGAATATTCATTCATCCTCAACAAAATTTGATTATGGTTTTATGAAAAACAGAGAAATGAAAAAATTGCAAACTTTATCAACATACATCTTTTAATCTAGAAAGATGTAAAAGATATATCAAACAAAATGATTATAAAAGAAAGTATTTTTCATATCTTGAGTAAAAGATATTTTTCCAACAGATTTTTATTCTGTTAAGGACCATTTTAAAGGGTCCTTAAATAAAAATTGTCCTTATTATTTATTAAGTTATTTTTGGTGAACTTTTATTTATTCTACTTTTTTCCTTTTTAGTTTTAATTTTTCTTTCTTGATTTCTAGACATTTTATCTACTAGAAAGATTATCTTTCTTTGTCTGTAATGGATGTTACTAAAACTTTTTGTTGTTACTTGCCTTTTGACTTTACTCTTTTTTATTGTGACATAGTTTTTTTAAATGTACTTAAAATAATCTATCTTTTATTTTATGGATTCTCTAAATGAGTCCCCATGCTAAATTTATAAAGACATTTTGCCACATTTCTTCTGATCTTTGATGGCTTTTTATGTTTAATTTTAATGATATTTTTGGCTTATTTTGTTATAAGTTTGATTCATGGATGGAATTTTATTTTTCTCCACATAACTCCTCCTAATATTCCCACATATATTTACTTCAAAATATCTTAATTATTTTTATTAGAATGCTGCCTTTATCTTACTGAAATCCCATTTAGTGTTCATTGTTGAACCTTCCAATTTTTTTAATGATCTGTTTAACTTTTCATGTATAAGTAGCACACTCCTTCAAGTGAGCCTAAGTTTTTGAAATAATGACTGTTTAGTCATATATATTACATTTTACATACAAATGCAATATCGTAAATAGTATTCTGTTTATTTTGAATTAAAAGGGGGAACTACTTTCACAATATCTAGGAGAAATTTGTCCCTAATCTTTGCAGCAGTTATAAAATTTTGCCCTTTGTCATTGTGATCTGTAGTGTCCTCAGTCTCCCAATATAAACTTACCATTTTGATTGAATTTCAGTAGCTTGCTCGAATTCAGACACCTTTTATGGTCAGGCCCTTGGCAAGGAGAATGACAGGCTTTGATATAATACTAGATGTGTTTTCCTGAGGCTGTCACCTGGCTATGGGACATTTAATGGCTGAATGACAGAAAGGCAGAACATTACTTACAAGGCAGGCATAATTTTGCAGACTGCCACCTATCTATCAGTTATAGAAGTCAATAGAAATATCTTAAGAACAGTCAACTAGAATTTCTTTATAATACTTTGAAAATAAAAGAATTATTTTGATTATTTAAAGTGAGTTTTGTTAATAATAACTGGATCATTTTTTCTCATTTTACTTTTCATCTCACTCTGAAAATTATATATAGTATTTTCATCTCAAGAACATCCTTACTGCCATTAACCAAGTAGCAAATGTTAAGTCATTTGCTATTATAATATTTGATATTATAATTCAAGTTAAAATTAACAAGTATAGGCTTTGTTAATATAATAAAGATAATCTCATTTCTCTTTTCCACTCTTTCATCAAGTAACATGTATTGGTGAGGTCACAATGTCCAAGGATATGTGATAGATAAATTAGGGGAACAGAACCTATTCAAGTGTATCTCTGATATTTTTTTCTGGTTACAACATAAATAGGTGTACGAAAAGTTAGCTAAAAGCAAAAGGCTGCCCAGGTGAAGGGGAAAATGAGTAGTATAGAAAATAAGTGCAGTATGAATTCAAATGAGGGATATGACTGTGGGGAGAGGGTAGCAATCACTTGAGGCTCTTCAAGGAGATAGACTTTGAGGCTGACACTCAATAACACACAGTATTCAATAAATCAGAGAAGATGAGAAGTTGAAAAGGATAAAGTGATTGGGTTTGTGAGGAAAAAAAAAAAAGAATACCATAACCGCTGACTCAGCACAAGACCACACCCCATTTTGGTTATAACAATGAATTGTTCTTGGTAACTAACAATACAGCCTGATGGGTCAGTTATGTATTTTGGCCAAATGTAGAACAGTTTTTCATCTCCTTTTGAGGAATCGTGTAATACAGTGAGTGTGTTCTAGAACTTCCACTTCAGTATACACTGAGTTTTGTCATTTTTATACTAAATTCTTACATCATGTGGCATCATTCTCTTGTGATGAATTTGGATCCATTCATCTTAGGTCCTCTCTGAATTAAGCATATTTTCCACCATTGCTGTTCATGATGTCGTATCTTTTTGGATTGGAATGGCTTGTTATATAAAACCTGGAGATATTACATTCTTGTTATTATAGATGAATAATGTTATTTCCAAAAGCCAATCTGATCAAAAATATGTCATTATTAATGTATTTTTTCATAGAATATATTTTAGGCATTACAGAAGGATGAACCATGAAAATTCCTTTATAAAAATTTCTTTAATATTATATTCCATTGTCTTACAGTATTGCAAATGCAAACAACAGCAACAGCATACAACAACAAAACACTTATATAGCACTTCCTACCTGTCAGGTACTTTTCTAGGGCTTATATATATAAATGTATTTAATCATTACAACCATTACAACAGCCTACTTTACAGATGAGAAAACTCAGGCACGGAGAGTTAACATGCCAAGGCCAGGAGGATACTAAATGGCAGAGCTGGGATTTGAAATCAGACTGTCTCCAGAGCCTGCCTATATTCATAACTACATATAAATTTCAATGTGATTTATCTCTACAGCACATTTTACCTTATCACACAGTCCTATGTTTATGAAATGGCATTATAAATGCTGTTAATTTAAATCATATTTTTTGTGACTAGACCCTTTAAATGTACTATTTCTCCTTTTAATTTTATAAATATTGGTTAATTGACTTGTAACATTCCATTCCTGTTTGTTTTCATTTCGTTTTAGAGTTTGTATTTTCTGCTTTTATTAAATTTGGAAAAACGTTAAAATTTGTCCCATGCTTTGATTATATTTTTCAGTTTTGAACTTTACGATAGAAAAAGAAAGGAATAAAATAAATCTTAGTTAAATAAGACATGAGAGAGTGGATTTGAAATTGTTTATTTTAGCTAATTACTTAGTCAATAGTTATCGGTCAAACAAAGATACTATTTGAGAAGTAATCTTTTGAGCTCTTTTAATGATTTAGAACACAAATAGAGATAATATGTGTGCAGTAATTCTCCCTGAGACACGCTTAAAAGAAAATTTTGATACACTCATTAAATCATTACAGATAGGCACAGTGATTTTTCTCAATTGTTGCAAAAAATGACCATTGTTTTCTTCTTCATAGAATATTTATTGTCTGCACACTCGTTTTCGGCACTGCATGAGCAATTTTCAAGTTAATGCATTAAAAAAAAAAAGAAAAAACTGTACAATACAATACCTGTATTGCCAAAAACATGACAGAAGGATAGCATCCTCTAATTCTGCCTAATTTCAAAGTGAAGAGTGATTAAGTGGCTTATAAAATTTTCTTCTTAGTCTGGCAAGCCTACAGAAGAAGAAGAAAGTAATTTAAGCTCGACTCTATATAATGCTGTTACTTCTTCAATGGAAGGCAAAGGGCATTTCAGAGTAAGTGATGATTAGTAAATATTTTTCTCATTTTAGGTTTTATTGATCTATCTTAAAAATTTATATTTTGCTTATAACATGAGGAAATTCTGAATCCAACAGACAGTAGCAGCAAATAAAAAGTCATGTTTTCAATTAAAACTATAGAGGAGACTGAGACAGGAGATCCTATCTAAAGGAACCATACCTCTCAGCATTTTCCCCCTTCACAATATTTACCTTGTTCTTATGCCCAAGCTTTGAGTGGCCAATAATGTGACTTAGATTGAGGAAATTAACAAAGGAAAGAAGAGGAAGGACCTAGGCAGCAAAACCATTTTCTGTGGGAGGTGTTCATAAACAGATGAATTGAAAATTACACAGAGAAAGTTGCCAAACGTTTGCTTTTCAGGATACTGCAGACCCTACAGAAGAAATCCAAGTAGTGGGAATGTATGAAGAAGAGTAAAAAGATTTAAAGGGAAAATATGTAAAGGGCTTAATTTCCTAAGTAACTGCTTTTAGATTGAGAAAAGCTTTCTTTGAAAAGCAGCTTTAATTTTTCCCCTATTACACTTTAGTGGCTTTTAAAATTCCCCTTTGTCTTTGCTGAAGTAATTCCCACATAACTGTAACTCTTGAGAATATTGCTTTCATGCAGAATGAAGAAAGTTTTTTTTTTTAAAGAACAGTCTCATCTCTATATTTTTATTCCTAACTGGAGTCAGGAAGCTGGATTTAATTCAGGGGATTGTTTCCTGTAGTTCCAAGCATGAGGTAATGATCCATCACAGACTACAGAATTATAGCCTCTTAACACAGTTCTAAGTTTTGTTGAAGAACATGTGAAGTTGAACTTTCTGAGTGTGGAAGGAAGTTCCCTGAAGAGAGAGGCTCTGAATCAAAATATTTAATACTAGATGATACTATAATCTGGCAACAGAGAAGGTAATCATCAAAAGCAAGCATGCACACAGAGCTCAATTTATACAGGAGATTTAGTGCTTCCATGTGGAGAGCATTTCTTTTATTCTTATTTGTATAAATTTAAGAAGAACAAGTGCAATTTTGTGCTATATTGTGTAGTGGTGAAATCTGGGCTTCAGAGAAAGAGTGTGTGTGTGTTTATCCATGTGTAACGCTACCAAAACACAAGTCGTGTATAATGGGGGCCCATAGAGTCCGAAAAGAGGGATATGGGAATTTAGAATGTGTTATTTTATAGAAAAATTTCCTTTGGAGAAGTATGGCACAAAACAGTAGAGATGAAAGAAGTACCACATTAGATTCTTTATTGTCTTATAAAGGATTTTATACATAATTCCCCTGGAGTACTATCCTACTTTCTTGAGGGCTGTGCCTGCACTTGAGACATTCTACAAGAAAGAAAAATCATTACATCAAAATGGATCTTTTTTTTCTTGCTTAAGATGGTGGAGAATAAGTTCAAATGCATGCCCAATAAACCTACCATCGATTTTATCCCTGGGCAGTATTTGTTCGGAAGGTAGCCAAATGGTAAGCCACTAGAAAGTATATGAAGAGACTGAAGTTAGATGGTCAGGTTCATGGCTATATTCTTGGAGTAACCAACTTTGCTTTCTTTCCTCAGTGAGACCAACAGTCACCAATCCTCCATAGTCACTCATTTATTGGATTAGATACTTTTCAATATTTGTATTCCCTATATGAATATATTCTCCTATAAAAGATTTTGATTGTAAATTATTATGTAATGTGTTCTATGATTGTTAATTTGATTGGATTTGTCAGTAAGAAAGTTTCATCTAAACCTAATGAAGATAGAATTATTGTATCCAGACTAAAGGGGCAGTAGATCTAGAATGTGGAATTTATAAATCATGAGGCCAAGAATTACTCCACTGAATGCACAACCCAGTTTTAGATGTTTAGACACGAGCTTCAATTAATCATGATCTTTACTTTGATGTATGAGATGAGGGTAGAAAATGGACTCTGTTTTTCCAAAGCAGATAAGCTAGAAGATAAATTTTCAGAGGCTTATCACTTGATTATAGTTGTAGTTTACAATAATGTGTTTAGACACATATAGCTTCATCTAACTTAAGTAACATCTTAGGATCTTCAAGCTCCTGTTACAGGACTCAGACTTTCTCGATAAATGCACAAATGCTGTATGTGTCTGGAATTAAATAGAAGAGATCTGTTCAGAATTCCGTAAACTCATTCAAATAAGAGATGGAAAGCTGGAGGTGAGGAAAATCTATAGCTATCAGAATGAAGCCTGGCATTAAGAGCAGTGTCTCTCTTTATTGTTTGAATTCATTCATACATTTCTTCACCAGATGGGAAACACGGCTGCAAGAAACAGAGAGCTGGTGAACATTTGCGCTTCTCCAATGCTGATTCATTCAGGGCTCTCTTACTGCCCTTTGGGCACTAGCATCAGTAGGAAGACTACTTTATTTTATGCTGTTTTAGTTTAAAAACCCTTTTAATGCCCTTACTATGTGCCAGACGTTATTATAATTTCTTTGCAAATAACTTCTTGGTGGTTCTCGTCATGCCAAAGGCTTTATCGACTGTGAAGCATACAGAGCTCAATTTATGCAGGAGATTTAGTACTTCCACGTGGTAAACATTTTATTTTCTTTAAATTCGTATAAATTTAAGGGTTAGAAACACAATTTGTTACATGGCTATATTGCAAAGTGGCAAAATCTGGGCTTGTAGTGCATCCATCACCCAAATAATGTATGCTGTACCCATTAAATACTTTCTCATTATCAAATCTCCTCCCTCCCTCATGTGGTTAAAATTTCTAATATTTTAACTGTTTAAAAACTTGGATCCTTTCCTGGAGTTTGAGGAACTCATTACCTTTTGGTTTTGATAGGAGGCTGAAATAAAAAATTGTTAGACACTTGCTTTCCCACCTTCCCTTCAGTGGAATTGCAGATATTTCCTTGGATCCACCAACAAAATGGACCACCCCAGAGTGTGAATCAGGAGCTGGTAAAAGTAACAAGCGAAAACTAGAAAGTTCCTCCTAATGGTAAGAGTAAGCAAAAAGATTATTGAATCTCTGGGACAAAAGTGGAAGCAGTGCCATTTGTAGCACCCGCTGCAAGGCGGCAGCAATACTGCTTGTAAGAGTGCAAGCATATCGGAAGTGGCTGGGTGGCAGCAGTCCTATGGCATCATTTTAAGCATCCTCTTAAATTGCCTCTGCCTAGATCTCCAGTTCTCCTGTGGTTCTCTGAGATACCAATATCATTTTCATTCATTCCTTTTCTACTGAAATCAACCCAAATCTGCTTCTGTGGCTTGAAACTAAAATATCTGACTGAAGCACACCAAATATTAGACATGGGCAGTCAACATTTTCCATTTATTATGTAAATATGTAGGTTTATGATAAATCTTCTTTCCTCATAGGACGAAGAGTCAGGCATAAAAACTTCAAATTGAAATGATATATTGTTCTCCAAGGCCTAATACTTTCAAGGCACTTATAAGTAACGACTTCAGAGTGTACAGCATTTGAAAGGAACATTTTGAAAATGTGTTTAGCCAAATGCTATTTCTCCAAGAAAGAAGGTTTGAAAAAGGGAAATTTTGTAATTTAATAGTTTTGAAAAATGGAGCAAATCATATCCTCTTCTTAGTACTTTGGTACATTTTGGGTTCTAAGAAGTTCCACATAAAAGAAACCATTTCATTTTTGGCTAGAGATTTCCAAATATATTGGATGCTTCAATCATTTTCACGTAAAACTTCTTAGTATTCCTCAGAGCCAATGTTCTGTGGAACATTCTGGGAAGACATAGAAATGTCTACTTAGTTATTCAGTATCCACTGAGGATAAAATGTGTTGCTATGCTTGATTAATGTGAGAATTTCAAAACAACTAGTTTTATTTTTCCTTTTAAAAGTTTCATAGAAATTTAAAGAGTTATAGAACCTCTTGACTATTACACTTGGAAGATTAGCATGGCATAGTGTTTATACAAATAGACTCAAGAGCCAGACTCCCTGGGCTCAATTTCTGGTTCTTTTCCCATATTAGATATGTGGTCTCAGGCAAGTTACTCAGCTTTCCCAGGCTTCAGATTCCTCACACTGAGGATAACATTTTACAAGAATTAAATGAGTAAACTTTTTGTATTAAAATTATTTGTTTTCAATATTTTATTTATAATCTTGTGTTTAATTTATATTTTCCTTTTGTTAATTGTGTTAGCTAGAAAGAGATTTCTAATAGGATTATGGTTAGTGAAAAGAGAGCTATTTATTATGAAGATGAAACAAAAGATACAGTTAGCCAAATGCTAAAAATATTTTTATAATAGTTTTATCTTTTACAAGAAGTGTTCGTCAAAATGTTATGAATTTGTCTTCAGGAAATGGTCCGTGTTCATGTGATAACTTTCAACACCTTTAAAATACGTTAAGTATGAAAAGAAAGTGATAAAAAGTCTCTCTTTCTCTCTCTCTCTCTCTCACACACACACACACACACACACACACACACAGCTCATTCTGTAAGCATCCTTATGTGATTTTTAGTTAAGTGTTGGGATAAATAAAAACTTGTGACCCAAAATAAAATGAATGAGCTAACACTTTCTTCAGATTTGGTATTCTCTGTAGGAAATGTCTTAAGGGAGAAGGGAAAATTCTTGAGAATTGAAACACCCACATATAAAGGGTCAAACAATTATTTTATTATATTAAATTAACTAGTTTATATAACTTATAATTTCTTTTCCATCACTCCCTAGTTGTAATAGACAGTATATGAATTCTGCCAAAATCCCTTGTATATACCCCTTCCACTAAGTGCAAGTGAAAACTGTGACTAACTTCTAACCAATAGATTAGGGCAGGTTAAAAGTAGTTTACAGATATAATTAAGGTTCCTACTGAGTTGCCTTTGAGTTAATCAAAATGGTGATTTTTCTTCATGGACCTGACCTAGTCACTTGGGCCCTTAAAAGAGAAACCGGATCCTTCCTGAAGAGAAATTCTCCTGGTGTATTTGAAAAAGTAACTGCCATGGTTTGAGAGGGCTTTGTGGGTAGTTCTTGAGGGTGACTGCTGGAGATTAGAGTGACTACTAGCTAGCAGCCAGGAAGAAACCAGGGACTTCAGTTCTACAACCACAAGGTAGTGAATTCTGCCAACAGCCTGCATGAATTTGGATGAGAACTTCGAGTAAAAACTAGATGAGAACTTAGACCTGGCAGATACCTTGATTTTAGGCCAGCAAGACCCTTTAACAGACAACCCAGCTAGATGATGCCTGGACAACTGACTCCTGTGTGATGGCTAATATTAGGTGTCAACTTGATTGGATTGAAGGATGCCCAGATAGCTGGTAAAGTATTGTTTCTGGGTGTGAGGGTGTTGCCAGAGAAGATTGAGTCAGTGGACTGGCAGAGGACAACTCACCCTCAATGTGGGTGGGCACCATCCAATTGGCTGCCAGCGAGGCTAGAACAAAGTAGGTAAAAGAAGGTGGGATCAGCTTGCTGAGTCTTCTGGCTTTCATCTTTCTCCCATGCTAGATGATTCCTTCTGTCCTCCTGCCCTTGGACATCAGACTCCAGGTTCTTTGGCTTTTGGACTCTTGGACTTACATCAGTGGTTTGTTGGGAGCTCTCAGGCCTTCAGGCACAGACTGAAGGCTGCACTGTCGGCTTCCCTGCTTTTAAGGCTTGTGGACTTGGACTGAGTCACTACTGGCTTCTTTCTCCCTCATCTTGCAGACGACTTATCATGGGACTTTACCTTGTGACTGTGTAAGCCAATTCTTCTTAATAAATTCCCTTTTATATATACACGTATATCCTATTAATTCTGTCCCTCTGGAGAACCCTGAGTAATACACCCCAGCAATAGCAAGTTATTAAAGAAATTTTGTTTTAAGCCTTTAAAATTATTTTTTGTTTGTTTTAGCAGCTATAGAAAACGAATACATCAGCATTCCAATTGCTCGTTTTGGTGTCTTGCCAAGTTCAGAACACTATGGTTAAAACAATTGATTAATCCAAATAAAATTATAAAAGTGTAATGTCTTGCCAAATAGCACTGTGACTTCTAGCTGGGGAGATTTTTATGAATGCCAAATGTTGCTGTAACTTGATGTTACTGTTCTATGGAATTTGAGTTCCATGAACATTCTTCAATAAGACAGGGATATTTCATTTCTTCTGCAGATGGCTCAGAGCCAAAGCTGGAGCATTTATAGATTCTGGGAGAAGCAGCAATGAGAGTTTAGTTAGAAAAATGTTTCCACAGCATTGTTTAGACTTGACATTCTATACCCACATTTGGTGTTTGGCATGAGCCTTATACACAGTGGCCTATAACATTGTGATAGTAATAAGCACAGCCAGCCAAACTCTGGAACCAGCCTGTGTGTGATCAAATCTAGGCTCTGCCATTAACTAGATCTGTGTTTCAGTCTCTTTATCTGTGAAATGGAAATTAATAATAATAATACCTACATCAGGGGGTTCTTATATCAAAAATGATAATATGGGTAAACCCCTTAGAACAGTGCCTACGTAAATATTAGCCTGCTTAATTATGTCACTTGATTTGTATGTTTACAGTTGTGACACCATTAATTCACTGCAAGGAGGACAGTCGTGTATATCTCTATGACACATGTGATCAAGTTGCTGTAATCTCTCACATCTCTCGTTTCAATTCCCTTTGTGATCAAATTATGTGAATTTTTAGAAGATGGCTGTGGATGTCTATTTCTACAATTTCGGATAGAAACAAAGTAAATATAACGAAGATTGAATTTACCAAAAAATATGAATGGTATTTTATGGCAAGTGGCCTTATTATAATGCATAAGATCAGAACATAAAATTGTTTTCTTCCTAATTTATGTTCATTCATGTAGCACTGGTAATCTTTTGAGGTCCTAATGGTAATTAGTGTAGCTACAATCTTTCTTTCTGGCCAGAAAGAAAGTTAATGAAACTACGTAATAGTCTGAAGAGCAGGTGTGGAAAGACTTTTATATTTTTAATAGAAGGATTAATGTGAAAAAATTAAACTGTCCTCAAACAATTATGCTGCTAATTAATATTTCAGCTTTCACAGATATTAGACAGGAGTTTATGAAGGAGGAAAAGTCATTCCAGTTTTAACCTAGCTACTTTGATATACTACTGCAAAGAAACCTTCCTATGTTCTGATCTTTAAATGTGTCACTTTTCATTGAAAAAATGCAGAAGCAGAATCCCCTAGTAACATGTCAACTGTGCACCTGATGACTTTTCAAATAATGTACAGGACATGCATAAAACTGTTAAGCAAATAATGAATTTTGTGCAAGGCATGCTCCCAGGTGTTATTTTGCAAATATAGCTTGTCTTGTAGTGTTATGTCAGGTGAACCTAAAAACAGAGGGTAAAATTGCTATCAAGAGTAAATGATTGGAATCCAATTTTTCTGTTAACTGAACTGAACCCATATGCACACTCTAATATTCCCCAGGTTTGATAGGCATATTCTATTAGCAATTTCTACTCACCACATATTTTAATTTGGTATTTAATTATTTCCATGAACTAAATCATCAGTTGAAACTTACTATATTAAAAAACATAAAAATAAGCCCTTTTTTACCACACACCAGTGCTTTGGAAAACTGGCTTGCCAAATTCAAAATGGCAAAATTAATAAAATGAGTAGCTAAGCATTTTATTTGCAATTGTATCTTTGCATTTATTTTTAGAGCATAATCAAGAGAAATATGTTTATTGACTCCTAAAGGAAATGTTTACTTTCCTTTATCTGGTAATTACGGAAACAAATTGCCTGGTCACATTTGAAATAAATAAATGAAATTTCAGTGAATTTGTTACAGATAACTAATAAGTTACATGATTGCAATTTATTCATAGAGTGTTTTTTTAAAAAAAATCATTGAAGTGACTGGAAAAAATGTACTTAATTGAAATGTTAAAAAATGGAGAAGAGTCTCAGCATGAAGTGCTGAAGGCTTCTGGTGATTTGATATTTGTCTATGAAAAGCTTATCTTCACTGAAGAAAAGGCAAAGAGGGTGAGCTCCTTGAGAGACTTGTTTATACAGAGGAAGGATTTTATTATACTTTATTGTGTGTACATGGCATAAATTCTAAAACATTAGAAGAACTATTCTGCTGTAGATCTCGAAGCATCTTTCTCTAGGATAGTTTAAAAGTAGGAAAACTGTTCCTCTTCTTAAGGGTGCAACATGGTTTTAATAGAATTTGAAAGGAGATGCCTGGGTTTTCAAGGTTTCTTTCATGGATAAGATTTAAAGAAATAATTTCCATCTTAGGTCAGAAATGCAGTATGCCTTCATTTCTTTGCTCAAAAGATTTCCCTCAGGAAACATAAACCTGGAAGTACAATCCGTGGTTCCTTGGGGGTAAATGAACTATTTTGCTTGTTCTTATTGCTTATTTTTAGAAATACATCTCATGTACACGCCTATTTCTAACTTATAGAGGGGAGGTAATCCATGAGAAAGGGAAGGAAGCATGAGGTATTGCTCTCCCCTCTATGCTCACCCGCCTCCTGCCATTTCTTAAGGTCCCCATTGCACCTCACTAATGCACAATGTGCAGAGCTGGTCTGGCCTCGCCTCTGTAGACTGGTAATTCCATTTATTCCAAAAGGAAGTGATTCCTCTCTTGCACATTTTCTTTTTCTCTTCTGTCTCTATGTCTCTCATTATTTTCCTTCTTTTTCACTTGAATTTATTGAAATATAATTCAAAAGAAAATTGTATATATTTTAAGTGTGCGAGGTGACTTCATATATGTATAACAGCACTCATAGATACCTTTTTTAAATAAAACATTTCAGATTTATTAGCAAATTTCGAATATACAATACACTATTAATAACAATGCTCACCATGCTGTACATTAGATCCTCAGAGCTTATTTGTTTTATAACTAGATATTTGCGCCCTTTAGCCAACATCTCCCCATTTCCTGCACCTTCCAATCTCTCATTCTTTCTCTGTCTTTTAGGAGCCACAAAACTCAGCTATTTTCACTAGATGGGGTTACAGTTGAGGAGTAGTGTTGGAGAGTTTGCTATTGAAAGCTTTTCTATAGTGCTAACTTGTTCCAGCTCCAAGGAATCCACTCATTTCTCTCTTCCTGAGAGAATTAAGGTCTCTACATATGACACTGGGTCATTTCCCTTTAAACTGATAAAAATTTAAATTTGATATTCTGTGCCTTCAGAGCCTCTAGCTCTGCCTGTCCCAAGCACAAAATTGTTTTCTTGTCTTTCTTTCTTATTCTGATTTATGTCTGTGGATTTTTCCCCAAATAACAAAAACTTACATACTTTTCTTAAAGGGATGATATATTGTCTTTAAAATGAAGCACCAGCTTGTTTACTAAATTACTTCACTTGTTTACTAAATTAATTTGATTTCAGTAAATTAATGATAAGGTATTTTGTGTCGAATTAAAATTTCCAGGAAATAGGGTCTTATGTTACAGGTAAGGCCATTACTATCTACATCACCTTAGTTTTAGTCAAGTGTTCGTGAAAGTGGTGAGCACTGATCAAAGGGCACAAAATATCTACGTAAAGAAATCTATTTTAAATCCATAGATTTCATTATAAAAAGGGGCACCTTATTTCCAGTTTAGGGAATTCCTATTGAGTGATCTACATATGTACCAGTAAAATGCAAACCATTATTTAAATTTTTTCACAACTTTGGAAACTTTACATTGTAAAACTTACAGAATATGATTACCAATTTTTAGATTTTTTTTTCTACAGAGTAGATTAGCTTAATACATTGAATGCTAATGAAAAAAATTATGATTCTAGGTTAATTCCAAATTGAACTAGACAGTTTTTCTCTTTTATGCTTTATAATTTTGTTTTTTTAAATTCTGATCTTTCATCAATTGTTCCTTTTGTATAATCTAAGCTTAAAAATGAAGCTGGTGATTACTATATTAAAATGCATTAACTTTATAAATTGCTCTTCTTTTGTATTACCAATACTTTGGCTGTGCTGCAGGTGCATAAAGTATTTTATCTCAGTAAATCCTTTGGACCTTAAGGATAAGATCTTCCTGCTCCTGTTGATACAAACAAAGGACGTACTTTAGAAAGAAGTGACATCCAGTAGAATTTTCTTCAATAATGGACATGGTATATATCTGTACTCTTCAGAACAGTAGCTACTAGCTGTATAGAGTTATTGAGCACTTGAAATGTGGCTGAGGGACCAAATATTTAAAGTAACTTAATTATATAGACACATAGTGGATATCATATTGAAAAATACAGTCTAAAACTTGATAAGTTGCCAAATACCTCTGAGCTTCAGTTTTCTTATTTGCAAAATGAAAATACTCACCCATGACTCTGTCACAGAGGTGTTTCAAAAATCAAATGAAAAGAGAAAAGTGTTCAAGCATAATTAGGAAGGGCCTTGGATGGACTCTGGAACTGTACAGCTTAACTGTGAGTCTTGACTCTACTCCTCTCTAACTATTATATATGCTTGAGCAAGATATGACAAGTATCTGTAAAATGAGAATAATAATAGTATCTAACTCATTGATTTTTGTGATGATTAAATGAGATAGCATATGCAAAGTCTTTTGAACAGTACCTAATATGCAATTGAGCCCTAGATAAATAAACATTATTATTCTTGTTATTAACAATGCAAACATGTAGAAAGCATGCTCTAATGTTTAGAGAAAGCTCAGTTATCTCATCCTTTATTCAGTTTCCAAAATAGAAGAACTTGGCTAGGATTCAAGAACAAAATTTCATTCATAAGATTTTGTGGTGAATGAATCTTTGGTAGGATTGCAAAAGAATTAAATATCTTTGAATTTTCCCTCTTTGTTTTTACTGTTCTATGTGGCAGTTGTGTAAATTGGGTTTGAAAATAAAAATTCCAAGTAGGGAAGCCTGCATTTGCTTAAGAAGAAGAGGAGAAAAGAAGATATTGAATATTTCTGTATTATAATAAAATTGACAAGGGAAGAAATAACAAAAAAATGGAGGCTGATACTCTAGTAGCAACACAGTATGTATTAACCTTGTGTTGGGTGTCTAGCTATGACTTAGACATAGAATTCTGAGATCTCAAGTCCTGGCATTTTCTATTGCCTGTATTTTCCTTCAGAGGCATGACCAATAACACCAGGAGTACACAGCGTATTTTTTTTTTTTTTAACAGGGTCTTGCCTCCCCACCCAGGCTGTAGTGCAGTGGCATGAATTTAAGGTTATATAGCTCATTGTAACCTCAAATTTCTGGCCTCAAGCAATCCTTCAAACTCAGCTTCTCGAGTGGCTAGGACAACAGGCATGTGCCACCACACCTGGCTAATTTTTAACATTTTTTTGGTAAAGATAGGAGTATTGCTATGTTGCCCAGGCTGGTCTTGAACTCCTGGCCTCAAGCACTCCTGCTTCCTTGGCCTTCCAAAGTGCTGGCATTACTGGTGTGAGCCACTGCCCTCAACATCTATACCATTTTGATTTTGCTGCTTTGGAAAAGCTGATCCCAAAATTCATTTTCTTTTTCCTAGGACATGCCCAATATCTTCCTTTTTTTTGAGACATTTATTTGGGTTAAGAAGCAAAGTCTCTTAAAGTAAGTACTTTAGAGAGAAGAATAAATCAAGATGTTTATTTGTAACTTGGTAAATATTCTGACAGCTGACTTGGAATAGAGATGATGGTGGCCAGATCGCTGATGGAGCCAGAGTAGGTGTCTAACTTGGAGAGGTATGTGTGGTAGGCAGAAGAGTGTTGAAGAAAGACTACCGAAACCATACCTTTTTACCTAGGACTGGAATATTTGACTTTTTCCCCATTATCTTCTGTACCATCTACAATTTGGATAGTGCTTTGCTTATATATTGAAAGTCACTATTTGGTATATAATACGTTTATTCTATCACTGCCAGTTTAGATGGAGAAAAATACAGTAGAAATTCACAAGAAAGACTTGGACTTATAACTAAGGTTTACAGGCTGTTACATGAGTAGAGTGTAACGGTCATTAATAAAAAATGTCACTATGTCCTACTTTAACAGGTATTTCCATATTCAAATTCTTAATCGAATCATGTTTTTGTAAAACAGACTTACTCTTGATCTCAAATAAATGAAATATGCATGTATTTAAGAACATACAGTTCAGTTTTCAAAATCTGATATTTTTGTTATTTTAAAATCTGATATTAAAAAACCTTTAAATTAAAAAAAAACAGTTTTAGTTTTTGGGTTTTTTTCTCCCATCAGTTGGAAGACACTGATTTTCTTTGCTGGAGGTGGAAATTTAAAAGAGTAATATTATATTGTTACTTTTGAAGTTTAAGTCTAGGAAAAGTTGAGGTTTTGTTTTCCTTGAAGTATTGAACCACATTAAAAAAAAACCCATCATTTCATTTATTAACTGTAAAAAGAAGACCAAAGGAAATTCACCAAGTAGATAGGTTTACCAGGCTAAAAAATATAAAAGTATAAAGAAAGTACTGCATATTGTCACATATCTATCTCCTCTTTAGACAATACATAAAACTTTACTTTTTAAATGCTTATGTGTACAGGTATTGTGCTAGATCTTGTGACTAGTAAAAAGATAACAAATAACAAAACTATAAAATTAACATAAATAAGACGAATAGCAATAAATATAAAGGCTATAAAATAAAATGTAGAATAAACAAAAATCTTATTAATGCCATAACAAGGATACTTCTGACAATTATGAAAGTATAAACAAGGAAGTGTTTCAGTTTGAATGAGAGGGTTAGTTAATTTATTGTCTAGAAATGGCATTTAAGTTGGTCCTTGAGAAATGTTAGAATTTTTATAGCAGTGATAATGGAAAGGCATTCTAAGTGGATAAAAACTATGGTTAGAGACATAGACTGGAGAGCAGGGTATCTGAAACAATGCTGAGCCATTGTTTGCTAATAGTGGACTATGTAAGCAAGGCAGTGGAATATAGGCTAGAAGGGTATATTGAAGCCAAATTAAAGAAGGATGTGAAGGTTAGGCTAAGAAGTGTGATGAGCTTTATTTAGGTAATAGGCAATGAGGAGAAATTGAAACATGAAGGAACATAATTTGAGGTGTGATTATTTGAGTTTTTAAAATATTATCACTGTGCATCAGAACGGGTTAGGGAAGGCTTAAATCCTGGATGCTGGCTTGGCACCTATTAGAGCAATTAAAATGAGAAATGATGCAGACTAAACTAGAATTTCAGGTAAAAATGAGAAAAATATGGTATAGGCATTAAAAAATGGTATAGGCATTAAAAAACTTCATTTGACTGAGTTTGAGTATGGAGGAAAAGGAAGTATGGAGATCAAAAGAAAACATCAGGATTTGGGAGCTTGGACACAGGTAAGAGAAGTGGTCTGGGGATGGTAAAAGTCATGAGCCTACCACTTGGGGTCAAGGATAGGTCTAGTCATTTAGATGTGAAAACAGGAAGATAGTGCCTGAGGCATTGTCCTCATTCCTAAAACTTCCAGTGATGGGAACATTAAAACTAGTAGTAACCCAATGTTCCTGTCAAAAGAACATGAATTCAGCTCTGATATTGGGAACGATGTCATTGGAATGTATTTTACCCCTTCAAAACTAGTACAACGAGTCCAATGATAGTATATGCTTCCTTCTCCCCCACAACATTCTACTTATGATTTGACTGTGTAATGCTTAATTTTAGGTATCTACTTGATTGGATTGAGGAATGCCTAGATGGCTGAGGAAACACTGTGTTTGGGTGTGTCTATGAAAGGGTGTCCAGAGGAGACTGACATATAAATCAGTGGACTGAGAGAGGAAGCCCCGCCCTCAGTGTGGGCGGGCACCATCCTATGACTGGTATCCTCAATGGGACAAACTGGGAAGGCAGATTTTCTTTCTCACTGGTCTCTTCCTCCCTTCTGGAGTTGGACGCTTTACTCCTCCTAACCTTGGACATCAGATTCCAGGTTCTTTGGATTTCGGACTCTGGGACCTGCACCAAGAGCCTCCTGGGGGCTCTTGGGGCTTCAGCCTTGAACTGGGGGTTGCACAGTGGGCTTCTCTGGGTCTGAGGCTTGCTAACTGAGTCGCATTACCTCTACCGGCTTCTTTGGCTCTCCAGCTTGCAGAGGGCCTATTGTCAGACTTTTCCACATTTGCGATCTTGTGAAATCTTCTCATATATCGTATTGGTTCTGTCTCTCCAGAGAACCAACAATGTGTTTAGTATCAAGCTACATAGAAGTTAGAGTTGATGTGCTGGAAGAAAGAAAAATAAGTGTAATGGGAAAAAAAGAGATAAAAGTTAGTTACAGAAAGCACTTGGAAGAATATTCGCATTCCATATGCAGTCATCATTTGTTAACTCTCTCCCTACGGTTCACTCTGACATAGTTCTAATACTTAGTGGCAATATGTTTGGGTGTGATAATTCCAGCTTCAGCTTCAGCAGTGAATCTCACCTAATTAACTAGGCTCAGGTGATCCTCTTGCCTCAGCCAAGTAGCTGGGACTACAGGCTTGTGCCACTGTGCCCAGCTAATTTTTGTATTTTTTAGTAAAGATGAAGTTTTGCCATATTGCCTAGGCTGGTTCTTAGAACTCCTGGACTCAAGCGATCCACCTACTTTGACCTCCCAGAACGCTGGGATTACAGGCATGAGCCAAAGCTCCTGGCCTCTGGGTTCATTGAAGATGAAATTTCTTTTCCTGCTTTTTTTGTTAAGTTTATGGGTTTCAGGAAGAAGAATGAAGTAATCAACAACAGATTACTTGCTTTGGAATTTATAAACACATTTGTGATAATCAAGAAAGTAGTTTTATTCCAGTAGTGGTGATGAATGCCAAATGGCAACAGTTTGAGGACTGATTAGGTTGAGTAAATGAAGGCAACATAAACATAATGTTTTCTCATATGTTAGAAACTTAACTTGATAATTTGGTAGATTAATTCTATGAGAAACATAAAACTGTGTCTTAACACAAGAAGTTGAGTTTATTATTATGCAGTTTATTAGTACTAGACTGTGCTTTTGCACAGTTTCCTCTGCCAAAAATAAAATTTCTCCCTTTATTCACTTGTTAAATTTTCGTGCTTCAATATAGAGTGGAGAAAATTAAAATGATAAGAGAATATAGTTGATAGAATAAAAGTCTAGAGGAAGTAAAGAGACCTGGTTTACCTCCCGAGTTCAGAGCTGAATGTACCTTCTTCTAAAATTAATAACAAAAAAAGGATGGGAGAAGAATCATGGGCATTTTAAAATTGTGAGTAAAATGAGGGAATAACTACCTGAAGAACTCATTTTTTAAAATAATTTAAGTAGAATTATCTACACAAAATAAGGGAAATGGACAGCAGACTGGAAAGTAAAACAAGTAGTGGGTGCTGAGATGTGTAGGGAATAAAATTGGAACTCAGCTAGAAAAACATTAAAAGATATCTGATTAGAACTGAAAGCTTCTCCACGTTTAGGGTGCATGAATATGTAGTGAAAACAATTAGCAAATTTTCATGATTTTCTATGGCAACACCTGTGTAGAAGCAGTAGGGGCTAAACCATACTGCAATTTGTCATGGGGTTAAAATTTACAGGTCCGATGTGTTGTAAGTGGTCAGCGAGATAGATAATTCTAGGAAGCAAATAGAGCATTGTTGAAAGGAGTTACTGTGTCTTTCCAAACTGGATGGAAAGCCAAATGATGTGGCAATAATAAATGGGAAAATAGTGGTGTGTCAAATAATGAAAGTCTTAATGAGCTCTGAGTTGGCTGTGGGAAAGAAAGAAGCGACAGGATTTGAAAGTGACTTTGTGGAGAGTATGTAAATAGAGTCTGATGGTGGTGGCACAAGGGTTTGTAAAGAAATCAGAAAATATTGTTAGAGTTTTTATAGAGATTACAAACTAGTTTGGCAGGCAAAACATATATATATATATATATGCATATTTACATATTATACGTGTGATAATGATTATTTAAAAATTAGGTGGGAGGTACTGATTATAAGTATTCTTAATATTCACAGACAGGAAAGGTCTTGTCAAAGGAATTTGGCCTGGGACTGAAGGATAAGTCCATTTTAGTTAAATAGATGGAAAAAGGGATCTATTCTATGTGTTTTAGGAACACAATATGAACAGACATGGATATGAGGAGAGACCAAACCAAACACTAAGGATAACGATGACAATGATAGTAATAACAACTTGTTATGCACTGACTTTACATATATGATTTTATATAATCTCTATAGTAACCTTGTCAAATAGATATTACCCAAGTTTGTGCATGAGGACATGGAAACCTAGTACTTGCCTTAAAACACGGTAAGAGTACCAGAAATCAAATTAAGATTTGTCTGATATCAAAGATGTGTGCTTAATAAATAGGTTTTATTGCTTTTTAATATGGACCTACATGGCTATTTCAAGGATTGCTTCCCACTGATTATGGGGAAATGTACCCTTTAATTTGCTCTGTGAGTAGTTAAGGTCCCTTCCTATCCTACATTTCAGCCACCCTAGAGTTCTCTGTTATTCAAAGGCACCACACTCTCACATGTCCTGTGTTTTTGTTCTGTGCTTTTCTACTAAAAATTACCCTTACCCATTTATTCACCCATCAAACTCCTATACATTCTTTATTTCTCTATGCCTTCTTTCAAGATCCAATTCAAACATATGTTTTGGTAAAGTTTTTCTTTACTAATCTGTATGATTAATTATTCTTTCCTTTGTGACATATGTACAGACATCATACTAATCACATTATATTAATTTTTTTATGTTTGCCTTTTCTTTTAGAATGTAAATTTCTTGAGAATGCAATCTTAGTCTTATTTATTTATTTTTTATTAAGAGGGAGTCTCGCTCTGTTGCCCAGGCTGGAGTGCATTGGTGCGATCTCTGTTCACTGCAACCACCGCCACCTGGGTTCAAATGATTCTTGTGCCTCAGCCTCCTGAGTAGCTGGGACTACAGGTATGTGCCACCATACCTAGCTAGTTTTTTTGTATTTTTAGTAGAAATTGGGCTTCGCCATGTTGGCCAGGTTGGTCTCGAACTCCTGACCTCAGGTGATCCACCTGCCTCAGCCTCTCAAAGTGCTGGCATTACAGGTGTGAGCCACTGTGCCCTGCCCATAGTCTTATTTATATTTATGTCTTCAGTGCCTTATAGTGTCTAACATAAGTATTGCTCAATTAATGTTTTTTGAATTAATGAATACTCAAATGAAATATAGGTAAGGTGGGACAGATTTATGAAAGGCAGACAAAAGTGTGGATTTATTGCATGGATTAGTGGTTGTCAACCTGTGTTCTGTTGCATCTATGGGGTGACTTCAACAGGGTTTTAGGCTTTTATCAGCGCAGAACTGCTCTTATATATTTTGCATAGTGAATTTCTATGTAAAATTTCATTTAAACAAAAGCTTCTATAGCCAAAAACTCTTCAGAAACCACTGAAAAGTGATAGAGCATTACAAATTTTTCAACAGGGGAATGACAACGTAAAGAGATTATTTCAAAGATAATTTGGCATAGATACTTCTAGACTCTCTCCTTCATCTGTGTGTAGGTACATATATCTATCTATCTGTCTGTCTATCTATCTATCTATCTATCTATCTATCTATCTGTCATCTATCCACATCGACATGTATAATTTTAGATCTTATAAAATTCACCAAACTTAGGCTTGGCTGACTGAGGCTCTACACTTATTTAAGGGTGTTTCCTAAGTTCTTAGGCAGATGTTCATACTCAAGATTGTGCTTTGATGTGAATGTTACATTGCTTAGTGGGGAGCTGCTCAAATCTGTTTCGTTACTGCATATAAGTGATTCAGAACACATACACTAAATGAAAGGTCTCAGTGTCTCAAGTGTTTTATCTACATGAGGCCAAAACCCCAGATATTGGGAGACATTGGGATCATTCAATTTTCTCTTTTTCATATGAACGCTTTGATGTCATGTAGACATTGCCTCAGTAGATACATCTTCACGGATTAGATTTATGGAGTTCTCTGTAACAGGGAAGACCAGAGAGACCACTTATCTTGAGCACTTAGAAATGTAAATGTATTCTTGTTTAATTGTTTGGTTTCTGAATTTCACAAAGAACAGCTGGAGATAGAATTCTGTAATTTCTAATGCTAATAAACTGATATTGTGGATAGCTCTATGTTTATAAAGTGGTTATTATGTTCTATGGGATTAAATAAGACATTTGTATCTGTGCATGGACAGAATTAATCCTGAATGCAAATAATAATACAAAAAAGCGTTTGGCCTTATATCCTGTCAAAAACACTCAGTGCTGTTAGTCATGGTGGTTAATTCTATCATAAAATATCTGTCTAAACATATCACTGTTCTTAAGATTCTAAAGGGTTATTTCAATTCAGAAAACCAAGGATTTGAAATATTTCCCTTTCAGTTTCTAGGTAAACTGTGATTATAACTTTTTGTAACTCTTTAAATAATTTCATTTTTCTTTTTTTTTTCTTTTTTATTATTATTATTATTATTATTATTATTATTATTATACTTTAGGCTCTATGGTACATGTGCGCAACGTGCAGGTAAGTTACATATGTATACATGTGCCATGATGGTGCGCTGCACCCATCAACTCGTCATCTAGCATTAGGTATATCTCCCAATGCTATCCCTCCCCCCTCCCCCCACCCCACAACAGTCCCCGAAGTGTGATGTTCCCCTTCCTGTGTCCATGGGTTCTCATTGTTCAATTCCCACCTATGAGTGATAATATGCGGTGTTTGGTTTTTTGTTCTTGCGATAGTTTACTGAGAATGATGATTTCCAATTTCATCCATGTCCCTACAAAGGACATGAACTCATCATTTTTTATGGCTGCATAGTATTCCATGGTGTATATGTGCCACATTTTCTTAATCCAGTCTATCATTGTTGGACATTTGGGTTGGTTCCAAGTCTTTGCTATTGTGAATAATGCTGCAATAAACATACGTGTGCATGTGTCTTTATAGCAGCATGATTTATAGTCCTTTGGGTATATACCCAGTAATGGGATGGCTGGGTCAAATGGAATTTCTAGTTCTAGATCCCTGAGGAATCGCCACACTGACTTCCACAAGGGTTGAACTAGTTTACAGTCCCACCAACAGTGGAAAAGTGTTCCTATTTCTCCACATCCTCTCCAGCACCTGTTGTTTCCTGACTTTTTAATGATTGCCATTCTAACTGGTGTGAGATGGTATCTCATTGTGGTTTTGATTTGCATTTCTCTGATGGCCAGTGATGGTGAGCATTTTTTCATGTGTTTTTTGGCTGCATAAATGTCTTCTTTTGAGAAGTGTCTGTTCATGTCCTTCGCCCACTTTTTGATGGGGTTGTTTGTTTTTTTCTTGTAAATCTGTTGGAGTTCATTGTAGATTCTGGATATTAGCCCTTTGTCAGATGAGTAGGTTGCGAAAATTTTCTCCCATTTTGTAGGTTGCCTGTTCACTCTGATGGTAGTTTCCTTTGCTGTGCAGAAGCTCTTTAGTTTAATTAGATCCCATTTGTCAATTTTGGCTTTTGTTGCCATTGCTTTTGGTGTTTTAGACATGAAGTCCTTGCCCATGCCTATGTCCTGAATGGTAATGCCTAGGTTTTCTTCTAGGGTTTTTATGGTTTTAGGTCTAACATTTAAGTCTTTAATCCATCTTGAATTGATTTTTGTATAAGGTGTAAGGAAGGGATCCAGTTTCAGCTTTCTACATATGGCTAGCCAGTTTTCCCAGCACCATCTATTAAATAGGGAATCCTTTCCCCATTTCTTGTTTTTGTCAGGTTTGTCAAAGATCAGATAGTTGTAGATATGTGGCATTATTTCTGACGGCTCTGTTCTGTTCCATTGATCTATATCTCTGTTTTGGTACCAGTACCATGCTGTTTTGGTTACTGTAGCCTTGTAGTATAGTTTGAAGTCAGGTAGTGTGATGCCTCCAGCTTTGTTCTTTTGGCTTAGGATTGACTTGGCGATGTGGGCTCTTTTTTGGTTCCATATGAACTTTAAAGTAGTTTTTTCCAATTCTGTGAAGAAAGTCATTGGTAACTTGATGGGGATGGCATTGAATCTGTAAATTACCTTGGGAAGGATGGCCATTTTCATGATATTGATTCTTCCTACCCATGAGCATGGAATGTTCTTCCATTTGTTTGTATCCTCTTTTATTTCCTTGAGCAGTGGTTTGTAGTTCTCCTTGAAGAGGTCCTTCACATCCCTAGTAAGTTGGATTCCTAGGTATTTTATTCTCTTTGAAGCAATTGTGAATGGGAGTTCACTCATGATTTGGCTCTCTGTTTGTCTGTTATTGATGTATAAGAATGCTTGTGATTTCTGTACATTGATTTTGTATCCTGAGACTTTGCTGAAGTTGCTTATCAGCTTAAGGAGATTTTGGGCTGAGACAATGGGGTTTTCTAGATATACTATCATGTCATCTGCAAACAGGGACAATTTGACTTCCTCTTTTCCTAATTGAATACCCTTGGTTTCCTTCTCTTGCCTAATTGCCCTGGCCAGAACTTCCAACACTATGTTGAATAGAAGTGGTGAGAGAGGGCATCCCTGTCTTGTGCCAGTTTTCAAAGGGAATGCTTCCAGTTTTTGCCCATTCAGTATGATATTGGCTGTGGGTTTGTCATAAATAGCTCTTATTATTTTGAGATACGTCCCATCAATACCTAATTTATTGAGAGTTTTTAGCATGAAGGGTTGTTGAATTTTGTCAAAGGCCTTTTCTGCGTCTATTGAGATAATCATGTGGTTTTTGTCTTTGATTCTGTTTATATGCTGGATTACATTTATTGATTTGCGTATATTGAACCAGCCTTGCATCCCAGGGATGAAGCCCACTTGATCATGGTGGATAGGCTTTTTGATGTGCTGCTGGATTCTGTTTGCCAGTATTTTATTGAGGATTTTTGCATCAATGTTCATCAAGGATATTGGTCTAAAATTCTCTTTTTTTGTTGTGTCTCTGCCAGGCTTTGGTATCAGGATGATGCTGGCCTCATAAAATGAGTTAGGGAGGATTCCCTCTTTTTCTATTGATTGGAATAGTTTCAGAAGGAATGGTACCAGCTCCTCCTTGTACCTCTGGTAGAATTCGGCTGTGAACCCACCTGGTCCTGGACTTTTTTTGGTTGGTAAGCTATTGATTATTGCCACAATTTCAGCTCCTGTTATTGGTCTATTCAGAGATTCAACTTCTTCCTGGTTTAGTCTTGGGAGGGTGTATGTGTTGAGGAATTTATCCATTTCTTCTAGATTTTCTAGTTTATTTGCATAGAGGTGTTTGTAATATTCTCTGATGGTAGTTTGTATTTCTGTGGGATCGGTGGTGATATCGCCTTTATCATTTTTTATTGCATCTATTTGATTCTTCTCTCTTTTTTTCTTTATTAATCTTGCTAGCGGTCTATCAATTTTGTTGATCCTTTCAAAAAACCAGCTCCTGGATTCATTAATTTTTTGAAGGGTTTTTTGTGTCTCTATTTCCTTCAGTTCTGCTCTGATTTTAGTTATTTCTTGCCTTCTGCTAGCTTTTGAATGTGTTTGCTCTTGCTTTTCTAGTTCTTTTAATTGTGATGTTAGGGTGTCAATTTTGGATCTTTCCTGCTTTCTCTTGTGGGCATTTAGTGCTATAAATTTCCCTCTACACACTGCTTTGAATGCATCCCAGAGATTCTGGTATGTTGTGTCTTGGTTCTCGTTGGTTTCAAAGAACATCTTTATTTCTGCCTTCATTTCATTATGTACCCAGTAGTCATTCAGGAGCAGGTTGTTCAGTTTCCATGTAGTTGAGCGGTTTTGAGTGAGATTCTTAATCCTGAGTTCTAGCTTGATTGCACTGTGATCTGAGAGATAGTTTGTTATAATTTCTGTTCTTTTACATTTATTGAGGAGAGCTTTACTTCCAAGTATATGGTCAATTTTGGAATAGGTGTGGTGTGGTGCTGAAAAAAATGTATATTCTGTTGATTTGGGGTGGAGAGTTCTGTAGATGTCTATTAGGTCCGCTTGGTGCAGAGCTGAGTTCAATTCCTGGGTATCCTTGTTGACTTTCTGTCTTGTTGATCTGTCTAATGTTGACAGTGGGGTGTTAAAGTCTCCCATTATTAATGTGTGGGAGTCTAAGTCTCTTTGTAGGTCACTCAGGACTTGCTTTATGAATCTGGGTGCTCCTGTATTGGGTGCATATATATTTAGGATAGTTAGCTCTTCTTGTTGAATTAATCCCTTTACCATTATGTAATGGCCTTCTTTGTCTCTTTTGATCTTTGTTGGTTTAAAGTCTGTTTTATCAGAGACTAGGATTGCAACCCCTGCCTTTTTTTGTTTTCCATTTGCTTGGTAGATCTTCCTCCATCCTTTTATTCTGAGCCTATGTGTGTCTCTGCACGTGAGATGGGTTTCCTGAATACAGCACACTGATGGGTCTTGAGTCTTTATCCAATTTGCCAGTCTGTGTCTTTTAATTGGAGCATTTAGTCCATTTACATTTAAAGTTAATATTGTTATGTGTGAATCTGATCCTGTCATTATGATGTTAGCTGGTTATTTTGCTCGTTAGTTGATGCAGTCTCTTCCTAGTCTCGATGGTCTTTACATTTCGGTATGATTTTGCAGTGGCTGGTACCGGTTGTGCCTTTCCATGTTTAGCGCTTCCTTCAGGAGCTCTTTTAGGGCAGGCCTGGTGGTGACAAAATCTCTCAGCATTTGCTTGTCTGTAAAGTATTTTATTTCTCCTTCGCTTATGAAGCTTAGTTTGGCAGGATATGAAATTCTGGGTTGAAAATTCTTTTCTTTAAGAATGTTGAATATTGGTCCCCACTCTCTTCTGGCTTGTAGGGTTTCTGCCGAGAGATCCGCTGTTAGTCTGATGGGCTTCCCTTTGATGGTAACCCGACCTTTCTCTCTGGCTGCCCTTAACATTTTTTCCTTCATTTCAACTTTGGTGAATCTGACAATTATGTGTCTTGGAGTTGCTCTTCTCGAGGAGTATCTTTGTGGCGTTCTCTGTATTTCCTGAATCTGAATGTTGGCCTGCCTTGCTAGATTGGGGAAGTTCTCCTGGATTATATCCTGCAGAGTGTTTTCCAACTTGTTTCCATTCTCCCCGTCACTTTCAGGTACACCAATCAGACGTAGATTTGGTCTTTTCACATAGTCCCACATTTCTTGGAGGCTTTGCTTGTTTCTTTTTATTCTTTTTTCTCTAAACTTCCCTTCTTGCTTCATTTCATTCATTTCATCTTCCAGGGCTGATACCCTTTCTTCCATTTGATCACATCAGCTCCTGAGGCTTCTGCATTCTTCACGTAATTCTCGAGCCTTGGTTTTCAGCTCCATCAGCTCCTTTAAGCACTTCTCTGTATTGGTTATTCTAGTTATACATTCTTCTAAATTTTTTTCAAAGTTTTCAACTTCTTTGCCTTTGGTTTGAATATCCTCCCGTAGCTGGGAGTAATTTGATCGTCTGAAGCCTTCTTCTCTCAGCTCGTCAAAGTCATTCTCCATCCAGCTTTGTTCTGTTGCTGGTGAGGAACTGCGTTCCTTTGGAGGAGAAGAGGTACTCTGCTTTTTAGAGTTTCCAGTTTTTCTGCTCTGTTTTTTCCCCATCTTTGTGGTTTTATCTACTTTTGGTCTTTGATGATGGTGATGTACAGATGGGTTTTTGGTGTGGATGTCCTTTCTGTTAGTTTTCCTTCTAACAGACAGGACCCTCAGCTGCAGGTCTGTTGGAGTACCTGGCAGGCCGTGTGATATGTCAGTCTGCCCCTCCTGGGGGGTGCCTCCCAGTTAGGCTGCTCGGGGGTCAGGGGTCAGGGACCCACTTGAGGAGGCAGTCAGCCCGTTCTCAGATCTCCAGCTGCGTGCTGGGAGAACCACTGCTCTCCTCAAAGCTGTCAGACAGGGACATTTAAGTCTGCAGAAGTTACTGCTGTCTTTTTGTTTGTCTGTGCCCTGCCCCCAGAGGTGGAGCCTACAGAGGCAGGCAGGCCTCCTTGAGGTGTGGTGGGCTCCACCCAGTTCAAGCTTCCCGGCTGCTTTGTTTACCTAAGCGAGCCTGGGCAATGGCGGGCGCCCCTCCCCCAGCCTCGCTGCCGACTTGCTGTTTGAGCCAAGATGGCCGAATAGGAACAGCTCAGGCCTACAGCTCCCAGCGCGAGCGACGCAGAAGACGGGTGATTTCTGCATTTCCATCTGAGGTACCGTGTTCATCTCACTAGGGAGTGCCAGACAGTGGGCGCAGGTCAGTGGGTGAGTGCACCGTGCGCCAGCCGAAGCAGGGGCGAGGTATTGCCTCATTTGGGAAGCGCAAGGGGTCAGGGAGTTCCCTTTCCAGGGGTGACAGACGGCACCTGGAAAATCGGGCCACTCCCACCTGAATACTGTGCTTTTCCGACAGGCTTAGGAAACGGTGCCCCAGGAGAGTATAGCCCGCACCTGGCTCAGAGGGTCCTACGCCCATGGTGTCTCGCTGATTGCTAGCACAGCAGTCTGAGATCAAACAGCAAGTCGGCAGCGAGAATAATTTCATTTTTCTGGTAGAAATTTCAGAATATTTTAGAGAGCATCAAAGTGATTTTTAAAAATGAGATATAATACGAGAGGCTGAGGCAGGAGAATGGCGTGAACCTGGGAGGCAGAGCTTGCAGTGAGCCGAGATCGTGCCACTGCACTCCAGCCTGGGCAACAGAGCAAGACTCCGTCTCAAAAAAAAAAAAAAAAAGAGATATAATAAATACAACTTCATTTCATGCCTCAAAACATCAGGTATAACATAAATCCCTGAAACTCATTTTCCTATGTCTCACCATGTAACTACAACCTGGAGATGGAAATTACTATCACCCAATTAATTCTGAGTTACTAAGTGCAGAAGCAAGATGTAAATGACAAAATATTGAAATGAGAACTACTTAATTTCTTGTGATACAAGCATAAGTAAAATGAATGTGTAAATGTTTCAGTAATTCTACATTCTTTTAATCATTTTACAAGTATTTATTAAGTGCATACAGTGCCAACACTGTTCTAAATCCTGAGAATTCTACAGGTCTGAAGAAAATCCAGCCCCAAAATGTAAGAACGCAGATAAATAGAAGAGATAGACCCTTGCCTGTAAATGTAGGAGAAGCTCCCTGAAAGGAATTCCACTTAATTGAACTGTATGACATCAACTGATGCTCTCTGTTCCTACTGTAACATGTAATTGATAGATGTCCATGGTGCACTGAGAGTTAGGTTAATTTGGGGATGTTTTCTGCATTCACCACCAAAAATAGTCTTACATACTTAGCAGGAGAATGGACTATTTTTTCCCAGTTATGTTTATACCAATTGAACTTATTTTTTTAAAAAAATACACATAAAATAGTGTATACAACACAGAGACACACCTTTAATAATAATAATAAATGAAACATATATGTTCCCACTGGTTTAATAAATAGAGCAATACTAATACTTTACAACCCTTCGCTGTGAATTCTATCTTAATAATTGTATAATTTAAATATTATATATGTGGATAACATATGGATATAAAAGAAAAATAATTGTCATTTAAATGAGAACTTTGTAGAATGATTTGGAAATATTTGATAAATATTAGTGACTAAAATTATTGATTTACAGTACGAGTGAAAATCATGTAAAGGCTAACAAAAAATATTAAATGTATCTTTCTTTAGAATATTTTATCTTTAATATGTCATTCCACTTAAAGAGCTACTTTACAGTAATACTGAAAAAATAAGTTTGGTTGTCCCTAGACAGGTAAAGCAAATTCCTGTTTCTTTATGGCATTTTGTCTTTTGTTAGCATTGTCAGTATGAATATGCACAGATTGTTGTATTATTTAATGTTCTGAATTTTCCTTGAATCTATCTCTTCTGTGAGTCTATAATAATGACAAAAAAGTAAGCACCAGAAAGGGAAAAATTTTTTTTTCTCAAAATTATTCAGTAATTCTTTAAATCTTAGAATTACAAATAGGCGAGATCAGCTAAGTCAACAAAAACTGATAGACATAGATAAAAACAAAGCCCTTAAGATTATTTCAGGTTATTATTTTCGTGCCCTGTGTTTTACTTCTCAGGTGGCTGAGAAGGACATTTTAGGAATGGAGAAAAATGAGAACTCTTAATTTAGAGACAGAATATGAACATTTTAATTTTACTGATTTAATATTAGAAATACAAGCACTTTTAAATTCAAAGAAAAAGAGACCATAAAATATTTAAGCTTTGGGGGATATGCATTAAATATTTCTTGAAATGTGTCTACTGGAAATAAGATGTATTAAAATATTTCACTTTTAATGAAGAAATATACAGAAAATTAATTTAAAAAATTAATATGGTTTTTTAAACTGGTGATTTTAAAATGTAATCTAACATTAGAATTTTATTCATCTCTTCTCTTTTATGTTGTTGTTGTTATAGCAAACCAAACTGTATTTTATATGAATTTAGGGAGTACAATTTTCTTAAATAGAGTGAAAAGGAATGAAAAATTATTTAATCAGGTTCCACAATCTCTACTTCTGACTGACAGCAGAGCATTCTTATTACATGGAAATGCAGGGTGATTTATCTTTATTCCAGCAAATTGCTGAAAGGTTCACAATGTATGTGAAAAACAGCTTTGTTATTCAGAGTAAAGTGGAAGAAACTGGAGATCCATACTTTTGAGGTTCTTTTCATCTTTTTGGCATTTTTAAAATTATATTTGCAGATTTTATGTCATGGCAGGTTTTCTATTATCTTTAACTTGAGAAAAAAGGAGATATGAGTCTACTTTGCTGTACTTCCTTTAACTTTTCCTCTTTGAAGAAGTCGAATGCTAATGACATTACCCAGTACTGCCTGGTGAAGGTGGGGTGGGGGGTGTTTTATTGATTTAGGTAGAAGGAATAATCAGTCATGTGCCTTGAATAATAAGTCATGTGCCTTTTTCAGTCACTATTTTATATTTAATCTTTTGGGTTTGGTGTCTCTAATTTGTAAATTATTCAGGCTTCTGAATTATATTCTGGCTTTCTTTTTCTGAATCATTTTACTATTTATTACCATCTTTACTTGGAAAAAAAATCAAACTAGATTCTTTTAATCTTTGTTTATGGCTAGAAGTGGGAAAATGTTGGGTATGATGTTGGATTTAAACTACTGGATAAATTTAACTTTAGAAAATTCATCAGTTGCCACTGGTCTTAAACTTCTTGGATAACCCCATCCGATATCACATGGTGTCAGTTTGTGATTGTCTGCCTGTGATACTCATGTCTGTACCTTTGGCTTAGATCTCTTTTCCATGCTGTAGAACCACATATCCAGCTATCTGATGGACAACTCCACCTGTATGTCCAACACCAACTGTAACTCAGTATGTTCAACACTGAGTTTCATCTGCTCTCCTTATATATTTCACATCTAGTCACACAACCATTCATCCCAAGTCCCCAGAAAAATATGTACATATGTCCCCAGAAAAAAAAAATATGTAGATGTATAAAATCTTAAATATATATATTCCTCACAGTATATATATATAGTATATATATATATTCCTCACAGTATATATATATATATTCCTCACAGTATATATATATATTCCTCACAGTATATATATATATTCCTCACAGTATATATATATGGTATATAGTATATATAGTATATACATTCCTCACAGTATATATATAGTGTACATATATTCCTCAGAGTATATATATACTGTATAGCATATATATAGTATATACACAGTATATATAGTATAGTATATACACAGTATATATAGTATAGTATATACACAGTATATATAGTATATATATAGTATATATATACTATACTATATATGTATATACTATATATGTATATATGTATATAGTATATATATGTATATACTATATACTATATATGTATATACTATATATACTATAGTATATATACTATATGTACTATGCATATATGTATATATAGTATATATACTATGCATATATGTATATATAGTATATATACTGTATATATTATATACAGTATATATACTATAGATAGTATATGTACTGTATATACTATAGATAGTATATGTACTGTATATACTATAGATAGTATATGTACTGTGTATATACTATAGATAGTATATGTACTGTGTATATACTATATATATATACTATGAGGAATATATATATATTATATATACTATATATACGTTGTGAGGAATTATATATATATACTATATTATGTATACTATATATACTGTGAGGAATAATAATATATATACTATATATATACTGTATATATATACTGTGAGGAATATATATATATATATATATATATATATACACACTGTGAGGAATATATATATATTCCCCAAATTAACCTAACTCTCAGTGCACCATGGACATCTATCAATTACATGTTACAGTAGGAACAGAGAGCATCAGTTGATGTCACACAGTTCAATTAAGTGGAATTCCTTTAAGGGAGCTTCTCCTACATTTACAGGCAAGGGTCTATCTCTTCTATTTATCTGTGATCTTACATTTCGGGGCTGGATTTTATTCAGACCTATAGAATATATACAGTATATATATACAGTATATATATACTGTGAGGAATTATATATATAAAATATATATATACTGTGAGGAATATATATATATATATATATATATATACTATGTATATATACTGTGAGGTCTATATATATATGCTGTGAGGAATATATATATATATAAATATATACTGTGAGGAATATATATGTGTGTGTGTGTGTATATATATATATATATACACACATATATATAGACAGATATGGTCTTAGTCAAACCTCTTCTTGGATAACCAAGAATATATATATATATATATACATATATTCCTCACAGTAAACTAATGTTAGGCTGGGCATGGTGGCTCACATCTGTAATCCCAGCACTTTCAGAAATGTATGTATGTATTTGTATAAAATCTTAAGTGATCACACACCCTTATCTGTATATGTGTTTGTATATATGTATATGTATATAACCTAATGTATATATGTATATGTATAAACCTAATGTATATATGTATATGTGTAACCTAATGTATATATGTATATGTATATTACCTGATGTATATATGTATGTGTATAAAATCTTAAGTGATCACGCACCTTAACAAAACTAATGTCCCATATGTTCCTCACAGTAAACTAATGTTAGGCTGGTCATGGTGGCTTACACCTGTAATCCCAGCACTTTAAGAACCTGAGGCAGGAGGATCACTTAGACCCAGGAGTTCAAGGCCAACCTGGGCAACATAGGGAGACCCCGTATCTACATAAAATAAAATAAAATAAAATAAATTAAGATAAAATAAAATGATTATTTGGACTTGGTGGTGGATGCCTGTGGTCCCAGCTACTTGGAAGGCTAAGATGAGAGGATTGCTTGAGCCCGTGGGGTCAAGGCTGCAGTGAGCAGTGATCGCACCATTGCACTCCAGCCTGGGTGAGAGAGACACCTTGTCTCAAAGAAAGCGAAAAACAAGAAACAAAAAAATCTCATTAGCTTTTATAACCTCCATTTTATAGGTGAGTAAACTTGTCTACTCAGACTTATTTGAGATGATATAGTTAGTAAATGACAGAGCTGAGGATCTAGAGCTATTCTTTAATGTCCATATTCTTTGTACCACATAGACTGCCTTAATTTACAGTTCTTTTGACTTTTGATTTTTTCACTCAATCAGCTAACTTATCTCCAACTAGACTTTGCAGAAGGAAGAGAATCCAGATGAATATTTGAAAGAGAAGTAAAATGATACTTATTGATAGAGAAATTTTTATTGATGTAATTTTACTCTATTCTAAGTGAAAAAGCAAGTAATTGATAAATATGACTAAATTTATTAGTCATATTTCCAGTTTCTTAATCAAAATTGTAATCAAAATAGGCTCATCCTGTACTCTCCAAAAGTTAAAAAATAATTTTAGTAATCAAAGCAATGTTTAGCAGTATTTTCTTGATGAGTTACCAATTTTTAAAAATGTAGAGCTAAACTTTCATTTCTTTTAAATTTTTATTGTGTTTTTATGCAAATGAATTTGTTAATATATTTGCCATGCTCAATATTAATAGATACATATATATTTATGACATACACAAAACAATCATATTGTTCCCCTTGTTATTGTGGAATTATTAGTTTTGTTCTCAGTACTTCATAAAATAAATTATGTGTCAGTTTCTGAGAGAAATGTAGTTTCAGTGTGTATTAATCTAGGTAAGAGGCAATATGGCATCTTATAAATATTTAACAGTTTATTCTGAATTTGTAAGATTTGAGTTTATTGTGATTTTTAAACAGCTGTGACTTATAAATTATATATCTATCCCATCCCTTGCTGGGTAATATTTTTAAAGTTTCAAAAATGAAATATGCTTTCCAGGGGGCATCTGTTTTGAGAAAATGAATACAACAGAGTTATTATCCTTTGGATTCTTAAAACATATTGACTTATCCTTATGATTATTCATCATGACTTCAAAGGAGAAAAATTAAACTTAAATTACTTTCTACTTCTGTAGTATAAGAACAAAAAGTAAGCTGGCAACAGGCAGAGGGAAGAAGAGCAAGATTGCTACGTAGAGTACTAATTCTTTCACCTTGTCAGAATGAGAATAAGATGCTTTATGTGACCAGCATTTAAATTCCTCAGGGAAAAAAGGAGATAATTGTAATCTTTCATGCATCAGAATAAGTGGCAAATTAAAAAAAAAAAAAAAGAAAAGGAATCCAGTACAAGAGCCACGTTTATTTTTGGAGCTTTAAATTTGCCTTTGTCCTGATGTTTAAAATATAGTCCTCATCATCTGAATACACATCTTTTTAAATCAAACATTATTGTTGCCATGCTTGATTTAGTGTAGTTTAGGATAAACTCCAATAGGATCTAAGTCATATAGTCATTTGGATTTAGATGAGCAAGAACAAGATTATTAAGAGACTCAAGCAATCTAGCTTCAAACTATAAACTTCCTTGTGGCTAATCTAACATAAACATCAAATTGGCACAATTTGACTCTGCAAAGCAGATTTTATGTTGTTTGAAAACATGAATATTTGACAATAAAAAATCAGAATTATTTGGTGTATTCTACAGGTACATGTGTAGATTGCAACTTCAGAAAAGTTGAAGAAATACTATTTTTGATATAGTTGATTAAAAGTAACAAAAGTAGCTAATCAGCTAGTTAACAGTGTTTAAAAAATACAAATGGGAGAGAATACCAAGTGAAAGCAAGTGATCAAGAGACAGCTGGAAAGAAGAATGAAAAAAATAAAAATTCTAAGAGCAAATGTAATTGATGAAATAAATTCTGCATATGAAAACCTGAAGTCACAAAAATGATTAACCAGAAGGCTGGTGTTTAATTTCAATGGAAAGTATTCTTTATCTAATGAGATTAACCCAAAGGACATGTTAACAATGCCTTACATATATTACAAAATATTGTCTACTTAACAGAGGCCTGGGACAAACAAACTTTTAACTGAAGAACTGAAGATGCCAGAGCTAATACGAGGATAATCACGGGGAAAAAAAGAAAAACAGCAAAGTAACTCTGAAATTTAATGTAAATCAGTGAAAAAAAAAAATCTTATATTCTTAAATTTGGATTCAACCTGGAGATTTATTCAATGAATTGCAATAATCTTGACCATATCTTTTTGCAGTTCTCAATAGTAATGTAGCATTTTGCCTATTGAGCTTGATTGCAAAAGTTGCCCAGGAATTAACATGAGGTACGTATGTTAAGAATTCAGAATTTTGTAGGAGGAACTATAAATCATTTGAGGGGAATCAAGACTCCTAAAATGTTTTGGAAATGGAGCAACCTACACTATGTTATCTTATGTTAGATAGAGCAAGACATTTCACGAAGAATTGTCTTGAGGCAGTATTATTTTTCCCCCCAAAGGATTGGAGTTGTTGTCAAAACTTATGGTGTTTACATGTCCTTTGATACATTTGAACAATTAAGGCCAGTTGCTGAGATAGAACTTTATCAGAAATTATATTGTTGATTACGACTCAATGCCAAAGTACTTTGATTTTCCCTCCCCATTTTCAATCCTGGCCTAGCTAGAACCCTGGCCTACCTTGCTCTCTCTCTTCCTCTCCCCTTTAAAAATCCGCTGTGAGGCACATATTTTAATCTGTCTTTGCTTGTGGGGCAAAGAAGGTAGTAGCATTTCTGAGTCTACCACATATATTCAGGTAGCTTCATACCAGTGTTACTATTTTTTACAATAAATGTTATTGGTCATATATAACCTTCTAGTGACTCAATTCTACATATCTTGTCAGAGATATTGGATATGAAGTGATGAATTAAAAAAGAAAATACATATAAAATTTAATTCAAAGCATTTAATTACTGAGATAAGCTTGAGGCAGATAGAGATGACAAAATATTTGTGAAGGAAATGTAGAATGAAGTACATTTGTTGGCATATCATACAATTCAATGGAAATAAAATTGTTTTGATCTTTTGCCATATCTGTAGCTATTTCAGTATTTACCACTTTTTACATAAAGTAATAAATTATATTTAAAATTTTCGTGATATTTGGACATGACCATTTTAAATATAAATGTTTATTTTTTGGTAAATTTTTTTGTTAGTTATAAGTCTATTTAGAAACATAAATGAAATAATTTGTGGGAGCTTAATTTCTGTTTGTGTCAATTTGCATGTGTGTAGCATTGCTTATGCAAAATAAATGAAAGCAAGAACTAAGAAACCTAAATAAATATACATTTAATTTTTATTCTAAAATTTAAAATTATGCACATTTGTAGATGTCTAGAAACACAATTAAGCAATTAATTATTGCATAGACAAACTAAGAAGTTATTAAAGCATTAGCATATTGTGGGATTATTATTTGAATTATTTATTTATTTATGTATTTATTTATATTTCTTCAACATATCAAACTGAACGGCTTAGACTCTTGCAAATGGATCATTGAATCAATCAAATTCTAGAAATGACATGCATTAGAAATGAGTCAGAGTATGGCCTAAAGCAAACCTGGCCAAATACCATGATCCCCAGAAAAGCTTTTTTAAAATACAAACACCCAGGCTTTCTCCTTGGAGATTTTTATTCCATAAGGGGTAAGAACTGAATATTTTAAAGTAGGATCTTAAAAAGTATTCCATTTCCTTTTTTTTTTTAATTTTCCTCCATCATATTTCTTTGCCTGCTTTGGTATTATTCTATACAAATATTTCCTTAATTGAGCTCTGCTGCCATATTCTCAAGGATTGGCAGATTTTCTGTTTTTAAATGTTGTGATTAAATTTTGATAACATATTGTTTGATTCTATTTATATGAGATGTCCAGAATAAGCAAATTTATAGGGACAGAAGGTAGATTAGTGGTTGCCTGGGGTAGGGAGAGAGGGAAAATGAGAGAGACTGCTAATGGTTATGGGGCTTTCTTTTTGGGGTCATGAGAATGTTCTCGAATAGACAAAGGTGATGGTTGCCCAACCTTACTGATATACTAAAAACCACTGATGCTAGTTTACTTTAAACGGGTGAATTTGATGGTATTTGGAAAAAAAAAAATCTCAATTTTAAAAAGTGATAAAGCAAAAACAATGTTTGATGATAATACAGAATTTGATATTAGCATGTTCTGCATTTTGTGGATTACTGCCAAATAACCTACTGCCAAACAAGCCTGATATTGTTGGTATCAATTTGTGATACGTAATAATCAGAAGTAAATGGAAAATTTAAAAGAGGAGGATTTGATGTATAAAAAATATATTTGGACAAGAAAATGTCAAATAGGTTTCACAGTTTTTCAAATAGAGGAAAGTGGTGAGGGAATTGAATCGGTACAGTACGAATGCTAGAACAGGCAAGCCAAACTCAGAGACTGGGCACCGGAAAGTCAGCACATTTAGATTGTGATCAACATTGTGTGTTTCATAAGGCAAACTATGCTTGAAAATCAGCCCGTGTTTTTAATTCCATCATCTTTTTAACACCATGTCAAGCTAATTTTTTATTTTAAAAGGAGAGATTATTTCCTTTATGGAAATTTCCCTTTGTTGGTGGCTATGATAGTCCATCTTTGGAACCATCCTCCTCTTTTTATTTTATTTTTATTTTTTCTCCTCTTTTTAAAAACGATTATTTCTTTTTTATACCTCATTTGTACTTGCTTTTACATCTATAGATAGATATAGATAGATGTGTATATATATAATAAATATATAAATATTAAACATATATATCTATTTCAGAAGAAGAGCACAATGAAAAGTGTAAGAAGGAATCAAAAATAATCAGCTCATCTTCATTTATCTCGTAATTAACCACCCAAGGATTTTCCTAAGAATTTTATTAAATGAATTTAGAGTGAAGCTTCATGTGAAACAGAATGTTTAAAATGACTGATTATAGGGTTTGCCACATACCCTTCTACCATGTAAATATGTTTATGTTTCTGAATTATTTTGGTGTGAAGAATTTTAATTGGTGATTTTGTTTTTGTTGTTAGTAATGTTTTCATTTTTTAAAAAGTATACACACAGTGTAGAAAGGCAAGAATTGAATTAAAAGTGAATATAATTGTTTAGTACTCCTAATAAAAAACAAAATATTGGCCGGGTCATGCCTGTAATCCCAGCACTTTGGGAGGCTGAGGCTGGCAAATCACGAGCTCAGGAGATCGAGACCATCCTGGCTAACATGGTGAAACCCCGTCTCTACCAAAAAAAAAAAAAAAAAAAAATTAGCTAGGCATGGTGGCGGGCACCTGTAGTCCCAGCTACTCGGGAAGCTGAAGAAGGAGAATGGTGTGAAGCCCGGAGTTGGAGCTTGCAGTGAGCCAAGATCGCTCCACTGCACTCCAGCCTGGGCGACAGAGTGAGACTCCGTCTCAAAAAAAAAAAAAAAAAAAAAAAAAAATACCTAAGAAATGTATCTAAGATCAGATATAAGGGAAGAATTATTTTATAAAGAACTAGCATCCTGTCAAATGCTAGTTGCATTAGTAAGTAAAAGCCTCAGATATGAGGAATCCATGTACTATTGCAGTAAGAGTATTTCTTCTTAACTTGCTGGTTAGTAACTAAAGCCATTTTATTTATGTGCTTACTATGTGCCTGGACTTGTGTTAAATGTATTATATGGATTCTATTTGCATTTCTATTTTACAGCGGAGAAACTGAGGCTTAGAGAGAATTTTAATAACTATTACATTAAAACAAACAGACAACAAATAGATAAATGGCAGGACCTACAGAATGATACAAGGCAACACATAAACACTTTAGATAGGATGAATGTAAATACACTCAGGTCATCTGCCTCCAGAGCTTGCTTTCTTGCTTTGGTAGACATCATATCATATTCCCAGATGCCATGTGGTCTTTCTATAGTAACATCTGACTGTGCTAATTTGGCATAAACAACAATCATTCAGATATAATATTTTGTAAATGGCAAAATCTGTTGAAGAACTCTAATATGTCTTACTCCCAACACTTCAATGAAAACAATGGAATAAGAATTTAAGCTATTTATACTTATTATGGAAAGTATATATAATAAATAAATGATTTTAATAGTGTATACTCACAGGTTACATAATACACACAATGTACTAATTCCGAGTAGTATATTAATGGTAATTATGTACATTGATTATATTAATAGCTTTATTAAAATGATGGCCAGAGGTGTGTTCTTTTCAACAATGGCATGGCTGTAAGGGTTAATCTAATTGCTTAATGTATCATCATTTCTGTTAAGCATTTCTGTAGTTCCCATGGTGCTTGATAATAGTGCAATCAAGTTTAGAGTCATCAGAACTCTAATTTTGACCCACTGTTTTAATATTTACTAAGTAGCCTATAACTTTATAGCACTACTGATAATACTTTAAAATATTTTTCCACTTCAGAAGGTTGGCAGATTGCTTCTCTATTAAAAACTGGATAATCAAAGACATCTGTAGTAATTGTTTAATAGAGGGCTAATAAATTTATCTAGGGAAATCTTTTTGGATAATGAGGATTTTCACCCATGGCTTAGATTTTCAGTATGATACTCAGTTGTACATAATATTGTCTCATTCATTTATTCTATTTTGTGGGGGAGGGTTGTTTTTTCTAAGCTTTACTTAAATGATAGGCTCTTCAAGGAGGAAATAAAATTTTAATTTAGCCTCCTTTGTTTCAGAATTAGAGAATTTGATTTTAAATACTTTACTTCGTAACTGGTTGTCAATTACCTATTTTATGTATTTCATAAGGTATATAGTTTTGCTTTTACACTTTCCTTCTTCCTTTGTTATTTTATTTCCTTTTGTTTCTTAGCAATGGAATGATAAATTAGTGTTTACTAAACCACAATATCTCTGTTAACTTATCAGCATTAGCCGTGGATTCATTTTCCTTTTCATCATGATAAGAAATGCATTGCTTGATAAGAATATATATCCCAGACAGGCAGTTTCCTTGTTGGTATTCTCTGTAGACATCGCTTCCAAGGGAAGAAAATTTGTCTTTTGTTGGCAAATTGTTATTCTGCTTGTTACCTTGCTCTCATTATAATGTCTTCATCTTAGCAGTGAATGATTTCTGTGCACAGTATGTCTTGCTGTGTTTGTGCTGGTTTTAGTAGAGGCTGCTTTTGACATGACAGGAGTCAGTGTCCTGGCAGGTGAAATCTTTCAAAGAACTGAGTGATGAATTAATGAAAATAACTATCTGTGTTTAGATATGTAGAGATCATTGACTCATATACTGAGTCAATGTTTATCATGTGCTGCTTGTGAACAGATCAGTATAAAAAGATGTGGAGAATGTATGAGGGAAATGAAAAACTTGACGCCTGACTTTAAGTAGTTTATAATCTATACTCTAGTCATAGTCTCCATATCCAGAGCTTGTGGTGTGGCCATGCAGTTGTAGAGCGAGAAGAAATTCTTTCCAAGAATTACCTTAAGTATTTCTTTCACTTAAAATATGTTAATCTTCCAAACTAAAATCACCTTTTAAGGAAGAGCCAATGGGGTATGTTTCTACCTGCAGCGTATCTAGCTTTAGAAGACTTCCTCTCTGATGTGGAGAAATAGAAACGTTTTTACACTGTTGGTGGGAGTGTAAATTAGTTCAACAATTGTGGAAGACAGTGTGGAGATTCCTCAAGGATCTAGAACTAGAAATACCATTTGACCCAGCAATCCCATTACTGGGTGTATACCCAAAGGATTATAAATCATTTTACTATAAAGACATATGCACATGTATGTTTATTGCAACACTGTTCGCAAAGTCTTGGAACCAACCCAAATGTCCATCAATGATAGACTAGATAAAGAAAATGTGGCACATATATACCATGGAATACCATGCAGCCATAAAAAAGGATGAGTTCATGTCCTTTGCAGGGACAGGGATGAAGCTGGAAACCACCATTCTCAGCAAACTAACACAAGAACAGAAAACCAAACACCGCATGTTCTCACTCATAAGTGGGAGTTGAACAATGAGAACACAGGGAGGGGAACATCACACACCAGGGCCTGTTGGGGGTAGGGGGGCTAGGGGAGGGATAGCATTAAGAGAAATACCTAATGTAGATGATGGGTTGATGGGTGCAGCAAACCACCATGGCACGTGTATACCTATTTAACAAACCTGCACATTCTGCACATGTATCCCAGAACTTAAAGTACATATATATATACATACTTAAAAAAGATGACTTCCTCTGTATTAGACACTGAGATAAGCTTTTAATGTGCTGGATATTATTTCTCTCCATAAATCTATGAGTCTCATATTAGACATAGGAAATAAAGACTTCATGATAGTAAGGAACTCAGGTTTGTCTGACTCCAGAAGCAGAGCTCTTAATTACTGTATTCAGCTCAAGAAATTCTTCACACACTACATAAATGTATTTCTACCCACCAAACAAAATACAGATGAACCTTGAAAAACATGCATTTGAACTGCATTCATCTACTTCTACTTAATTTTTTTAAATTTCAATAAATATATTGTGCCTTCTATATTGGCAGGTACTGAATATGCAAGCAAATGTGGATCTGAAATCCAGTATCTGGGATGTGAAATCCGCTTTTAGAGAGTTGACTTTTCTTATCTGCGCTTCCACAGGGCCAGCTGTGGGAATTATGAGGGGATTTTGGTGTCTGCTGATACCAAGGATCAACTGTCAATTGCATAATTGTCAACAAATTCATTTTCTCGCTTTTCTTAGGTTTTGCTTTTCCATCTTTTATGGAGTATGATTTACTTTCAAATCGCCTCTGAAGAAACCTATTAGTCAGTCAACTGCAAAAAAACTTCTCCACAGTATCTACCTGGAATATATCTTGCTTCCATTCACCTTCTTCCTTTGTCAATGTACGTTACTCATGGTTGCAATTCCTACTATGCCACTTTTCAGATGCACATATTCTTCTTCAGAGGCTTGTTGTTGTTATGTTTTTAAGTAGATTCAGGTTTTTATTCTCTCATTACAGAGTTCAGTATTCTTCTCTTTTTTCTTAAGGGGTTGCTCCTCTCTACATTAAAAGAAAGTTTTTCTATAATATGTTCAAGTGTGAATCTAATTAGCTACTGTATAAACAGATAGGATGATATTTTGTGGCTTTATATTAAGCCATTAACAAGCAGACACTTTTTATCTTTCTGGATTTCAAGGAGAAAAAATGTAACAATTTTTTTATTCAGCAAAATAACTTGAACATATTTAATATTTTATAGAGGTGGTACTTTCAACAGTACTGTGACCCAACACTTTTGCTTTTCCATTTATTTGTAAGGAAAAGGCAGAATGCCATTTGGTTCATTGACAAACTTAGGATAGAAAATATGTCTTTAGAGTTGGGGTGGTTTGTGAAGAAAGGAATAGCAGTTGAAAGAACATTTGAAGTAGCACCTCAATTCCTTTCTGAGAGGATTCATCTAAATTATATGGAACCACTGTTCTATGTTCAGGGCATTCTTCATTTGAATCCATTTGGGAAACATTTTGTCCTATAACAGGAGTGGGGGATTTTTAGGATTAGCGTATTTAAAAGGATAGGGCAACACATGTATATTAATTACTGCTGCTAAATATTTATATCAGAATTTATAATATACTCCTGTTAAATAACACAGATATGTTGAAATGTGATAAGAATGTGAAAACTAACCTAAGTAAAAGGTGAAGATGGATTTATAATATTTTTTATATATATATATATTTACAATAGTCAATAAAAAATATTCTTTGTGGGGGTTGAAGAAAAGACCAAGAGCATACAATATATCAACCAACATTCAAGATCTGTCTTCTTCACCTGAATAGGTCCTGAATGTTAGTTGATTCATATTTTGGAACATGAACTTTCATGTTTTGGAAGTTAATGCAGAATATTTTTCCTGCTCCGTATAAAAATCATATAAAACATGCAATTGAGACACCGATCTGGGCAAGGGCAAATGAGAGTAATCATCCAATTTTTTCTCATTACTGAGAATTGTCAAAATGCCGTGAAGGTATACTTTGCAATAAATTGGCATTTCACAGTTTACTTTGCACACATCTTAATCATTGTAAATCTAAGAGAAATAGTTAATAAGGCATGGGCTTTTGCAATGAGTTTTTTGCCTAGATGAAGTAAGATGCTGGCAGTTACAATATTTCATACAGAATCTTTCTTTGCATTGCTCTCACAGGACTCTCAGGAGGAATAGTCTTTGTCAGTCATAAAGGAAGGAAGAGTCAATGACATAGGATCCCAAACAAGGCTAAAATGTCTCATATCTAATGCTGTACTCCCCCTCTTAACCAAAATTTGTGTCAGGAAAAGGCACGAAACTCCACCAAAGGATTACGGTACCTTAATCCAAGGAAGTTGTATAGAGGCTAGTGTTTAAAATTGTCATTTTGATAGGCCCCACTAGTGGATTTTATCCCCTGTTAGGTTGGACAATCCTCAGTACATACACCTTACTACTCAAAGGTAAAATTCTGGATGAGTGAGGCATATGCCTGTCTTTCATAAAGTGGGAGCAGGGCTATTAGGAATATCAGTTTGGGAAAGAATAAAGGTCTGGGACCTCACTTTCAGAAAGAGGACATATAGATTTTGAGGATTTAGAAATTGATTTTTCAAAAGTGATCTGTTAATTTTTCATAAACCTTTAGGTCATACATACTTCTGTTTGATTTCAACAGCTTTTTTTGTTATTACCAAAGAGTATTCAATCTCTTATCGTTGTCTGCTGTCTGAAACCTGTTTTACTAAGATGGCACATGGGAATGTAGGGTGGAATATTCCTCCCTTCCTTTCTCCTTCTCTCCTCCTTTCTCCGCCACCTTATTCTTTTTCTTCTTCCCAACCCCTTCCTTCCTTCCTTCCTTCCTTCCTTCCTTCCTTCCTTCCTTCCTTCCTTCCTTCCTTCCTTCCTCCCTCCCTCCCTCCCTTCCTTCCTGTCTCTGCATGTACACTAACTGCCATTTAATGTTCTCTGGAGCCATATCTTGCCCACTCAAACTCTGTGCACTCTGCAGGTCTCTATCACTAAATTCTGCAGAGAATATAACTGTGATCTCTGTTAGATTATTTAGGCAAAGTCTGGATGGATACAATTTTAAACCATATTTGGTAACATTAAGCACACAGATTCGAATCAAGACCTCCTGAATCTAATAATCCAAGTTATAAACTCATTCTCATTTACTCATCCCACGAATATTTATTAAGAGTCTTGAGCATCTACTCTGTTCCAGGGTCTGTGCTCAGTTGTTTTTTGTTTATTTGTTTTTTAGACGAAGTTTCGCTCTTGTCACCCAGGCTGGAGTGCAATGGCACGATCTCAGCTCACTGCAACCTCCGCCTCCTGAGTTCAAGCAATTCTCCTGCCTCAGCCTCCCGAGTAGCTGGGATTATAGGCGCCTGCCACCATGCCCAGCTAATTTTTGTATTTTTAGTAGAAACGGGGTTTCACCATGTTGGCCAGGGTGCTCTCGAACTCTTGACCTCAGGTAATCTGCCTGCCTCGGCCTCCCAAAGTGCTGGCATTACAGGTGTGAGCCACCATGCCCGGCCTGTGCTCAGTTTTAAGAAAAATACGATGTGATCTCTATCCTGCATGAGCTCACAGCGGGCTTTGTGAGATTAAATGATAAGCAAAATTTGCTAATACTTGCTATATAAAAAGAGTTTGTAACTGAGAGGTGCACTAAGTATTCTTGGAGAACTAGAGGGGGAAAAATGATTATGTCTTTCCTAGGGGGGTTGGGAAGGTTTTAGAGGGAAGGTCGTGACCTTTGAGCAGTGAAGGTACTTAAAACACTCTTGCTGGGAAAGATCCATTTCAGCTAGTGGCAGAAGATAGACTGCTGTTATATACAGGAGAATATATCTCACCAGCTCTCTGTTCTTTATGTGTAACATTTCTAGGAAAACCTAGAAATTTTAAAACTGCAATAGAAGCTGAACTGTTAGCTACTGAAAAAGCTGAGAGTGTTGAAGTGAGCAGAATTTGTTTGCTTCAAATGCAATATCCAGGGATTTTGGAAGATGTATTTCATTTGATATATTTCCTGTCTGCTTTAAATGTATAATATAGCATATCAAAGTGATCCCATTTTATTACCCAAAATAATGCACTCTATTATTCTTATTCTGTCAGTTTTATTATTGTCTCTTGCAATTAGTAGATTTAAAAATTAATGTCTAACTCAGGATTTCTCAACTACAGAATTATTAAACTTTAAACCATGGATTCTTTGTTGTGTGGGGGCTGTCCTCTGTGTTGTGTGATGATTTAGCAGTATCTCTGAACTTTACCTATTACATACCAGTAGAATACCCTAGTTAGGACAACCAAAAATGTCTCCAAACACTACCAAGTGCCCCACCAGGGGGCAAAATCACCCCAGTTAAGACTTACTGGTTTAGTTTGACTCCAATATTTTCAAGTCCTCTTGATTTTTTACATTTTTAATCAGATGTTGTCCCAGAGTCATCCTTACTTATCATTTATTATAATATTGTTATTACTATAATCATTATTTTGTGCCTGGATGTTCACTAACAATGTATTGTTCTAAATAGATATAAGTGCTTTCCTTGGTCTCATCCAAGATTTTCTTAGGCAACAGAACCTGGCTGGGATATTTCACTTAGTGATATAGATCACCTTTTTCCTTCCTCATATAAATCGAGGCATTAGGTGATTTCAAATAGAATCACAGGGGAGGCAGAAGCCCAAGGTGTATTACTACTCTTGCCTATCCTGGGTCGTGTCTCTCATGTATGTTTTCACAATTCTGTAGAATACAGCCTGAAATTCTTTTGTGGTATATAAGTTATAATAAATTTCCCTGGTTAGCCAAAGGTGGGGAGAGAGAGATGAAGAGCAGGAAGAAAATGGATGTTAGGAAACACCATTCTTGCTTCAATCTGAACTAGCTGTGTTTTCTACTCCCATCTAATAGAGGTAGCAAATCATGAGAAAATGAAAAGAACAGTTATTGTTCAGAGAATTCTCTGAGATGCTTCCCAATTTAAAACTAGGGGCAGGCAGGCCAGGCTATGATACTAAGAACAGAAATAAAACTGCATATTTACCACTTCAGTGCTGTTTCCTGATATAAGGAAAAAACATCTCTCTGCTTACCCTCTGACTCTCCAGGTTTCTTCATTAAATTGTCAAAAGTTCCATTGACCATCACAGAAATTGAGTTCCCTATTTTCTGAGCAAAAGGGAGAACGTTGAATGAATGGTAAATGAACAATAGTGTTTTAAAGAAAACTTAGTTCAGCAGTCACATTACAAAATGCAGGATACTCAGATAGGGAAAGGATCATTTTTCTATCTTAGCATTTTATGTATGTGGGAACACATAAAAAACATTTTAAGCTATTTATCTTCTCAGAAACCTCTGGAAATTGCAAAATCTAGTCAATCGAAATATACAATATTACAATTGCCAAAGAATGCTAGTTTGAAATTCCATTATAGAATCTCCTCTTCAGAATCTGTTAAACACAGCTCTGCTGGGGTTCTGGGTAAAATAAGCTGCACAAATAATTATTTTTTGTTGCTTTTAAGAGCTAATTTAAGATACTAAAAAGTTAAATGTATATATATATATTGTATCTCTCTCTCTCTCTCTCTCTCAAAAATAAGTGATAAAAGAATCACTGGAGAGATAAGTAAAAAAATACCCCAACATTTAAATTAATAAGATAAATACTGTATAGTTAAATAAGGAGGCTTTCCTGCAGCTATTTGCAGGAGAGTCTTGTTGCACTTGCATAATAGTGGCATTCTAGACATAGGGTCAATCCTTGTAAAAAATCTAGAGGAAACACCAGGATGAAATGGCTGTAAATCAGTAGATCAAATTATTGTTCTGTTTTATTTATCAAAACATGCATGCACATATTTAAATGAGTTAGGTAGTGCCATGCAATTTATGAAGACTAAAGAAGTCCCTCCTCCTCTTTCCTTCCATATATTCCATTCTCCAGAGAAAATTAATTCATATAGTGATTTCCTTTTCAAATTTTCCATGTATTATACTAACGTTGCTATTTTTTAATTTATAGATTTTCATCATAATTTATTGACTTTCTGCTATGAGGGATGAGTGTGCTCATGTGACACCCAATTAAACACTTAATCCATTCAATTACATGAAAGTACAAATTGCTTGGTAGGTTTTTAGTGGTAGGTTTTTAGTGAAGTTTACTTAAAAAGATGGTCAATCAGTTGGAAGGTATTTCCTTCTAAATTTTTTTACCTTCTGAGAAGGACATGATGACTGGAATTGTAGCAACTTCTGTGACCATGAAGTAACACCAAGGAAGGGAGAGGTGTTTGGCAGAATAGTCCACAATCTTGGAATCTGTGAATATATCGCCTTATACGACCAAAAGGATTTTCAGGTGTTATTAAATTTATGGACCTTGAGACGAGGAAATATGACTGGAGTATTTTGCCTTACATGGCAAAAAAAAAAGACCTTTGCAGGTGTGATTAAATTTATGGACCTTGAGATGGGGCAATGTTACTGGGTTATCCAGGTTAACTCAAACTAATAATATGATTGCCACAACTGTGGTCGAATAATGGAAGAGTCAGAGAGAAACTCTCCTTTAAAAAAAATCAAAACAAGCTTTATTTAAGAAGAGTTTCTATAATAACTTTGTTAAAGCTGCAAGCAAGTTTTTTTTTACAATTATAATTCTAGAGACCTAATGATCCCAGTGTTCAAAAAAATATTTTTTAAAATTAGTAACAAAGACAAACTCACACCAAAAAGAAACAGCTTTTATGTGGCTGGGAATGTATAGCCGTTGGTTTCAGCTCTGCTCTAAAATAGGCTCACCAGTTTTTTTTGAAATAAGTGAGATAGAGTTGTCCACAGAAGGAAATATCTTTTAATAAGCAAGCTACTTGTAATGATAAATATTAGGTGCTAATTTGAAAAGGCCACTGGGTGCCCAGATATTATGGCTTGTAATATCTGATCAAGCATTATTATGAGTTTGTGAAGGAATTTTGACTGAGTTTAATGTTGAACATTTAAATTGGTATACTGAATAAAGCAGCGTACCCTTCTTAATGTAGGTGGCCCTTATCCAATCAGTTAAAGTTCTGAATAAAACAAAAAGGCTGACCCCCTCCACCCCCCACCAAATAAGAGGAAATTCCTCTTACCTGACTGTCTTCAAGCTGGGGGGCATAGATTCTTCCCGCCTCCTGACTCACACTGAAATAACAGCTCGTCCTGGGTCTTGAGCCTGCTGGTGTTCAAACTGTTACTACAACTGTTGGCACACCTGGTTTTCAGGCCTTTGGACTTGACTATAACTACCCCAATGGCTTTCCTGTGTCTCTAGCTTGCTGAGTGCAGACCTTGGAACTTGTCAGCCTCCACAACAGTGTGAGCTAATTCCTTATCATAAATCTCTATCTATCTATCTATCTATCTATCTATCATCTATCTATCATCTATCTATCATGTCCATCTGATTAGTTCTGTTTTTCTAAAGAACCCTGACTAATGCACTTCTTAGTCAAGAGTATTCACTCCTTAGGAAATACACTTCAATAACAAGGCCCAGGTTGTGGAGTGTCTGATCCAGCACTAGTTTCATAGGGAGCTTACAGAATTGTGAAGTCAGCAGTTGTTACCATATAGTATGCAAAATAGGAGCATTCACTGAAAATGGGGAAAGGCTATTGAGGAAAAGGAATTTTCTCCAGTTTCCACCCAACCTTTAAACTTGCTAAAATTAAATTAAAGGCTCTGTTCTGCAGCATCTTAGGGAGAACATTAGAAACAATTAAACAAAATATACTCATGATTAATTCCCAGAGAGACTCTGTTTGAAAAGAAAGAGGAATCTGGTCAGGGTTTCCATAGAGGAATCTACCTCACATTGAGTTTTGTTCTCATATGATATAAGACATTAGCCAGAGTATGTTCTACCACAGGCCCTAGCTCATGCCACTCATAGGCCAGTAGGTGATACCTATTGGTGGATACATAAAGCAAGGTCCAAAGTTAAGGAAACCATGCTGCTCTTGCATGGTGAGATGGCTGGAAAGTAAACCCCTCAAAAATCTATTTGTAAACCACATCTGTATTGACAACATTTTTATAAAATATTATCTTATATTGAGAAGGCTGCTTCAGGCTCTTCTTTGCTTGCTTTGTCTACAAAGTTTTTTGGTTTTTTTTTTTCCCTAAGACACAAGTAGCTGTTAAATTTCAGGCAGAGACTTGGCTGTCTCTGTCTTCAGGAAATTGACATAAAATCTCAGGGCATCTTCTTGTCAAGAGCTAGAGAGTAGTGTTTACCAATGAACTGGTAGATCTTGGTTCCCTTTTTGATCTGCCAATAATTAGCTTTACTCGCTCTGAAGATGGAGGAAAGGACCTTGATTCAGGGAGTGCAAGTGATCCCTAACAGCTGTGAAAGGCAAGGAAAAAGATTCTCTCCTAATGCCTCAAAAAGAAATGCAATTCCACTGACACCTTAAGTTTAGCTCAGTAAGACTCATGTTGAACATCTGACTTACAGAAATGTAAGATACTAATTGTTTTGGTTAAACTACTTAGTTTGTGGTAATTTGTTGTGGCAGCAATAGAGACCTAATACAGAAGCCAATTGTCAGAATATGGGAACAGAAATATGGAGGGAACCTGAAACAGTGATGCCTTCATAAAGCCCTGGAAGACTGCATTTGAACACTGTGTGTGTGTGTGTGTGTGTGTGTGTGTGTGTGTGTGAGAGAGAGAGAGAGAGAGCGCACATGAAACTGCTATGCTGTGTTTATTTTTTGCCTAGTCTTTGTTTTTCATATCAATATCCCATTCTTCAATAATTTAATGAAGACTGGGCTCTTTTATACATTCTCTTCCCTTCTCTCACCCTCCAGACTAACGGTTCACTTTTTGCTGAAATTAGTATCCAGAGTTATTATTTAAACAGTGCAAATAATTCATTGCTGAGCCAAGAAATCTACTATATATTACTTTTATTGAAGAACATTTTATTCTCCAGAAAACACACACGCATGCATGCACACAATATTTTCTAAATGGTCAAAGCTGTAAGATTGTCTGCTTTTCTCTTCTTGGAGATCTCCTCCTGGAAACTCCCATTCCCCTTTTCCATCCAGATTGGTTGTACAGGCTTCCTAGCCACCTACTATTTTGAGAATTACTTTTGCCTCTTTTCTCTGTTGGATCCTCTGATTCTTGGATTCCTGTCTTCGTTTTCTTAGTTTACTCCCTAGTTTTGGTGCAATACCTAGTTTAGTATATTTCTGAGAAAGGATACATGAAAAGTAAATTTTTAAAAAAGATTTTGCATATTTGAAGCCATCTTAATTCCAACTTTACACTTGCCTGATATTTGGGGTAGGTATACGATTCTAAATTATGTTCTCTCAGAATTTTGAAGGCTATGCTCTATGATTATATAATTTTTAATGTTGCTGTTGAAAAGTCCAACGCTACTTGTTCGTGCTGTTTCTCTGGATGCTTTTAAATTCTCTTACTATTGGGATGTTTGAAAATTTCCAGTGATTTATTTTGCTGTAAGTCTTTTTCAAATAATTGTGTTCAACGTTTAGTAGATCCTTTCAATTTGTAGACTCATTTCCTTCAGTGTTAACATATGTTCATAATATTCCTTCAACATGTTCTTTACTTTCTTGTGTTGAGATTCTTATTAGTTAGATATTGGCTCTACTGGATTAATCTTTTATTTCCTTTTCTCTCCTATTTTTCTTTTCAGTCTTTGATATTTTGTACTACTAACTAGGAAATTTTCTTAGTTTTATCTTCTATTACTTGTTTTTTTTTTCTTTCTCAGTTTCCTATTCCTTGAGCTTTTTGATAGTTTCTAATCATGTTTCTAGCATCTTTCTCCGGTTTTGTGAATTGGTACATGTGTCATCTTTCTGAATATATTAACTAAATTTATTTGGATAAGTGTGTACTTTCTTGTTCCTGTATTGTTTCTGTTTTTCCTAAGTTTTGTCTTTATATTTTGTTGTAGTTTGTAATGGTGGAAATTTTTGGAAATTACTCAAAAGTCTTTGGTAGTTCATTTATATTTGAGAATAAGCAATTCAGAAACAGTTGAGAGCTTTGTGTGCATGGCCAGCCTTTTTGAAGATCACCTTTACAATAGAGTGGTTTTTCCAGTGAAAGACACTTAAATGTTGGTTTATATAAATCTTTTCTCTAGTGTGGTTTAGGATTTTTAGAAGAGAGTTTTTTTTGTAAACAAAACAATTTTTAATAAGAAGAGCAAAGCTGAAATCATCACACTTTCTGATTTCTAAATGTATTGCAAACCTATGGTAACCAAAACAATATATGCTATGGCATAAAATCAGACATAAATCACTGAAACAGAATGGAGACCCCAGAAATAAGAACACACATTTACAGTCAATTTATTTTTGACAAAGATGGCAAGAACACACAATGGGGGAAAGATGGTCTGTTCAATAAATGGTTATGGGAAAACTCAATATCCACGTGCAGAAGAATGAAATTGAATCCTTATGACACTAGGTACAAAAACTAACTTGAAATAGAGTAAATATTTAATGATAAAACAAGTAGAAGAAAACATAAGGGAAAAGCTTTTTGTCATTTTTTGTCATTGGTCTTGGCAATGATTTTTTGGATATGACACAAAAACGCAAGCAACAAAAGCAAAACAGGAAAATTAGATTGCATCAAACTAAAAATCTTATGCAGAGCAAGGAAAACAATCAATAAAATGAAAGGCAACCTATGGAATGAGAGAAAATATTTGCAAACCATATATTCAACAAGGGATATTCAAAATATATAAAACAAATATTTGAATATCTCAAAAACAAGTAACACAATGAAAACTGAACCCAGGAACTGAAAAGATATTTTTCTTTTTTAAAATTTCAACTTTTATGTTAGATACAAGGGGTACATGTGCAGGTTTATATACAAATGAAATGCAATCAGTATCTTAAAGAGATATCTGTGCCTTATCTCTTCCCCATGCTCATCTCCCCAGGCCCTAGCAACCATCATTATACTCTCTGCTTTTAAGAATTTGACTATTTTAGATTATATACATAAGTGATATCATGCAGCATTTATCTTTCCGTTTCTGGCTTATTTCATTTAGCAAAATTTCTCTAGGTTCATACATGTTGTCACAAATGGCAGAATTTATTTCTTTTTTAAGGCTGAATAACATTTCATTAAATAATAATAGTTTACACTTGCTTTATCCATTTACTTGTCGATGGGCACCTATGTTGATTCCATATCTTATGGCTATTGTTAATTATGCTACAGAAGAGAGTATTTAATCTCTAGCCTCGAGGCTATAAATATGTCTCTGGATTTTCAAGTATTAGGTTGGTGCAAAAGTAATTGCGGCTTTTGCACCAACCAAATAATTCACTATTTTCAGCACATCACAGCATTTTCTCTCTTTTCTGTGCCTGATGTTTTCAAATCCAGAGCTTTCTTCATTCAGTCTTTATAGGGAATGATGTTTTCCACCCCCTTCAAGAACAGAGAAAAGATGTTTGTCAGGTTGAGCTAGGAGGGAGAACCTGGTGCTCTAACTGCTCCCTCTTTAGATTTTTGCTTTACTGCTAATGTTTTACTACTGACTTCTGTAGCACCTGGTACTTTCAATTATGGGAAGTTCCAGAACAAATGGAGTTGCTTCTTATAGACGTATTCCTTCATCTTCCTTTACTCTGTACATTTGGTTTTCATTTTTAATCTTTCATCCGTTATGTATTATGTTTTACATTACAGATATCTACTAATTTATTTGAGGATGAAGCTGATGGCTTCCGTTTTAGTTTTAAATGTAGTTTTTGGTTTTGATTTTCCTTTTTAATATCTAAGAGTAAAGTATAGCATTAACCATTTATCTTAAAGTTGAAATTTCATTTTAGACATATTTAGTGCTCTAACAAAATTTCTCAATAAGTAATGCAATTTAGTTTTCTATTCAAGTCTGATTTGAGTATATAATTTAAGGTATCCAAGTTTATGGAAGTAAAACAATAATTTAGTTGCTTTTAACATTGGAACATACATTTTTTTAATGACACGATTTATCTTAAACATCTTGTTAAGAATTAAAAGAGATTGTACAGGCAAATTTAGGCCTCACACAGGCAAAACCTACACATTTTGAGAGGAGAATTCTCAGTGTAGTCTTATTAAGCTTATACTCTATGTCTGCAGTTATGTGAGCAAGATCACTGATCATAAGAATCTCAATACTGTGCTTTTCCCACTGTACAGCCTGATGTTTTGCTTGTACTTTACAATGACATAAAGGTTACAGCGGAGTGAGTGAAAAAGTAAGGCCAGAAACATGAAAGAAACCAAGGAAATGAGAGAAAAAGCATTACTACTTTCTAGAGTCAGAGGTGCATAAGGAGAGAGAGAAATACAGAAATACTATGACTTGCTGTTAACAGTCTAGCCATTGTCTAATACGTTTTTCAAGTTTCTGTTTACTTTATTCCACTATCTACATTTTAAATGCTTGAATTATTTTTTATGTATGATTGTTGAATCTGACTTAAAGACCAAATAACATTATAAACTATACACATAGTATTTTTATTTTTATTAATTTCTTGTGTGGATTGTGAATTGCTTTGGTATCCCAGCATGCAGCAAAATGCCTGTATATAGTAGCTGCTTCATAAGTCCTTGATTGAATTAAGCTTTGTGATTAACTAAGCCCACAGCAAATTCTGAATAATCTTAATTTTGCAAGTTCACTTTTTTTCATGTCATTTCTGGAAACATTTGCATTGTTCTGATTTTTTTATTTGAATGTAAAGCCTTGACAGAAAGAAAATTTTTTATGTGTTGGCAACATTGTTTAAATTCTTGTTTCTCTTTCAGTACTTATCACAGCATCTTATGCATGTAAAATTCAATATATATCTGTTGATTGTATAAACTACAAAGAGACACACTTAAGTTGAAATCAATAGGGTAAGAGAAATACTTACAATGAAATGGCAAGGGATAAAAATATCTCTATTTTCTCAGAAAACCATCTTAGAGCGTGTAAATTGTAAATTAACAATATTTAATGTCCTTATAATTTAGAAAATATTTGTGAGATGTTAGTTGCTTTTTGTAGCAAGTATTATTGCCCACATTATGTGAATGAAGAAACATAGGACGGTTAATAAGCTTATTCACAAAACACCTCACCACTAAAAGACAACTTTATTATTATTTTGTTATTAATTAATATTATTATTACCATTATTATTATATTATTTGGCAGTGCTTGTGTGAGTGGAAATGGCTGCCAAATGTTTGTTTTCACAAGTGCAGTGACATAAGGGAATTTCATATCTAGATATTTGTTCTGTACACTTGATGGATGCAACTGGCGTGGTCCTTTTTTCCTAGTTTTAAACAATACAATTAATTTCAGATTCTGGGGGAGAGGGACTCTGAGAAAGAAAACAGTTCTAAAAGGAGCAATTCCTTTTAGCATTATGCTTAATACAAAAGTCATAATGGAACATGTGTTGATACAGAAGTCAGAAACAGATATTTGCTAACTTTAAAAAATAAATGATGGAATAAAGAATATTTAATCATCATAAGAAAGCAATTATCATTAATGTTGAAGGAGTATAAATTAAATGGAATTTCACTTTTAAAATAAATGAATCTAGAAAAATCATATATAAAAAATAGATTTCAAATATTCAACTGAAGTTTCAGTGTCAAGGAGTAGTAATGAGTTCCTATGATGAAAAATATCATAGAGGAAATCATCTTAAAATTTATCTGATAATGAATACGTTTTCTGTTACCAAATTGGCTTAAAGTAATTATACTCCCGCTATATTATCTTTTATTCCAAGCACGTGAAGGATAGAAGGTTTCATATGTATGGTTCTTCCTAAGATTTTGATTGAGAATTTTATCCAACGTTTAGGACATTAGTTTTCCAGGTTTTTAAGATCATTGGTTTAGAAGAAAACATACCATTTAAGTTTTCTCATGGCCTAGTATTTCTTAGGAACATATTTGCTTTGTCCTATTTTTTTAATTTTATGTAAAATATCTTAAAAACTGGATGTGGGGATAGAAAATTAGTATATATTGTATTCACATTCTCATTTCTAGATCCTGACAAATAGATTAGATTTAAAACAGTGAAACAAATCAAATGAGCAGCAGTGTGACTGTATCACTTCTTCCTATAATCAGTGTCACTAAGAAATATTTATTGGCATGAATCCTCTTATTCTTAGATTATGCCAATATGATATTATGTTTGCTTTTAATAAATGTCATAATCTATAAATTCTAACTTACAATTCAAGCAGGCTTCATATTTTCATCATCATTATTATGATAATTGTAGTTATATATTAAACAGTAAATATATGTGAAGTAGTCTACCAAGATATTTATATGTATATTACCTCATTTAATACAGACAGTGACCCTATTACCCTTATCATGGAGGTAAGCACAGAAATCGGCTTAGAGGGGTTATATATGGTCCAGAGTCAAATCCAGGCAGTATGATTAGAGCAAATACATTCTTCAGAGATGGCTGTATTTTAATATTAAAAAAAATAAAAAATTAGAGTGGACATGGAGGTAGAGTTCAGAATAACAACTTATAATCACAAAATATTTCTTAGAACTGTAATAGGGCACAGTGAAATCTTATAAGGTGCTACCTTGTGCTTTTCATAAAAAAAATTATTTTACCCTAAGCCATAGCTATAGCAGAGTAGATTTAAGAATATTAGGAAATAGAATCTTCTGCAGGACTTCTGTAAGTTAAAATTAAATATTTAAAATGTAAATAGAATTATGAATGTAACATCTTATTTACAATATATTATTTATGAGGATTAAGAGCAGAGCTCTATATAGAAATTTTTGTATCAAATTTTTCTTGGGAATTTTTTTGAATGATAAGCAACTTTGGAGAATGTTATTTACTTTAAAATTACTTTGAAACATGTCTTTAAGGATTTGTTAGCGTGGACTGTAATGCCACAAAATTAAAATAGAATGAACTGGAGTGAACTATGGAAGTATTTCTTTCATAAACTTGAGTAGATATAAATTCATTTTGAAAATGATGTCTATATTTAAATATAAAATAGTCATAAATGACTTGATGTTAATGGATGATTTGTTGTTCACATTTACTATTTCATGAAAAATTAGAGTGACTCTCTGTGGTCAAACTTTCCATGTGTATAATAGTTTAATTCCACAGATAATCATTAGAACATGAAATTTCATATTTTTAAAAATTAATAAATGTTAAAGTTAAAATTCATAGATATTTATCTGTGTGTGTGTGTGTGTGTGTGAGAGAGAGAGAGAGAGAGAGAGAGATTTTAGTTCATGATTTTCCTGGCCTAACTAGCTTTTGGCTAAGAAATATTTTTATTAATATTTCATTGATACTTATCACTGCGTTTTATGCAATTTCTTTTTGGAAACAGGGTCTCACTATGTCACCCATTCTGAAGTTTGGTGACGTGAACACAGGTCATTACAGCCTCAACCTTCCAGGCCCAAGCAATCCTCCTGCCTTAGCCTCCAGAGTAGCTGGGACCACAGGCACTTGCCACCACTCCCGGCTTTTTTTTTTTTTTTTTTTTGTAAAGACAGGGTCTCCCTATGTTGTCCAGGCTTGTTTCTAACTATTGGGCTCAAGGAAACCTCCTGCTTTGTTCTCCCAAAGTGTTGGGATTATAGGCATGAGCCCACTGCACTTAGCCTTATGCAAGTTTTTAAATTCCTACTAAGTATCACCCAATATTTTCCATCAGTGTCTCATAACTTTATAAACAGGTTATTTTTATACTACATTCTTCATGTTTCTCACCTTGATGGATGCTGCCCGTAAGTTGTATGAGATGTTTGAACACTGATTACTACAGCTACAAAGACCAATGTGACCATCCCAATGGCTATGCGAGCATGCTATCTCTAGTGTTTGCCAAGCCCCTGGCCTGGTATGCTCTGCATTTCCTGAGATTAACAAAGTCTGGAAGTTGTGCTGAGTTTCTTCCACAATGGGGAGAATGTCCTTTTCTCATTTCTTTTTTGTTGTTATACTTGATTGCCTGACTACTAAACAAGAGTAACATGGAAATAAGAGTCTAAGAGTCCTGCATAAAATGAATTTCTATAGTTTTTCCCTGAAATTATTGTTTTGTTGTTTTACGCATGCATTTATAGGGCTTGGGTCTAATCATACATGACAAAATGCCAATTTTGTTCTCATATCACTTGAACAACACAGGTTTTAACTGCATGGTCCACTTATACATGGATTTTCCTGTGCCTCTCCCACCACTGAGACCGCAAGGCCAACCCTTCCTCTTCTTCTTCCTCCTCAATTTACTCAACAAGAAGGCAATTGGTTGTATATTTTTATGATCACTCATTTTCGTTTTTTTTATTATACTTTAAGTTCTAGGGTACATGTGCACAACGTGCAGGTTAGTTACATATGTATACTTGTGCCATGTTGGTGTGCTGCACCTATTAACTCGTCATTTACATTAGGTATATCTCCTAATGCTATCCCTCCCCCTCTCCCCCACCCCGCTACCAAGTGTTCTCATTGTTCAATTCCCACCTATGAGTGAGAACATACAGTGTTTGGCTTTTGGTCCTTGTGATAGTTTGCTCAGAATGATGGTTTCCAGCTTCATCCATATCCCTACAAAGGACAGGAACTCATCCTTTTTTATGGCTGCATAGTATTCCATGGTGTATATGTGCCACATTTTCTTAATCCAGTCTATCATTGTTGGACATTTGGGTTGGTTCCAAGTCTTTGCTATTGTGAATAGTGCCGCAATAAACATATGTGTGCATGTGTCTTTATAGCAGCATGATTTATCATCCTTTAGGTATATATCCAGTAATGGGATGGCTGGGTCAAATGGTATTTCTAATCGAGATCCTTGAGGTATCGCCACACTGTCTTCCACAATTGTTGAACTACTTTACAGTCCCACCAACAGTGTAAAACTATTCCTATTTCTTCACATCCTCTCCAGCAGTGTTGTTTCCTGACTTTTTAATAATCACCATTCTAACTGGTGTGAGATGGTATCTCATTGTATGATCACTCATTTTAACTTAATGAATAGTGAATATACTGTCTTTTTTTATTTTCTTAATAAAATTTTCTTCTCTCTCTTGCTTTATTGTAAGAATATAGTACATAAAACATAAAACATAAAATATATGTTAATCAACTGTTTATGTTATCGGTAAAGCTTCCAGTCAGCAATAGGCTATTCATAGTTAAGTTTTGGGGAGACAAAAGTTATATACAAATTTTTGATCTTGCAGGGGCTCAGCACCCCTAACCAAAGATTGTTCAAGGATCAACTGTGTATACACATGTATGCATACACACACTCATGCACTCGTGTATATATTCTATTGGTTCTGTTTCTCTGGAGGACCCTGATACAACTACCATGTCCATGTTTAAATGTGGGTTCCTACCTTAAATTTTAAATTAACAATTTTAAATTCATGTGTGTATGCATATCTTAAAACTTTCATTATACATTCAGTTTTTATATAATAAAAACTTTTATTATATTTTATTATATGTCTTCCATACAGAAATATATAGCTCAATAAGTTATTATAAAATGATTATCTGTGTAATCACAACTGAGGTTAAAAAGTTGAAGAATACCAGCATGACCAATCCTCCCTTCTTGCCACTCCCAGAAGATCATCACCATCTATATGTCTAACACTTTGCTTTAGCTTTTCTATCTTGAATTTTTTACAGTCACATTTTATATGTAATTTTGTGCCTAGATTTTTCAGCTTAATATTTATACTTCATGTTCATGCATTTCTACTGAACATACATATGGAGGTGGAATTGACAGAGTGTTTTATATGCAACTTTTGTAGATAATACAAAACTGTTTTCCAAAGTGCTTGGATAAGTTTATACTTCCTCTAGCAGTATATGTGATTCATGTAGATCTGAAGACTTTCTAATGTATCTTGGAAATATAGCCATTGTGTTGGGTATGCAGTAATACTTTATTCCAGTTTTTCTTAACAAATTTACCTAACAGTTAATGAGACTGAGCACTTTTTAATATGTACATTGGCCATTTGACTATACTCTTTTTTACTCAAAAAATTTACTTAGCTAAGACTCTGCCCATATGTTTATAAATTGGATTTTCTAGGTGTTTAAAATTGTTTTTAGTTTTACTGATACATAATTGTACATATTTATAGGGTATATGTGTCATTTTGATACATGCACATAATTTGTAATGGTCAAATCAGGGTAATTGGGATATCCATGACCTTATTCATCATTTTTTTGTGTTGAAAACATTCCACATCTTCTTTTCTAGCTATTTCAAAACATATGTTATTGATAACTGTTGTCACCCTACTGTGTTATAGAACACTAGAACTTACTTCTTCTATCTAACTGTATTTTTTGTATCCATTAACGTAGCTCTTTTTCTTACTCTCTCCCTGCTACCCTTCCCTGACTCTGATATCCACCATTCTATGCTCTACTTCCATGAAATAAACTATTTTAGCTTCCACACATGAGTGAGAGCATTCAATGTTTATCTTTCTGTGCCTGGCTTACTTCAGTTAACACAGTGTCCTCTAGTCTCATCCATGTTGCTGCAAATGACAGGATTTCATTCTTCTGTATGGTTGAATAATATTTTGTTATTTACATATGTGACAATTTCCGTATCCATTTATTTGTTGATGGACACTTAGGTTGAGGATTATGACTTTTAAAAATTAATTTTTTTTGCTATCTTATCATATTATTTACTAAATTTACATGCATACACATATACATACATACATATATCTGAGTTTGAGTCTGAATTCACTACTGTTTCAATTGCTGTAGTTGGTCAATTCTAGTATGACAGAGTTTTTTATTTATGCACTTCACAAGATCTCTTTGTCTCAATATTTCTTACAAATATCTTCTGCAACCTTATGATTTGTGTTTTCACTGTCATAATTATGTCTTTTCGTGAAAGAAGTTCTTAATTTAAATAGACCCCAAATTACAGGTTGTTTCATTTTCAGTTAGTGCCTTTGGTGTTTGGTTAAATATTTATTTATATTCATACCACAGGTAATAGATGCATTCTTTCGTAATACCTTCTAGAAGATTATTTGACTGCCTTCCTTATTTAGATCTACAATACACTCAGACTTGATTTTTGCTTTTAATATCAGCTTGACTTCTGGAAAATCCATTTGAGATAGTGTCACTGAATAAAAAGATCATACTTCTGCAGTGTAGTACAATGCCCATTTATACAGATGAAATATCCTTATATGTAACAGTCTGTTTCTTGCCTCCCTTTTTGTTCCATTGGTGTATATTTATCATTGCTCCAATATTGTATTATCTTAAGAGAATGACTTTAAAATAAATCTTGATATCTTGTAGGGCAAATCATCCTACTGTGTTTTTCTCCAAATTCATCATTGCTATTCTTAGCTTTTTTTATTTCTTCATACATATACATATGAAGAAATATATATGTGTATATATATTATATGTGTGTGGGTGTGTATATATACTATATATATACACAAGCTGATATATATATATCATATATATATATCATATCTGATATATGTATGTATCAGAGAGCTTGTTAACCACAGAGAGAAGAACTGTAATCAGGATATTTGTTAGAAGTATATACATACACACACACTATATCAATTTGAGAAGATTGATAGTTTTATGATATTGAGTCTTTAATTCCATGAACATGAACATGGTCTACTCCTTCAATTATTTCCATTTTCTTTAATTTTCATTAATCTTTTATATAATCCTAAACGTCTTACACATTTTGTATTTTAGATCTAAACATTTTATTTTTGTTATATTAATGTAAATAATATTTTTTAAAACTGTCCTATAGTTTGTTACTCATACAAAATTAAAACAGAAATTTATATATTGAGCTTGTATTCCACATTCTTCCTAAACGCACTTAACAACTCCAAAAATGTATCTAAAATAAATAAAATATTTATTATCTGCAGATACATTTTTAGAATTGTTAAGTGCATTTAGGAAGAATGTGGAATACAACCTCACTATATAAAAATCTATTTTAATTTTACATGAGTAACAAATTATTCTAGCACAATAATGAATGGCAGTTGTGATAGTTGACCTCCTTGTCTTGAGACTGATCTAACTGGGAAAATTTCAACGTTTCACCATCACATTAAAAATTTGCTGAAGGGTTTTTGATGGTAGCCAATATTAGATGAAGGTAGCTCAACTCTATTCCTCTCTTATTATTTTTAATAATTAAAGTTGAATTTCTCTAAATAATGTTTTGTGTCTAGTTGTGATTATATGAATTTGATCATTAGTTGTGTTGAAAACATTTTATTGTGCTTAGTATATTAATTTAATTGAACGTAAACGCATTTAATGTATTATGATCATATTTTAACTTTAAATCTAAAACAAATTTGCATTCTTAGAATCAACTCAATTTTGTCCTAATATTTTTTAAAATATTGCTGATTCATTTTGCTAGTTATTTATTTGCAATATATGCATATATATTTATAAAGGAGATTGGTCTGTAATTTTCCTGTCTTGCAATTTATCATCAAATTTTGGTGTCAGGGTTAGCTGGCCTCTTAAAGTAATTCTTGACAAATGTTCACTTTTTCTATCTTCTGAAAGAGTCTGTATATAATTGGTAATATTTATTTTTTAAGTGACTGGAATAATTCACTTGTAACTCTCTGCACCTGAAGCTTTTCCTATAAAATACTATTTACAAACTCTATTTTAAAACTTGTTATTTAACTGTTAAGATTTTCTGCTTCCCTTATTACACTTTGATAAACTGTATCTGTCTAAGAATTTGTCTATTTCATCCAAATTTTTGAATATCTTTTTATAACATTATTATTTTCTTTGGGTTTAATTTCTATCAATGTTCTAAATGCACTTGTAAAGAACATGAATTCTTAAACTGCTGATTGCTCTTCTTCATAACCATCCAAATGGACAATTTGGTGAATTATTGTACTGTGTTTAATTTTTCTATATCTTACTGATAGTTATCTGTGTTTCAATCTGCTACTGAAAGAACTGGTTTAATGCACACATCCCCCAGTTTCTGTGTGCTTTCCTCCAAACGGCTCACATCTGCAGTCTTCCTCAGTGGAATATCCTTGTATTGTTGCAATATGTTTTGCCCAGATGGACAGCCAGAGCCAGAAGTACTTGGGAGTTAATGTCTCCTGGGTCGCAAGTATCCAAAGAGCCACTGTGGCAGGAGGATAAAAGCCTAGCTTTCTTCCTTCTAGGCAGGATAACGTTTGCTACGTAACTCACGCTCCAAATTATCCACCAGGATCATGCTGAAGCTAAGGCTATTCCTGAAGTTACACCCTTGCTTGCACATTTCCTTATTGTGCCCTGTAGGCTATTCTCTTGGTGGGCTTCTTCTGTTAATCCACCCTTAGTAAGTTACTTGCATAGAGTCTGTTTCTGGGAAAGTTGACCCAAAACAATGTTTGTACTTGAATCCCCTAATTAAAAAATCTGGAGACAAGGGAAAATGATCACTTGGCTTCTTTTCAATGTTAAAAGTTTATAGTCTATTATTTTATCTTGTAAAAATATTTGTTTTGTTGATACCTAAATTCTGAGGAGAAAAACTTGATACTGGTAATCACGGTGGAATAAACGTCATGAAGGCCACATCAAATTTGTGCTGTATATCAGGCTATTATTCGATGTCAGTTTCTTCGAAGGATTAGGCATTTATAAGTTTTAAACATGTTTTTAAGTTGTCATTTATTTATATTAGAAAAATCTCTTAAGAGATTTTGTTCTAAAAGAAAAGTTGCTTTTGAAAGTTTGAAAAAACAGACAAACAAATTAGCTTCCAATATCGGTAGGTAGGCTAATTTTTCTGCATATATTTTTAAAAAGTAAAAATTTCCTAGTCATATTTCCAAAGATATTGTGGTGGTTAGTGACAGTGGTGGTGTATGTGTGTGTCTTTATAAAACAAACACATGCATATTCTTAAGAAAAAAAGAAGAATTATGACTGTCCTCCTCATCTCCCTTAACATTCTTCAAACTCCTTAGATAATGAGGAACTCCAACTATTTACAATTGATGAGAGAGTGCGCCAGAGAGAAACACAGGTGAATCTAATTGTCTAATTTATTGAGGATATTGTCATAATCATTCAACTTCAGCAAAATAAACAGAGAAGGTAGGAGAAGAGGCAAGGCAGTATATCTGAAAAGACAAGAAAAAATATTTTAATGAGAGAGTAGTCATTACTACTGAGCTACTGAGATATAGAATAAGACAAAAAAGGAATATTTATGTTGAATTTTGCAATTTAGCAATTTATAAGCGTGGTTTTATGGAGTACAGAGATGAATATTAGAGTCTTGTGGGTTAAAATATGAATAGGAAGGGAGACAAAGAGATATTTGTGGACAAATGATTTTATAAGTTTGGTTGTCAGAAGGAGGAGAAAAATGAGAAAAAACTGGAGAGTTAAAAGGGGATTGTTTCAAAGATAGTAGATTATAGAGCATGTGTTTATACTGTGAGAATAAGGAAGGCAAAGAATTATGATTCAATAGGGAGTGTGAATAATATGATAACAAATTCCTTGATAAGATAGAAGAGGAAGGTGCAGTACATGTTGAGCATTTGAATCTATTAGGAATTCATTTGGATCAGTGGAAAGGAGAATATGTATGCATTTATAGCCATAGACATAGGTTTGGTAGTGGGAAAAGGAGTTTGCAACTCATATCTAACTCAGTATCCTGTATCTCTAACTTACTTTGGTTACAACAAACAAGATATGGAGAAGCAACAAGCTCAGGGAAGTTAAGCTACTAGCACCATGAGTTAGTATAATCTGATTTTGCAGTAAGATAAAATTGTACTTCCACTATACACACAAGTTGAAATAAAGAATGACTAGTTATGATAAAGGTGAATCAGTTCATCTCTTTTAGGCAGATACTGAGAAGGTAAACCATGATCAGAGAGTAAAATGGGAGAGTCCCACCAAAACACAGTTTTCCCCTTTTGCTCTGTATCTTTTGGATTCTTTTACAGTTTTAACTCTTTTGCCTAATGAACTATCTCTGAAGACCAACTCCCTGGCCTCTTGCTTCTCTGAAGCGCAACTTTACTTTGCAAATGACTTCAAAACACTGACCTTTTGCTTTTAGCCATATTGTTGAACCCCAAATTTTCTTCTGTTAATAGCCATGCAAAGAATGTGTGTGTGTGCCTGTGCATGCACCCACAGACACACAGATACAAACACACATCCAAACACTCCAGACAAAACCTAGTTTCATTCTTTACAAACCCTTGACTCTGGCACTCCGTCCCAGAAGACAGAAATATATGAATTATGAAATTCTCATGCACATATTTGCAGTGAATGTCCTGAGAAATCAAGACTCTCATACACACATATGCAGACATTCTGCCATTTTGTATTACTTATGTTTTTTTCTTCTGTTATTTTCCCAGAGCTTTCTGTATATGTATATATTGCTTTTGTTTACTGGCTGATTTGGTATATTTTCTATAATTTCTTTTCAGGACTATAGACATATCTTTTAGTACATCTCTATTCAATTCTCTCTGTGTGGAAAATCTTATTTAGGAGATACATTTCAGTTAGATATTTATATAAAAATGTAAGGAAACAAATTTTTATTTTTATTTCTACCTAAGTTGGGGAATAGTTACTTAGGCTTAACTGACTCATTTATTTGGAAAAACTTACTATTGCTTAAAAAAATTGTTATTCTAACACGTTTGATTGGTACAACTGATCAAATTTTATAAAATAGATCTACGTTTTTAAATTTTAAGATTCTTATCTTATGGAAATTACTGTGATATAATCTCTAAATTTTTTTCTTTTATATTTATGGTATCACATTTACATTATACCTTTTCATAGCAGTCACTAGTGCTTTCTGTGGATTTTACACTATATTAGACAAAGTTTTATTAAAAGATGCCAGTGACCCTCTACATATAGTAATGACCAAGATTCTCAATATCTTCAAAATAGCTTAAAATTGAGTTAGCTAGAAATAAAAAATTATACTATCATCAATGTGTCAGTTATATATTTAGCTCCAAATCCACATTGAATGGCCTGCTCTGCGATCCTGGAAATGGACCCTATAATATTTCTCTTTGCTAGCTCACTGAGGCTAAACTTTGTCAGTGGAGGGTGCAGAAGAGATACTGAAAAGTGAAGGGATTTTTTTTTTTTTTTTCTTCAGAGTCAGGTGAGTTCCTGTAGGCAGGCTCCTATAGCACATATGGTTTTTGCAGTGCCCAGCTCCTACAACATGGCCAGTTTCTGCCATACTGTGAAGCTCCTGCAGCACTTGGCTGAACTGTTAGGTAGACCGGTGCTTCCTCTGAGTGACCTACCCTGCACCCAGACTCGAGGAGATTTGTATTCACAGTGAATGTCTCCACTGTCCAGAGTTAAGGCTTTTTACTTTCCTAGGAGATCTAGATTTCAGTACTAGGAAAATAACCCAAAAGGGAAGGAAATTCTTCCAAATGTAATCCTTTACTTGGGCACTCTATCTCACCCTAGAGGCAGTGTCTACATCATACATTTTCTACTCATATTTTTCAGAGTTCTTTGTATTCCTTCCTAGCCAATCCTTTATTTTTCTAATTCCCTGTTATAAGTCAGTAATTCTTTACATCAAGCATTCCTCATTCAGATTACTGTGTGGTTTCTGTCTTCTGATTAGACTCCCGTTTGTTAGAAGAACAATGTAAAAGTAAACAAAATTATGTTTACTATAGGTACTCTGTGAGATTTAAGATTCTTCAGTGTATAAGGTTACCAGGTATCTGCGCATAAGATATGCCTAAAGTATCTATGGAGTAGTAGGCCAGGAACCCAACAAGTCAAGATTTATGTAATAGTAACTTCCATGTAATAACCTAGTTTATTATGACATTGAAACATTGGGCACGGAAAAGCATTTAATTTGATGAGGTAACTCGTCTAGGAAAAGAAATTAACTTAAATCACCACAACGAATATATAAAAGTGATAAGTTTCAAGTCAATTTTATTTTCACATTGAAATAAATAAGTGTAAAGCATAAATGTGCCAGAGAAGTAGTCATTCCCAGGCAATTTTGCATTTCTGTTGTAAGCAAGTAATACATGATTCTACTGTAGATTTAAAAGGTTTAAAACAAAATATATGCCAACTTGAAAAGTACCTCCCTTCAAATATCTCCACTCTAAAATTGCATGTTAAGTTAGGAGTCAATGGAATCCTGAGCAGGTCAAAGTAAATGCTAATTAAGAGAGTGACTTCATCAGCTCTGTACTCCTGGTACCTAGCACGGGTCCTCATGCATTTTGAGCACTCAATAAAAGTTTGTTGAATAGGCAAGTGATTCATCTATATGTAGCTAGGATTACACTTCCCCTTTATAAAATACAAGATTAAAAGACTTAAGACTGTAAGGAAGAGATTAGCACTGTAACTCTATAATACAGCCTTAATATAAGTAGTAGTGTCAGGTAGTGGCTGTTTTCACCCTCTTCTGGCAGGATGAAGAGAGTGGGCGGGAAGAGAGCAAAACTTTGTAATTACAGCATTGGAAAATGTTTATAGTTTTTATAGCACTGGAAAGTCACCATTATTATTGCAAGTCACCTCTTCACTTGCTATCAGTCGGCCAAATTTTTACCATATTTTGTCTTTAAAATATTTTTTTCTAGACAAACGTTTGAGTTCAAGTGGATATATAGAAAATTCTTGCCTTCTAGTGGGTCAGTATACTGGGAGCAAAAGAAAATATATCAGGCAATAAAAGATGTGGATTCTTGTCCCCAGTCCTCTAATACATCCCTATGGCACTTGGTGTTATCTTAATCTCTCCATTTGCAGATGATGACAATAATTTGCTTTGTCTCATGTCGCAGAACTGTTTTGAGGATCCAAGGAGATAGTGTAAGTAAACATATTATAAACATTAATATTTAGTACCAGGTACAAAATATTTTATGACAAGACCATGTTGACAGAAGACAGTCCTTCCTCAAAAGTTAAGATTAATTAGCATTTGCATGGGAGTCCGTATGATAATACCAAGTGCCATAGAGACCTATTAGATGTTATTATATAGTAGTCAGAAGCATGAGCTTTGAAATCATTCAAGCCTGAGTTAAAAATTCATTTTCTGCTCTTTACTAATCAAAATACTTCGGGCAAGTACTTAATCTTACTGATCTCATTTCTTCTCATCTGTAAAATAGGGATAGTAGTATTTAGTTTATGGAGTTAGAAGATAAAGATAAAATGAGTATGCTAAGCAGTTATCACACAGTATATGAGACTTAGTAAATCCCCTACTAATGATAGCTCATAGAATAATAGATCAGCTATTTTGCACAAAGACGAACACTGAACTAACTATATACACCAAAATTGGAATTTTTGTACAACTGCTTTAGGCTCCTCTTTACCTAATCATTTTTCTGAAGCCTTTGGGTACAGATCATGTGAATCAGTCTAAGATGAGAGCTTATCAATTTTCATGTGTATAAAAATCACCTTGGGAGCTTGTTAAATATGCAGGTTCTCAGATTTTAGTTCTGGAGATTTGATTTGAGGGGTCTGACTCATGTCCTGGGGATGAATGTTTAAAAATGCCTCCAGTGATTCTGATATAAGTGATTCCATGTTGATAACAATTGCTTAGTGTATGTCACGTTCAGAGGGATGATGCTAGTTAAACATAATTGCCACTTTTTCCTTGTATATATTTTACATCTCAGTCTATGATATCTTATTTTTCTCCTAAAGTTTTTCCTTTGTCATATTGTTAATGCCAAAACAAAAATATTTGGGATTCAAATTATTTGATGTAGCTGGAATAGCTGCATTAAGAAAAGAAATTCCCGCTATCATAGTATAATATATAAGTTTAAGAAATACTAAGGTTTCATAGAGACTTTTGAAGTAATAAACTAGGGAAATACATGTTTCTGTGCATTTTGAATTGTACAATTTTGTGATCTTGATTTAGTTTCCAAATGCATTTCTGACATCTCTTAAAGGGTGGTCATGAAAACAGAAAATGGAAGAAGAATTAGTCTTTCATGCTTTCCATAGATAACATAAAATCCCCAAGAATATTTCCAGTGTTTGTTTTATTTGTCCAATCTTTGAGTTGTTTGCATAATATTTTCTGAGGATACAGAGATTTGCCAACAATCATACTAATTTTAATGATTTGTGTTTTGTTCATGTTGTCTCAATTTGAGTATTTGTGTTAATCAAATATATTCTTCCAAATAATAAAGGTTTACCAAATACAAAAGGAAACTATTTATTAAAAGCTGTCTGTATAAATACAATATCCTTATACTAAGACTTACTGGAAGATATTAGAATTAAACTAAAGTGTTTATTAAACAATTGAAATGAATACTCTTTATCATTATGATTGCAACAATAATAAAATATTTATAATGTTGATAACATTGATTAAACACATTACGTCTCATTTAACATAACAATTTGTGAAGTGGGCACTGGTAGCATTCTATTTATGGATGAGGAAACTGAGTTTCAGAGAAATTGAGAGTCCAGGGTACATATATTTTAAGTAGTAGGACAGATTTGTACAAGTTTGTCTGATTCTGAATTTGAAAATTCAAGTAATACATTAATAAAAATTTACAGTAAGTTTAAGTGTTCAAAAAGAGAAAGCTTCACAAAGTTTCAATGGTAGAGTAAAGCATTTTCCCTTTCCATTTGGAAGGAAAATGGAAAAAAATAAACGTGTGTTTAGTTACCCTTAGGAAAAAAAAATTTAATTTTCTTGATAAATATACAAATACATTCCAAACAACTTTATTTACACATTACTGTTATCAGAGTGGCAGAAACTGACCAAAGTTATCAACACACAGGCAAAGGAGAGGAGATTCTTTAAAGTAGCATCGTCAGGAAGTCTGATCTCACCTAGAGCGGAGAACAGAGCAGCATCATATCAACTGAAAGCTTGACTTTCCTGGTCTCTGGACTTTCCTCAGAGGTCACACAGCAGCAAAAGATGCCTTTGCTTAGGGTGAAAATTCTATAAGATCATCTGAGAAAGTAGTCTTAGTTTTCTTCTAAGATTATTTCCTCTTCATGGATACTTCTGGCTATATGTAGAGCGATGACTGTGCCTGCTGCTTGTCATGATTATCTGCAAACCATAAAGCACCTTGTAGGCATGATTTGTAAGGTAACTGAGCATTCACACTGGGAACATACATATTCATGTATGTTCATTGTGATTCATTGTGATTACATATTTTTTATATATATATAAAATTATATATATAATCTCACAAGTATAAGCTTGGGAGTAAGTTAAGACCTCACACAGTGCATTCCTGTGAGCAGGATCAGAATCAGTCTTCAATTTCTCACACTAAGAAGAACCATAACAGAGGGCCTAACTAAAAGTACCACATTTGGCAAGATGAATGTGAAAGTTAAAGTTAATTCAGACATTGACTCTTTATTTAGAAATGTTTTTAATTTTGTTAAATGTTGAACAAAATAAAGTCAGTTTTGTTTGTCTATAAAGACAGTTTGAGCACAGATTTTAAAATGAAGTTATTAAAGTTAAATAATATTGTGCTTTCTTGAGTACACCAGTGCAGTTTAACTTTGAGAAAAGGAACTCAGGCAGTAGAGCCACAAAGGAACCCCCAGATATTTAGTTTCATATTGAGGATTGACACATACCTGTGTTTTCTGAATAAATAAATGAAGGAATGAAGATAGGTAGTAGGAAGAAAGGAAGAAAGGATGGGTAGAAGAAAAAAGTAGAATAAGATGGGAGTTTATATATTAGTAGTAAGTAGCATGACTAAGAAATTGGTCTTTATGAAATAAAAAGATAATCAATATATTTTGGGTAATAATTGATCAAAAACTTGCTTCCAAAATGGTATCAAAGAGAAAATATTTTAGGGTAATATAGGTCCCAGGTGTTGGCATGGAAATGTGGAGGTAAATGTTAATGGAGTTTTCTAAATAAAAATAACCGTAAAATAGTGGGCTGGTGTTTGAGTAGGTTATTGCTTTATACAAAAAATTTATCAAAAATGACAATAAAACTAAGAGTAAATAAAACAGAGAACTAGGTGACAAAGGTATCAGATCACTAGAAAGACTAAGTGCCTTCATTCTTCTTGTATTAAAACAAGTTTATATTAGGGAAATAACAACATTATTAAAATATATTATTATTTTTTAAAAGTCAATAATTTTTGAGCAGCACTTACATACAAGGTACTGTGTGTGATCATTTAAAAACTGCTAAATTATAAGCCATATTTTTATATAGTTTTAAGCCCCTTTCTCATTGATTGCTTTATTGGAATATTTTCCCTAGTGTAATAATAAAATATAATTAGTGAGAAAACTTGAACCATTCAGTTATTATTTCCATCCTTCTGTAACCTTGGGCTTCTTAATATCATCTACAGAACAGTGCCAATTATTACAGGGTTAAAAGCTTGTATTGCTTCTTGACGTAATTTTGAATTCCCTATTCTGTTAATAGGATTAATGTCAGAGCAAAAATTCTTTTAATTTAAAATAAAACTTTATGGAGTGTGTGACTTATGTCTTTACCAGGTGAATACAATTCTACGTATTAATAATGCCATCTTTCAACAAAAAGGGAACAGGCAACATAAATTCTTTCTTATAAATTATTTAAATAATTGCAATCTGTCTTTTGTTTAACATTGGAAAAATTGGCATTAAAATTTGAAAATAAATATTTCCCACGTAAAAATCTCACAATTTTTGTTTATTTTACGTTGGAAAGTAAACATTTCCATATAAATATTTTGAAATTTAGTATCCAAAATACATTTGATTATTATGTCTTAAACTATTTTAAATAAGCTGATAATAGAGGTAATATTCCAAATTGGTAATATTATTTAATTTAATATAATATTGTTTAAATTTATGCATGTATAACTATATAAATGCCATTTTCTATCCTTAAATTATAGAAATTGGTATATGACGAGAGAATTTATTTGCTTTGTATTCTGAAATAATTTTGATGTTGAGTGGAAATATGAAATTTTAATCAGTATTTCCAAAGAAAACAAATAGAATTGTGTTGAGGCAAATTCCCCCAAAGTTTGTGCTCAACGTTTTGTACATAGGCACAAAATTATGAGTAAAAATTATGGATTTTTTTCTTAATATGAACTGAATAGAAATAATTCACTGTAAATGCAGGGCACTGGAATGAATTTCCAAAATAGTTGTTCATTCCTTTATTCATTCTCTAATGCGGTAAATATTTACTGAGTGCTTATTATATGAAACTCTCAGATTCTAAGGAACAAGAGGCACTCAATAGAGAAGCAATTCTTCTTTTTATTGGTTTTATGGTGAAAATCTGAATGTCTTAAATGAATATTAAGTCAAATATAAAGATACAGCTAATCAGCCAGCATGGTGGTGCACATCTGTAGTCCCAGTTACTTGGGAGGGGCTGAGGTGGGACAATCGCTTGAGCCCAGGAAGTTGAGGCTGCAGTCAGCCCTGATCACACCACTGCACTCCAGCCTGTGACAAGAGTAAGCCCCTGTCTCCAAAAAATAAATAATCAAATCAAACCAAGCCAAATCACATAAAGATGTAGCTAAGAGGAAGAGCTTTAAGAAAACATAACTTCGATATAAAACGAAAAAGACATGTAGATTTATTTAGTATTATATCAAAACACTAGAAAGTAAAATAAAAAGGTTCTTGACAAAGAAATATGTATAAACACATACCTACAAAGCAACTAGATATTACATTTACATAACTTATTAAATGTCTGTGATTTACCCTGAACAAAACTAGAATAACTTATTTTAGAAAATCAATTAGATTCCAAGAAATTTTTTAAAGTTATCATTTGTAAGTTCAAAAAATGCAAATCTCTTGATTATTTTGTATTTATTTATTATGAATATAAATGTGTTAAATGGACAGAACATCTGAAATGCTGTAACATCAAAATTATTTACCAGAAAAGTGGTTCCTGGATACTTTTCTGAGAATATCTTCTGGGAAGATATTTTAATCAGTCATGAAACTGAGCAGTATTTCAATTTATAATGGAGTTTGACTATTTTAATGATACTTTCTATCAATATTTAATTGTAAACATTATAATTAGTTTTCAATGATGTACCAAACATCTGAGAAAACTCCAATAGCAATTTCTTTGGATTGGAATTAATAAGAATGCAGAATTTTTGGAATGTGTTATGGCTATTTCTTTCCAGCTGTATTAACAAGCAAAAACATTTGCTGGATAAAATTTTTGACCATGGTAGTTGGCATTAATTGTGAATATAATAGAATGGATTAGCATGTGATAGTCTGACTTTCCAGTAGCAAACAGATACAGTCTGTGACTTCTTGACAAAGTAGTGTCAAAAGTAGTGCTTTGCAATGCAGTGCACCAGCATGGCACATGTATACATATGTAACTTACTGCACATTGGGCACATGTACCATAAAACCTAAAGTATAATAATAATAATAATAATAATAATTACAATAAAAGAAAAAAAAAAAAAAAAAAAAAAGTAGTGCTTTTTGGTGAAGGAACTACAGTAATGGACTCACAGCTCCATGTGGCTGGGGAGGCCTCACAATAATGGTGGAAGGTGAAAGGCCCATCTCACATGGTGGCAGACAAGAGAAAATGAGAAGTTGTGCAGGGAAACTCATTTTTAAAAAACCATCAGATCTCATGAGACTTATTCACTATCACAAGAATAGCATGGGAAAGACCCACCCGTATGATTGTTTGTGTTGTCTATGATTTCTTTCAGCAGTGTTTTGTAGTTTTCCTTGTAGAGGTCTGTCACCTCCTTGGTTAGGTATATTCCTAAGTATTTTGTTTTATGTTTTTGCAACTATTGTAAGAGAGGTTGAGTTATTGATGTGATTCTCAGCTTAGTCACTGTTGATGTCTAGCAGAGCTACTGATTTGTGTGCATTAATTTTTTATCCTAAAACTCTGCTGAAATCATTTATCAGTTCTAAGAGCTTTTTGGAGGCGTCTTTAGGGTTTTCTAGGTAAACGATCACATCATCAGCAAAGAGACAATTTGACTTCCTGTTCACTGATTTGGATACGCTTTATTTCATTCTCTTTTCTGATTGCTCTGGCTAGGACTTCCAGTACTATGTTGAATAGAAGTGTGTGAGCCTTGTCTTGTTCAGTTCTCAGGGGGAATTCTTTTAACTTTTCCTTATTCAGTAGTATGTTGGCTGTGAGTTTGTCATAGATGGCTTTTATTACATTGAAGTACATCCTTTCTATGCTTTTATTACATTAAGATACATTCTTTCTATGATTTTGCTGAGGGTTTTAATCATAAAGGGATGCTGGATTTTTGTCAAATGCTCTTTCTGCATTCATTGAGATGATCATGTGATTTTTGTTTTTAATGATTGATAGGGTTTGCCTGTGTCTCACCGAAATTTCATCTTGAATACTAGCTCTCATAATTCCCATGTGATGAGGGAAGGACCCGGTGGGAAATAATTGAATCATAGGGTGCTCTCTAGAAGATAATATGTCCTTTTACTCTTCTTAGTTTTAAATTTTTAAGAATGTACATTTTTAGAATCACATAGTAAAGGAATTTCATTCTGAAATTGCTTTACTATATAAAATGGGACCTGGATTTATTCAAAAGAAATAGTTCTTAGAGAAATTCTCAAACTATCCTTTTTAAAAATCAAGCTCCCTCTCTACTGGTAAAGCATACTTCTCAAACAGATTATATTCTTAAGACTGTTCCGAATATAAGTAAATTTGTCTAACAACCTGTCATATATGTTACTTTTCCTGTGTAAGTTACATAGGTTAATTTCAAAAAGAATTGACAGTGACTCATATTATAAAAGAAGAAAGTTAACATACTAAAACAGATCAACACATTAGAAGTTGGCAACAGTGCCATCTTTTATCCATGTAATTAGTTATAGCAATAGAGCATTTCAATTCAGCATTTCCTGTTAATTAGGGCTAAAAATTGTCTTTAAATATTTTCTGTCTATGGAACCATGTTTTACATATTTATCGTATAATTCTTATAAAATCAGTAATAAGTAACAAAATGAGCTCTTTCTTCATAGCTTTCTTTTTTTATTAATGAAACAAATATCTATTATATAGACTTTTTTACAACATTAAATTGCATTTAGTGACGGTTTTGGGTTACAAATGAGACAGCCTTTCTACAAGGAGCTAAAATAATATACTCTAGAAATATTACTTTCTGATGATCTTTCTTAATGTGGGAATAAACCATAAAGAATCCAAATAAATCGATAATTAACTTGTTCCTTAAGTCTTTCCTTCAAAGTCTCAAGTGAATTCTTGTCTAAGCCTGAATCAAAAGCATTTTTTCTGCTTGAATTCACTGACAAATGTTTGAAGTGCTGATGTTGTATAGTTTTGATTTACTTATTAAATGATTTCTGTGGAGATTATTTGCTTTAATAGGTCCTGTTATTTTTAATTTAGTTGCTTGTAAGCTTTTCTCTTTCCAGTCGTAAGATTTAGAGAGCAAATGTATAGTGGATACAATTGACTGTGGTTTTAGAATGGATTAGATCCCTGGCTCTGCCTTTTACCAGCTAAACGACCCTCACTTTTGCCATCAATCAAATTAATATAAGGATGTGCTTGCAAATTTTCTGAAAGAATTCAATAAGATAATTGGGGTAATGTTCAGAAAGAAGTAACTCTGTTTATGGAAACTGTTGTTATTATCATGTATAGTTGTGATGCTAAAACCATATTATCATTGTGTAGATTTATATTCATTTAAATGTTCTTGGAAAAGGCATGTGGTCACTATGGCAGGATAACTGGTTACCTACACAGTGTTAATTCTCTCATATTAATAGAAAACTTTGTGTTCAGAAGGGCAATGAGCTCAGCTTAGAACCAGATTTTCTAGCAACTTCTGTAACTAGGAATAGTCTTGTGACTCCTAATTCCACCTAATTATATAGACATAGAAGATGCTAGTTGTGGAAAATTTTTTAGATAGTTAAGTTTCTGTTTTATGTATATAGATGAACACAATCCCTACTTGAAAGAAGATTTGGCTCATGAAAGAGTAGTTTAATGAATATCAAAACCAATATTGTGGAATGCAGTTGAGATGGGGCTAGAAGAAGGGATCTACCCATCATGGAGTGGAAACTTACTGACTCTTGATATACATCAATGAAACAACTGGTCAAACTGTTCTGCTTGGGTTGAAGACCAAGGTAATGATTGAGGTTGTAAAAGTTAGGGAAATGGAGGAAAAAAATAGAATATTGGATACTTCTTGTTCTTTTCTGAGGAGTCTTGCAAGACAAATTTGAGCCAGAAATGGGGAAAAAAATTCTTTCCTAAGAGTCACTCTGAATTTGTGACCCACAGTCAAAATTGACTGAGAGTTCCACAATTTGCAGTTTCTAGTGTTGAAAAAGACTATAAATTATAATGGTTATTATGGTGGTTTTGAAGCTGCAATTTTATCAGGGCATAATGGAGTGGCAAGCTTTCCCAGAATACTTTTCTTTAAGTGTTCTCCACTAAACAAGAGCAGGAGCCCACAACAAAAAGACCTATTTTTAAAATTGCTTTAAGGCAGTGGTCATTAAGCTAAAGGCCAGGGGAAGAACAGGATACAAAGACTAGTAGAAGAATGGAGTCTTCAGCTTTAAAGATTTTATGTAGACAAGATCTTTGCCTTTAAATACATATAATTTACCAGAAACAAATAGGTCTGTCTTAGAGAATACTATAAAGACTCACTGGTGAACTCAGAATTTTTCCAGCAAAAGAGATGTGGACAGAAGTGACATATGTCATTTTAGTGCAGAGCTCATATATGATTTAAAATCTCTCTTTTCCCTCTACCTCAAGAACTGTAATGCTCCCAGGCCATGAACAGGTAATGGTCAGTAGCCTGCTAGGAACTAGGCTGCACAGCAGGAGGTCAGCAATGGGTGAGTGAGCTTTACTGCCTGAGATCTGCCTCCTGTTAGATCAAATGTGACATTCGATTCTCATAGGAGCTTGAACCCTGTTGTGAACTGCTTTGCATGCCAGGGATCTGGGCTGCATGCTCCTTATGAGAATCTAATGACTGATGATCTGAGGTGGAACAGTTTCATCCTGAAACCAACACCCACCCTCTACCCCGGTCCATGGAAAAATTGTCTTCCACAAACCTGGTCCCTGGTGCCAAAAATATTGGGGACTGCTGCTTTAGAGAGAGCCTGAGTTCTGGAATGAAATTAATAAGGAAAAGAGCTGTGGTTGTTCACCAACAGAAGTGGAGTTGAAAGTATATTAATCTCTGTTGTTGTTTGGGCCAAGATTTGGGGCTCTTTTTAGCCCAGCATAACCTAGTTTGCTTATACATAAAGCCTTATGTACCCTTGCTTGAGGGAAGCCAAGAGAATATTCAGAAGAGAGTTACCTGTTGCCTCAGTTATTATACATAGGGCTTTATTATGAAAACTCTACACCTGAACCACGCAGAAAAAGAAGTGGCACAAAGGGGGAAATAGAAAGTTGGGGATGTTGAAGAAATGATAAAAGACTCAACAAGGTGGACTCATTCTTGTAACTTTTGAAGAATGGCATAGACACAGAGAAAGTTAACTGCATTTCCACTGAGAAGTTGTGGCACTCAGAGGTTAATTTTATGTGTCAGCATGGCTAGGCTTGATGCCCAGTTGCTTGGTCTAAGATCAGCCTAGATGCTCCTGTGAAATTGTTTTTTTTTTTTTATTACACTTTAAGTTTTAGGGTACATGTGCACAACGTGCAGGTTACTTACATATGTATACATGTGCCATGCTCGTGTGCTGCACCCATCAACTCCTCATTTAACATTAGGTATATCTCCTAATGCTATCCCTCCCCCCTCCCCCCACCCCACAACAGGCCCTGATGTGTGATGTTCCCCTTCCTGTGACCATGTGTTCTCATTGTTCAATCCCACCTATGAGTGAGAACATGGGGTGTTTGTTTTTTTGTCCTTGCGATAGTTTGCTGAGAATGATGGTTTCCAGCTTCATCCATGTCCCTACAAAGGACATGAACTCATCATTTTTATGGCTGCATAGTATTCCATGGTGTATATGTGTCACATCACATGAAAAAATGCTCATCATCACTGGCCATCAGAGAAATGCAAATCAAAACCACAGTGAGATACCATCTCACACCAGTTAGAATGGTGATCATCTCACACCAGTTAGAATGGCGATCAGTCAGGAAACAACAGGTGCTGGAGAGGATGTGGAGAAATAGGAAAACTTTTACATTGTTGGTGGTACTGTAAACTAGTTTAACCATTGTGGAAGTCAGTGTGGCGATTCTTCAGGGATCTTGAACTAGAAATACCATTTGACCCAGCAATCCCGTTACTGGGTATTTACCCAAAGGATTATAAATCATGCTGCTATAAAGACACATGCACATGTATGTTTATTGTGGCACTATTCACAATAGCAAAGACTTGGAACCAAGCCAAATGTCCAACAATGATAGACTGGATTAAGAAGTTTTTTTAATATGATTAACATTTTAATCAGTTGACTTTCTGTAAAGCAGATTATCCTCAATAACGTGAATGAGCTTAATCCAATCAGTTAAAGGCCTTAAGAAAAAAGCTTGAAGTCTCTCAAAGAGGATGGAATTCTGCCTCCAGACTATCCTTGGATATAAGACTACAAGATCAACTCTTGCCAGAATTTCCAGTCTGCTACTCTGACAGCTCTGTTTCCCTGAATAAGGCAAGCACCTTAACAACATTGGAGGACTGAAAGACCTCTTGGCCCTCAACCTCTAGATTTCACAGTGTCAAGACAAATGTCTAGGGTGTGTGTGTGTGTGTGTGTGTGTGTGTGTGTGTGTGTATTCGGTGTAAATCAAATCTAATTTTAAGAAGTATGATTTAAATGAAACATGTAAATTGGAGGATGACTGTATACCCTTAAGATCATTTTTACTGGATAAGAATGGAGCATGTGACTATATATATATATTTTTTGGTCAAATAATTTATTTTCCTTTTGGTATATACCCAATAATGGGATTGCTGGGTTGAATAGTAGCTCTATTTTTAGTTCTTTGAGAGATCTCCCAACTGTTTTCCACCTGGCAGAAGTAGTTTACATTCATACAGTGTATAAGCATTCCCTTTATTCCTCAGCCTCATCAACTTCTGCTATTTTTTGACTTTCTAACAATAGCCATTCTGACTGGTATGAGTTAGTATTTTATTGTGGTTTTGATTTGCATTTCTCTGATGATTAGTGATGTTGAGCATTTTTGTTTTCACATTTGTTGGCTACTTGTATGCATTCCTTTCAGAAGTGTCTGTTCATGTCCTTTGCCCACTTTTTAATGGGGTTATTTGCTTTTTGCTTGTTGATTTAAGTTCCTTGTAGATTCTAGATATTAGTCCTTTGTCAGAGGCATAGTTTGTGAATATTTTCTCCCATTTTGTAGGTTGTCTGTTCACTCTGTTGTTAGTTTTCTAACAACAGCTTTTGCCCTGCAGAAGCTCTTTAATTAGGTCCAATTGTCAATTTTTGTTTTTGTTGCAATTGCTTTTGAGGATATGGCCATAAACTCTTTGTCAAGGCTGATGTCTAAAAGGGTGTTTCCTAGCTTTTCTTCTAAGATTTTTACAATTAGAGGTCTTACATTTAAGTCTTTAATCCATCTTGGGTTAATTTGTGTATATGGTGAAAGGCAGGGGTCCAGTTTTAATCTTTTGCACATGGCTAGCCAATTTTTCTAGCACCATTTATTGAATACGAGGACCTTTCCCCCTTACTTACTTATGTTGATTTTGTCAAGAATCAGACAACTGTAGATGTGTGGCTTTATTTCAGGGTTCTGTATTCTGTTCCCTTGGTTTATGTGTCTATTTTTGTAACAGTACCATGCTGTTTTGGTTACTATAGCCTTATAGCGTAGTTCAAAGTTGGGTAATATGATGTATCCAACTTTGTTCTTTTTTCTTAGGATTCTTTTGGCTATTCAGTCTTATTTTTGGTTCCATATGAATTTTAGAATAATGTTGGTAGTTTGGTAGAAATCACGTTGAAAATGTAGATTGCTTTGGGAAGTATGGACATTTTAATGATATTGATTCTTCCAATCCATGAGCATGGAATGTCTTTCCGTTTGTTTGTGTCATCTATGATTTCCTTCAGCAATTTTTATAGTTCTCCTAATAGAGATCTTTCACCTCGTTGGTTAGATGTATTCCTAGGTATTTTATTTTTTGGTGACCATTGTAAAAGGATTTCATTCTTGATATGGCTCTCAGATAAGAGCCAAATGTTATTGGTTTATAGAAATGCTATTAAGTTTTATATTTTAATTTCTTTTTTTCACATACAGTTTTTTTTTTATACTTCAAGTTCTAGGGTACATGTGCACAATGTGCAGGTTTGTTACATATGTATACATGTGGCATGTTGGTGTGCTGCACCCATTGACTCATCATTTACATTAGGTATATCTCCTGATGCTATACCTCCCCCCTCCCCCCACCTCACAACAGGCCCTGGCATTGGTGGTTCAGTGGTAGAATTCTTGCCTCCCACGCTTGTTACTATAATTTTAACCCAGTTAAATATTACTTTAATCTAGTTGCCACAGCTGTTTGCTGTAACCAATGTTTTCTAAATTTACTGAGAGAATTAAATAAAAATCTGTGTTATAGGAGACAATGACTCTAGAATCAGAACATTTTGGGGGAACTTAATTTGGAAACTTTAATTGATATAATTAACGCTTATGGAAGCCAGTTGGCAAGGAAAAGAAACGAATTAAATGCTAAAAATTCACACAATCTCTTAAATTCTCCCATCAACATGTATTACGGGTGATGAAGGAAAAGGTAATGGAACTGGAAGGAGAACATCAAAAGACCTGGGAGTGGGTGTGGCTAAGATTCACATACTTTGTAGAGCAAATTCCTACTACCTACTACCTATGTTTCAAATTCTGGTGGTCTTTGCACTGGTAGTAGATTTTTTTGTGTGTAAATAAAATGTCAGAGAAACTATGAAAACACACCTGAAAAGTATGTACAGGAAATAGTATCAAAGTCAGAATGTGGGTTAGGAAAGAGTTAATAGTTTCTTTCCCTATACTGGAAGATGGCATGTTAAAGAAAGAAAGATGGCTTGGTCAGATTAATTATCCATATGCTTTCATTATATGTTTTGGTCTTATCGTTACTCTTTTTGAAACTCTTTGACTACTTTTAAGATTTTGCTCTTTGTCTTTGGTTTTCAGATCCTTGGTATAGTTTTGTTTGCATTTATCTTGACTGAATTTTCTAGAGCTTCATAAATACATGAAAAAAAATTTTATTAGTTTTGGAAAATTCTTGTCTATTATTTCTTTAAATATTACTTCTTCATTCCTTTTATTTCATCATCTTGGAATTAAATTATAATATTTTAGAACATTTCAACAATCCCTAATTTTTCCTTATTCTCTTTTTTACATTTTTTATTTTTGTTCATGTTTATTTCAGTTTGGATATTTTCTACTGATATTTATTTTAGCTCACAAATCTTTTCTTCATTTATTAAGTTTTTAATTTTAGTTACATATTTTTACTTCTAGTATTTCCATTTGATTTTGTATAGAGTTAATTTTTTCATCATTTTATCTTTAAGATATTAATCAGTTATTTTTAAATCTTGAACATATTAATATGTTAAAGGCCTACCTCTCAATATTAATATCTAAATCACTGAGAGTTTTATTCTATTGTTTGATTTTTTTCTCTCCTGTTGCTGTCTTCTGGTATTACTGGCAGTTTTTGAATGATGCTGAGCATTGTGTTTGATACATTCCAGAAATTCTGTAAGTTCTTATCTTCCTTCAAATGGGTAGTTACCTTAGCTTCTATCGAGCATTCAGAATAAAAAGACATCACCTCAATTTAACCATGAATTGTGCTGTTTCAAGGTTTGCTTTCATTCTTTATTGCCTGCTTCTTATTTACTTTAGTCATAGAGAGTAATTCTTCAGAATTCTAAACAGAAATTCTGAGTTGATTGCGAGAGCCCTTCCTTCTTAGTGGATTCTAAATTCTAATTTTCTTCCCCTTTCTCTTGAAGTGACTGGAGCTGTGCAGCTGGTTGTCACATTACTGCTCAGCTTCTTTGTCTCTCAATGCATGCTGTTTAGGAATCCTTAATTGCCTTTTTAAATGCTGCCTAGAATTGTAGGCTCATGTCAATGAGTTTCCCTTCTCTCTGGTATCTTAGCCTCTGAACTCTGGCTTCCTTGATAGCTGTCCAAATCTTCAGAACAGTGTTTGGCTTATTTTGTTTTGTTTTATTTGTTTTTCATTATTATTTTAAAAAATTCCTTTTCTGATTGTTTTCAGGGTTGGGGGTGTGTATGTGAGTGCTATGTTATTTGAACTAAACTCAGAATACACATTTGATGTAAGAATACTATTATTCCTTTCTTCAATTTAAAAAGTCTTCAGTGTTTTAGAGAAAATTCTGTTTAAATTTTGCTTTCTTTTTAAACATTTTCTCTATTCCTTTCTTCTGTCTTATAACTGCTGTTACATATAAAAGACATGAATTATATATACACATAAATATACCAACTTTTTGAGTTTCTGTTATGTGTTCTAAGTTAATTTCTTAATGTAGTCGTCAATTCACTATTTTTTTGGACAATTTCTAGCCTCGCCTAGAATTCCACCATACTTCGTTTTTCTTTAAATTATGTCAATATATTATTTTTATAATTTATAATTGCTCTTCTCATTTATTTATATTAACTTTATATATTATGAGTAATTCTCTTACTTGTTTTTAATATAATTTGTGTAGGACATGTATAAAAGTTTGCCCAAGTCTATTATGATAAAGTGAATTTATAATCCAGTTGTTGATTTTTATAGGCTGTCTTTTTTATCATTAAACTTTTTGATTTGCTTTAGAATTTTAATGTTACTTACCACCTAGTAAACCTCTTCTCTTCCTTTAAGGCTTAGCTGAAATATAAACTTATTTGTCAAACTATCTTTAACTCTTCATGTCTGAATTAATGATTAATGCCTCTGTCTTCCCACAACACTTTGATAAATGACAAACTTATATAAAATGTAACATAATAAAATAATATATGTTTGTGTTTCCCCTATTGGATTGAGAGCTCTTTAGAGTAGGATTCTGGGCCATTTTTTAAATGGCTGCTTTTATCCAGTGCTTTAAATATAGCAGATAGCCAATATAACTTTTTAAATAATTATGATTATTCATATTTATATTTCTTGACTCACAACATAGACTGAGAGGCCAAGAAGTGAGTTATTACATTGGAGATCATAGATATTATTTCTTGATTTTTTAGTTATTTCTAGATATTGAATTTCCTAGAAATAAAATAATATTTTTATAGTGTTTTCTCTTTAGAACAAATTTTTCCCCACAAATTTTTTCCTTTTGTTGATAAAAGCATAGGGATATTGATATGAAACTCTGCATATTGTTAAGAGAAGTGTTTTTGGGTATAGGTGGTTAACTTTCTGGAGATGGGCTATACTACCTTTAAAGTCCAGGGTCTCAGACGAAGTATTCTCACTGTTGTAGGTGCTGAAAAAAAATATTTGAAAATAACCTGTGACTGACAAGGTATCTGACTTTCTACTCAGAAAACAGACTAGTCACAAAACAATGTTATTTATGCTAACATATCCTATTTCCGATTTGAAATGGCAAATTTTAAAATAATACATAGATAATATAGTAATTAAGTGAAACACAAATTTGTGTTAGTCTGAGTCCTGTGAGAAACAAATATGATAGAGGTAGGTTTTGTGTCCCCACCCAAATCTCATCTTGAATTGTAATTCCCAGATGTTGAGGGGGAGATCTGGAGGGAGGTTGGATTACGGGGATGGTTTCCCCTATGCTGTTCTTGTGATAGTGAGTGAATTCTCACGAGATTTGATGGTTTTATAAGTGTCTGGCATTTCCCCTGTTTGTACTTCTCTCTCCTGCCACCGTGTGAAGAAGATCCTTCCTTCCCCTTTACCTTCCATCATGATTGTAAGTTTCCTGAGGCTTCCCAAGCCACATGGAACTGTGAGTTAATTAAACCTCTTTCCTGTATAAACTACCCAGTTGTGGGCTTTATAGCAGTGTGAGAATGGACTAATACAAAATTTCAAGACAGGATAAACATACAAGGATTACATAAGGGAAAATGTATAAGTAAAAGGATATAGGTAGGTAGCCAGGAAAGTTGGGGAAAGCTGTCAGACTGCAATGCAGCCTAACTCTGAGTGAGGGGAAAAGAAAGAAAATGTTGGATGAAGCATCTTAGATGGCTTCCAGTATATGAAAAGTTTGGCAACACCAGTGGACAGTTCTTAAGTGCAATTCAGTCCAAAAAGAGGCTCATGTTTCTAAGGAATGGTCTGTCTAGAATAATTGTTCTCAGTGCAAAACACAAAGATGAAATTCAAAGTGTAGCAGCAAGAGTTCTCGGTCAGTAACGCTACCTGTAGTAGGCAACCTGATAATAAAAATCACAGTATATATAAATCATAAAATATTCAGTGTAGTGGGTTAAAATCAGCCCAAGAACTTTATTTCATTTTTGGATCTTCAAATTATTTTACTTATTTTTTATTTTTCTATTTCATTTCTTTTTACTGATCTGTATACTGAGTCAATAATGTCCTTCAAGCTCCACTTTTCCCCTTTCTTCTTTTTTCTTTTCAAATTTTCTTTTATTTCCTTTTTAAGTTCTCTTCTTTCTTAAGGACAAGTTTTCCTAAGATTTGATTGACAGACTGAAGTCTTGAAGGTCACTTAGTCCTTGCCAGAAGGCCCTTGAGCTGTTGTTAGAGACCAATTTATGCTAATATCCGTGGAAGAAAAATACATTAACAAAGACTATTCAACTGAATTTACCTCTTCACAGGTCATTTGTTTCTCGACCACTTTATCACCCACGCATGCTCTTCCACCCCAAGTTCATGTAATAGTAAGTCGTGGGCAGGAAATGATAATCCAAAAATGTATAACTCGACTCTTTTTTTGTATCCACTGGATTATCTTTTTTTCCTGAAAGAGTATAAATAATTTTAAGCTTTCTTATATTTTAATATCAGATTATTTAAAGATGTATCAGTCACAGAATCTACATAAAGTAACATTATGATTTTTTTCTCTTATGAGTAGATTTTTCCATTAAATTGGATTTTATAGGATATAGTTCCCATGACCTGTAAGCTACAAAGGTTAAATCTGATTATAATTTAGGAAACATGTTTACTTTTAATATCTTGGACAATTTAAATAAAAAATTCTGTAGTTTAATAGGCAAGCCTTTTATTGCTATCAATAACAGAGATGTTAACAGTAGAAATTCTTATATGTATTATGAGCAGATTTGTGTAATAAAAATCATAACTTGAATTCAGTTGAATTCATTGTTTAAAATTAGCTGCTTATTTGAATTAAAAAACCAACATAAAATTTAATTTTGTCGTTAATGGATTTTCTCCTCCACCTCACCATCCTCCCTCAGTATAGTGAATTACAAACAATTATGAGAAACAACAACACTTTTTTATGTTGTGGAGCTAACCAGATCCTCATGAGCAGCTCATGCTCTCACTGAGGAGACACTTTGAAGCAGAACCTAGCATTTTATCATATTGAAAAAGCAATAATCAGGCTTCTGACAACTTTTGTGTGTAGTCAGAAAAGGAAAATTATTTTGCATACCCTATCATATAACCTCATCCTCCATCCAAATATCTCATTTTTTTCCGGAGTCCCACATTTCTTCCAGCAGCCTCACCTTCGTTGCATTCCATTATCTAACCTCTTAAATCCTCTGAAACATTCTATATAATTTATTCTGTTAAATTGTATTAAGTTTGGCCTAAAATTGCCTCTGTACATTTTGTAAGCTGGGACTAAAAGTGACATTTTCTTAGATTGTGTTAAGCATACTGATCATTTTTATATCTATCTGGTCACTTGGGACCATAGTGGAGCCACAATTATTAAGTGGAGCGTAGAGTTATAAGCTAGAAATGTGTTAAGAGTAAAAATGTATTTATATAATGATAATTAATAATTGTTATTAAAAAATGTACACAGTTTGAGAATTTGAAAGAATTGTCTTCTGAGCATTTTCTAGATATTAATATTTTCTCATAGAAACAGTTGTATAGAACCACTACATTATGATTATTACAGCTAAAATGTATGCAGCAGTTATTGTCTGTCAGTTGCTTTTACATGGATTGTCTTATTTAGTTTAAACAATAGACCTATGAGGAAGTTACAATTATTTTCCCTGTTTGCAAGATGAGGTAATGAAGACTGAGAAGTTAAATGGCTCACAGAAGAAAATCTAAATGAAAGACTATTGAGCCTACCTGTGAACTCATGCATTTCTAGCTTTTACCTATTTCACCATGTTTCCACTATATTTATAACTGGTAGAATTTTAGGTCATCGCACAAAAATTATTTAATCTATAATTGATGAAAGGAAAACTTAACTTGATTTCATTCATCTTATTTTCTCAAAGTACTAATTTTTAAAAGCCAGCAACTATATCTTTGGCTCTACAACCCTTAAACAATAATTCACAGAGGAGAATAGATAGCATAGCTCCTTGCTTATTCTTTAATTTGCATAAGGGAAGTGACAAGAGCTCTCCTAGTGTCATTTCCCAATAGTTAAGGATTGGGCATCAAAGGTCAACAGACTCCACATACCTAGCACTTGAGCAGAATTCGCCAACATAATTAAAATTAGTTGAAAATTGTGTTTGTTCACAGTACTTTTGACATTCATTGAGTTGCTGATTTCTTTTTTAACTGTGTATGTAAGTGTGTTGCTTGCATTTAGTAACAGTAATTGGCATATCATAACGTTGAATGATAAATATTTATAAAAATGAATATTTATTTTCCTACTATAATTCCTATACATTGGGCACAGGAATAGTCATTATTTAAAGTAACTATGATTTATAAGCAGTGATATAGACGTCATTTATTTTACACTTACAATCAAAAAGGAGAAAAAATGTGGATTTCTAACTGCTGAATTTCCAATTGCCTCATTAATTTGATTGCTTTTGTTGAGTAAACATGTACCTGATGTATTTTGGAGAGAAATAGAATGTAAGATTTATTAAATTTTTAGTTTGTTCTGTGTTCTGATGTAGTTACCTCAAACCATTTTCCTTGGTAGCAGAGTAAACATCTACTTTTCTCAATGTCATGGTAAATGCAGTAAAAAATTTTGAATGTTTTGAATGAAATTTTAGTAACAGTATGACTAAGTCTTTAGTTACAATATATTTTGAATATATGTTCCATGTCAGTCTACAAAGAGATACATTAAATTTAGTCCTTAATCAAGTAAAGACTAAAGTCAGTATTATTTTGATGGTTTTATGCATATAATATGAATTTACATGAATTAATCATATCATTAAAAAAAGACATGTTTGTATAAATAGCAAATATGTTATTTGTTTAAAATATATATTTAAAACTGTTAATTAAGTTATTTAGTTTATATATACATAATATTTTCTCATGGTAATTTTTTTTGTTTATCTATAAAACAAAATGCAAATTACATTCTCCTTTTCAAATCCATATAGTGAAAATGATCTTTTTATGTCTTTATCATGAAATTATTTTAAAATTATAGAAAGTAAACTAAAACTAAAGCATGCTGTTTTATACCATGGAAAATAAAAATATTAATTATATAAATTAGAATGTAAGAAGATAAGTCATTCTTTTGTCTTTGTCAATTAAGTATTATAAAATTCTGGGGGGGTTATGTTAATGTAATTTATGCAAAAGTTTTATCTCTGAATTTTCTAAACGTGTCTTCCAATGTTTAAAACACATTTGTTTGATTAAACCTAGAGGTATAAAATATTTAGTAATATACTTAGATATGGTTGGTGCTGTGGGTTGAGTTTTGTCGTTCTAAAAAAAAGATACGTCAAATTCCTAATTTCAATCACCCAGGATGCAACCTTATTTGGAAATAAGGTTGTTGGAGGTGTAATTCATTACATTAAGATGAGGTCCTATTGGAGTAGGGTGTGCTCCTAATCCAATATGACTTGTGTCTCTGTAAGAAGAAGGCTATATGAAAACAGAATTACACAGAGCGAACACTACATACTACCAAGGCAGAGACTGGAGCTATATATGTTTCTACAAACCAAGTAATGCCAAAGATTGCTGGCAAACCACAAGAACCTAGGAAGACTAAAGAAAGGATTCCTTTACAAGTTTCGGAGGGTGCATGGCTCTGCTAACTTCTTGATTCTATGTCTAGGACTGAAGAGCTCTTGATTTCAGTTATCTCTAGGACTATGAGCCAAAAACATTTCTGCTGTGTTTAACCATCTTGTTTGTGGTAGTTTGTTATTGCTAGATTCAAATGATTGACCCTTGAATCCAGATAAAAAAATTTTTGGCCTTAAAAAATAACATTTATAATGTGTAGGGAAGAACTAATTACTGAGTAACTATGATATTATCTATAATTTCCTGAAAAAAAATAGAGCATAATGGATGGAGTGATGGTGTGAGAATGACACCACATCTATGTAATCAACTCTGGTTATTAACTGTAGAGAGACATTTTGCTTTCTCTGGCCAGCAGTTTCTCTATCCTCCAAATAAAAATAATATCTCCCAAAGTGCCTTTAATAAGCTGATTTGGATATTAAATAAGGATATATTTCCCAGGTTGTCTGGAAATTTAAAACTGTGTGCCAACATAAGAAAATATCTTTATACATCCTGCTTTTCTGCACAAGCTTCTCATTTTTCAGATATTGTACTATTTAATTATATCTGCTTCAGTGACTTAATTCACTAAACATACAGTTTCAATACAGTTTATGACCATTTGTACTTCTTTAATTGTAATTCCTGATAATTATTTATACTAAAATATTTCTTTCTCAAAAATTAAAAAAAAAATCTAAAATGTTACTATACCCAGCTGAGAACACTCTCTTTAACTCTGAAACCTTAAATTTGTGCTTCTCACAGATTTCTCAGAATAACATGTCCAATATGAAATTTACAAACTTTTTGAAAAGTGCTCTACCCTTTTCATGTCAGAGAACATCTCAACTATCTACCAGATTCTTAAAAACCTGCTGTCAACTCTGTTACTCATATCTATTTGTTTCTCAGGGCTGTCTTATACATCTCCATAAAATTGTTCCAATTCATCTGTGTATCTCTTTCCTGCTGTCATACTTTTAATTTTGAGCTCATCATATCTTGGCAATTTTGTCTGACAACATGCAATAAAATTTCTAACCCACCTTCCACACTGCCGCCAGAACTCTTTTGAACTGCCATTTTGGTTGTATTAACATCTTTGTTCCCTTGGCTTTATTTCTGGTTTCAGACACATGTATAAAGGGTAATTGCATGCAGGCTTCCCCTCCCTACTCCCTACTCTTTGGTGGTAACAATGCATCTACGCTTGTGTTCTCTGAAAGTACCTTGTTTCCTGTTCTGATATTTTTTTGATGCTACTTTTAAGGATGACAGCTGGATAATTCCATGTATACAACTAAAAATATAGGAGGATATTGATGCCAGTTGAGATATCTTCAGCCAATGGAGGATAAGAGTCGGTAGATAAATGGCTGCTGATGAAGATAAGTTCACCTTTAAACACACACACACACACACCTCAGCTCAGTCAATAGAAGACTATAATTATGTTTTCAAATAATGCCTCATTTTGCATGAAACTCCATGCTGCTGGAGCAATGTTTCTCAAAGTTGGCTTTGATAGGACATTTCTCTATTATTATTCTAGCTACACATACCATTCAGTATATGGTCTGTCTTTGAGGATGACCCAAACTGTCCCCTTTTCTCTATCTTCTAAAGCCTGAGGTATGGCTTTGAATAGGGGTGATTATTTTATTCTGATATTTGAGAAAATACTTTGCATAAATCATTATTCTCCCATTTTCCTATTCTCACTGGATCTTCTGTTACTTTAAAAATACGTTCTCCTCAATAGGTCTCAGTACATTTTGTTCAGAAACAAAAGCCTGGAAGACCCACCACAAATCTTTCACAAGGCAAGCAGAGCAGAGCCTACTAGAAAAGAAATAGCTAACATATAAAATGAAGTCATAAATAGATATTTCAAAAATTATCTTGCCACAAAAATATTCCCTTAGAAAGGCCGTTTCACTACTGAATTATTTGCTATTTGAAAAATTTAACTTAGAGATGCAGAGTATGGTGTGGAAGGCACATATTGTTAGGAAGATAAATGAGTATAATCTTTTCTCTTTCCGTCTTAAATCACTGGAAAGCAAAAAAGCAATGTATCAGTTTAGAAATATAAGCCAAAACTGACCTCTGAAATTTATCCTTTTGCACAGAATTGCCTACAAAGTCAAGTTACTAGTACAAAGTTTAGAATTGTAAGATTAAACTTAGAATATCTTAAAACGAGTAATAGAATTTGCTTTTCATATTTAACTTATTTCCCTAATTCAAATCCAACAATCCATCTAGCACATTAAACTAATTGGTTTTCCCCAAATACACCTATATAATTCTTCTATATAGTTTCTCATTAACTTTTGAAATAGAAATCTGATTTGTAGGTTAAGTGAATTCAATTCTGATTTTATATTATCCTGTGTTTGTTTTATACTATACACTGTCGAAAAACAGCATATCCTTCTACATATCTGAAAAGATTCTTCTCTCTAATCAGAAATATTTATAAGAGTAGCAATGGAGTTTGTATATACTCCCACAAAATAATTATTTCAATCCTTACTGGAATAAAATCTTTCTCCATTCTAACCTCTGGTGTAAAGACATAATTTGTTAATGCTCTTTTCTTTTCAATTCATTGTGTTGTAAAATTACTTACAATTTATGCAATAAAGCATATTAGAGTTACTGCATTATCTAGGTTTAATCCAAGTCCATTTAATTTTCCTCAAAAGACTATTATCTCTATTTTAATGATATATTTTATAATCTCATTTAAAACATTTATAAAACTTATGTCATGTTGCTTAAATTTGGGATATGTACAATTTATACTAAGATTTTATCCCCTCACACTGTCTTATTTACCATTTATTGAATATCCTGTTATTTGCAAGGTATTGACATATATCACATTGGAGAAACAATGATAAATTACACATTGGACCGCTGAAATGGTGCAGATAATATAGCTGTTTAGATGGCTGACATGAGTAAAACAGAGAACTCGAATTTTGATTTGATCATTTGAAGGTGAGAAAAAGAAGCGCCTTTTAGATGTAAGGAACCTATTGAGCCAAAGCAAAAAAGATGGAAAAAAGTGAGTATATAAGGAAAACAGCAAGTTTTAGACAAGCAGAGTCTTTGTAAAGAAAGGTAGTGGATATACCCAAAGGACTATAAATCATGCTGCTATAAAGACACATGCACACGTATGTTTATTGCGGCACTATTCACAATAGCAAAGACTTGCAACCAACCCAAATGTCCAACAATGATGGACTGGATTAAGAAAATGTGGCACATATACACCATGGAATACTATGCAGCCATAAAAAATGATGAGTTCATGTCCTTTGTAGGGACATGGATGAAATTGGAAATCATCATTCTCAGTAAACTATCGCAAGGACAAAAAACCAAACACCGCATGTTCTCACTCATAGATGGGAACTGAACAATGAGGACACATGGACACAGGAAGGGGAACATCACACTCTGGGGACTGTTGTGGGGTGGGGGGAGGGGGGAGGGATAGCATTAGGAGATATACCTAATGCTAAATGGCGAGTTAATGGGTGCAGCACACAAGCATGGCACATGTATACATATGTAACTAACCTGCACATTGTCCACATGTATCCTAAAACTTAAAGTATAATAAAAAAAAGAAAAAAAAAAGAAAGATAGTGGAATATGACATTTAAAAGGAATGTTAGCTGTAGACCATGGAATTACCCAAGTCTAGTATGAGAAATTGGGGCTTTTATATAAAAGAAGTAGAGATTCATTGAAAGTTTTTGAGCAAACTAGTGGCATGATAAGAATCACTAGGATTAACTAATCAGCTAACTCTAACATTAATTAAGATTAGGAGATTCTGTAAGAATAAAATGATTGACTCACCCAACATTTATTTAATAACAACTATATACAATGTACTGCTAAGAATTACAGACTTAAGTAATAGAATAAAAATTCTTGTTTCAAAACTTGCAAACCACTGGGAAGAAAAATTAGACGTTTCAAATTAAGCCATAGAAGAATAAATAATATTTAGAAGTATTAAATATTTGCTCTGGCACTCAAGTGATCAATAAAATTAGAGGTTAGTTTTGTGATGAGGAGCATGTATCCTGGAGTCAGCCTGGATGTTAGTACTGGCTCTACCATCTCCTAGCTATGTGAATATAGGCCATTTAATCTCTCTGTGAATAAGTATTTCAGCAATCAAATTAAGAAAATAGTAGTTAATATCTCATAGGTCAATTGTGAGAATTAATGACAAAAACATATAAAATATTTAGTACAACATCTGGCATATTTTAAACACTCAAGAAGTGTTTGCAGAAATGAAGTCAGAGTTGACTCTCCTGGTAACTATAAAGACTGGGAATGCTAGGAAGAGTATTTAGCTCAGACCTTTTGAGGTTAGGGTTTAGCTCAAGGTAGTCTTCGTGAAACATTCAGTCTGTGAATAATATAACCCAATCTAAGACTTGCAGACAAATAAAAGAATGAGAGTCTAGGAAAGACTATATACATTAGAGCCCCACTTAATTCTGCAAGATATAAGACATTATTGCATTTGTTAAAATACGGAATGCTATGAGTTCACTTATTTTGTAAAGAGATCTGTGATGAGTAATTTTGAAAAATGACAGAGATCCTCTGTGACGAGTAATTTTGAAAAATGATAAGGCCAGTGGGGCTGAAACTGCAATGATTCAGGTAGGAATGATGAAAGGAGAAAGTTGTCGTGGGTAGAAAATGGGGCTTGGAAATACGGACCCTTCTAGAGATAGAATTTGCAGAACATGATAAGGGATGGATTATGAAAGTCAAGACAAAGAAGGAATAAGGGATAATGCCAATATTTATAGTCAGTAGGCTTGGATGAAGTGAAAAATCAACAGGTATAGGGAGTGCATGCAGAAGATTATATGCAAAAACAAAGATGAACATTTCTGGGTTGAAGATACAAAAAAATAAAGTTCTGTCAGAGCACAAATGTAGATTGTCTGCTGAAAGATGGGAAGTAAATATATACATCTGTGAGTGAGTGAGTGTTACCCAAGGTCAATAGCACAGGCTAGGATATTTGCTGATATATCTCAGGCAAACCCTGTGAATGAAAGAGGCCAAGACAAAACAAAACAAAAAAAACCCAAACAAAGAAACTAAAAAAAAGACCAACTTTTTATTGGTTAGAATATTTATGTTAGAAATCTGTTAAACTTTTTCCTTTTCTTAAAAAAGAAATAATTTATTTTAGTTCATTGAAACTGCCTTTCTCTTCATTTTTGAAATTTAGAAGTAATAATTCACTTGTAGAATTACCATAAAAACATAATTCCTTAAGATTCCAACCTATAGACTCAAATTATTTAATATTTTGGTTTATATCATATTAGACTTTTTCTTTTGCAAAGAAACCTAATTTTGGAAAAGGCATTTCACTTCCCTGGCATTTTCAATAATCTTCAGATCATCTTGATATTGATTTTTTTGCCTCGTATCTCTACTGGAATGAAATGTCTCACCTTTTATTTATGTTGAATTTGCTTAGTCTAGAGATGACATTATGGAACATCTTTCCTGTAAAATATGATAATGAAGCTTGATTCCCCATTGCTTCTGGAAGCCATCTTGTGATCTTGAGATGTGGTACTCTCTGGACAAAGACAATGTATACAAAAAGAATGTAAATAAAAACACAGTCCTTGTTTTCAAGGACCTATTTATCCAAACATATGATCATATGATCATTCATTTTATATATATATATATATATATATATATATATATATATATATATATACACACATACGCACAATAATTGGCTTTAGGCCTCTTCTAAATACATAGTAAACTGAAGAGTGTTGTTCCCACCATAGCAATGAGAGAAAACTAGCTAATATGTAAAATTATTTTTTCTTGAATCCAAAGAGTTGAAGTCACAGAAAAAGCCAGCATGAAATTTAAAGAAAGATAGGGCACAATTACTAACACCCATGTTAGTAGACAGGAGTAGACAAGGCAAGTCTAAAAACAGATAAAAACAAGTCCGCTACGATTTTAACATATTGCTAACATCTGAGTGGAGTCTCACATGCAAGTATGGAACACTGAGAGCAGCATACATGGCAAGCTCAACTTTACAACCTTCCTGAGTGGGCATGAGAAATACTGAGGGTGGACAGGAGAGCATTTTTTAGTAGATAAGCCTTGGAGAAGGGAAGCTACCACAGGAGAAAAACAAAATAAAACAGAAAACAAAACAAACAAAAAAAAACCCACAGAGATATACCCAATCCAATATTTCATAAATAACAGAAGTAAGTCACTAAGAGATGGGTTAGGACCATTATAAATCTATCACAGGAGGAAAATTAGAATAACTGAGAAAATCCCATACCTGAGTACCAGGGATGAAGGCCCTACATAAAAAGATAAATTTCCTTACCTTCCTCTACTATGCCAGTGAGGGTAAGTAACAAGAAATAAGTAACCAGTGGGGAAAGGTAATGCACAGGGAAAGACACTCTCCATGAGATGCAAACGCACAGTGAAGGGATAAAGCTGCGAGTGGAGCTGGATCATAAAGGGAAGCTCCCTGATAATTCAACCAAAACCCTAGATACAAAGTACTACTGGGGGAATTTAAAGCTGATGATTCACTAAAAGTACCTATGGCAAAACAATACCCAAATAATGCATAATTCCTGGCAATTTTAACTCACCTCCCAGACTAAAGTCATAGTAGAAAAAAAGCTATGCCCATTTCATCACAAATACTTCTTTCCTTTGTCTCTGTTGTTCTATGTACTGTATCTGACATACAATGAAAAATTATGTGGTACACAAGAGAGAAAGAAGAAAAGCGAAACATACAAGAAACAAAGTATTCGACAGAAGATTCAGAGATGACCCAGATATTGAAACTATAAGTTAAGGAATTAAAAAATGCTTTCTGAGTAATATTTTTAAGCCCCTAAAAGAAAAGACAACATGCCTGAAGAGACTTGGGTTTATTTCAGCCAAGACAAAAAAAAGAAAAAAGAATAAGAATGAGTGACATTCCAGAATTAAAGTAAAAACATAGCAAGAGAGATGAAGTATGATGTTGAGGGGCTCATCATTGAACTCAACAGAACCAAGAAAATAATTGATAAAATTTTATATAAGTCAATAAGAATTATATAAATTAAAACAGAAAGAGAAGAGGAAAAAAAAAAAGAAAACAGAGTAGACCATCAGGAGATGCAGAATAATATGAAATGTGAACATGTGACTAAGTGGAATTACAGGAAGAAGAGAGAGAAACAAGAAGATAAAAGATATTTGAAAAGACCATGGCTGAGGATTTCTAAAATAATGAGAGGGACAAGAAACACAAAATTCCAGCTAAGAGAACTTCACACACAATGAAAAGCAAACCAAGCCAAAACAAACAGAAAATAGTTTTTTAAAAAAGAAAATATACATGCAGATGCATTATACTCAAACTGATAAGGTAGTCGTGACAGTTAATAGAAAACATTTAGTACAAAGTAGAGATGAAGAGAAAAATTGTGAAGACAATCAAAGAAAAAAGACACACTAGTTGTAAAGGAGCAAAAATTATTTACAGCAGATCGCTTGGCAAAAACTATGTAAGACAGACAGCAGCTATCCAGTGTTCTCTTTTTTGTTTTTGTTTTTCAGTAAGTTACACATACACTTATCATGGCCCAAGTTATGTAGACAGAATTTTGGCCCCCATAACTTTCATCTTCTGGTATTACACTCTGGAGTGTTACTTTACTTGGTAAATTGGACCTTGCAGATGTAACTAAGTTTTACTAATCAATTTATTTAAAATAGAGAGATAATTCTAAACTATTCAGGAGAGCAATATAATCATATGATCTGTTACATGTGGAGCTTTATGGTGGCTGAAGGAAGAGAAAATGAGGTAGACTCAAAGTATGAGGACTCAACGAACCTTGCCAGTTTGAAAATGGAGGGGACTGCATGAAAAGAGGGAGAGTGGACTGATTTCTTCCAATATCCTGAATGTGTTTGACAACAAATATTCCATAGTCTTGTGAGCAGTGCAGTTCTGCTGACACCTTGATTTCAACATTCTGAGATTCTAAGCAGACAAGTCAGTTGAGAGACTCTGTGCGTAAAATTTGCACTTATAAAATAATGAGATAATAAATAGGTGTTAACACCACAAATTTGTTATAATTTGCTGTAGTGGCAATGGAAAACCAATACATCAGATATTTACTCAAAAGAAAGAAAAACATCATCATATAAAAATTTGCACAGCAATGTTTACATCAGCTTTATTTGTAACTACCCAAAATGGAAATTATTTACATCTCCTTTAATATGTACAAACATGCTGAGTTTCTCTTATGTACCAATGACACTTAAAATTTGATATTTGCCTTCAGTAGAAATCTCTTTTAAACTAATACTATTTGGTTCTGGCTTATAAATGGCAATTCCATGAACTAAAAAAAAAAAAACAGCATTACTCAAACACAAGATTATCTAATATTAACTAATCTAGCCTCTTTATATAACCTTTTCCTGTCTCATAGAAAAAATTAAATTTGTTCGGATTTTATTTGTACTTCCTAAATTCATATAATTTGCTATCTACTAACTTATATTCTGCTAGATAATTACAAATTGATTATTAGATGATTTATTCTGTTATCTTCTCAGAGTTTGAGCTTACTGGCTCATGATTGCCCATGCAGTTCTCTACCACATACTTTTTTTTAAGTTACAAGAAGTAGATTATCATTATGGCTTTTCAAATAGTTTTTCTTAGTCAATGTTTTTTTTTAAAAATATGTAATTTCTCAAAAATAACATCTTCTAAAATAATTTGACAAAGTCCAACATCCTATTATGATAAAGAAAAAAGCTCATGAAAAATTAGGTGGTTGGATGCAGTGGCTCATGACTATAATCTCAGTACTTAGAAAGACTGAGCAGGAGGATTGTTCCAAGTCAGCAGTTCAAGACTAGCCTGGGAAACATAGCAAGACCCTGTATACACTATTTATGTCACATATATATATATATATATACACACACACACAATATATGTCATATATATATCATATATCATATATGTCATATATATCATATATGTCATATATAGTATCATATATCATATATATCATGATATATATGATATGATATATATGATATATATGAGATATATATGATATATTATATATATATATACACACACACACACACATACCAGTCATAGGGACATACACCTGTAGTCCTAGCTACTCAGGAAGCTGAAGTGGGAGGATCACTTGAGGCCAGAGGCCAGGAGTTTGAGGTAACAATGAGCTATAATTGCACCACCGTACTCCAGTCTGGGTGACAGAGTGAGACCCTGTCTTAAAAAAAAAAAAAAAGGAAAACAAAAAGAAATAGAAGGAACTTCCATGACATGATGAAAGACGTTGCTATTGGCTGAATACTTGTCACCCAAAATTTATATATTGAAATTCTAATTCCCAATGTGATTAGGAGGTGGGATTTTGGTAGAGATTAATTAGGTCATGCTGACAGATCCCTCATGAGGGACATCAGTGTCTTTATAATAAGAGACCCCGGAGGAGAGTTCCCTTGCCCTTTCAACCACGTGAGAACATAGGGAGAAGATGGCTATCCTTGAATCAGGAAACAGCTCACCAGACACCAGATCTGCTAGCACCTTAATCTTGGACTTCCCAGCCATCAGAAGTGTGAGAAATAAATTTCTGTTGTTTATAAGCCTTCCAGTCTATGGTAATTTGTTGTAACAGCTTAAACTGTTTGAGAATTTTCAAGCTTGAACACAGGCATCTTTTTATTTGCAAGCTGTTATATTTGTTCCTATAAAAGCTTAAACACAGACACTTATGAAAAGCCTATAGCTAACATTATTCTTGATAGTGAAAGACTGTATCAGGAACAAGACAAGGATGCCCATAATGACCATGGCTATTCAACATTGTACTGTAAGTTCTAACCAGAACAACTAGGCAAGAAAAAGAAATAAAATGTATCCAAATTAGGAAGAAGTAAAATTGTTTATTTGCAGATATGATCATATATATAGAAAATCTTGAAGAATAGGCACACGTTTATGAGTGTGCATACCCACACACAAGATTCTGGAGCAAATAATCAAATTTGGCAAAGTTAGAGATTACAAAAGCAACACACAAAACATCAGTTTTGTTTCTATATAGCAGGAACAAGTAACCTAAAAATAAAATTACAAAAACAATTTCATTGATAACAACATTCCAAAGAATAATAATACCTAGAAATTAAATTAGCTAATATATTGATAGCTATTGGTGAAAGGAATTAAATAAGACAAACAAAAGGAAAGACGTCTGTGTTCATAGAAGGGTAAAAGTAGTGTTGAGATATGAATGCTAGCCAAAGTGATTTACAGTTTCAATGCAGAATGCTATCCTTATTATGATGCCAATAGTCTTTTTTTTTTTTTTTTGCAGAAATGGAAATGCCAATTCTCAAGCTCATACGTAATTTCAACTGGATTTTCAAATGCAAAATAAGTTGAATCTCTACCTTATGCCATATATAAAAATTAATCCCAAATGGACTGAAAACATAAATATAAGCGGGAATATCAACACTTTTGGAAGAAAGCATGGGGTAAATCTTCATAACCTTGGATTTGGCAATGAATTCTTAGTTATGATATCAATAACATAAATATGGATGAATTGGATTTCATCAAAATTAAAAGCTTGTATGTACCAAAAATGTTATCAAAAAAGTAAAATGACAATCTAGAACGGAGGAGAAAATATTTGTGAATCATATCTCTGATAAAACTCTTAATATTCATACTATGTAAAGAACACTTACAGTTCAACAAAAGACAAACCACCTAATTAAAAAGAGGGTAAAAGACTTAAATAGAAATTTTACCACAGAAACTATACGAATGACCATCAAACACTTAAAAAGATGCTTGTATCATTAGTCATTAGGGAAATGCATAGCAAAACCACAATGAGGGATGACTTCATACACATTAGGTTGTAAACACACAGACACACACACATGCACACACTGTTGGCAAGGACGTGGAAAAATTAAAGCCGTTGTATAATGCTGGTGGGAATGTAAAATTATTCAGTTGCTATGAAAAACAATTCAATGGTTTCTCAAAAAGTTAAAAACAGAAATCCCACATGACCCTTCAATTCCACTCCTAGATATGTACCCAAAAGAATTAAAAACAGATACTCAGAAAAGTATGTGGTCACACATTTTATAGCAGCACTATTCAAAATGGCCAATAGGTGAAAACAACCCAAATTTTTCTCAACTAATGAATGGATAAACAAATTGTGGTATATACATATAATGGGATATTATTCAGTCATAAAATCGAATAAATTACTGATATATAGAATAACACAGATGAACCTCCGAGACATCGTGCCAGGTGAAAGGAAGCCAGACGCAAAAGGTCACATATTGTATGATCCTATTTATAGGAAATATCCAGAATAGGTAAATTCAAAGAGACAGAATATGGATTGGTGATTTCCAGTAGCTTGAGAGAGGGCGGAATAGGCAGAAGATGCTTAATGGGTAAGAGTCTTTACTTTGGAGTGATGGAAATATTCTGGAATGAGATAGAGATGGTGATTGTACATCATTGTGAATATATTAAATGACAAAAATATTCACTTTAAAATGGATTGTTTTATGTGTTGTGAATTTCACCTCAGTAAATTCATTTAAAGATAACAGCTGCTAATTGCAGATGCTCAACTTCTCAGGATGCTTATCATCTAGCAAAACCGATTTGCATGCATGGAGATGTTTAAATTATGCAATATTCATGTAGGTTAAGAAATGATTTTTGAAGCAGTGGTTGAGCACTACCTTCTTGTGTTATCCTGTGGATAGTCCACAAGGTTTGTTTCCTTTCTTTCTTCTTTGGGTATGGAGGGTGGCAAGAGCAGAAGGCATCAGGTAGTGAGTTTAATCAATTGCTCAGTCCAGCTAGGAAGTCTTGGTTCTGGTATCTACAAAATGGGTAATCACATAATCAATAGAGTTGATTATAATTGCATAATGTTTTAGTTTTACACAGTTCTTATGACTGAAGTTTATTTTTTAAAATTGTTTGATTTTTTTCACTTGAATAATTAAAAATATTTCTTTGTACTCTTTTTTTAGCAGCTTAGCCTACTACATTTTCCTCCTATTTGTTTCTTTGTAGTTACTGATCATCAATCAACTCTTCCTCACTGGTGACAATATAATCAAGATAAACTGTTCTTAGATTATTTCTCTATTTATATAAATATTACCAGTGTTGTAACATACTGTGAGGACCTTAAATATTATGCCAGGCTGATGACTGGCCTTCAGCTCAACCAGTATTTGATTCATTAAAATAGCTAACCAACATATAATTCTGACACAAAGCCGTGCTGGTATATCGACTGAACAAAATATCCACTTTCTCTATCTGATTTAGAAGTGTCAATTTCAATTCCTATCATATCACCATTTCCTATTGATTCTTCCCTATTAACTTTAATACTCTGTTGGATTTCCTTTGATTGTTCAGCTTAGATGTCTGTGTATTTTCACCACTTACAAAGTTGGTGACACCATGCCTCCCTTTACCATGTTTATTTCTTTGAAATAATCTATGCAGCCTTCATCTGTGTAATGATCGGCCTTCTTTGCAACGTTCTCGTGGCAGCACTCTGTTTTTTACTGGATAGTATGTGAAGAAGGCAGAAGAGAAAAGTGCCTCATTCAAGATACGGAGAATCATTTTGTGAAGAGCTGGTGTCCTTCAAATAGAGAATGAAATGGACCTTGTCTTTTGAAGATGGAGATGTAATAATTGTCTTAAAGTCTTTTTGAAATAATAATCTTAATAATATTCAATATCTCTTCAGATTGAATGGAAAGGGTAAAAGAGTTGGGAAGATAACATCACTCACAAGGAATTATCTGAAATTCTTCACCCCAAGGGATATGAATTAGCTTCCTCGATTTTATCCTGAAGAGGGGCCATCATAAAAGAAATTCCAAAAATAAGTCACAGAACGAATAAACAAAAGCCCATGATTTTGGAGATCTCTTCATGTAATTTTCCTCAATATATGTGATTAATTTAAAATATTATCAAATGTGACAATTTTTAGAAGTTTGTAATGGTTTCCAAATATAGGCCTTATATTGAAACAGTTATTGTGAGATCCTGCTTTGGGATCAGAAAATAAGCTTATTTCATAGTTTTTAAAATAAATTTTATTTTTAGAGCAGTTTAGGTTCACGGCAAAATTGATCAGAAGTTACAGAAATTTCCGGTTTACTCTCTGTCCTGACACATGCGTAGCCTCCCTCATTATCAACATTTCCACCAGAGAGATACATTTATTATAATTGATGAATCTACACTGACACATCATTAACATCCAGAGTCCGTAGTTTACATTAGGGCTCAGTCTTAGTGTTGTATATTCTATGGGTTTAGACAAATATATGATGACCTGTATCTACTGCTACAGTATCATATAGGGTAGTTTCACTGCTCTAAGAATCCTCTGTGCTCTGCCTGTTCATTCCTTCCTTGCCCATTCCTTAACAACCATGGATCTTTTTACTGTCTTCATAGATTGGCCTTTTCAAGAATGTCCTACAGTTGGAATCATGCAGTGTATACCCTTTTCAGATTGGCTTCTTTTGCATAGTAATATTCATTTAAGGTTCCTCCATATCTCCTCATGGCTTGATAGCACATTTCTTTTTAATCCTGAATAATATTCCATTGTCTAGATGCACCACAGTTTATTTATCCATTCACCTACTGAAGGACATCCTGGTTGCTTCCAATTTTGGGCAATTATGAGTGAAGCTGCTGTAAACACCTAAACACCCCTGTGCAGATGTTTGTGTGCACATAAGTTTTAAACTCCTTTGGGTAAATACCAATAAACAAGATTTCTGGATTGTAAGTTAAGAGTAGGTTTAGTTTTAGCCCGGCACAGGGGCTCATGCCTGTAATCCCAGCACTTTGGGAGGCTGAGGCGGGCAGATCACTTGCAGTCAGGAGTTCCAGACCAGCCTGGCCAACATGGCAAAACTCTATCTCTACTTAAAATACAAAAATTAGCCTAGCATAGTGGTGTGCACCTGTAATCCCAGCTACTCGGGAGGTTTGAGGCAGGAGCATTGCTTGAACCCGGGAAGCGGAGATTGAAGTGAGCTGAGTTCCTGCCACTGCACTCCAGCCTGGGCTACAGAGTGAGACCTTGCCAAAAATAAAATAAAATAAAATAAATAAAATAAAATAAAATTAAAATATAGATGTTTAGTTTCGTAGAAAACTGGCAAACTATGTTCAAAGGGCTGTATAATTTTGCATTGCAACTAGAAATAAATGAGAGTTCCTATTGCTCCATATCCTCATAAGCATTTGGTGTTGTCAGTGTTATGGATTTTTGCCATTCTCGTAGGTATGTAGTAATTATTGGTATGTATGTAATGGTATCTTGTTATTTTCACTTCATGGACTTTTTAGTCTTTTGTTTCTTTTATGTTTTCCCCCTAACTACATGAAGTGAAAAGTCATATTTTCTCTTTCAACTGGGTAATGAACTGTCTTCATAAATCATTGATTATTGGACTATGGAAGTAAAATTTTTTTTTAAAAAAAAAAAGAAAAAATGAGAACAGCACAAATACAGTTCTGTTGGGGGTTTATATTTACTACCTGTAGGGCAAAAGTATAGCTGATTCATGCAGGCTTCCTCATGTTAGATCGGTGGACTCTGTTCTCACAGTTTGCAGTCTACTGCACAGAACCAAAGAAGGCTTCTGCACTTTGCTGCTTTGTATGTCACTGTGACCCACTGGGGTTGACTCCTTGAAGGCTTCTGTCGATAAAGTGTTAGACTCCTGTGTGGTGTGGGTTCATTCTTAAGGAGGAACAGTGCATTTTCTTATTGGATAGCAGGGCTACATTTGGTGCCTTCATTTTCAGAAGTAGGTGGTAATTATGATTTTAACTTTTTTGTCTCCTTAATTTCCAATATCTGAGTGCTTGTTTTTCCTATGAGATGATGTTACTTCTGAAGAAGGGTTCGAGAAACCTTCACTCTAATGAATATTAATAAATATATGAAATCCATACCATAGGTGCTTGGGTTCTTCTACTTTCCTTTTCATAGCATGTTACAATTTTTCCTTTCACATTTTGAATGTTTCCAAATACATGGACCTTTGAGATTGCCTAGCAACAATTTGGATTGATAATATTTATTTAAAACCTGCGTATTTTGGGTCCATTTAGACACAACAGAGAAATTAAATCTGTCTATGACATTTGTGGGGTCAGAAACATGAAACTAATCTAGATTTATTGGTACAAGTCCTTACCTTTAAAGAAGCCATTGCTGAAAAACAAGAAGAGAAATGTTATTTTAGAATAATACCAATCATATTGTTCTAATAAAATATAAAACAAATTTTTGTAATTGAAATGTTAAAGAGTAACACGTTTTTTTGTTTTTTTTTTTCTTTTGAGACGGTGTCTCGCTCTGTCGCCCAGGCTGGAGTGCAATGGCGCGATCTCGGTTCACTACAAGCTCTGCCTCCTGGGTTCACACCATTCCCCCGCCTCGGCCTCCTGAGTAGGTGGGACTACAGGCGCCTGCCCGGCTAATTTTGTTTTTGTATTTTTAGTAGAGACGGGGTTTCACCGTATTAGCCAGGATGATCTGGATCTCCTGACCTCGTGATCCGCCCACCTCGGCCTCCCAAAGTGCTGGGATTACAGGCATCAGCCATCGCGCCCAGACAAAAAGTAACATTTTTATCCATCCCAAATAGCTCTTTACAATACTTGTAAGTGAATAGCACTCCTTACAAAACTTGTGGCAAAGCAAGTAAAGTTTAAAATAAATACGTTTATATTTAAATGTACTACAACGAAGTCTTTTTGTTTTCCAAGTACTTTGAATATTTATACAAAATTTACTTTTTGAACATTAGGTTCATTCACATTTATATATTTATTATTTCTTAATTTAGAAAACAATTGAAAACTTTTTATGACTACTTTGAGTTAAATAATTATTTTTTAAATGTCAAATGTACCCATGCATAAATATAAAATGTGAACAGAATAGCATGTGAACTGCAATTGAAAGTAATATTTTTAGTTATCTCTGAAGTTTTCAACTTAGTTACAAAAACCTGTAACACAATACATAATTTCTGTTGCTCACAAACCACCATTTTGTTATTGACCACATATCTTTGTAACTGGTTACAGCTGTTAAAATAAAAATTTTTAGGAATTAACTACCATTATTAGCATATTTTGGTGCTACAAATTACATAGTGTATATAGAAATGGCACTGAGCTCTAGACTCAGCTCTGTGTCTCACTGGTATCATGGTTTAGCATGAATCATTTGGTAATTTCTCTATGTAACATGGCTTATCAGGGAACATACAAACTTTTCAATCACACAGATGTGTATTCAACGTGGCTCTGCCATTTAATACCTGGGCAAACTTGAACATGCTAGAGCTCTCTCAGCCTTACATTCCTTAATTGTAATTGGAGTTGATAATAATTACTTTAGAAAGTCATTGCATAAAATTCCTATTTTAGCATTTGACTCAGAAAATAAATGGAATAAAAACCTTTTGAAATTGTTGCTCACAATTTAGCTCATTTGAGAATTTAGTAATTTTTACTTGATGATTTTAAAGCTTCTTCCAGCTCTCAGTTTCATAATTATACCACTTGCCAGTCAATAATACCTGGCAAATGTTGCCAAGTTTCTTAGGTAAAACAAAATGTCTGAATTAGTATTAATCATTCATGAAAAAGAAAAAAAAGTTAAATTCAATGTTTATGCTCTACTGCAGTATTAGTGTTTTCAGCAATATACCAATCTTTGCATGTATATATACATATATACATATATGTGTGTATATATATATATACACACACACAGATAGATGATAGATACACATTTATCTATATACACATAAACATGTAGATATACACGCTTATATACAAATATACATATACATATACACATGCATTTATAACATACATATAGCTGAAGCATGGGATATGAATTATAATGTCATAGTTAATCTTATATAAGAAATATATCAGGAATTATTTGTGAACAAAATATTCTATAACTGATTGTCTAAAATAGTATGTGAAAATTTCTGCCATATATTTAAAACCAAAGTTGTAAAATGGACCTGACAAGGACCCTGCAGTGTGAAGAATTCTCCCTCAAGGACACAGCCTGTACTTGCTAAAACTCCAGGGAGCCTCAAAGAAGAGTGCAAAAGTGGTAACTATGGCTGGCTGTCGAGCTTACATCACAGTAAACAAGTGCTTTATTATTAATTGTGTCTGAAGCATTTTCACATCTATCCTTTATTTATTTTTGGTTTATTATTTAATTATAACTTTAGAGCCTTGGGAAAGAATTAAATGTCTTTGTTACTTACAATTAACAAATGAAAAAATTCAGTTTAAGGAAATCAGTAACATGTTTAGGATCTTGGTGCAAAGTAGCTGCAGAATCCTGTTTATAGTCTTTTGCAAATTTAACAATTTAACTATCATTCATTGAGTATAGGGACTCTAATCACGTATGTGTCTCTTCCTTTAAATGCTTTGTGTCAACTGATCATACAGCAACATGATATTGATGACAAAACAAAGAGATGCAAGGAGTGGTAAAGGAGAAGCAAAGATAGGTAACATTGCTTCAGCCTTCAGAAATCCTACAAAAAGTACTGGATTACTTAATCTTCTACCTGCCTCGGCCTCCCAAAGTGCCAGGATTACAGGCATGAGCCACCGTGCCCTGCCAAGCTTCTGTTTTTTATAAGCCACCAAACCTATGGTACTTTGGTATAACAACCCAAACTGACTAAGACAATATGTTAAAGGATTCATACAGTATATATATATTTTTTATATATAAATTATATATATATTATATATATACAATTAGATTGGCTTTTTTCAGGCATTAATATGATCTATCACTTATCCGTGTCTTAACATGACTTGATGGTTTTTTATTATTTTTTATTTCATTTTTTATTATTTAATAGTATCAAACTGTATAAATGTACTACAGTTTGTTTATCCATCCTGTGAAAGGCCATCTTAATTCCTTCCAATTTATTATGATTATGAATGAATGTGTATCCTGGTTTTTGTATGGACACAGACATTTAAATCATTTAGGTAAAGATGTATAAACATAATTACTGAATCTTATGATAAAACTATGTTTAGCTTTGTAAGAAATTTCCAACTATCTTCCAGATTGTCTGTACTATTTTGCATTCCCACTACAATAAATGAAGAATTCATGGTGTTCTGCAACCTTATCAGCAATTGTTAGGATTTTGAAAATTACCTATATATGTATTTTTTATATCCAATCATATGTCTCTTAACAGAAGGCTTTAAGACTTGTACATTTTCTGATTGTTTTTTTCTTTTTGCCATCTATTTGTGTGCTTTTAATTATCTGCATTTTTGTATCTTTTTCTGTAACTTTGAAATATTTTGCATTGATTAAAGATTTTCTTCTCCCCTCTACTATATATAATCTATTCTTTAAGTGTGTTAAAGGAAATGAAAGGAGATCAGGCCAAGGGGTTCCCTGAGCAGACAAAACCAATTAGGTCACAAAAGCAAAACTTAATCATACTTTGTTTTTTCATATAAAGGAAACTTAGATTCTTCCTTGTAAATGCTTCTGACAATCATAAACAAAACTTGAATCATCTTCCACAAGTAATATAATCACTTCTAACCAATCCACTGCAATCGGGAAAACTTCACTGTAATAACCAGTCACTGAAAGTGTTAATCAACTTTCTCACATTCACTTTATAAGCCATTCTGTAATGGTGAGCCTGTAACCTTCTTATGACTTTAGGTTTTTTGTTTTCTTTGTAACTGACAAATAATAAGCATATGTATTCGTGGGATACAATGTGAAGTTTTGATATATGTTTATAATATACAATGATTAAGTTAGGCTAATTAACAAATCCATTGCCTCATATTCTTACCATTTTTGATGATGAAAATATGTGAAATCTACTCTTCTAGCAATTTTGAAATATACAATGCATTATTATTTATTATAGTCATTTTTGGTTTGAAGTTTCCTGGTTAGCAATCTATAGTTTCTTTAGTTGTACAACAATAAAGTTTCAAAATTTTTTCTAATTTTATCAGATTTTATTTTTGAAGGGTGATTATCTGAAATTTTAAGATGCATATCTGATAAAGTCTAATATTATTCACATATCTTTAGCCACTTCTCTGTTTTCCTGCTGTTTCCTAGCTGTTAACTATCTTGTTTTGTTCTTAAATTCCATAACAAAAGTTGCTTTTACTATTTTGTAATAAATATTTAGTATTTCAACATTTGTTTAGCTTTATGTATACATTCCTATTTTCTTTACTCACTGTTGCTTTTTACATTTTATACTTTCTGTGATTACTTTTCTGCATTTTAGCAAGTATTTAGAAGTTTCTTTAGTAATGTGTGTTTATTTTAATTTTTCTTTAGATTTCAGAATATCTGAAAAGTACTTAATTCAATCTTACACAAGTTTTTGTTTTTGTTTGTTTGTTTGTTTTAAGATAGAGTCTTGCTCTGTCACTAGGCTGGAGGGCAGCGGCACCATCATTGCTCACTGCAACCTCAAACTTCTGGGCTCAAGCAGTCCTCCCACCTTAGGCTTCTGAGTAGCTAGAACTACAGGCACAAACTACTATTCCTGGCTAATTTTTTTGTTTTGTTTTGTTTGGTAGAGATGGGGTCTTGCTGTATGGCTCACGCTGCTCTTGAACTGCTGGTCTCAAGTGATCGTCCTGCCTAGGCCTTCCAAAGTGCTGGGATTACAGGTGTGACCTATCACACTGGGCCTCAGCTTCACTCTTGAAATACATTTTGCTGGTTATTTGACTTCTAGTTGGCAGCCATTTAGCTTCAGCACATTAAAGATATTATTACATTCTATTCTGGCTGTCATGTTTTTAAATTTTTGGTAAGTCACAGTCTAATTTAAATTTAAATTTATATATAGATAATCTTTCTTTCCTATGTCTGCTTTTATGTTCTCCTTACCTTCAGTTACTTGCAATTAGCTTAAAATGTGTACATGTAGACATCTTTTAATTATTCCTACTTGTAAATAGCCTTTCTAAATCTAAAGATTGGTGTTTTTCATGCTTTCTGGAAAATTATCAATCATTATTTTTTCTATATGACATATTTCTTCCTCTTTTTGTTACTTCCTTTCGGAACTTTACTTATCATATAGTTTATCTTTTCAATTTATTTTATATTTTTCCTAACCTTTGTTTCATATATTTTATATCCCTGTCTTTATTTTATGATTTAAAAACGTGTTCTAACCTACCTTTTAATTAAGGAATTTTCTCTTTACCTATGTCCATTCTGCTCTATAAATGTTCTTTAGAACTTTTGGTATAAATAATTATATTTTTAATTATTTTAGTTCTGGAATTTGACCCTTTTTCAAATAGAATTTGTCAGTTTCATCATATTTGGTTCCTTACTTATTTTTGTTCCCCTTTTAAAAAATGTGTTTAAACATATTCAGGAGCATTATATTATTAATCAACAATTTGAATAGATAAAATCTTTATGCTTCTATTTCTGATTATTGTTTGATAGCTTTGTTATTAATTATTTAAATGAGTGGGAGAAGAAGGTATTAAATTCACGAATATACATCATCATTTTGCTACTATTTTCATTATTTTTATTTAATATTGTTTGAAAGATTCAGATAATGCTAAACTAACTTTCTATATCATATACCACTGTATTACTTATGATTCATTTGTAAGTGATGAAAACCTTACTCTAATTAATTAAACAAATAAAAATTACAAATATAAAACCTAACTTAAAATATCAGCATTCAATATCAGGAGGAGAAGTAGCCTCGGAAGTGACAGGATTTGGGGACTTTTAGAAAGTAGTTACTGAGGCCAAACGGTTGAGGGTATTGTGACCTGTGATTGGCTAATTTTTGATCATATGCTCTTGTCCAATAAGTGGAACATATTATCAAATAAACAAGGCTAGGGTAGCTTGGACTAAGCTATTGGATAATGTTTGTCAGCAGAACAGGCACCCCTATTTGTATATAATTCAACATTCACATTCAGGAAATGTAGAGAACCCTAGTAAGATACTTCACAAGAAGATGATCCCCAAGATGCATAATCATCAGATTTTCTTAGGTCGAAATGAAAGAAAGAATGTTAAAGGCAGCTAGAGAGAAAGGTCAGGTCACCTACAAAGAGAAGCCCATCAGACTAACAGCAGACCACCCAGCATATCAATAAATGTGATTCCTCACATAAACAGAAAATGTATTCCTTTGTGTATATACCCAGTAATGAGATTGCTGGGTCAGATGGTATTTCTGTTTTCAGATGTTTGAGGAATCACCACACTGTCTTCCATGATGGCTGAACTAATCTGCATTCTCACCAACAGTGTGTCAGTGTTCCTTTCTCTCTGCAAACTTGCTAGATTTTTTTATGTTTTGACTTTTTAATAATAGCCATTCTGACTGGTGTGAGATGGTATCTCATTATGATTTTGATTTGCATTTCTCTAATCATAAGCAATGTCGAACTTCTTTTATATGATTGTTGGCCACATGTATGTCTTCTTTTGAAAGGTGTCTGTTCATATCTTTTGCCCACGTTTGGTTTTTTTTTTTCATGGAAATTTGTTTATGTTCCTTATGGATGCTGGATATTAGACCATTATCAGAATCATAGTTCACAAAATTTTCTCTTATTCTGTAGATTCTGTTCATTCTGTTGATAGATTATTTTGCTGTGCAGAAGCTCTTTAGCTTAATTAGATCCCATTTGTCAATTTTTGCTTGTGTTGCAATTTCTTTTGGTGTCTTCGTCATGAAATCTTTGCCCATTCCTATGTCCTGAGTTGTATTGCCTGGGTTGTCTTCCAGAGTTTTTATAGTTTTGGGTTTTATGTTAAAGTCTTTAATCTATCGAGTTAATATTTGTATATGGTAGGAGAAAGGGCTCCTGTTTCAATCTTCTGCATATGGCTAACCAGGTGTGTGGCCTGATTTCTGGGTTCTCTATTCTGTTCCATTGGTCTATGTGTTCTCTTTTTGTACCCGTAACATGCTGCTTTGGTTACTGCAGCCCTGTAGCATAGTACGAATTTGGGTAGTGTGATGCTTTTTTTTGTCCTGTTGCTTAGCATTGCCTTGGCTATTCGGGCTCTTTTTTGGATCCACGGGAATTTTAACATAGTTTTTTCTAGTTCTGTGAAGAATGGCAATGTCAGTTTAATAGGATTAGCATTGAATTTATAAATTGCTTTGGGCAGTATGACCATTTTACCCATATGTATTCTTCCTACGAATGAGTATGGAATGTTTTTCCATTTGTTTGTCTCATTTCTGATTTCTTTGAGCAATGTTTTGTAGTTCTCTTTGTAGAGATCTTTCACCTCCCTGGTTAGCTGTATTCCTAGGTTTTTTATGCATTTTTGGCAATTATGAATGAGATTGTGTTGTTGAATTGGCTCTTGGCTTGATTGTTGTTGATGTATGGGAATGTTAGTGATTTTTACACATTGATTTTGTATCCTGAGACTTTGCTGAAGTTGTTTATCAGCTGAAAGAACTTTTGGGCTCAGACTAAGGGATTTTCTATATATAGCATGATGCTGTCTGCAAACAGGGGTAGTTTGACCTCCTCCTCTCTTTCTTTTTTGGAAGCCCTTTATTTCTTTCTCTTGCCTGATTGCCCTGGCCAGAACTTCCAATACTATGCTAAATAGGAGTGGTGAGAGAGGGCATCCTTGTATTATGCTGGTTTTCAAGGGGAATGCTTTCAGCTTTTGCCCATTTAGTATGATGTTGGCTGTGGGTCTCTCATAGATGGCTCTTATTATTTTGAGGTGTGTTCCTTCAATACCTAGTTTATTGAGAGTTTTTAATATGAAGGAGTATTGAATTTTATAGAAAGCCTTTTCTGCATCTATTGAGATAATCATGTAGTTTTTTCTTCAGTTCTGTTTATGTGATGAATCACAGTTATTGACTTGCTGAGAGGTCTGCTGTTATCCTGATGGGCTTACCTTTGCAGGTGACCTGATCTTTCTTTCTAGCTGCCTTGAAAATTGTTTCATTTCGATCTAGGTGAATCTGATGATTATGTGTCTTAGGGATGATCTTCTTGTGAAAATGTTGGCCTCTCTAACTAGGCTGGGGAAGTTCCTATAGATGATATCCTAAAGTATGTTTTCCAAGTTGCTTTCTTTCTTCCTATCTCTTTAAGGGACACCAATGATGTTATAGATTTGGGATGATCTCATATTTATCAGAGGTTTTGTTTGTTCCTTTCCATTCTTTTTTCTTCTATTCTTGTCTGTCTTATTTCAGAAAGTCAGTTTTCAAGCTCCGAGATTCTTTCTTCCACTGGGTCTATTCTGCTATTAATACTTGTGATTATGAAATTCTTATAGTGTGTTTTTCAGCCCTATCAGGCTTACATTCTTTTCTATCCTGGCTATTTTGTCGGTGAGCTCCTGCATTGTTTTACCATGATTTTTAGCTTCCTTGTATTGGGATTCGAGTACCTTGAATCCTGTACTCAATGATCTTTGTTCCTATCCATATTCTGAATTCTATTTTTGTCATTTCAGCCCATCTCAGCCTGGTTCAGAACTCTTCCTGGAGTGGTTGGAGGAAAGAAAGCACTCTAGCTTTATGGGTTTTCAGGTTTCTTGCACTGATTCTTTCTCATCATTAGGGGTTATCTACCTTCAATCTTTGAGGCTGCTGACCTTTGGGTTTTTTTTTTTCTTTTATCCTGTTTGATGACCTTGAGGCTTTGATTGTGGTATAAGGTGGATTCAGCTAACTTAGCTTTGTTTCTGGAAGATTTTAGGAGGCCAATGCTCAGTTCCCAACTCCCGGACTGCATGCTGTAGCTCTTGGGGACTTGTATTGGGCCCTGAGTTTGTTGTCTGGCTCACTGAGGTTAGAAATCCTCTTTGCTGGAAGGGCTGAGGTGCTCCCAGACTGCTAGTCACTCCATTCTGTTGGGTGGTGTCAGCCAAAGCATTTTGAAGTGTGGGGACAATGGGATTTGTCTTCCTTTGTACATGCCAACAGCAGCAGTAGAAGAAACTACAGCAGAGTTCTAGTGGGTGCTGGGGTGCCTGGCTCCCTGAGGATGTTCACCATAGTGGTGGAGGCTACCCAGTTGGGGTGCAGGGGGCCCCTGCTGGCGACTGTGTGTTGTAGCACTAAAAGTGGTGTTGGCTTGGAGGTGGGGTGCTGGTGGGCATAAGTCTGAGTGCCTTCTCTGTACCCTGCAAGAGGGAGTGATCGTTCTGCATGGGGAAGGATCTGCTGTTCTCTGAGCGCTGTTAGCCCAAGGTCAGGTGGTGTTAGGGGTGGGGCTGGCTGGCTCTGTGACTGGCATACCTCTGGCTGCCATAGTGTTTGGCAGTGGGAAGGGGGGCAGACTGCACTCCCACACACTGGTGGGTCAAGGAAAGCAAAACCCACCCTTGCATACATGTGCCAGCAAAGTGATGTGGGGAGTTGCTGTGGGACCAGGGGAAGCTGCAGTATAGGGAGGGAATGTGTGGGCTGGTGCATGGCTACAGGGGCCACATTGCTGAAACTCTCTGCCAGTCAGGCACGGCCTATCAGTGCAGTTGGTGTAGTGCAGGCCCCCAGGGAACCTGAGATTGCCCAGCAAGCAGGCATGGGTATGCTGGGGCCTTGGGAGAGGACAGCAGACCAAGGGGAGCTCAAGTCCGGACCAGCCTCATCTGATGGGGAAGACCGCCCTGCAAAGTTGAGATCCAACAGTTGTCATAGGGCTAAAGTCTCTTATGGGAACAAGTTGAGCCTAGATGGATGGCCGTCCCTATCTTTGTTCCACTACAGATGCTCCCACACCAAACCCTGTGGGCTCTACATCACCTGGCTTGCTGTTCCTACCATTTCTTTAAGCAGCCCCCTGGCAACTAGAGTGTCCACAGTGATTGAGAGGTCTCCTGCTGGGGTTCCAGAGGCCCATGGCGAGAGCAGATTGCTCCTTGCCAGTTAAACACACTCATTGCCCCTGCCATTGTGGGCCAGGAATGAGTCCTGGCATGTGGTAGCCCCATGCAGGGTTCCTAGCTTTCTCCCTTCAGCCCAGTTTCTGTTTCTTCCCTCCATCCACTCTCGGTGCCTTCCCTCTGAAGATCTGTTAGGAGCATGCCAGTGGTCTTGGTCCTTTGTTGGGAGTTATTCCACCTGACCACATCCTGTCTGTCATGTTTTGATTGAAACCACTAGTTCTTTATGATATGGCTGATATGGGAGTTACAAAAATTTTTCGATCTTCATCAAAGTTGAAACTTAGAAGTGTAAAGTCATCAAGAATTATATTTCAGCAACAATAGCCTTTTTACTTGCCATTTGTCATTGCATAAATTATGAAAAATCAGTGTAGTGTAAATGCTGCATAATGGCTCATATTTAGTTATGTTAGAACTTGTCACTACTATACGGGTATAATTGTTCCCTCTACTGCTACAATGCAAGAAACTTTAGATATGTCCTTGGCATTTGGCAGAGAGAAGATAATTTTCTATTGAGAACTATCTAAGTCTCCTTTATTTTAAAGTCCTTCATTTCTCACATTATTAAAATTTCTTCAGCAGAAATAGCTGCAGTTTTTAAAACTATATCTTGTTTTATTACCATGTTTCCCTGATTTTACTTATTTGCCTTATAAGTAAATTGTGTAATAAGAATTTCATATGTCTTGGTCCTCCAGCATATGCTTCTATACAAACTTGTATTCATAATACTATGTCAGTTGGAATTAATTAAATTTGTAAGATGTCTACTTTTCCTGTTAGATTTAAGGTTTCGTAAGAACCAAGGATTGTAGTTATTTTTTCTACTCCTTCCTTCCCAGAAACTGGGGCAATGCTTGGCACATCATCCATGCTTTCTCTCTCTCTATTTTGAAAACAAACTAATTGATGAATAAGAAAGTGAGGCATGAAGCACAAAAAAATACTGATATCTGAATAAAATATAAAATGTAACAATAATTGTATTGTTCCAAATAGCCAATAAAAACATTACATATTTAAGAATTTAGTAAATAAAAACAATAAATATATAAGCATTAATAGCATTCTATAAACCAATAATAACTAACTTGAAGAGGTAATGAAATGATCTGCACCAGAAGAAAACTTTTATATACATTTTGCTTGATCTCTGGGGTCTTTAAGTATTAAAACTTTTTAAAAACTTAGTAAATTTAACATAATAATGATTCTATACCTTTATGGGTGACCCATCACTATTCTGGTTCACCAAACTTTTTTACTCTGTGTTAAAATTGTAAAATGCAGCAGGATAAATATTTTACATATAAAATAGAAAATGTCTTCTTGTCAGTATAAATAAGTTATTTTTCTTGAAAAAAGTACTTACTTGTTAGGGAAGATAATCCATCATATGATAGAGAGAAAAATCGATTTACTGTTAAACATAATCATTTCCAATAAGAAACTATATCAAAATAATTAGATGCAAGCATCAGTTACATAAGGCGTAGTTCTCTACTAATTTTAGAATTAAACTATCCTTTATGAATAATTTAAACCTATATTCCTGGAATAGTGATGCAAAATCATTATATTGTTAAAGTATTAAATAGCAAGGCTAAATTTGTACCATTACTTAACTTTAAATAGATCGACAGTTAGGTAGTTTGAAATGATAAAATTTCTTTGAAAACATCAAATAAACTAGCTTTTTTTCTATTGGGTTATTTTAATGTCAAAATATTTTAAGTCATATATAAAAATAACTAATATTGTGAATTTAAATGATTATCATTAATAAGATAGAGAATTGAAAGTACAATGATTTTTAAATTTATAATATAGTAAAATTGAACAAGGGAGTTTATCCAAAGGTTGTTACATTAAAAACTAAGAGAGTTCAGTGTTTCTTTTATCAGATTTATTTGGGATAAATGACAATTTTCTTATTCAAAACATTTAATTTTGAAATAGTTCTTTCAATAGTTAATATATAAACTAGGCGATGTATATTTCATGATAGTATTGTTTTTCTATAAATATGTTCTGGTGACAACCTCAAACAATAAATTTAGCTTTTGCTTCCATTTTTGTTTTTGGATGGTGTATATAAGAAGAATATACAAAACACTTACTGACCAAGTCTTGAAATAGTTCTCATTGATTTAAGAATAAATTTGTTTAAGTTAACCGGTATTATCTAAAGATAGATTTCTCGTGTAAATTCTAAAACAAGAACAATAATGAATTGAAGATTCTGACAAACTTGAAAGTATGATGTTATTTTTGACCAGGGTTATTGTAATAGTATTGTAGAAGAGCATTACTGTTCCTACACTTTTATGAGGAAGTTGTATATTTTATTTTTCTTATGCATGAGATTTCAAGAATGTACCATTAGTATTGACAAAAAGAAAATATTAAAGATAACTTTAGAATAACAAATTATTCAATACTATTTCTATATAACTGTAAAATTATTGCAATTTTTTGTATATAACTGAATATTTGTAAGATAATGGTGTTACACTACCATCTCAAATAATACGTGGTATATATTTACCTTATCTATGAAAAATACAAGTAGGCTGAGATGGTGTCATGGGCCTGAAAACAAAAAATGTCCACTATTCATGAGAAAGCCAGCTGTTTATACCAAGTTTCTAGGTTTTATGAGGATAATCAAATTGTGGGTCAAATGTAGGTATTTCTATAAGAGAGAGAATCCATAGAGCATGAAGCCTCCTACCTATCATCTACCACCAACACCACAAACTGCAAAAGCCTTGGAGATTTATTATTTCATTGAGGACAAAAGGACTTTTGAGCATATTATCTACAATTCTTATACACACACACACACACACACAAGTGCATATACAGTGTATAGTAAATAACTTTAATTCCACAGTTTGATGTAAAATGTCATAAAATTATTCATTTCTTATTCAGAAAAAAATAATTGAGCCCTTATTGGTACCAGGTTCCATGCTAGGTGCTAAGCTCATGGAGGTCAAATGTTAATAAGTATATGCATAGTGAGACTGCTATAATAAAGTTTATAGTTTTACAAGGATTTAATATATAATTCAATAATTACTTAAGCAACAAATTAATTATGTTACCTTCTTAAAGGAGTAACAGGTTCTATTTTTAGTAATAATATAAATAATAAGTTATATAATGGTTATAATAAATGCAATAAGAGAGGTATAGTGAGCGAAGAAAATTTAAAAATTTGAGAGGTTAAAATTTTTTCATAAATTAAAAAGCTTGGTCTCAAAAATATAATTTCAGAAATAAAATTTTAAAAATATGTTCACATATTTCATTGGCATTATGCATTTGTAATGCTCTTCTAAAGAAATATGTAGTAAACAGAATTTGAAATAAATGTATTTTTAATAATATGAACATATATATTAGTGAAATTAAATTAGGCATGCCATAGGTTTAAAGATGATTATAAATGTTCACACTACAGCTTTCCTTTGCATGAAAAGGAACTAAGAAATACATTATAGAAGTTGTGAGATAATAGCTTTTAAAAAAGCATATGAAAACTCTTGATAAGTGTTGGAGAAAATAAAATCTGATTCTACATCTTATTTTACTTTACTGCTTGGATAATATTTGTTTAAACCAAATTTTGATATTTTTTCATACCCATGATGTGAACAGGGCTATTGTATCCTAGACTTAAATAATCACTGAATAGAAAACTAATTTTTTATTTGTTCACCGAAAAAGACTCTTGTCCCCCTAGGATGGTTAATAGAACTGAGGATGAAAGTTTCAAAATGAACCATTGCAGTTTTTTTTTTTTAGTTGAAACTTCAGTTTCCAGTAACAACAATCTGATCTTCTATACTTTAAATATACTGAGGACTGTGAAATCATGATCTGCTCACTCAAAAGGAAATGTATTTGATTCTCAGGTCCATTGAGTAGCCAAGGTTCAAAAGTACAAGAATAATGCATTTGGATATATCAAAATGTTGGTAAAAGAACATATTTACATTGCTCTTAAGCAGTAAACTCAGGTGAAAACATACTTAAAGTGGGCCAAGAGTTTTGCAATTTCTCATACTTTCTAAAGTCTCGGATGCTATTGTGGTTTGAATTTTCTCTCCAAACCTCATGTGCAAATTTAATTGCCATTGTAGTAGTATTACAAGATGAGACTTTAAATAGGGGATAAGGTCTGCCTTTATGAATGAATTAATGCTGTTATTATAGGAGTGGGCTATTATCACAGAAGTGAGCTCCTGATAAAAGAATAAGTTTGGTTCCCACCCTTTCTTGGTCTCATGCATGTGCTTCTTCCCTGTGTGATGCCCTTATACCTTCTCCTGTTCCAACATGAGAAGAAACTTGCCAGATGCCAGTGCTATGCTCTTGAACTTCTCAACCTCCAGAACTATAAGCCAAATAAATTTCTATTGTTTATGAATTAGCCAGTCTGTGGTATTCTGTTATGGCAGTAGAAAATAGACTAAGATGCCTAAGGAATACAGAGAAACATCATAAACTCAATCAAAGGATAACTAGAAATTAAGCCCTTAGTTTTATTATGTAAAAAATGTAAATAAGTTACAGAATATTCACTTTTTATTTTAATAAATGACCTATTTTGATTCACGTGTGTGACTAAATAATGTAATGTTAAAATTTTTCATTACCAATGTTATATCCTATTTGAGTATTTTTGGACTTCTGAGGGATAACATTTATTAATTTAATAATAACAATGATAATTATATGTGTTATAAGTGTGCTTATTGCTGATATACTTTAATAATATACTGGATAGTGAGACGGATAAACATTTATGCTAGGATTTGGGTTGTTCATTGTCTTAGTCTGTTTACCCTTGCAATAACAGAATACCTGAAACTGGGTAATTTATAAAGAAAAAATATTTCTTACAGTTTTGGAAACTGAGAAGTCCAAGTTTGAGGGGCCTGGGAGGGCCTTCTGGGTATGTCATAACATGGATGAGAGCATCACATGGCAAGAAGGTAAGTGCATGTCGCTCAGGTCTTTCTTCTTCTTATAAAGCCACCAGTCCCATCATGAAGGCACCTCCCTGATGACCTTATTTGATCCCAATTAGCTCCCAAAGGCCCCACCTCTAAATAGCATCATCACATAAATTTGGGAGTTAAGTTTTCAACACATGGGACTTGAGAGACACATTTAGATTATAGCATTACAGCCCTGGTTCCCAAAATCCAAGTCCTTCTCACATGCAAAATGCATTAATTTCATCCACAAAGCCACAACGTTTTAACTCCTTCCAGCACCAGCTCAAAAGTCCAAAGTCTTATTTAAGATTTAAAGCTCAATTTACCTTGAGTTCCATTCCCTCCAATTATGGGCCTGTAAAATTAAACAAGATCTTTATAGACATATCTCAGAGATAATGCAGGTTCAGTTTCAGATCACCACAATAAAGCAAATATTGCAACAATGGAAGCCACACATATCTTTCATTTCTTGGTGCATATAAAGCTATGTTTACACTATAGTTAAGTGTGTAATGGCATTATATCTAAAAAAGGTAAATAGCTTACTTTAAAAAATACTTGATTGCTAAAAAATGCTAACACAGAGACATGAAGTGAGCATATGCTGTTGGAAAAATGGTGGAGATAGACTTGCTCAAAGCAAAGTTGCTACAAATCTTCAGTGTATAAACAACACAATAACTGCAAAGCATGATAAAGCAAAGCACAATAAAATAAGGTATGCCTATACTTCCAAAATACCACGGTTGGACAAACATAGGATAGATGTTTCCATTCAGAAAAGGGAAAGAGTCAAGAAATAAGAGGTAACTGGTCCCAAGTAAGTCCAAAATCCAACAGGGAAAACAATATTAAGTCTAAAACCTTCAAAATATTTTTTTTTCACTCCTGCCACATCCTAGACACACTGGGATGTTTGGGCCACCAAGGCTTCAGGCAGCCCCACCCCTGTGGCTTTGCTGGGTTCAGCAATTCTCTCATGTTGAAGTGTTGTGCCTGCAGTTCCCCCAGACTGGTATTGCATGCTGGTAGCTCTACAGTTCTAGGGTCTTGTGGATGGCCTTACCCTGGGAAATTCACTAGGCATTGCCCTTGTGGGAACTCCTCGTGGCAGCTCTCGCTTCATCCCCACATTTCCACTTGGCATAGACCTAGTGAAGGTTCTCTGTGGTGGCTCTGCCTCTGCAACAAGGCCAGTCTCTGCTGTTTGCAACATAGTTTGAAATCCAGGTGGAGGAAGCTGTGACTCCACAGGTCTTGCATTGCATGTGCCTGCAGACTTATCATGTGGCTGCTGCCAAGATTTGTCACTTGCATCTTCTGAAGCTGTGGCCTAAGCCACACATGAGCCCACATGAACCATGGCTGTGGAAGCCAAAGAGCACTGTGCTGGAATGCAAGGAGAAAAGCCTAGAGGCAGTCCTGAGCTTCAATTCCCTGAAGGGCACCTTGGGCCCATCCCCCATCCCCTGATGTCATGCTGTACTTCTGGCCCTCTGGGCCTATGATGGGAGAGGCAGTTTCAAAAATCTCTAAAATGCCTTTGAGGTCTTTTTTTAGTTGTCTTGCTGACCCCTTTTAACAATACTAATCTCTTTAGCAAAAGGTTGCTGGGCCACACACTTGGTTTTCTCTCCCAAGCATGCTTTTCACTCTTTACATGGCCAGACTAAGAGTTTTTCAATCTTTCTGCTTTGCTTCCTTTTTGAATATAAATTCTGTCTACAAGGTAAAAGTTATTCTTTTACTTCTAACAGCTTAATGTAAGCAGCTAAAAGTAGCCAGGTGGCAGCCTGATTGCTTTGCTGCTTAGATACTTCTTCTGTCATATATCCAAATTTATTGTTCTTAAGTTTTGGATTCCATAAAGCTCTCAGGCATGACACAATCAAGTCAAGTTTTTCGTCTTTATAGTAAGGGTGGTCTTCAGTCCAGGTTTCAATATTTTGTTCCTCAGTTCCATCTGAGATCACATCAGAATGGCCTTCACTGTCCATATTTCTACCAGTATTATGGTCACAGTCACTTAAATAATCTTTAATAAGTTCCAGACTTTCCTTAGTCTTCCCTTCTTCCAAGCCCTCATGAGAATCACTGTTAACACTCCATTCAGGGCAACATAGGCATTTTATAGCCTGCTCCTCCGTATTCATCTAACCTCTACTCATTATCCAGCTCCAAAGACACTCTTACATTTTTTAGGTATTTGTTATTAGCAATAGCCCAACTTTTCACTCTCAATTTTCTGTCTTGGTTAGTTTTCTGTTGCTATAACAGAATATCTAAGACTGGGCAATTTATAAAGAAAAAAAGCTTATTTCTTTACAGCTCTGGAGGCTGGGAAATCCAAGGTTGAGGGGCTGCATCTGGTGAGGGTCTTTTTTCTTGTGTCATAACATGGCAGAGGGCATCACATGACAGGAAGGCAAGAGCATGTCAGCTCAAATCTCTCTTCCTCTTTTTATAAAGCCACTAGTCTCATCATGAAGACCTCACCTGATGACTTTATCTAATCCTAATTACCTCTCAAAGGCACCACCTCCAAATACTATCAAAACATAAACTTGGGGATTAAATTTTCAACACACGAAATTTGGGGGACACACTCAAACTATAGCAGTACATAAGTAAATAAATGAGATAAATAAAATAATGTAGTGTTAAATACATAAGTAATTCACTCTTTACATCAAAAAATTAATGAATAAGTAGTAAGGTCTGGCATGGTGGCTCTGCAAAGTTATTGGGACCAAATCTTCTTTTATCTTTTTTTCTGCATGTTGTGTGCAGCTTTCAGGCTTTCATGCTGTATGTTACCTCACTGTCTAGAGGGCTGTTGAGCTCCAGCCTGACACATGTTCATGCACCTTCTGGGCAGTAGGAGGGCAGGGAGCCAGGTAAGGAAAAATCTCAGTAGAAGCTGAGATGAGTCTTATCCCTTCAGTGTACTTCCCAGGATTTCCACACAAACATTTCTTTCACACAAAAAATGTTAAGCAGAAATTGGCCACATGGCCGTGAGTAACTGCAAGGCACGCTGAGAAATGAAATGTCATTTTATTCAGCTGGGAACATTACCTAAGATCCTGTTATGAAAGAAAAAAGAAATTTGAGTAGATAATTTGCAATCTTTGTCGTTTTTTATAATACTATGATTTATGATTTCTTTCTCTCTTTCTCTCTCCCTTCCTTCTCCCCATTCTCTTTGCTTCCCTTTCTCCTTCTCTCGTCTTTCTCACTTTCTTACAAAGTGAGGAAATAGAGATGGCCACTTCCAATGTAACTGGATCAAGATTATGTCTATTCTCACTACAAATTCTTTGTCTTTTTAAACTATATGTCATTTTATCTAAGGTACAGGATGAGGATACTTGAGGTTAAAAACTCAAAACTGTGTTTGTAGGGTAAATTTACAAATACTTTAGAACATTTAAATTTAAAAATATTTATGCAATATCTCATATATGCAAGACATTGTTATGTCCTGTGAATGACAAAAAGATTAAATACTGATTAAACTTAGGAAAACTTGTCTTAATTACAGAAGTAGTAGGGAGTGGATGATGGTGACACTGAGACACATACCACAGTGAAAGACTCTTCAAGACTTTGAGACAGATTGAATGTTAGGAGAGTGATGCTTTAGAAAGAAAACGTTAATTTGGAGGTTTCAATGCAGAGTGCCTGAAAGATTCTGGGAATTCATAGGGATGATCAGGAGAAGGACCAGGGTACCCGGTGGAATAATTACTAAGGCACAAGTAAGGGTAAGAAGAAGGAAACACAGCTGTGGTTATATCTGAGTTAAAACAAAACCTACCAAAGTTATTTTTTGCAGGAACAATGCAAAAAGCAACTTGATTGGGAGTTGTTTCATGCACTGTGGAATTATCACTGCCTTTTGTTTTTTTTTTTTTAAGGCGTGTATATACTCTTTTTTGGGACCCAAGCAATTAATTCTTCACCAAGAAGTAAACAGGTTGTGACTAAAGAAGAGTGCTAAAGGCACAGATAGCAAGATGCTTACAGTCGTTGTGTGAGGATACATTCTCCATTAACTTGGTTGAATGGATTTAGGATTGGGAAGAGTTTTATGTGTGTTATTTTGATGTATAAAGGCACATTTTTTTTCTTCTCAGGAACTGAAGTTTTTTGGAGTAAAAGCCCAATGCTCCAAGTAAATCTGCAAATTACCCTAAAAATTAAAATGTTATTTTTGCTAGAAATATCAAATCTGACCTTCTCCACTATTATTTTAGCTAAAAGCAGACTTGCTGTTTTCTGAATTTCTCTGAATTTACCACCAATTTGAACCTCATGATTTGGTCAATATTTGTGTAGGTATTGCATATGCATCATTTACATCTACACTACATATATGTCTGTGTTATGTTATATAGAACTTTCTAATTTTAAACCACTCTACAGTAATACTTTTCTAATTTCTGCTGTGTTTAGCTCATAGCCTGCAAATAATGAGTAACAATGCTATTTCATAAATTAATAACATGAGGAATAAATGACTAGCAAATTAAAAGCTTTTAAGGGCCAGGCGCAGTGGCTCACACCTATAATCCCAGCATTTTGGGAGGTTGAGGCGGGCGGATCACTTGAGGTCAGGGGTTCAAGACCAGCCTGGCCAACATGGTGAAATGCTGTCCCTACTAAAAATACAAAAATTAGCCAGATGTGGTGGCAGGCACCTGTTATCCCAGCTACTCTGGAGGCTGAGGCAGGAGAATCACTTGAACCCGAGAAGCAGAGGTTGCAGTGAGCCGAGATCATAGCCTGGGCAACAGACTGAGACTCCATCTCAAAAAAAAAAAATGGAAGAAGAAGCTTTTAAGAGAAAAAAACCTATGCTATGACATTTATTTTATGAAAATGAGAAAAACACATTTTTGGAAAAAAGGTATTTTGGTTTTGTGAGGGAGGCTTTTAATAAAATTTTAGAAGAAGAAAATGTGCTCAGATAAATTTTAAAACTGATGGATAAGTGGGTAGCAAAGAAAAAAGAAAGTTTTTCTTCATAATTTTCAAAACAAAATTTTAGGAAAAATACTTATAAAAATTTTAAGGTAAGATGTCAACAGGAAAAATATATATTAGCAGTGTGGAATCTACCTAGTAACACATTTTCTGGAAGATTCTGACATTGGAATAAACCAGAGGAACCATGCTGTTTTTCAGAATTTAGAGAGGAACATGAGGGCCCTACTAATCAGAATTTAAGTTTGGACACTTAATCTTATTATTGTGGTGGAAGATTTGGTTAGACTTAATAAAAAGAGTGAAATGATTTGATATGTAGAACTCTTTTAGACTTTTTAGACTCTAAAATTTGAAAAAAAATGAATATTTTCTAATCACAATAGATACCAAGAGGTTATATAAATTAAAATAATAACATACGTCAAAATAAAATTGTAGGTAATCAAAGCCTAAATAGTCTTTTCTCTCTTACCTGGATTAATAAATATAGCAGCTTCTTTAACTCCCTTTTAGTTTTTCAACCCCAAAATTCACTCTTTCAATGGAAGCTGAGAGTTCTTAATTAAACATATAATTATTGCCTTCGCCTCAAGGATAAAAAGCAAAACCAAAGCCTTCCTAAATTTTGCCTCTGCTAATCCTGTCACCTTTATCTCAACTTACTCACCTTCTCACACTACTTGTAGCCACAAAAACTGCAGTTTCCATAATGTTGGTTTATGACTTACCCACAGACTCATGATACAGCTCCTCTCTCTGCCTCCCTCTGTACCCTCAATCCACTCTACTCTGAAATGGAATATCCTCTCAGAAGGCTTCCCTAACTGGATTCCAGATTGGATTTTAAGTTCTTCCAATGCGTTCCTATGGTGCCCCCTCTACATAATCCTACTGTTAAATTTTCATGCTGCATTGTAACGTTCAATTTACTAGTATGCATTGGAATAAAGGTCTTAGATCAAGAATAGTTGTCATGTTCCAAACTGTACCTTCCACAGCTAGCTTTGGGCCTGGGAGATAGCAAGTATTACACACACAGATATTGGATAAAATATTTGTTTGGTAATTGCAAATTTTAAATAATATGTGTACATGTGGTGATATGAGTATATAAGTAAAGCCAAATGTCACATTATTACAGGAAAATATGCTATTGTCCACTTAATAAATTTTCAGCCACTGTTTGTTTGTGTAAACACAATCTTAAACATAACATTTTTTTCTTTTGCTATTGACAATTTCAAAATCCATAATTTAAAGACTACAATATTGTTATTGTAATTAATTATAAGTTTTATTATAGATAAATGGAGGTATTGATATAGATTTGTGTCATTTCTTTTTTCTTTTTAAAATTTCTCTGATATTATATATTAATTACCCACATACCTAATTCTTTGTCTAAGCATTCTAAAACATCATTTTTAGAAAACTGTTTACTATTCATTCCTCAACAGGAAAGATCATATGTATTTGGAAGGTATTTACCGTATCATATGATTTCAAGTGTGTCTATATAGCACAAAAAACAAAACCGCAGAGATAAACATTTCCAGAATTGATAAACTTGTTCTTTCTTTGTAGATTAAAATAAATCACACTATTATTTCATTGGATGATATGTACACAATCTTCATTTTATCACACTATAAAGTTAGTGAGCAGTCCAGAATATCACCCTCACTTCTGATACTACCTGCAAGTTTGTTGATTGCTGAGACCACCTTTAGTTGCAATAATTCACAAGAAGGACTAATAGAACTCAGTGAAAGCTGTTTTATTCATGGTTACAGTTTATCACAGTGGAAACATACAGATTAAAATCAACCAAGGTTAGCGATGCATGGAACAGTGTCCATGAAAGTTTTGCTTTTAGTTGTCTTTTTCCAGTGGGGTCAGGGACAATCCTAACATTCCTGATAGTAAAGTGTGACAATATGCATGAAGTATTTGCATTCAAAGAAGCTTATCCAAGCCTTGGTGCACAGAGTTCTATTGAGGCTCAATTACACAGATATAGTTGACTGACTCTGTGGCTGACCTTTAGCCTCCAGACCCTCCAGAGGTAGAGCAGATACAATATGGACCAAAGTTCCACTATAAGTCACATTGTTAGACTCTTGCTGTGGCCCAAGGCTTTCAGGTAAAGCAAAACACTCTAACAGGTGGAGCATTCCAAAGGCCTAGAGATGAGTTCCGGGAGCTGAGGACAAAAGCCAAACCTCTCTCTAGGTCAGGTTTTTTTTGTTGTTGTTTGTTTGTTTTTTTGTTTTTCCGTACACACATGTGCACAAACTGCCTTTGGGAAGATGAAATAAAGATAATTCTTGCTGCTTTTGCATAGAAGCAAGTATTAATTATTTTTGAGACAGCCTCAAATTTTTATCTTTATTAACCAATGTTTTAGTTTGAAAAAAAAAAACACACAGATAATGAGACGGGCTTTCTTTGCCTTTTTTATGTGTAAGGAGTGAGATTTATAGTAATACCAATCTTGTACTTAGTAAGAAAATTAAATATTCTAAAAATATCCTAAATAAAAGCTTAAGATAATGAACAATTCAACTTTTGAGATTGAAATTTCTACTTTAAATTCGTAGTGTATAGAATGAAACAGACTGTAAAATGCATGTACCATCTATAGGAAATAAGAAAAATGCTATAAAGTTCAGACTCATAGTGAGTAACTATAGTTCTGTTGGTTACAAATGTGACAGGAAAGAGGATATACTGCCAGCCAAAATTTAGTTTTCGACCCCATAGTTCTCCATCATGAAAACTGAGAAATATACTTTGCCATTTTTGATTTAGCCAGAGTTATTGGAACTAAAGAACAGCTCCTTCCCCTACAGTGAAAATAATAATTTGTTTAATGTATTTTTCCACTGGTTGATCGAGTGGATTTGAGGAATGAATGGTAATGTGAATAATGCATTCTTTAAAAAATATAGTTTCTGACACTAAAAAGGAAAAGAAGAAATAATATTTGCAAGTGTTTCAGAAATGCATAAAAGTTTCAAGCAAAGATGTATTATATTTTCTTCTTGACTAATAAATGGAACACATATTTCTCAAAACACATTTAAACTCAACTGCAATTTTTGAGCAGCAGAACTTACTTGGAAACTGTTAATTTGTTGAAGAATTACCATGTGTAAATAATGGAAGAAAAGAGTTTGTGTATTGATTTTTAGAGAGAATACTAAACCTTCACAGTCTTTGCAAAGCAAAAGAGACAATGGAAAAGAAAGAAAAGTATCTGCCATTATGATTTTTTTTATTTATAACACCAAATGTGAGGGGTGCAGCTTATTATTATTTTTTTATTATTATTATACTTTAGGTTTTAGGGTACATGTGCGCAATGTGCAGGTTAGTTACACATGTACACATTTGCCATGCTGGTGTGCTGCACCCATTAACTCGCCATTTAGCATTAGGTATATCTCCTAATGCTATCCCTCCCCCCTCCCCCCACCCCACAACAGTCCCCAGAGTGTGATGTTCCCCTTCCTGTGTCCATGTGTCCTCATTGTTCAATTCCCACCTATGAGTGAGAACATGTGGTGTTTGGTTTTTTGTCCTTGCGATAGTTTACTGAGAATGATGATTTCCAATTTCATCCATGTCCCTACAAAGGACATGAACTCATCATTTTTTATGGCTACATAGTATTCCCTGGTGTATGTGTGCCACATTTTCTTAATCCATTCTATCATTGTTGGACATTTGGGTTGGTTCCAAGTCTTTGCTATTGTGAATAGTGCCGCAATAAACATACGTGTGCATGTGTCTTTATAGCAGCATGATTTATAGTCCTTTGGGTATATACCCAGTAATGGGATGGCTGGGTCAAATGGAATTTCTAGTTCTAGATCCCTGAGGAATCGCCACACTGACTTCCACAATGGTTGAACTAGTTTACAGTCCCACCAACAGTGGAAAAGTGTTGCTATTTCTCCACATCCTCTCCAGCACCTGCTGTTTCCTGGCTTTTTAATGATTGCCATTCTAACTGGTGTGAGATGGTCTCTCATTGTGGTTTTGATTTGCATTTCTCTGATGGCCAGTGATGGTGAGCATTTTTTCATATGTCTTTTGGCTGCATAAATGTCTTCTTTTGAAAAGTGTCTGTTCGTATCCTTTGCCCACTTTTTGATGGGGTTGTTTGTTTTTTTCTTGTAAATTTGTTTGAGTTCATTGCAGATTCTGGATATTAGCCCTTTGTCAGATGAGTAGGTTGTGAAAATTTTCTCCCATTTTGTAGGTTGCCTGTTCACTCTGATGGTAGTTTCTTTTGCTGTGCAGAAGCTCTTTAGTTTAATTAGATCCCATTTGTCAATTTTGGCTTTTGTTGCCATTGCTTTTGGTGTTTTAGACATGAAGTCCTTGCCCATGCCTATGTCCTGAATGGTAATGCCTAGGTTTTCTTCCAGGGTTTTTATGGTTTTAGGTCTAACATTTAAGTCTTTAATCCATCTTGAATTGGTTTTTTTATAAGGTGTAAGGAAGGGATCCAGTTTCAGCTTTCTACGTATGGCTAGCCAGTTTTCCCAGCACCATTTATTAAATAGGGGATCCTTTCCCCATTGCTTGTTTTTGTCAGGTTTGTCAAAGATAAGATAGTTGTAGATATGTGGCGTTATTTCTGATGGCTCTGTTCTGTTCCATTGATCTATATCTCTGTTTTGGTACCAGTACCATGCTGTTTTGGTTACTGTAGCCTTGTAGTATAGTTTGAAGTCAGGTAGCATGATGCCTCCAGCTTTGTTCTTTTGGCTTAGGATTGACTTGGTGATACGGGCTCTTTTTTGGTTCCATATGAACTTCAAAGTAGATTTATTTTTGACAAAAGATCAGGATGAATGTTTGTTATATTTTCAGTGTTTGGAATAATATATTTAAAATAGTAATATTGCCAGTTTTAATTTAATTTATATTTAAGCATGTACACCATATTTGTGGAAAAAATTTTTTTAAAGTGAGGGAAAAAATTAACATCTAGAGATAACCATAATGATATTGCCAATTTACACTTTTATATGTTTATATGCATGTGTAACAAAATATAATTTACTTTTTACAATATTTTAATTGACAAATAAAATGTATATATTTATCATGTACAACGTCATGTATTGAAATCTGTAGACATGAAATGGCTCAATTGATCTAATTAACATATGTTTTACATCACATATCTGTCATTTATTGTAATGAGAACACTTAAAATCTACTCTTAGCAGTTTTCAAGAATACAGTACTTAGTAATTGACTATAGTAACCACGTTGTACAATAGATCTCTTGAACTTACTTCTACTATCTAACTGATATCTTGTATCCTTTGATAAACACCTTCCCAACCCTGCCCGCTCCACCTTTACCCTAGAACCTGATAACTGCCATTCTACTCTCCACTTTTCTGAGTTCAACTTTTTTAGATTCCACATAGGTAAGATCACGTGGTGTTTATCTTTCTGCTCCTGGCTTATTTCATGTAACATAGTGTCCTACAGGTTCATCCTTGTTGTTGCAAATAAAATAATTCATTTCTGTTTTAAGGCTGAATAGTATTTCATTTTGTACATGTACCACATTTTCTTTATCTATTCATCTGTTGATGAACACAGGTCGATTCCATATCTTGGTTATCATGATAATGCTGCAGTGAACATGTGAGTGCAGATAGCTCTTTGACATATTGATTTCAATTCCCTTGGATACATACCTAGTAGTGGGATTGCTGGTTTATATGGTAATTCTATTTTTCATTTTCTGAGGAACCTCCATGCTAATTTTTGTAATGACTACAATAATTTACATTCCCAACAACATAGTGTAAGAGTTTTCCCTTTTCTCCACATCCTTGACAGCATGTGTTATCTATCAGCTTTTTGATAGACATTCTAACAGGTGTGAGGAGGTATCTCATGTTACTTTAATTTTCATTTCCCTAATGATTAGTGAGGTTGAGCATTTTTTTCATATAATTTTTGGCCGTTTTATGTCTTCTTTTGAGAAATGTCTATTAAGGTTCTTTGTACATTTTTAAATTGGGGTATGTTTTCTTCCCAATGAGTTGTTTGAGTTCTTTAAATATTTTGGATAGCAACCTTTTACTAGATGTATGGTTTGCACATATATTCTCCCACTTCTCTTCATTTTGTTGGATGTTTGCTGTGCAGAAGCTTTGTAGTTTGATATAATCTTATTTGTCAATTTTTGCTTCTGTTACCTGTGCTTTGGGGTCATATCCAAAAAATCATTGCCAGACCAATGTCATGGAGCTTTGCATCTATGATTTCTTCTAGTAGTTTTACCTTTTCTGGTCTTATGTTTAGGTTTTTAATCCATTTTGAGTTGATTTTTGCGTATGGTGTAAGATAAGAATCCAGTTTCATTTTTCTGCTTGTAGATATCCTGTTTTTCTAACACAATTTATTGAATAGACTCTCGTTTCCTACTTGTGTTCTTGGCACCATTATAAAACACTATTTGACTGTATATGCTTGAGTTTATTTCTGGGCTTTCTATTTTATTACATTGGTCTAAGTGTCAAAACATTGGTCTAAATGCTAAAACATTTTTAATGTTATAGTTCGGTAATACAGCTTGAAATCAGAAAGTATGATGCCTCCAGCTTTGTTGCTCTTGCTCAAAGTTACTTTTGCTATTTGGAGTCTTTTATGATTCCATACGAATTTTAGGGTTTTTTTGTTGTTGTTGTTATTTCTCAAAAGTATACCATGTGGATTTTGGTAGGGATTGAACTAAATTTGTTGATTACTTTGGGCAGTATGGACATTTTAACAATCTTAATTCTTCCAGTCTCTGAACATGGAATGTCTTTCAATTTATTTGTGTTTTCTTTAATTTCCTTTATATCAATGTTTTATATTTTTCAGTGTACAAGTCTTTCACCTTTTTGGTTAAGCTTATTCCTGGGTATTTCATTACTTCTGTTACTACTGTGAACAGAGTTATTTTCTTAATTTGATTTTGGGAAAGTTTATTGTTTGTGTATAGAATCACCATTAATTTTTGTGTGTTGATTTTGTATCTTGTAAATTTACTAAATTCATTTTTTAATTCTAACAGATTTTTCTTTTGTTTTACTTTTGGAATCTTTATGGTTTTCTTTATATATGATCATGTTATCATCAAACAGAGACATTTTTACATCTTACTTTCTGATTTGAATACTTTTTATTTCTTTTGCTTTCATAATTGCTTGGGCTAGGATTTCTAATACTATGTCTTAAGGAAGTGGTGAGAGTGGGCATCCTTGCCTTGTACCAGTCTTCCAGGGAAAGCTTTCAGTTCTCTCCCATTGATTATAATGTTAACTATGGGCTTTTCATAGGTAGCCTTTGTGTTGAAGTAAGATTCTTTTATACCTATTTTGTTGATATTTTAAATCACAAATGGGTGTTGAAATTTGTCCAATACTTTTTCTGCATCAATTAAGGTGACCATGTGGCTTTTCTTTCATTTCATTAATGTGTTATATCATGATTGATTTGCATCCTTGCATCTTACTTGATCATGATGTATAATCCTTTTAATATTATCAATTTTACATGAAATTTTTGCAACCATATTTCTCACAAATATTAGCTTATAGTTTCTTTTATTGTGGTGTCTTGATTGATTTTGGTATCAGGGTGATGTTGGCCTCATAAAATGTGTTTGTAAGTATTACCTCTTATTTTACTTTTTAGAAGAGTTAAGGAGACTTGATAGATTAATTTTTTGAATGTTTGCTGTGAGGCCGTTAGGTCCCAGGCTTTTTGTTGTTTTCAGGAAATTTCAAAAGCTTATTCAATCTCCTAATTTGTTATTTTTCTATTCAGGCTTTCTATTTCTCCCTGATTCAGTTTTGATATTTTGTATGATTTTAGAATTTTATCCATTTCTTCTATGTTATCAAGCTTTTTGGCATATAATTGTTCATAATAGTCCCTTATTACTTTTTATTTCTGAGATGTCCACTGTAATGCCTTTTCTTTTTTTATTTTATTTATTTGAGTGTCATCTTTCTTGTTTTAAAATTTAATCTGGGTATTTGTTTATTTTGTTTATCTTAAAAAAACACACTCAGTTTTTTTTTTTTCTGTGCTTTTTTTTAAAGTTTTTTCTCTATTTGATTTATTTTTGCTCTCATGGTCATTACCTCTTCTATTCACTTTGGACTTAGTTTGTTCTTTTTCTAGTTCCTTAAAGTTAAATCAAGTTTAGGTTGCTTAATTGGAATCTCTCTTTTAAATATAGCCACTTATTGCTATAAACTTCTCTCTGATTACTGCTTTTGCTGCATTCCATAGATTTGGGCTGCTGTTTTTATTTTTGTTTCTCTTAAGATACTCGAAATTCTTTTTTGATTTCCACATTGATTCAGTGGTTCTTCAAGAGAGTGTTTTTTAGTTTCCATGGATTTGTGTATTTTCCCATTTTCTTCCTGTTACTGATTTATAGTTTCATTCCATGTGGTCAGAAAATATACTTGGAATGAATTTGACTGCATTTTAACTGTGACATCTCATATGAGGTCATCTGTGGAATTTTCCACTTGTGGCATCATGCTGGTACCCAAAAAGTTTCAGATTTTGAAGCATTTATGATTTTGGATTTTTGGTTTAAGGATGATCAACCTTTATCTGAAATCGGGCAAGCAGGCTATATAATTTATGTATTTAATCATTACACCACATTGGCTCTCACTTGCTTTTCTAACTAAAATATTATTGCAATTTAGATCAGAATTTTCTTCAATCTTAGATATTTTCAGAAAAGTGTTATGTTTAATTATATTAATAGTTGTTATATTATTGCAATAGGACTTTAAAAGAAATAACTTTTAATCAGATATAATTTATGTGCTACAAAATTTACCCATTTTATATTTTATTAAACTTATACAGTTTAGTAAATATATACAGTTGCACAATCAATGCTGTAATCCAATTTTAATGCATTTTTTTTTTAGATACAGGGTCTTACTATGTTGCCCAGGCTGGTCTCAAATTCCTAGCCTCAAGTGATTCTCCCTCTCAGCCTGACAAGTAGCTGGGATTATAGGTATGAGCAACCACAAGCATTTCTTTTATGCAAACAATGCCCCTCATGCTCATCTTCAGCCTATCCTGCCCACATTCTTGGTCCCAGTGAACTACTGACCTGCTTTCTATCTGTATGGTTTTGCCTATTCGATAAATGTAATAGATATATAGTCATATAATATGCAGTCTTTTGAATTTAATTTCTTTCACTTAGCATTATGTTTTTGAGGTGTGTTCACGTCATTGCATTTAGTAGTATTTTGTTGCAGAAATTAACATCAATAATATAGCATGAGGAGCTCACCCAATCTCTGCCCATTACTCAGTTCTAAAGCTGCTTCTACATTTTCAGATATCCTTATAGCAATGCCGCACTCCTCAATACCAATTTTCTGTGTGAGGCCATTTTTGTATTACTAGACACTATAAAGAAATATCTGAGGCCGGTTAATGTATAAGGAAGTGGTTTAATTGGCTCACAGTTCTGTAGGCTGTATAGGAAGCATGGCACCAGCATCTGCTCTGCTTCTGTTGAGGACTCAGGGAGCTTTTACTCATAGCATAAAGTGAAGCAAGAACAGGCATATCACCTGGAGAGAGAGAGAGAGAGAGAAGAAGAAGAAGAAGGAGAAGGAGAAGGAGAAGGAGAAGGAGAAGGAGAAGGAGAAGGAGAAGGAGAAGAAGAAGGAGGAGGAGGAGGAGGAGGAGGAGGAGGAAGGAGAGGATGAAGAGGAAGGAGAGGAAGGAGAGGATGGAGGAGGAGGAGGAGCCAGACATTTTAAACGACCAGATATTGTGTGAACTCAGTGAGCAATTACTCATTACCATGAAGAGGGCAGTAATCAATTCATGAAGTATCTGACACCATGAATGAAATACCTTCTACCGGGCCCCACCTCCAACATTGAGGATCACATTTCAAGATGAGATTTGGAAGGGACAAATATTCAAATCACATTACCATATATTCTGGGTATAAGACTTTTATCAGTAAGTTTTGCATCTGTTTCTAGTCTGTGACTGGTCATTTCATTTTCTTAATGCTATCATTTTATAGCAAAAGTTTTCTATTGTGATCATTCAGAGGGATATGGAGGTATGAAGATATATTCATAGACTAACAATATAAAAATGAAATTCTTCTATATTTAAAGAATAATCTGAACATATTAACTAAGCAGATAATTTGATGTAGAACAACTGTAATTATAAGATATTGGCAAAAAAAATCCATGACTCTTCTAATTGTTGGTATTTATGATACACTGACATGAGCATGGACATTGAATATTTTTTCAAAATTCGAGAAGTGTTAGCTAATTGCTTAACATGTCTTCAACTGTTAAGGGAATGTACAAAGCATAGATAGAATTTGAAAAGTTCTGAAAATTATGAATACTTCATCAACCTTCATTCTCTGGAAACATGTCTATTGCACTGAATAACTGAAATGAAAAGAATACCAGAGAATGTCTCAATTTTAAAATATTGAAATGTTAATCGTCTAGTTATGAAGCATCAATGTTAGCACATCATCTTTCTTGAATGAAAAGTACAAGTTTGAAAAGATATATAAGTACATGAGTGGATGATGGTCATTTAAAGAAACCTGGCCAGGTGCGGTGGCTCACACCTGTAATCCCAGCACTTTGGGAGGCTGAGGCAGGTGGATCACAAGGTCAGGAGTTCGAGACCATCCTGACCAACATGGTGAAACCCCATCTCTACTAAAAAAGCAAACAAAAAAAAAATTAACTGGTCATGATGTCTTGCACCTGTAATCCCAGCTACTCAGGAGGCTGAGGCAGGAGAATCGCTTGAACCTGGGAGGCGGAGGATGCAGTGAGCCTAGATGGTGCCACTGCACTCCAGCCTGGGCAGCAGAGTGAGACTCTGTCTCAGAAAAAAAAAAAAAAGAAAGAAAAACAAAGAAACCCTCAAAATCTGCAGTACTCCATGCATCTATTGAACCACTTGAATGAAATAGACATGGGAATAAAATTAGGTATGTAATTGAGTCTTTTTCATATTTTCTAAAATGATTCAATAGATTTTTCCTCTTTAACAATCTTCTCTATTCATGGTCTTGTATATGATTAGTTCTGGCATTGATCAGCTTCAATTGCTTTTCATGAATTACAAAGAGCTATCAGATAATTGAAAAAGCAGGTGAAGAAATGGCCCTTCCAGAAAGGTGAAAAGGGGACTAATTGATGCAATTATTCTTAGCAAGTCAGATTTTACCTGCAAAATGATATTATGAAAATATCGTATTATCTAAGTGGGCAAAGAGATGCTAGTTTGAAGGCAGATACATAAAACATTCACAATATTGATTTTTCTTAAACCAATCCTGTGCAATATAAAGGTCACTAACTATACACTAACATTTAATTATTTGAATAAGAATATATTATTAATACTGAGAACTAACATGATTACATCAACATTGATTCTTTACATGAGATTTCTTAGAGAATTAGGTAACAAGTAAAGTGAAAATTTACCATCCATTCATAAAATCCCAAAAGACTGATAATATTCAATATTAACTGGACTTATGTATTAAACTACTCTTCTTATTATTTATTCTGCAAAGAGCTAATAACTCTGACCTCATTCACTTACCTTTATGATGAAGCTGTCACACAAGGTAATCATTGTTTTTGTTTCTATGAGAAGTTTATGATGTAATTAATTAAACTTTTTCTAATATCTGTTAGATATTGTTACTCAAATAAAAATATACTATTTCATCTATGCTGTATGATACTAATAGCTATTACATGCAACTAGATGATCATGGAATGTTTATCTTTATAACTTATTAATACCATTTATCTGGGCTTTGAGACTATCACATATGGCAAAGCTGTGAGACTATCACATTTGGCAAAGCTGTAAGTTAATAGTTTATTAATTTATTCCATTTGTATGTTTGTTTGGGTTTTTTTGAGACATGGTCTCACTCTGTCATTCAAGCTGGAGTGAAATGGTGCCATCACAGCTCACTGTAGCCTTGACTTCCTGGACTCAGGTGATTCTCCCACCTCAGCCTTCCTAGTAGCTGGGACTACAGGCGCATATGACTCTGCTCAGGTAATTTTTTTTTTTTTTTGTATTTTTAGTTGAGATGGGGTTTCACCATGTTGTCCAGGCTAGTGTTGAACTCCTGGGCTCAAGCAGTCTTCCTGCCTTGCCCTCCCAAAGTACTGGGATTACAGGTATAAGCCACCGTGCTCGGCCCATTATTTTTTGTATTCTAGGTTTTTTAATTATTTATTTTAAAATTAACTACTTAACTTTATTATTTTTCCCTAGAGATTGTTGATGTTTACATGGGAAATCAATTAAATAGATAAAATATATTTTATTTATTTTTAAGTTCAAGCCTTTAACAGAAATGCTGAAAATCCAGGTCCTGGTTAATACCTTACATAGAGCTATTGCTCATTGATTATTGATGGTCATCTCTTGAAACAATTCTTAAAATAAAATCTTTATACAAAATAAAAAGAATAGAAATATAGTATAGACAAGATTATTTCAATCTTTAGCAAGCCTAGCAGAAATATACTATGACATTTTCTTGTTTTCTACTAAATTCCACTTTGGTAGTATCAACAAGTGTAATCTTGATAGTCCCTTCATGGTTTCTTTAGATAAAAAATGATCCCTGAAATACAATGAATTTGTAGTTCTGTGTACTCTTCACTACTCTTTACTACTTAAAATGTTATAGAAAAGTGTTCGTGATTCATCCTGTTGTACTAGCATTATTTAAATACCTCTTCTTTATATACAAATAAAGCTGATACTTCTTATCTGGACTGATTTTGTGAGCAATATTAAATCTCTAGGCTGTAATGGTTTTAAGATATTGAATGCTGACTGTGCCGTTTAAAAATGCATTTCCTATTCCTATCTTTGTACATATTTCAAAAGGTAAATTTCAACTTTCAGCAACCATGAAATATGCATATAAAAACAGGTGTTTCTTGCCTTGCCTTGTCCTTGTGAGATATTACAAAGCTAATGTATTTGATTTTTCCTCCAGTGCACAGTACAATGGGAATAATTAAATAAAATGCCTGTTGTCTATTTCCATCCCTGAATATAAAATCAGAAGTGGTGTCTTGGCAAATAGTCCAAATAGCAGGATTAACCTTTGTAACACAGATAATTTTCCCAGTATGTTCTATTGATATTGTATGTAAAATATGAGATACTAAAATTTTAATTATTCCTTCATCATATCTAGTGATAAAACATACACTGGACATATATTTTACATTTTTAAAAAACTTTAATTTTCTCTGAGTAATGTTTTTTACTAATTTAGATTAGCTTACATTTAGTTTAGATTAGTACATTTCAGTTTCTCATATATAACCTAATTCCTCAGATTCAGTATATTATATTGCTGTATATTGTTTCATGGGTGAGAGACGGATTAAAGCTGAGGGTCTCAAGAAGTAAACCTGAATGTTCTCTTCCCTTGGCTTTGAAGCATTATTCTATTGGATGCTCATTGCTGTAGCTTTGACATTTCTAGAAATCATAATGCCAATGGAGGCCAATGTGTGTTCATGAAAATTATGGTTCTAAAATAAAACATATTTGAAAAATTTTAAAAAAATAAGACTCTCTGAGACTTAATATGTTAATGTTGTAAATCTTGAGGATTTTCTTTGCAATAAGTTGTGAAGAAATTTATTCAAGACTTTTTTTTTAAAACTTCTTCTGGGCAGGTTTTCGGTAAAACCACTTGGGAAATCTCAGTTTTATAGAATTGCCATTACATCATGTTATCTTGAAATTTGCTGTCAGAAACAGCAGTGAGAACCAAGAAGTAAAAGGAACCAAGAAAGTTGCATTCTCAATTATTGTTTTTTATATCAATAGCATAACTTTCGTGTCCATAAAGAAAGCCTTGAGATTTTTTTTGATGTAGCTATATTAGTCTGTTTTCATGCTGCTGATAAAGAAATATCTGAGAGTGACAAGAAAAAGAGGTTTAATGGACTTAACAGTTCCACATGGCTGGATAGGCCTCAGAATCACAGCAGGAGGTGAAAGGCACTTCTTACGTGGCAGCTGCAAGGGAAAATGAGGAAGAAGCAAAAGCAGAAACCCCTGATAAGCCCATCAGGTTTCATAAGACTTATTCACTATCATAAGAATACCCCCGGAAAGACTGGTCCCCATGATTCAATTACCTCCCCCGGGGTCCCTCCCACAACATATGGGAATTCTGGGAGATACAATTCAAGTTGAGACTTGGGTGGGGACACTGCCAAATCATATCATTCTGCCCCTGGACCCACCAAATTTCATATCCTCACATTTCCAAACCAATCATACCTTCCCAACAGTCCCCCAAAGTCTTAACTCATTTCAGCATTAACCCAAAAGTCCACAGTCCAAAGTCTCATCTGAGACAAGACAAGACCCTTCTACCTATGAGCCTGTAAAATCAAAACCAAACTAGTTACTTCCTAGATACAATGGGGGTACAGGTATTGGGTAAATACAGCCATCCCAAATGGAAGAAATTGACCAAAACAAAAGGGTTACAGGGCCCATTCAAGTCCAAAATCCAGCAGAGCAGTCATATTTTAAAGTTCCAAAATGATCTCCTTTGTCTCCAGGTCTCACATCCAGGTCAGTCTGATGCAAGAGGTGGGTTTCCATGGCCTTGGGCAGCTTTGCCTCTGTGGCTTTGCAGAGAATAGCCTCCCTCCCAGCTGATTTCATGGGCTGGAGGAGTCTGCAGCTTTTCCGGGCACATGGTGTAAGCTGGTAGTGGATTCTCCATTCTGGGGTCTGGAGGAGGATGGCCCTCTTCTCACAGATCCACTAGGCAGTGCCCCAGTAGGGACTCTGTGTGGGAGCTCTGATGCCACATTTCCCTTCCACACTGCCTTAGCAGAGGTTCTCCATGAGGGCCCCACCCCTGCAGCATACTTTTGCCCAGTCACCCAGTCATTTCCATGTATCTCCTGAAATCTAGGCTGAGGTTCCCAAACCTCAATTCTCGACTTCTGTGCACCTGCAGACTCAACACCAGCTGGAGGCTACCAAGGCTTAGGGCTTCCACCCTCTGAAGCCACAGCCCAAGCTGTATGTTGGCCCCTTTCAGCCACGGCTGCTGCAGTTAGGACACAGGGCACCAAGTCCCTAGGCTTCACACAGCATGGGGACCCTGGGCCTGGCTCACAAAAGCACTTTTTCCTCCTGGGCCTCCAGGCCTGTGACGGGAGATGCTGCAGTGAAGGTCTCCGACATGGCCTGGAGAGATTTTCCACATGGTCTTGGGGATTAACATTAGGCTCACTGCTACTTATACAAATTTCTGCCAGTTTGAATTTCTTCCCAGAAAATGGGTTTTTCTTTTCTATTGCATAGTCAGACTGCAAATTTTCCAAACGTTTATGCTCTGCTTCCTTTATAACACTGAATACCTTTAACAGCACCCAAGTCATCTCTTGACTGCTTTGCTGCTTAGAACTTTCTTCTGTCAAATACCCTAAATCATCTCTCTGAAGTTTAATGTTCCACAAATCTCTAAGACAGGGGCAAAATGCCACCAGTATCTGCTAAAATATAACAAGAGTCACCTTTGTTCCAGTTCCCAACAAGTTACTCATCTCCATCTGAGACCACCTCAGCCTAGACATTATTGTCCATATTACTATCAGCATTTTGGGCAAAGCCAATCAACAAACCTCTAGAAATTTCCAAACTTTCCCACATTTTCTTGTCTTCTTCTCAGCCCTTCAAACTGTTCCAATCTCTGCCTGTTACCCAGTTGCAAAGTTGCTTCCAGATTTTTGGATATCTTTTCAGCAACGCCCCACTCTACTGGTACCAATTTACTGTATTAGCCCATTTTCATGCTGCTGATAAAGATATACCTGAGACTGAGAAGAAAAAGAGGTTTAATTGGACTTATAGTTCCACATGGCTAGGGAGGACTCAGAATCATGGTGGGAGGCAAAATGCACTTCTTACATGGCAGTGGCAAGAGAAAATGAGGCAAAAGAAAAGTGGAAACCCATGATAAACCCATCATATCTCATGATACTTATTCACTATCATGAGAAAAGCATAGGAAAAACGGCCTCCATGATTCAATTACCTGTCCCTGCGCCCCTCCCACAACACGTGGGAATTCTGGGAGATACAATTCAAGTTGAGATTTGGGTGGGGACCCAGCCAAACAATATCAGCAGCTGAAGATGTTAGCTACTGATACTAGTTATTATGATTTTATTATCTTTACCAAATATGTCAGGACAATGTTCAGAATTTAACACTGAGCTACTTCACTGTGGATCTGTTTTCTAAGACCTGCTTTTTTGAAGCAGTCCCATCCAGGGTTCAAGGTACTAAGAAGTAAGAAATGTATTTGTGTTTGCTTTGATTTTGCTATCTTAACACCCTTTAATGGCTCTACTTCTTAGAGATTGATCACTTTCAGGAATCTGATCTTGTAAAATCTTTAAGCCTATCTGCAGCAGATAGCAATAAAAGACTGCCATTTCAAGTGGGCAGACACTCTTCATTCCATTCCAACTGACCTTCCCCGCTGACTGTCATTTTATGTTGGAGATTTTTTAATGTGCTGGCAATTCTTTAGGCCACATAAGCTGTGTCTTCGAGAAAAGTTGGGTTAAAAATATCACTGCAAATTTAGTCAAATGAAATATTTTCTTAGACAAGCAATTATATTGAATTGATTTGTGGACTAAAAAGAACATCAATCTAGCCTTCAATTTGTATATGTCATACTTTTAAGCTCTGTCTTTAGTCATTTATTTCACTGACGACTTTCCCAATACCATTTCCATCTACTAGTACATCAATATGGTCCTAACATAGAGTGGTTGAATAATATTTTGAAATCAACTCTAGGAAGAGTGTTTTACTAAAGTAATTCATGAAAAATAAGTGGTGAATTTAAACCCCAGGGCTATATTTTATAGAATTATTTTTAAATTGAAAAGTTATGTTCACATGTTCTACTCAACAAATAAAATTATTAATTATACCTTTTGTGAGTCATGAGGTCTGCAATTTATGAGAGACTCATTAAGTTTTATAGATGTGAAGAATCTAGAGGCAAATTTGCAAACTGCTTATTTAAAAATATTGTAAACAACAAAACAAAAAGGAAAAACAATAACTTCCCTAACTGTGCTTAGAAAACTTTCTGGTCACTATGTAGCACAGAAACCCAAATACCTTATTAAGCATGTGGATATAAGAGGACTTATATTATTTAAAAATATAAAACAAACTGCTTCAAACTAGAAATTGTCTAGAGTAGGGAAATTATTTCCTCAACTTTAAAGGTTATTATTCATAATTTTAAACAATTTTTCCACTCAAAATGTAAGTTCTATTATAATTTATACTTTTGAATTTGACTAAATATCTCTATCTAGAAAGATGTTCCTTTTCCATATGTAGCAGTAACCACAGAAAAAACCTAGCCAATCAATAAGAGGACCTTCAAAAAATCTTGGTGATCCCTCACTGGCATAGCAGATACTGTTTTCATTCAGTAGAGTGAAGGCTATTAGGATCCTAAGCTTTCCTCTGGTTACACACTAAATTGTGGCAAAAATGATATTGGAATTAACGTCTGCCTAATTTTTTGTTTTTGTTTTTGTTTTACGTTTTTTGAGACAAGGTCTCACTCTATTGTCCAGGCTGGAGTGCAGTGGCCCAGTCTCAGCTCACTGCAGTTTCTGCCTCCTGGGCTCAAGCAATTCTTGTGCCTCAGCCTTGTGAGTAGCTGGAACTACAAGCACGCACCAACACACTCGGCTAATTTTTGCATTTTTTGTAGACATGTGGTCTCGCTATGTTGGCCAGGCTGGTCTCAAACTCCTCGACTCAAGTGATCCACCCGCCGCAGCCTCCCAAAGTGATGAGATTACAGGCATGAGAGACCACACCCATCCAGTCTGTCTGATTTTAATGCCAATTGTAGAATACACATTTAAAAATAACATAATGGGGATTTTTCTGAGAGGAAACGTAAAAGTAACACTTGTTTGAAAAGGCATGGTTAAGTGAGGCAGAAGAGGATAAATATTACTGTGAACCAGTCTATGCCGACATTATAGCATGTCTAGCCTCTGCCAATTCTAGTGCAGTGGCAGCATGTAGAGGAGAGAGGGAGGCAGCACCCTCTATTACCCCCAGGTGCCATTTGCTCTTTATAGGCCATTATCTTTTCTTACTTCATTAGATCATCGGATTTAAAAGTTGCTGCTGATGAATTCTTTATGTAAGAAGCCAATGTTACAAAACAACAAGAAGCAACAGTGATAGTACAGGCTACTAATAGCAAATAATTTGGATTCTTGTTTTCACCATAATTTGGCTTCAGTTCCAGATTTCTTAGTTGTTGTTTAAAAGGAACATTATGCAGTAATGCCAAGTACCCCTGGCAAAATCTATTTCCCAATAGTCTAGTGAGTGGCATTTAGTATCTGGTTCATTTTCCAAGGTCCAAGGGCAGTCTCTCCACATTACAGGTTCAGATCCTTGATTTCTCAGTAGTACATATCAACCAAATCTATTTCTTAGAGGTAAACTTGTAATGCCCTAGGTTATGAAATTGCTTTGTAAAATTAATAATGACATATGTATCTTTCATAGACTTTTATAGAAGATAGGGAATAGCCCTATCTTCTTGTTAGCTCATTTTCTTTCCATGAGGAAATAAAATAATCATCAAATTACTTATTAATTTCCAGTGAGAAATTACTACTAAATAACAGGCATACTCTGGGTCTACATAAATGATGACAAATATATTATTCTCCTATGGAAAATATATATGAGGAGCTATGTAATAATCAGGGGATTTTGAGCATAATATTGGAAAACTGAGAGAAAAATCAGATATTTAAAAAGACAAAATGCTAAAATAGCCTGATTCATCCATCTTACTGTATGAATGGTCTTACCAATGGGACACCAAATCCTCCATGTTTATAATCTGTATGTTTCCTCACATGAAAACTGATCTTAAAAATCAGGTCAGGATAGTTGAGGTTTCTTAGAAGAGCCACCTCCCACTAGAAAGCTGAGAGAATGGGTACTGTCAACACTTCCTTCTGTGACTGGTTTGCCATGATTCACCAAAATCTTGTCCCAGCTACCTTATGATTAAAGCCCCTAGATATTTCTTTCCATTTGGTTAGGTTACTGTCAAGTTCTATCTTTTCCTTTTTCAGGTCTGATACTCAATTTTTCCCTTTATGACATAAAATTCTCAACATTTTAAAGAAGCAGATTACTTTGGTTCTGTGGATTTAGAAATATGGACTTAAAAGCACCTCCCCCAACCTACATTTGCTTCATTTCACAAATTTTAGAAGGATTTGGACACTCTGAAGACCACAAGTTTCTGTAGCCTTCATGTCATTTATTACAGCATTGAATATACAGTAGATACTAAAACATTCACTTCATAAATATATATTAAATTATTTTTTATGTTCAAAGCACTGTACCAGCTGCAGAAACATAGAGGAATAACACACATAGACCATGATATCATAAAATTTCTGTCTAATAAGATTATTAGAATTTGCTATGAATATTTTTCAGCATATTTTCATGTGCTTTTCTTTTCATTCATTCATTACTGAAAATGAAAACAACAAAATAAGTCAAACACTCTGTCCAAGTTATTAGGGAAAAATGTTAGAAATGTTTCTATTGAAATTGTATTCTAGGTATGGAATCAATCTATATGCTGTATATTTTGCTTTACATTCACAGAACTACATGTAATGCTTATATTTTGTCTTCTGCTTATAAAGATAACAGTAATTTCTAACATCTATTGGCACTTTTTGATATTAGAGTTCATTCTGGAAAACCTGAATGAATTTTTCCTAATATTTTCCTAATATTTTATCTTCAAATATTAGGTATTTGAATTATAGATTTTTTTTTTTTTGAGACGGAGTCTCACTCTGCCACCCAGGCTGTAGTGCAGTGATGCGATCTCTGCTCACTGCAACCTCCGCGTCCCGGGTTCAAGCAATTCTACTGCCTCAGCCTCCCGAGTAGCTGGGACTACAGGTGTGTGCCACCACGCCTGGCTAATTTTTTGTATTTTTAGTAGAGACAGGGTTTCACTGTGTTAGGCAGGATGGTCTGGATCTCCTGACCTCGTGATCCACCCGCCTTGGCCTCCCAAAGTGCTGAGATTACACGCGTGAGCCACTGCACCCGGTGCCACTACAAATATGTTTATATATACTTTATTAGGGATATAGATGCAACTATATAGTAAAAATTATGTTAATCTTGGGCCCCAATATTTGAGTCATATCATTTGAATTGTATTTCATTTGTGCATTCTTACGTTCTATTGGGAATTTGATTGAATTTATATTCAAGCATTGCTTGGAAAACTCTAAGCTAAATAGAATAAATCAAGCTAAGCATACATGTGAAGTAGAATTCTTTATAGAAAATCCTATTTAAGGCAAGTTAAAATGCTTTGAAGATGATAAACTGAAGACAGCATCCAGTTACTAAAACTGCAGTGTTCCCCAAGATATACGGCAACATCAGTGCTATATTTCTCCCTATCGGTGTTTCTTTTTGTTAATTTTGGAGGAAAAAAACCCACAAGTTTTCCTTGGTGAAATAAGTAAATTCTTCAAGCTTACTAGTGCTATATCATTATAAAAATTGACTCTCTTTTCATCTCTCTCTCTGTACCTATGTATGGTTCATATTTGGCTTATGTAGATAAATTCTTCATAGATTAGGATTATGTAACTGTCACTGCTCTTCATTAAAGCAAGGAGAAACACAGATTTTGATTTATTTTTGTATGACTTCTACTCACTGCCTATGTATTTGACAATGTAATTGAAGGCAGAGCTCAACAATTAACTTTTTAAAAACCAAATGACAAAATTGTTTATGGATAATCTGATAGTTCTTTAAGTCTCTAATAGGTAATCATCTTGCATTTCAATTCAGAATTTTGTCTTTTAGAAAATATCATCTTATATTAACTGAAACTGAGTAAATGGTGGCAGTAGGTAAGGAGGATGAAACTAATAATAATCATGGATTGTTTGTACAAATAATACAAAACAAATGTTTTATTGCATTATACCATTAAATTTTTGTATAATATGTGAAAGTATATTACATTACATATCTTTGTTTTAAATCTTTTCAGTTAAAGAGACCACATTTATTTGACTGCTGACATTCTGAACTGGCACTTCTCTCTATCGGATATTTTAAATTCTGGGTCCTAGCCAATAAATTACAAATCACTGGAGATCTGGGCTTATCAACCTGTATTCTTTGTCACCTTTATTCCCTATTCCACCTTTATTGCTAATCTCTATGGCACTAACCATTCATGAGTCAAAGCCCCTGCAGCTGATAGGTGATCTGTTAGAGTAAAGCTGCTAACAACTCTAACGGACAGTTGTCATTAAAAGATGAGAGAGAATATTTCCTATTTGGAACTTTTACAGCCAAAGAGAAGTGGCAAAACAACAGTAAAGGAATTTTAGAGTAAGTTCAAGTAGAGGTGAGGGAGTAAAGCAACAGTATAATGGTAGAAATGTATTACATTGAACTTCTAATCTCAATTTCCAGATAGGGAGACTGAGGAATATTAAATCATTTATTATAATATAGCTATGGTTTGAATGTTTGTGTCCCCCTCAAATTCATATGTTGAAATTCTAACCCCCAAGGTATAATATTAGGAGTGAGGGCTTTGGAGGTGATAGACTATGAGGGTGAATCCCTCATGATTGGGATTAATGCCCTAGCCCCTTCTACCGTGTGAGAACATGGCACAAAGGCACCATTTATAAACCAGAAAACAGGTCCTTACCAGACATGGAATCTGCCAGGAACTTAATCTTGGACTTCTCAATTTCCAGAACTGTAAGAAATAAATTTATGTTGCTATAAGCTACCCAGTGTATGGCATTTTGTGATAGCAGCCCCAATGGACTAAGACAAGTATCAACTTGATTTGGATTATACTAGCACAATGGATACACAAAACAAAACACCAAAGCACAGTAACGTTAGACGTAACTACAGGAACTTAATGGATTTATCTGAACTATTTGTATACTTAATCTCATTTATACAATTTTCTCTCTATAATTGGAAATAGCTTTAATAAGAAATTACCATTTCCATTGTTAGTCCACATTGAGAGATCTTGAATATGGATTATGTTTAGTCAAGTGAATATCCTTAAAGAGAGCTAAGCTTGGTTAAGAGAGGAATCACTGGAAATTCTGGAATTAAAATATATTTTAAATTTACATTTTTAAAATTTGAGAATTGGAAGAAGCAATCAAAATATATAATGGCAAACAGTTTAATGTCCTTGTGGCATTCATTTAAAGTTCAAAATGAGTAGGAAGCACAAGTTTTATCAGAGGACAATATTAATTTCTTAATGCAGGAGCATATAATTGTACATAGGTGCCATACAACCTACTTATATTTTGCGAGTTTACTGCTTGATATATGACAACTATTAACCAGAGAAATTGTGAATTTAGAAATTACAATAGCTGGGAAGATTTGTCTTTGAGCATGCAACATTTTCATAGCATTCCCATTATTTCATTGTTTAGTCAATCACTGAAGATATACGTTCATTTCTCATAATGTGGGGGATTGTTATTTTATATCTTTGTGGCTACATTTATATTTATATATGTATAATAATGATGAGTCCCCAATATGGCCACCACATGGAATTGTTTTAAAACATTCCTCTTTCAGAAGAAAAGGATACTCCAGTGTATGTCTAGAAAATCCTACAATATGGCTTATCTCCTCTAACAAGGGACACTGGAGAATGCTTCCCGTAAAGAGTAATGAATACCCAGGCATCTAATTATGCAGAAAACAATGCAAAATTAGAATGATTCTACTAGCTAGGATAATTGTTTTCCCTCTTGCCTGATTAAAATTTGACATTTTACAGAGTAGTTTATTTCTTAATCTATTCAATTGTTAATGTAACTATTTCGAATGCTATTATAAATATGTTTAATTTTAGTTTTTGCTGTCTGTTAAATAAGGAGAAACACAATGCTGTTTACTGTTTCAAAACAAAACTAGTTAGAAAATACATAATTTTAACTTTAACAAAAAATAAGAGATTGTATAAATTTAGAATAATTTTTCTTTGAGCAATTAATTGAATAAAGTCTTGGCATATTTATTTTTTGGTTCTTTAAATCATGATACTATATAACTTTGTATTCGCCATTTTGGAATAATAAGTCCATTTTAAAAAATTTAAACGAAATTTACATTTTAATTAGAACCTTATTAAATAATGATACAGAAAAATAACCAGTTGTTGCAAGAAAGGAGGACTAAAATTTAATTTGATGATCAGTTTGTCATTTGACGTTAGGCTGATTCTACCATTTTAATTTCATAGTGTGCAAATGTTTCAGCAAAAGTCATTCACCCTCTTTACAAAGTCATTAACTGACTTTTTGTTAAAATTAAAAAACTCTTGAACCTTTAATGAAACAAATGTGTCATTTTAATATCATTACCCAGGGAAAACACTCTCCTTACTGATGATTAGACTTAAATAATGATTTTTTTTTTTCATTTCACTAGGGTATCCCTTTGAAGATATTTTACAGCCTTTTTTTCCCTTTCAAAGCTTATCCCACTAAACAAATTCACAAGTAGTAAATAATTTTTTTATTTGTTTTTCCCCCTAGAAATTTTGTTTTCATGATTAAATTTCAATCACTTCCAAGTTTTCTGTGTATTGTTATTATTATAATACTTTTGATAAATCAAAACTTGGATATTTTTCATGGAGTGTTTCCTTTACCTTACGCTTCGATTTGCTCATTTTCTCATCCCTTCCTTCAGCTTTCTCCCTCATGTCTTACATTTTCTATCTTAACTTGTCCTCATTATTTCCCCTTTACTCTCCCTAGTTATGCAGCACATCATGGTGTTAGGCATAAAAATTGTAAAACGTTTGATGTACTTTAAAATTTTATTTGGGATTCAGGCATTTTATTATGAAGTGGTTTTCGTGTGTGTGTGTGTGTGTGTGTGTGTGTGTGTGTAAGAGAGAGAGAGCTTTTTCTGTCAGTGTTTCTTCCTAAAATTTTTTGGATTTTAATTTCGAAATTAAATGCTTTAAAAATATTTAAAGTTTTAAAAAGAATGATCCAAAATTTAAATTCCAAGAGCTTTGTTTCTTAAATGTTTTTGCACTATATGTAAAGAAATTTCAAAGATCACAATTGGTGTTCAAATAATGGTTGAATAAATAGAAGTTAGTAGTTCTTTGCCATAGAGTATACCTTCAAAGACAGATGGTATATGATCACAATAAGAGACATTCTAGCATCAGGGAAGGTGATCTAAAGGATTAATACTCCTTCCACTCTGGTGCTTCAGTTTGAGGTGGAGGAAGCCTGCTTTCCAGGTGGCTGCTCTGTGAAAAATTGTGCTTAAGACAGCAATATAAAGAGTCAGTTTGTTGAGATAATGGGAGACCATCACAGTCAAATGATGTTGGAGAAAAGCGGCAGTGTTTACTTTCTCATAGCTTTGTAAGAATGCAGAATATCAAGTAAATTTCTATTAAAATCAAAACAGAAGACACATTTTTTCTTAACATTTGATATCCCTTTATTTGAATTATGCTGATAATGTACTCAGATCTTCTTTCTTTTTCTGCACTTTTGTAGGCATAGCCAAAATCTTCTTCCTAGAAAACGGAAGTGGTAAGTTGAACAACTTTTTTAGGTCTTTTAAAAAGACATCATAGATCACATCATATTTCAGAGGTTCCTTCCTCTGGAATTTTTCCCAAGATGATAATGGTGTTCTGCTGTAGGTATTAACAAATCAATTGTTAAGATTTTATACTTAATCTTAGCCAAAAGCCCGAGAAGCAATAAATTGTTATGATTTTATCTCACATAACTGTAAGTGATTCAGTGATGTTTTCTATACATAGGTTATTGACAGATTATTGTCTTTTAAATGTTTTTGATTCCATATCAGTTATTAACTTTATACTCAATAATTAGTCATACATATGGTCTCCAGATAAATGACTGTTATTTATGAAGATGGTTGGAAATACACAGCAACTATCTTTATTAGGTATCAGGACCCCAAGCTAATAGTAATGACACATTCAGCATCACATATCAAGATAGGATTTCAATTATAAAAAGGTTTGTTTAAATATTACAGTTTAGCACATCATTTAGCAAATTAATGTCTTAATGAGGCTCAAATGTTCCTAATACAGCTAATTATTTCTGTCAATAAACTATTCTTTGTGCAGATTATATTCACTCAAGGGCATATTGGTGAGCAACTGGATTAACCATTAAAAAATGAGGCAATAAATGCAAGCAAATAAATAAAAAGAAGAGATGTCCATCATTTGACTTAATGCAGCTTTTTGCAGTTGGTTATAATATTAGGAATATCAATTTGTTAAGAGTTTTAGTTTTACCCACTGAGGTAGAGTCATTTTCAATATTTCTAAACTTCATATGTTGCACATGTATACATTAAATGTTATGGTGCTGGGAAACTGGATAGCTATATGTAGAAAGATGAAACTGGATCCCTTCCTTACACCTTATAAAAAAATTAATTCAAGATGGATTAAAGACTTACATGTTAGACCTAAAACCACAAAAACCCTAGAAGAAAACCTAGGCAATACCATTCAGGACATAGGCATGGGCAAGGACTTCATGTCTAAAACACCAAAAGTAATGGCAACAAAGCCAAAATTGACAAATGGGATCTAATTAAACTAAAGAGCTTCTGCACAGCAAAAGAAACTGCCATCAGAGTGAACAGGCAACCTACAGATTGGGACAAAATTTTTGCCATCTACTCATCTGACAAAGGGCTAATATCCAGAATCTACAAAGAACTCGAACAAATTTACAAGAAAAAAACAACCCCATCAAAAAGTGGGCAAAGGATATGAACAGACACTTCTCAAAAGAAGACATTTATGCATCCAACAGACACATGAAAAAATGCTCACCATCACTGGCCATCAGAGAAATGCAAATCAAAACAACAATGAGATATCAGCTCACACCAGTTAGAATGGCAGTCATTAAAAAGTCAGGAAACAACAGGTGCTGGAGAGGATGTGGAGAAATAGGAACACTTTTCCACTGTTGGTGGGACTGTAAACTAGTTCAACCATTGTGGAAGTCAGTGTGGCGATTCCTCAGGGATCTAGAACGAGAAATACCATTTGACCCAGCCATCCATTACTGAGTATATACCCAAAGGATTATAAATCATGCTGCTATAAAGACACATGCACACGTATGTTTATTGCAACACTATTCACAATAGCAAAGACCAACCCAAATGTCCAACAATGATAGACTGGATTAAGAAAATGTGGCACATATACACCATGGAATACTATGCAGCCATAAAAAATGATGAGTTCATGTCCTTTGTAGGGACATGGATGAAGCTGGAAACCATCATCCTCAGCAAACTATCGCAAAGACAAAAAACCAAACACTGCATGTTCTCACTCATAGGTGGGAATTGAGCAACGAGAACATTTGGACACAGGAAGGAGAACATCACATTCTGGGGCCTGTTGTGGGGTGGAGGAAGGGGGGAGGGATAGTATTAGGAGATATACCTAATGTTAAATGACGAGTTAATGGGTGCAGCACACCAACATGGCACATGTATACATATGTAACAAAGCTGCATGTTGTGCACATGTACCCTAAAACTTAAAGTATAATTAAAAAAAGTATAATACCAGTTATACTTTTTAATATCAAAAAATGTTACTAGCTTATTAATAGGATATGACATTTAAAAAAAACCTTAAGAATCACTATATTTAAGTTACTTGTTAGAATTACAAGAAATAATTATTTTTACAAGGCTTTGTATACAGATTGAGTATCCCTCATCTGAAAAGCTGGGGATCACGGTGTTTTGAATTTTAGATTTTTTAATATTTTGAAATATTTACATATACATAATGAGATATCTTGGTGATGGGATCCAAGTGTAAACACAAAGTTTGTTTATGTTTCATATATTCATTTTGTAGTTTTACAATTTAAAAACCTTACCTTCAGGGTACGTAATGTTATGCAATATTTTTAAATAATTTTATAAATGAAACAAAGTTGGTATACATTGAACAATCAGAAAGCAAATGTTTCACTACCTCAGTGACCCACGTGGACAGTCTGTGATTGTTTGGAATCACTATAATATCTGACTATGAAGCCATATACTATGGATTAGCAATAATTTTCTTATACTTATTCACACATAAGAACTTAACAAGAAAAAATATGACATACCATTAATGCAGTGAAAAAATTATGGGTTCAGGGTAACTAAGCATCACGTTAGCATCACCAGAATATCTGTACCAGATGTTCCAAGAGTAGTAACAACAAATGACAGCCGGCTTTCAGTCTCCACCTACAATGCTGTGTTTTGATTAAAATGTTGCCAAACATCGCATTTTTTTTTTCAAGTAAGAAAAAACATCAGAAGCAATTGAGGAACCATAAAGTGGATCCTCTGGAATGAGGAGGCATTTTGCTGGATATCTTTTTACAATATTTCCTCCAGTGTAATTTGCCTCATTAACAATGATTTTTGTCTCTGAAGTCTCCTTTTGATTTTATAAACTGACATGATTCATTTTTCTGTTATAATTACATACTGCTCTAGTCCCTCAATAAGCTCTTCACACATTTGTACCATGTCTTTTATGGTACTTGTCTGCAGTTAATAATGTCATATTCATCATCATTATTATCATGATCACTTTGATTCAGAACCATTTCAGCTATTTTTACTATCAATCAATAAATGAACAAGAGCTTCATTATTGATGTTAAAATATTATATGATATTCCCTTCTTATAGCTTACTGAAAGACTCTGAAGGTATGTATTTGGCATAGGTAAGAAGGTCAGACTTTTTTGCTTGCTTGACTTGCGGAATCCTTCAATGTCACCATCTTGCTCATCATGATCACTGATAAGGTTATGTTACACATGCACATCTGTGTCTTCAGTCACTGTGTTTCAAGTATTTGAAACAGTATATGTAGCATATTTTATGCTAAACACCTTTTGTAAACCTTCCACACCTACTCCTATGTTCACTGCTGCTGCCATGCTGATTCAAGCGTGTTTTTACATTTACTCTTCATTGATCTAAAGATACTCTGGCCACATGAGTGAATTGCTGAAGTCATATTTTGGGAAAAATATATAATATGAACATTATTGTTATGAGAATTTCAGCTGGAGGATGAGCAGAACAGTTGTCAGGCAATAACAAAATCTTGCAGTCATCATTCAATCAGCTTTCCTGCAGTTAGCATGAGCTAATAGTAAAAAATGTTTATGATACCAATCAGAAATGATGTCTCTGGTTATCCACAACTTTTTGCTAGCATAATTAATCTAGGACTGGTAAGAAATTCACTCCAGTACTTTGGGAGGCCAAGGAGGGCAGATCATGAGGGCAGGAGATTGAGACCACCCTGGCCAACATGGTGAAACCCCGTCTCTACTAAAAATACAAAAATTAGCTGGGCGTGGTGGCATGTGCCAGTAATCCCAGCTACTCAGGAGGCTGAAACAGGATAATAGCTTGAACGTGGGAGTCGAAGGTTGCAGTGAGCCGAGATCACGCCACTGCACTCCAGCATGGCAACAGAGCAAGACTCCTTCTCAAAAAAATAAAATAAAATAAAATAAAATAAAATAAAATAAAATAAAAAAGAAAAAAAAAAGAAAGAAATTCACTCCTTGAAAACAGGGAGTACTCAAGCTGTTGTCTATCGCAGCAAGTGTCTTCTTATGTGTGCCTGTTGCATTAGCAAATACTGGCACAAATATTTTGTCCTTGATATCCTCAATTCCTGTAGGTGCTGTCTCATCAAATGTAGTCAGGGTCTTTCCGGGGTAATAATGCCCAAACAGTGATATTTCAGCAACATTATAGACTTGTTCTGGTGTCAAATTTTCATCAGTGATAACCTTAGCATACTTGTCAATAAATGTATCCGTTGATTCATGATCAGCAGATGCTTTATCACTGTAAATCTTTAAAAATTTAAGCCCCTATCTTTTCTTAAATTTCTGCAATAAGCCTGTTGATATTCATAGTTCCCTTCACGTTTCAGTTCATCATTATGGATCTTTGCTTTCTTCATGGTCAGAATACTGTTAAGTGACATTTGTTTACTGTGATCCTGATGGATCCACTCTTTCAATACATAATCAAGATCTTTATTTTTATCTTTATGCAAGTTTTCTGTTTTTCATTACTTCTATTCATCACTTTTAGCATAGAATATCAACAGTTTATCCTTCTGTTTTGAGGGGTCATATATGGTGGTCATTCCAGCACCATGCTCTTCTGTAACATATTTAATACATATCACTATCTATACTATGTTTGTCTACAGCAAAAATAGTCATGCTGTTGGAGCAACAGTTTCTCCAACAGGTTGACTTTCTGCGCTGTAGGTAAACGTAAATGCTTTCTGCTTTTCTTGTCATTGTTACCTGTAGAGGTATCTGTAGGCCTTTTAAACATTTTCAACAATATCTTTAAAACTCAAAGAAGAGAACAAGCAAAAAACACAGTGAGTAATGCATGTAGGTCTTGGGCCATGTAGGACATCATTGGAAACCAATCATTGGTGTGTCAGGGCTGCACATGTGCCGTTTTATTAACCTTTGTGAGCGTGCTTATATGGGAGAATCTAGGCATGTATGGAAATGAAATATTGCAGCTGAAGTGGGGCAGGAAGGTCTTTTTCCCTTGGGGACACTGAATAATCTCTGTGTTATGTGCCCGTGTTTTGATTGTGACCCATCACATGAAGTCAAGTCTGGAATTTTGCAATTGTGGTGTCATAGATATAGTAATACTCAATTTGTATTAACCAGCAAAATAAAGTCACTAAAGAAGAAATAAAACCTACAATATTTTAGACACAGCTTAAAATTGAAAATGGGGAATTCGATTAATAAAATTCTAAAACACTTCTAGAAATGTATTATTTTAAATAAAATTATTTTTATAAATTTGTCTATAAATAATCAAGGTTTCAAATTGGTGATTGTAATAATCAAATATTTTTTTAAACCAGAAATACTTCTTCATAATCTTTCCTATGCGCAGAAGCCATGTTTAAGTACATCTAAAAAGAACACTTCACAATGACAGCATTCATCTTTTTATCTTTTATCAGGTATTCTGTGAGAATCACTTGTCTTAGTGTTTGGTTTTCTATTTTTGTTTTTACTGATATCTGTTTAACTATTCAACCCTTTAGATGTTGTTTACTAAACACATTTTTTATCATTCACATGCTTTAACATGTATGTTATCAATCACATTTTTAACATGCTGAAGCAGTCTGTTGTTATTTTGTTAAAAATGCTCTTTAATACTTCAGCTGGTATGACTTCAGCTGGTGTAACTGAATTTATCTTTCATTTGCATTAATTCTGTTTCTTTATTTGCACCTTGATGGCTAATGCCTTATTAGCTAGTTCACATTTCTATCCCTAGTGTTTAAAAAAATGACTGCCCACACAGAGTGGGTAGTCAATAAACATTTGCTAAATAAATGAATATTAGTGTATTCCAAATTTACTCTATATGAAATATTCTGCAAATTTTTGGAAAGATTAACTGTACATACATATTTATAAATGAATGTCTGACTTGATCAATATTTGTAACTCTGGTATGTTTCCTCAGTTATTTTTAAAGATTTCTTCTCTCCTTGGCAATGAATACAGATTCTGAGAATAAACTCTCTCTTTGCAGTAAGGGGAAATGTAATAAGTAAACGCAATGCTTGTGAGTTTTATTTTTGTCAGACAAGGAGCTGTTCTCTGGGTCAAATAGTTCTTGTCTCGTGTAGCAATCTAAAGTTCCCTACAGTGTTTGCTCTACTTTCTTGTGCCCCTAATTTCCGTACTGAGGAACACCTCCTGTAGTTACCTATTATACTTTGTTAAGCACTCTTAGCTGTTGTGAGATTTACAAATACAAAAGTGAATGAATACCTAATATATTGGATGATAAAATTGCATATTACAGCTATCATATTGGACTAAAAGCAATATGACAATTTCTGAGATTAAATTAAGAATTTCGCTTTTATTTTAACAATTTAGCCATGTAAGTAGAAGACTTGACACAAAAAACTTCCAGTGAAATAACTCTGGGCTCTCCTCATGATACTTCTTGCCAAACTAACAATATAAAATATAATATTCAGAATTAAGGGATATAATACCTTAATTATACAACTACTTCTGGAATATTGCATACATTTTAGCATAAAATATTTTCAAGATAATTTTGAAAAGCAAAATCACAGAGTATCAAAATACTGAGTGTTCTGAGACGAAATGGAAGGAGTTACCAGAGGTTTACCCTATAAATTACTTTATTCATTATGAGACGAAATTGGCATTATCAGATATTTGAATACTTCTTATACACAAAAAGCAGGCATTCTTTATTAGTTTAGTGGGCAATAATATGATTAAAAAGATAAAATAGAAGTTTCCAGATTTTCACTCAACACAGTGAATAATTTTTAACAAGAATAACTTCTCTAACAATGGCTCTTGGTATCTGTCAGTGATTGTCCTCATTGGATAGATAGTAAATTTTAAAGGTCTCTGTAACTATATGTACATCATAATCATCATTATCATCATCATTGTCCTCATCTCTTATAAGTTAATTTCAAAAACATTTACAGAAATTAATTTCTTGAATTCAACCTTTTTTCATTACCATTCCCTAATATCTCAACAAATACTGGTTTTGAATGTGTCACATAGCTGAAGAAAGGGATGGCATGTTTCTTCTGATCCAAATAATTCAGATATACATGTGTCTTAAGTGTACTTCTGCTTGCATGTTAGGTTATCATCTAAGATTTATACTTCCCCTTTCTGCCTCTGTATTTTGTTCTTTCCTCTCCATACCTATATCACTTCCCAACTATTTCACTTGGTTCTCTGTTCCCTCTCACACTCATGACAAATGAGCCCAACTAAATGTGACTTTACCTTATTCTAACTACTTATTCAGCTTTTCCATTTTACTGAATCCTTTATATGTCCACATTTAGCCTTTTTCCTATCACTCGCTCACTTTCCGCTTAATGTGTTATCACTCTTCTTTGCCCACAGTAGTCAAATAATTCAATTTGTTTACAAAACACATTCTGTGCCACGACACAACTTTCACATCTTGCTGAAATGAATATGATTTATTTGTTCAGAGGTTAGCAAGAATCAATGCATTGCTCAATCTTTCTTAAAATATTTCATTTATTATTTCACAAGTGTTTATTGAGAAGACTCTATCATTTAAAGTTCTATATATTGAACGTATAGCAGTGTATAAGACATAGAAATTCATTCTAATGGCAGAGGTGGAGCAGAAATACTGTAAATGTGAATAGGGTAAATTCAGATGATAATAAGTGCCATTAGGAAAACAAATTAGGGAGATCGTATGTGAAGGTGACTTAGGCAGGCTACTTTACATTGGGTATAAGAGAGATCTCTTTTGGACAGAGGAAACATGAGCTAAGGCGAATGCCATGAAGGGGTCAGAAATGAGAAGATTCAAGGACAAGACTTTCCAGGCAAAGAAAAAATTTTAAGTCTTTTTGCATCACTGTGGTTACAAAAATAGCATAAAATTTGTCATCTTAAGCATTTTAAGTGTGCAGTTCCATAGTATTAAGTATATTTACGTTGTTATGCAACAGATTTCTAGAGCTTATTCATCTTGCAACACTGAAACTATATACACATTGTATAATTCCCATTTCCCTGAGCCCCTGGCAACTACCATTCTACTTTTTGTATCTATAAATTTGACTACTTAAGATACTTCATATAAATAAAATCAGAATTTGACCTTTTGTGACTGATTTATTTCACTCAGCATAATATCCTCAAGTTTCATCCATGTTGTAGCACGTGACAGAATTTCTTTCCTTTTTAAGGCTGTGTGGTATTCTATTGTACATAAATAACACATTTTGTTTATTCAGTTATCCATTGATGGCATTTGCATTGCTTCTAACTCTTGGCGGTCATAAATAGTGCTGCTGTAGACGTGAATATTTAAATATCTCTTAGAAACCCTGCTTTCATTTCTTCTGGATATATACTCAGAAGTGGTATTGTTGGATCATATGTTAGCTCTATTTTTAATTTTCTGGGTGACTGCCATACTGTTTTCTATAGTGCTTGCACCATTTACAATCCCATCAACAGTGCACATGGGTTCTAACTTCTCCAAATCTCTGCCAAAACTTGTTATTTTCTCTCTCTGTCTCTCTGTCTCTCTCTCTGTGTGTGTGTGTGTGTTTGAAAGTAGCCATTCTAGTAAGTGTGAGTGGACATCTCATTGTGGTTTGTGTTTTCATTTATGTAATGATTAGTGATGTTAAACATCATTTTATAAGCTTGTTGGCCATTGATATGGCTCAGCTGTGTCCCCACCCAAATCTTGACTGATTTATATCTCCCAGAATTCCCACATGTTGTGGTAGAGACCCAGGGGGAGGTAACTGAATCATGGGGGCCAGTCTTTCTCATGCTATTCTCGTGATAATGACCAAGTCTCACAAGATCTGATGGGTTTATCAGGGGTTTCTTCTTTTGCTTCTTCCTCATTTTCTCTTGCTGCTGCCATGTAAGAAGAGCCTTTTACCTCCCTCCATGATTCTGAGGCCTCCCCAGCCATGTGTAACTGTAAGTCCAATTAAACATCTTTTTCTTCCCAGTATCAGGCATGTCTTTATCAGCAGTGTGAAAATGGACTAATACAGCCATTTTATATTATCATTGGAGAAATGTCTATTCAAGTCCTTCACCCATTTCTAAAATTGAGTTGAGTTTTTGTTGTTGAGATGTACATGTTCTTCATATATTCTGGATATTAACTCCTTGTTAAATATGCAATTGCAAATATTTTCTCCCATTCTGTTGGTTGCTTTTTCACAATGATTCTATCCTTTGGTGAAAAAAAGTTTTCAAGTTTGATGTAGTCCCACTTGTCTACTTTTCTTTTATTGCCTGAACTTTGATGTCACATCAAAGAAATAATTGCCAAACCAATATCATAAATATTTTCCCTTACATTTTCTTCTTGGAATTACATAGTTTTGGATCTACAGGATACTTTTAAGAGCCAAAAAAAGAAGGCCTTTGTTGTGGGAGCAGAGTGAATGAGAAGGTAGTGGTGTAAGATAAAGTCAGGGGCCAGATAATTTGGGATTCCATTGGCTGTGCTAAGAAGTTGTAATTGTCTTTAATTCAAATGGGAAATCATTGGAGAGTTTAAAGAAAGTGAGTGATATAATCTGATTTAGATTTATATTACGTGCTTTTTTTAATTTTAAATTTTTGTAGACCACCTTGGTGCTGTGTAGGACATTGACTTGAGAAGATCAAAATTGAGTAAGGGTAATGATTTAGGAAGCTGTTGCCATTCTTCAGGTGACTATAGTAAGGTGCTTGTCTGGTGAAACCAGGAAAAGGACCAACCAGCCTTGTGAATCATTGCATAATACTTTATTATAACTGGGATGTGGCATGACTAGAAAAAGCTTCACAACCTGCCTACTTTGGCTTATAAAGATTTATCAACAAACTTGAATAATTTCAGGCAGTTACTTTGATTATTTTTCAGAATATTTGGACAGAGATAATAATGAAACACACTGAAGTTTCTTAATTTCCACCCAGAGACCGCACTGCTAATTAAGAGCAAACCTTGCAGATGACATGATTGTATATCTAGAAAACCCCATTGTCTCAGCCCAAAATCTCCTTAAGCTGATAAGCAACTTCAGCAAAGTCTCAGGATACAAAATCAATGTGAAAAAATCACAAGCATTCTTATACATCAATAACAGACAAACAGAGAGCCAAATCATGAGTGAACTCCCATTCACAATTGCTTCAAAGAGAATAAAATACCTAGGAATCCAACTTACAGGGGATGTGAAGGACATCTTCAAGGAGAACTACAAACCACTGCTCAAGGAAATAAAAGAGGATACAAACAAATGGAAGAACATTCCATGCTCATGGGTAGGAAGAATCAATATCATGAAAATGGCCATCCTTCCCAAGGTAAATTACAGATTCAATGCCATCCCCATCAAGCTACCAATGACTTTCTTCACAGAATTGGAAAAAACTACTTTAAAGTTCATATGGAACCAAAAAAGAGCCCGCATCACCAAGTCAATCCTAAGCCAAAAGAACAAAGCTGGAGGCATCACACTACCTGACTTCAAACTATACTACAAGGCTACAGTAACCAAAACAGCATGGTACTGGTATCAAAACAGAGATATAGATCAATGGAACAGAACAGAGCTGTCAGAAATAATGCCGCATATCTACAACTATCTGATCTTTGACAAACCTGAGAAAAACAAGAAATGGGGAAAGGATTCCCTATTTAATAAATGTTGCTGGGAAAACTGGTTAGCCATATGTAGAAAGCTGAAACTGGATCCCTTCCTTACACCTTATACAAAAATCAATTCAAGATGGATTAAAGACTTAAATGTTAGACCTAAAACCATAAAAACCCTACAAGAAAACCTAGGCATTATCATTCAGGACATAGGCATGGGCAAGGACTTCATGTCTAAAACACCGAAAGCAATGGCAACAAAAGCCAAAATTGACAAATGGGATCTAATTAAACTAAAGAGCTTCTGCACAGCAAAGGAAACTACCATCAGAGCGAACAGGCAACCTACAAAATGGGAGAAAATTTTTGCAACCTACTCATCTGACAAAGGGCTAATATCTAGAATCTACACTGAACTCAAACAAATTTACAAGAAAAAAACAAACAACCCCATCAAAAAGTGGGCGAAGGACATGAACAGACACTTCTCAAAAGAAGACATTTATGCAGCCAAAAAACACATGAAAAAATGCTCACCATCACTGGCCATCAGAGAAATGCAAATCAAAACCACAATGAGATACCATCTCACACCAGTTAGAATGGCAATCATTAAAAGGTCAGGAAACAACAGGTGCTGGAGAGGATGTGGAGAAATAGGAACACTTTTACACTGTTGGTGGGACTGTAAACTAGTTCAACCCTTGTGCAAGTCAGTGTGGCGATTCCTCAGGGATCTAGAACTAGAAATTCCATTCGACCCAGCCATCCCATTACTGGGTATATGCCCAAAGGACTATAAATCATGCTGCTATAAAAACACATGCACATGTATGTTTATTGCAGCATTATTCACAATAGCAAAGACTTGGAACCAACCCAAATGTCCAACAATGATAGACTGGATTAAGAAAATGTGGCACATATACACCATGGAATACTATGCAGCCATAAAAAATGATGAGTTCATGTCCTTTGTAGGGACATGGATGAAATTGGAAATCATCATTCTCAGTAAACTATCGCAAGAACAAAAAACCAAACACCGCGTATTCTCACTCATAGGTGGGAAGTGAACAATGAGGACACATGGACACAGGAAGGGGAACATCACACTTTGGGGACTGTTGTGGGGTGGGGGTAGGGGAGAGGTATAGCATTGGGAGATATACCTAATGCTAGATGACAAGTTAGTGGGTGCAGCGCACCAGCATGGCACATGTATACATATGTAATTTACCTGCACATTGCGCACATGTACCATAAAACCTGAAGTACAACAATAATAATAAAAAAAAAAAGAGCAAACCTTACCAGTGAACCTAGGAAATGAAAAGTTGCATTCTTAAAACTTTTAGAAAGCATGTACAGGCCGGGCGCAGTGGCTCATGCATGTAATCTCAACACTTTGAGAATCTGAAGGGGGTGGATCACCTAAGGTCAGGAATTTGAGACCATCGAGACCAACCTGAATAACATGGTGAAACCCTGTCTCTACTAAAAATACAAAATTAGCCAGGTGTGGTGGCACATGCCTCTGATCCCAGCTACTCAGGAGACTGAGGCAGAGGCAGGAGAATTGCTTGAACCTGGCAGGTGGAGGTTGCAGTGAGCTGAGATTGTGCCATTGGATTCCTGCCTGGGTGAGCTATATCTTACTCTAAAAGTATCACAGTATAATTGGAGAGATGGTATAACAAAGGACAAAATATAATTAATATTCTATAAATATAAGTAAGTTCAAACATATTTTACCCATAATAAACTAAGAGTCAACACCATTTAAATATAATTTTCATTAGAGAATTTCAAAACTTGGATATTTCTGATAAATAAGGGTTTTCAAATGCAGAGATTCCCAAGAATCATCTCACAGAGATTATTATTAATTAGGTTTGTGTTAGGACGCATGTATTTAAAGTATTTATGTAAATTTCTTCTGATGACAAGCACAGTTTTAGAATCAGAGCTACCATCCACTGATAAGATTATTTTAGCTTAAACAAAATTAGTCATGAAAAATTTTAAATAGAAACATTATAGCTTTCAGAGCTTGGCAGTTACTAGGTTCAATATTCAGAAGTGTCTGTGTTTCTATCCAATGGAGAATTCGTTTTCAGCTTTGACCTGGAATAAGAGGAGAGAGATGCTTTCCAAAAGAATATCCGCCTGAAACAGTGTCCCCAGTGCACTTCTTACACTCACACATTCGCACAGTTACACCATATACCACTACCACACCATCTCAATGTGATAGAGAATGTAGAATATACAGGCAGGGTAATAAGGAGACAGAAACAGACACAGAGAGAGCGAGATAAATTATTAGATAACTTGTTATTCAGCCCACCGAATTGCAAAAGTAAGGAAAGCCAGCAGTTACACTCATTGGTAAAGACTGTGCTTAAAGTGAAAGATGAACAATCCAGTCAAATATGTGGGAAATACTGGGCCAATCTAATGAGGGCCAGATCTGGTTAGACTAGATAGTTGTTGAGGGTACAGTAAATGTCCACAGCATCTGGAAGAAAAGTCCAGATTAGACCAAAACTCCCTTGAGCATATTAAGTAAAGATGTTCTTCATTTTTAGAACTGGAAATACATAATCTGTATTAAATACCCTGAATAGTGGGAACTTGGTTTGAATGCAACTATCATGAAGAGTAAAAAAATTATATGAAGTTGAGGTGAAATAAAAGGCTTAAGGAGGAAAACAATTATTTAACATTGCGGAACTTTGAAAAAGACAGGTTGTTTACTCTGACAACTGTGTTGATTAATTATGTGAGAAACTAGAACATGAAATGGGTGGAAAAGCTGAAAAGCTAAAACGTTTTATTGTTACATCCCAGGTACATGTAAGGAAATGTCCATGGAAGAGACATTTTTTGTAATGGAAGGGAAACAGAAATTGATGAGCCATTTGCTAGAAGTGGCCAGTGGAAAAGAGGCTACTTAAGTATGCAAAAATGTAAACATATGTAAGTGTATGTATACTCTGTATATAGCTAGAATAAACAACTTTTCAAATGTATAATATATTTTAGCTTTCAAAATATTTTTATGTCTGTGTACTTGGACTGTTATTGTAAGCAATAAATGTATTTGATATTTTAAATATTTTATGCAAAATTAACTTAAAATTACTCTAAAAATATCACAATATAATTAGAGGCGTGGTATAAAATTAAGCATCTGAGTTTTTTAAAAGAATATTCTAACATGTGGGTTTTATTGTTGTTGTTTTTTAACATATAAATGCTGTAAGTCATAAAGCATCTCTCAGGAAAGGTAAATATCTTAGTCCATTTGTGCTGTTGTAACAGAATATCATGGACTTGGTAGTTGATAACAAATAAAAATTTCTTGGCTCACGGTACTGGAAGCTGGGAAGTCTAATATCAAGATGCCAGTAGGTTTAACACCTGCTTGGTGAGGGCCTGGTCACTGCTCCCAAGATGATGCCTTAAATGCCACACTGCTTCTCACAAGGCAGAAGAGCAGAAGAACCAAGAGAAAAAAGAGGGGCTGAACTAGCCCTTCTATAATGGCAATAATCCCACCCATGAAGGTGAAGCCCTCACAGACCAATAACCTCTTAAAGTTCCCACCTTTCAACACCATTACAATGGCAAGTACATTTCAACATGAGTTTTGAAGAGAACGAACATTCAAACCATAGAAGCAAACATTGCCTTGCCATATTTTACTTTTTTTTTTTTGAGATGGAGTCTCGCTCTGTCACCCAGGCTGGAGTGCAGTGGCGCCATCTCAGCTCACTGCAACCTCTGCCTCCCGGGTTCACGCCATACTCCTGCCTCAGCCTCCCGAGTAGCTGGGACTACAGGGGCCCACCACCACACCCCGCTAATTTTTTGTATTTTTAGTAGAGATGGGGTTTCACCATGTCAGCCAGGATGGTCTCGATCTCCTGACCTCATGATCCACCCACCTCGGCCTCCCAAAGTGCTGGGATAACAAGCGTGAGCCACCACACCTGGCCCATCTTTTACTTCTTAATTGGCTGTACTTCATGAGATCTCACTGACACTGAGATAAATTAATTCCTCTGTGATATCTAAAATTAATAATTCACAGGGTTTTGTATTTCCATTTCTTGGTTACTAAGTGGGCATATCATGTTATGTGCTATGAATACATGATATGTGTAGTAAATGCTCCATAAATATTTGCTGGAAAAAAAGTTAGTTAGAAAATAGGGATTTCTTTAAACCACTTTTTTTCTTCTTTCAGATTTTGTTCAACATCTTCTCTGAGTCCATCCTCACAGCTACCCTGTCAAGGTGGTCAGCGTGGATATATCCTTTTTCTGGCCAGGTGCTCATTTGAAGTAGTTACTACCAAGCAGCCACTGCTTCTTTTCCTTTATATAGGAAGTTCATCCCACAGTCTCTGATGATAAAGCTCCCTTTTTTCGACAATTGACCTCTTTGTAGAACTGGAGGCAGCAGCCAGCAAGTCAACTTGCACTGTCAAATTACTATTGCAGCATATTCTTTGCCAAACAGGGAACTCAGGGTGCTTGTGGTGAGACACAGTATATCTATGAACATTCTTTCCTCATCTTCCCTTTGGATATGTTGCAACAGATTCCACTGGCTTCTTAATATTTAAGAGGTTGCTGCTGCTTATCAAACTAAAATCAAAAACAGAAATTCCAGATTCTCCTGATTCTCAGGGTACTCAACTTGAGGGTTAGGCATGCAGGAAGCTGCTTTTCTCCAACCTTGACTGGGTGGAAGGTAATTTGGGAAAAGGAAGAGAACAAAGTAAGGTCATTCCCCAAGATTCTTTATAAATGTTCTTCTCTTCTCTTTGTCCTCCACCTCCTTCCCCATCACACTTTATTAATCAGCAACATATTCTGGTTAGATAGATCTTTTGAAACTACCAGTTTTGTTTTCAGTGATGTATATAATCACTTTTCTATTCAGACAGTCACTATGAAACAAAAATGGAAGTTTTTCTTTTCTGTCTGAAGTTACTAGGCCGATTAATAATGTGGCATATCATTTTTCATACATCAGTTCATAAGATTTATTTTGAAATATAAAATTAGTTATCCTTCATATAATATAACTAGCATATCCTAATGGTGCTCCCCTAAGCTCCTACAATTATCCTGTTCTCCTACCTAAGTATACTTACCAAATAAACTCAAGTTCTTTGATATAGAACACAGGCCAGACAACCATTTGTTTTACTGATATTCTTTCTTTTTCTTTTCGTTGTAATGGAATTATGATTTAGAAGTCTGAATGAAGAGTTAAAAAAGAGCAGAAAAAAATGTTTTACATAGTCTTGTTATTAATAATTTCACAAATTTAATTTATAGTAGATTTAATTGTTCTCTTCTTAATGAATTAAACAACCGCAATCATTACTTTACCATTCTTTGTCAGATATCATTGGATCTTCTAAAGAGAAAAGAATAAAAATACTTTAAGATCTAATTCAGACATACAAGACTCAGATTTTGGCCCTCTACAATAGTTCTCAAACCTTAGCATTTATCAGAAGCACCACAAAGGTTTGTTATATAAGAACTTGCTGGTCTCTACCCACAAGAGTTTCTGTTTCAGTAGATCTGGAACAGGGCCCAAGACAGAATTTCTTTTTTTTTTTTTTTTTTTTTAAATTTTGAAAGTATTATTTATTTATTTATTTATTATTATTATACTTTAGGTATATCTCCCAATGCTATCCCTCCCCCCTCCCCCACCCCACAACAGTCCCCAGAGTGTGATGTTCCCCTTCCTGTGTCCATGTGTTCTCATTGTTCACTTCCCACCTATGAGTGAGAATATGCAGTGTTTGGTTTTTTGTTCTTGCGATAGTTTACTGAGAATGATGATTTCCAATTTCATCCATGTCCCTACAAAGGACATGAACTCATCCTTTTTTATGGCTACATAGTATTCCATGGTGTATATGTGCCACATTTTGTTAATCCAGTCTATCGTTGTTGGACATTTGGGTTGGTTCCAAGTCTTTGCTATTGTGAATAATGCTGCAATAAACATATGTGTGCATGTGTCTTTATAGCAGCATGATTTACAGTCCTTTGGGTATATACCCAGTAATGGGATGGCTGGGTCAAATGGTATTTCTAGTTCTAGATCCCTGAGGAATCACCACACTGACTTCCACAACGGTTGAACTAGTTTACAGTCCCACCAACAGTGTAAAAGTGTTCCTATTTCTCCACATCCTCTCCAGCACCTGTTGTTTCCTGATTTTTTAATGATTGCCATTCTAACTGGTGTGAGATGGTATCTCATTGTGGTTTTGATTTGCATTTCTCTGATGGCCAGTGAAAAAGAAGACATTTATGCAGCCAAAAAACACATGAAAAAATGCTCACCAAGACAGAATTTCTAACAAGATGTCCTGAAGCGCTGGTCCAGCATCATGCTTTGAGAACCACTGTAATGAAGTGTATAGAAGAGTTTCACATAATCTGTGAAACAATATGTAAAACATTGTGTATCTGCATATACACTGTTATGGGGACATAATCCAGTATTTCATCATATTTCCAAAGAGGTCAGTAAACATGGTTTCATCGCTCATTAGTTTCTTCTTAGTGTTGTGGTATTAGAACCAAATAAATACAATAAAGGATATTTGCAATTCAATTATATTTCATTTTAATGTCTATAAGAACTGTGGCCTTACCAGACTGGAAACAGTTTGAAAAGGAAACAATCATGCTGCTTAACTTCAATGACAAAATTAGAATTTTTTTAGAATAATATCATAGAATGCCTTTAACTTACTCTTAGTGGCAGTTAAGAATATATTAAAATGTCTTAAGATGAGCTAAGAAAGGTAAATTCAGTAAAACAGTAAAAGAAATTGGCAAATAGTTGGGGGGCAAGGTGAAATACTCCAACTAATTTTAATAATTCAGTCAGGTAACTTAAAAACAGGAGGTGTTAACGGATAAAACACTTTGTGAATTGTGGGTTTCCTGTTATAGAATCATAAGCAGTATTCAGTTTGGTATACCACTAGCTTTGGTATGAATCTATTTCATGTCCTGATCAAAGATATATTTGGTCAATATGCACATTCAGGACACTAAGGCTGGGACACTACCTTTGTGCAATGTTATTGTTTAATTTACAGATTCATGCCTTACATTCATACATGAAAACTTTAGGAAAGTTATAAATAGAGACAATGGCACACCAAAAATTATGTTTGGGGGCTAAGTTAAAGGAAAATAATGCATATATTTGTAATATTGATGATGTTTATGAGAAATTGACATATTAGAGTGTCTGGTAGCTTGTAACTCCAACTTAAATTAGTTAAAATCAAACAGTGTATGTCTTTCTCTTATTGCAAATAACGTTATAAAGAACATGGGGTACAGATATCTTTTCAAGAAACTGATTCCATTTCCTTTGGATATATGCTCATAAGATTGAACTGTTGGATTATATGTTAGTTCTACTTGTAACTTTTTGAGGCATCCCATGCTGTTTCCATAATGGCTGTACTAATTTACACTTGTTATCTTTCATTTTTTTTCTGAAAGTAGCCATTGTTAACAGCTGTGAGGTGATAACTCATTTAGGTTTTGATTTGTATTTCCCCGATGATTAGTGATGTTGAGGACCTCTTCATGTACCTGTTAGCCATTTGTATGCATTCTTTGAGAAAAATGTCTATTCAGGTCCTTTGCTCATTTTTAAATTGGTTTATTTGTTTATTTATTGTTATTAATTTGTATATTTTTTATATATTTTGGATATTAATGTCTTATCAGGTATGTGGTTTGCAAATATTTGCTCTCATTCAATAGGTTACTTTTAATTTCATTGATTGTTTTCTTTGCTAAGTAGAAGTTTTTTAAGTTTGATGAAGCACCACTCATTTATTTTTGCTTTTGCTGCCAATGTTTTTGGTGTCATAGCTGAAAAAATAATTGCCATGACCAATATCAATGAGGTTTTTCCCTATTTTTTTTCTAGGAGTTTTACATGTGAGGTATTACATGTGAGTCTTTAGTCCACTTTAAGTTGATTTTTGTATATGGTGTAAGATAAGGGTACAATGTCATTATTTTGCATGTGGATATGTGGTTTTCTTGACATCAGTTATTAAGTAGGCTATACTTTCCCTATTGTGTATTCTTGACTTCCTTATCAAAGAGAGGTTGACTGTATTTGCCAAGGTGTGTTGTCTGCGCTCTCTATTATGGTCTATATGTATTTTTTTTTTTAAACCAGTACCATACTCTCTTGATTACTGTAGCTTTGTAATGTATCTTGAAACCAGAAAGTGTGATTCTTCCAGCTTCGTTCTTCTTTCTCAAGACTGCTTTGGGGCTAATACTGGTGGTTTACATCGGCAATCCCAGCACTTTGGGATGCTGAGGCAGGAGGCTTGTTTGAGTCCAGCAGTTTGGGACCAGCCTGGAAACATGGTGAAACCCTGTCTTTACACAAATTACAAAAGAAATAGCCAAGTGTGGTGGCATACACCTGTATTCCCAGCTACTGAGGAGGCTGAGATGGGAGGATCACCTGAGCCCTGGAGTTTGAGGCTGTAGTGAGCTGTGATCACACCACAGCACTCCAGCCTGAATAACAGAGTGAGACTCTGTCAAAAAAACAAACAAACAAACAAACAAACAAAAAGATGGCTGGTATAGTTTGGCTCTGTGTCCTACCCAAATCTCATGTCAAATTGTAATCCCCATGTGTCAGGGTAGAGGCCTGGTAGGAGGTGATTTGATCATGAGGGCGGATTTCCCCCTTGGTGTTCTCATGATAGTGAGTTCTCATGAGATCTCATAGTTTAAAAGTGTGGCATTTCCCCCTTATCTCTCTCTCTCTTTCTCCTGCTTTGCCATGGTAAAATGTGCCTTGCTTCCCCTTCACCTTCTGCCATGATTGTAAGTTTCCTGAGGTACCCCCATCCATGTGGAACTGTGAGTCAACTAAATCTCTTTTCTTTATAAATTACCCAGTCTCTGGTAGTTCTTTATAACAGCGTGATAATGGACTAAACAATCGCTTTGGCTATTTGGGGTCTTTTGTGTTTCCATATACATTTTAGAATTGTTTTTTCTATTTCTGAGAAAAATGTCATTGTTATTTTGATAGGCATTTATTTTAGTCCATTTTCTCTGATTATAACAGAATGCCTGAGATTGGATAATTTATACAGAAAAGAGGTTTATTTCTTGCAGTTCTGGAGGCTAGGATGTCCAAGATCAAGTGGCTGCATTTGGGTGGCTTCTGGTGAGGGCCTTGTGCTATTTCATAACATGACAAAAGACATCACAGGGCAAAAGGAGCTGAGTTTGCTAGTGCAGGTGTCTCTTTCTTCTCATATAAAGATACTAATGCTCTACTCTCATTTTGTCATCTAATCCTAGTTACCTACCAAAGGTCCCACCTCTCAAAAAGCATAGTCAAATTTCCCATCCTCTTAATTCTGTTACAATGGAGACTACATTTCAACATGAGTTTTGGAGGGGACAAACATTAAAACCATAGCAGGATTGCACTGAGTCTGTAAATTACTTTGGGTAGTATGGATGTTTAACATTATTAATTCTTCCACTTGATGAACACAGGATATTTTTCCTTTTATTTATGTCTTCTCCAATTTATTTTATTAGTACCTTGTAGTTTTAATTGTACTAATCTTTCATCTCCTTGGTTAAATTTATTTCTATGTATCTTATTCTTTTTGATGCCATTGTAAATGGAATTGTTTTCTTAATTTCTTTTTTGGATAGTCTTTGGTTGATGTATATAAACTCAACGGATTTTTGTATGTTAGTTTAGTATTCTGCAACTTTACTGATAAGTTAGTTGTAACATTATTTTGCAGATTCTGCAGTCTTCTATGTATAACGTCATCTGCATGTCTTCGGCAAACAGAGACAATTTAACTTCTAAAACCTGCCAACAAAGAAAAGCCAAGAACAGATGGCTTCACGGATGAAATCTACCAAGCATTTAAAGAATTAGTAGCAATTCTCAAACTCTTTCAGGAAATTGAAGAGGAGGGAGAACACTTCCAAACTCATTTTAGGAGTCCTGGATTACTCTCAAACCAAAGCCAGATAAGGACACTACAAGACAAGAAAATCACAGGCCAATATTCCTGATGAACATAGATGCAAAATTTCTCAACAAAATACCAGCAAACCCAATTCAGAAGCACATTAAAACAATCACATACCATGACCAACAGACATTTTTTTTTCCCTGAGATGCAAGGATATTTCACATATGTAAATCAATAAATGTAATAGAACACAGTAACAGAATTAAGGATAAAAATTTTATGATTATCTCAATAGATTCAAAAAAATCATTCAACAAAATTCAACATTCATGATTAAAAATTCTCAATAAATTACTAACATAAGGCATATACCTTAATATAGTAAAGGCCATATACAACAAGTCAATAGCTAACATTATAATCAATGGTGAAAAGCCTAAAATATTCCATCTAAGACCACCAACAAAACAAAGGTGCCCACCTTCATCACTTCTGTTCAACATAGTACAGGAAGTCTTAGCCAGACTAACCAGATAAGAAAAAGAAATAAAAGATATGCATGTGAAAAAGAAAAAAAAAAAAGATAAAAGTGGTTTAGAAATGAAAGGTGAGTTAGGTCGGAAAAATTGGCATGTGGAGTAATTCATTTATGTTTTCTAAGCCAAAGTTCTCTACTTGGATATTTAGGAATGACTACCGACTTCGTTTATTTGCTGTAAACACTGAATGACAGAATACCTAAGGAGCCACAAATAAACATCAACAAGTAAAAAAGAAAACTAGCATAGCATTTTTAACACAGAATATAAACATGAAGATTCAGAAGTGAGATATTTTCCGGGATATCAAAGCCATTTGTAAATTTCAAATTATTATTTTTAGGCACTGTATCTCCAAAGCAAGTCATCTGATTTCAAAGGATTGCCAACACAGTCCCAAATTAGTATCTAATTTTATTGTTGAAAATGAAAATCATGTGAATATTTTTAATTGCTGCTTAGATCAAGTAATTTCCTATACATTATCTATTTTTACAAAAAAAATCATTAGAAGGTTAGAATGCATAAAAATGTAGTAAGGCAGTGAGAATTTGAGAATTTAGACTACCCTTTGGTCATAAATCTGCATGCACTTTCTGTTTGTTTTGTAGGGGGTGTTAATGAGGAGAATTTTTTTAAATTAAGGATTTGGAAATCTCTTCCCGAATTAGTAAGGAATAGAAGCACTGACAGCTTGGAATAGAAAAAAGAAGATAAAGTGGTTGCCAGAATATGAGATTTTTTTACTATGCTATTGAAAACAATGGGCCTATTGAAGGACATTAAATTGTCATTAAAATAGCATTATAGACTTCAGTACCAATTATAAAGCTACTAATGTCTTTTGAGGTAAGTTGTCTGAAAGATAAGTGCTCATCTGGGTTGAACAGGTAAAGGTTGATTGAAGATTTTTATCTAAAGATTTCAAGTTACCTTTTAGATAAAATATTTTCAAAGTAAATCATATGCTTTGAAAAATGTAGAATGGTAAATTATCTGAAGCCTCCGTCTCAAAGATAGTCAGGTCTAACCTTTCCTATGTATCTTTCCAGAAATTTAATATAATCATATAAGTAAATATATATTTTTTATCTAATCAGTGTCATTTTGGTAAAAATTGCTTTTTCACTCAATAGATTATACCAAAAACTCTCCATATCACAACATATACTTTCTCCTTTTTTAAAAAAAGATACATGTTATTTTATTGTAAGGGTAACTATAATTTATGTAACCAGTCCCTTGCTATTAATACATTTCAGTTGTTTTAATCGACCTTTTGCTGTTATAATGTAATAGAATAAAAAATTCTTAGACATGCATGTTGAGAATAGGTACAATTTTAATATTTGGATGAATTCCTAAGTATGGGATTGCTGGTTCAAAGAGTATATTTCTAATTTTGATAGAAGTTCCTCCATACCATTCGAGGAAGTAGGACCTATTTCTAAACCCACTAAAAGTGTATGAAAATGCCCTATTTACTCATCCAATAACCAGGTCATTCTCTGGGAACATGGGCCAACTTGAGGTTATGCATCCATGACTCCAAGATACAAAGTCAGAAGGGCATTTGATGGAGAAACTAACTTATAAAGCCGGCTCTTCAAATGAATATCAGTTGGAATAATGTTAAATAGAAATTCAGAGAACACTAGAAAAACTTTTGAGAGCAAGATATGGTAAATGGGAATTTTCTGTATAGTAACCATTCCTAAAAATTTAGAACGTGCAAAATGTCCCTGATTTGTCTTTTTAGCAATCCCTTTATAATACAACTATTTTATGATTTTATTTTACAAAATACGAACTATTCTAGTGACTATACCAACACAGATGTAAACTTTTACCCTCTACAATATTTAAATCCCTTAAAGGTGAGAATAATTCTATTTTTTAGAATTTTTTTTAAGAAAAAACATAGAAAAAATAGTGTTTATTGTTTTGTGACAAACTGTGAAAATTTCTTTTGTTAGCCTCACTTGTTTTGTGTATCCTCAATACAACTAAAGGAGTGTGTACTATTTGGCTTTAAATGGTTCCCTTGGCAACTTCTGTAAAGTGAGGAAAGTTAAGTGTGTGTGTGTGTGCATGTACAATATTTAAGGATTCAGAGTATTTTCAAAACTCTGTATAAGACGTGCCTGGGAAACCATATGGATTGAAATGCTACATGCTTATTAGTATAAAATCTAAAAGCTTGCAATAATAGATTACAAAACACTATTATAATGTCTAAATTTTAGGTATATAAAATTGAAATTTAATAGTTTATAAAAATGTATTTTACCATAATACAGAGTGTGCTTTAATTTTTGTTAAATTAGTCCTCATCACTTGGATTACTTTTTTAAAAAGAAACATCTCTCTAAAATGTAATTGAATATATAATTAAGTTCGCATACAAGTATGCTTAAAACTCTAAAACAGGTAGTGATAACCTGCCTTTAAAGCAGTGACTTTGTAAAATGTTCTCAGAAAAGTGATACTAAATGGTGATTCTAAGTCATTGCAACCTAAATAACCCTATTTTTATAAATCATTCTCTAAATCTTTTACACCCTGAGAAGGGCTTGCCATTTTATTAATAACCTAATACCTGAGAATGATGTACAAGATTATTTTGGAAATTTCCCTTTTCTAGCTGCCTGATGAGCTGTTAAGATCATTTTTCTGCAATTGATGTTATATTTAGTACTTGAAGAAGTCGTTGAAATGTTAGTTTCTAGTTATATATTACTATGGTAGTGCTTTCATTTTATCTGAACTTTTATTGAACGTATTAAATGTCTGTGGTAGTTCTAGTTCAGTTACTGAAAAATGATCAAGTTTCCCAGAATATATTTTATGGTTTTCAAAGTCCTACAAATGATAATTCTTGCTTGTCCTTTGATATAGTGGAAACAGTTAAGTGGAATAACTGTAACAAGAAGAGATATTTATAATGAATTCCTTTCAAAAGCCTCATTTTTCTTTCACTAATGTCAAATAATAGAAATAAAATGTAAAATTAAAGGTTCAAAGTTTTACACTCTAAGAACTTGGATCCATCATACTGAAAAAACTATTGATAATCTCCACAATTACACAATATAAATACTCAGGGATGATAAAGCATATAACTTTAGGATATGACCACATAAAAATTGATAAATGTACACATAAGGTCACTACACTGAGGAAGCAAGCCATCAAAATAGAGTACATGATCTCTTCAAATATTAAAAGTAATTATTCAGTGAATAATCCTCAAAGTGTCACAAGTTTTGTGATGAGCAGAAGTGGTCCTAATTTAAATTTTGGACTGCTTATAGGTGATTAACCTGTAGAGCCAAATAATTTTTTTAAATTCTATGTAATTATTAGAACCATTTCTCATTGTGCATCTAAAATGATATTCCAATTTCCTTTAGGTAATCTAAAAACTTTTATAGCTTCATGTAGGTAATTAATTTTCCTTTCAATATTGAAAGGTTCTTGAATCAGTGATTTCAAAGAATATAATTATAGTGAAAATAACTTCATAATTAAACCAAAATAACCAATAGTCAGCAAAATCAGCAACATATTATTTGGCTGGGCCAACCAAAACTTAAAAGTTAAGTTTAACTTCTTAAAAACTGTTTTTAAGTTAATGGATCCACCGGGGAGATTGGTCAGTTTCTACTGAAATCAAAGTTCATAGTGTTCATGCACACATGTAGTCTGAGTCAAGGTTCTTCTACAACAACATGATGGAGAAAAAAATTTATAAAACATAAATGTAAGATTATAATACATGGACTAAAGACCTTTTGAATATCAGACTTCGTGTTGTCTTTTTCCATAAGATGTTGCCTAGGAGGGCATGTCTCAGAATTTTATATTTGTCTTGAGTTAATGACTGACAAAAAATTCATTCACATAATATTGATGGCGAAAAATTAAATGAGAGTTGTCTTAACCTAGATTATCTTCAAGCTGTGACTTGGGGTTTTCAAAAGCAGTTCTTAAGAATGTTTTTTTTTTACAATAAATGCCACTTGCTAGCAGAACTCATCTTGCCCCTCGTGCCTGTGAAGATAAAATTTATTATATTCAATTTTCAAAGGTGACTAATCATCAGAAGTTCTAGTTAGATATACCAGTTATTATTATATGATTATCTACTCGGTAATCACACTCACAAGGGATGGGGCCTAGGAATCTCTGTTAAAAAAGTGGAAGTAGCTGATTCTGGTCAAGTTTGGTAAAAACCGCATTAAAAATAACTTCTTTATTCTTTTGCAGGTATAAACAGTTTAAGATTAACTTTTCCCTTTAGACTTGTTTAAATGCTGGATTTCATAAACTTACATGAAATATTGATTTTTATAATAGACGTTAGCAAATTTCAATGAAAGCAAATACATTATTCTCATATCTGTTAGGGTTTTCTATTGTGTCTTGCTTCACATTTGGCTTTTTTCCTATTGTTCAGGAAGCTACCCATTATACTAATGTACCATCTTTAACTAAGATATACACCAATATAGCTTAATTGCAATATTTTCCATAGTCTTACTTGCCACTCTCTTCTGTTTCATATCTATCTGTAGCTATATCATCTATATCTATGTATCTCTACCTATACCCAATCAGTTACTCCTTGCCTCTTCTGTCTTTTGGATATCTTATCCCTATTCTTCAAGCTTCAGTTCTTTTCACTTTTCTTCTCTCTATTCCTCATCAGCATTCATTTACAGATATTTATTGAACACTTTGTGTGTTAAATAACCATTAGATTATGAAACACGAAGATGAGTAAGATGCCATCATTTCTGACAAAAATGAGTTTACAGTTTAGATGATCTTAATGGCTTTATCTCTCTGACCATGTTTCTGTCCCTATCTGTTGTAAAGTTTCCACACCACTACTTTCCAATATTTTTATTTCAAAGTAAAGGGGATGAATGACCAGAGACGGCTTGGAATTAGAAAACAGACTTTGGAGTTGTTCTATACCTGACTGTGTGCACCCCAAGATCTGAAGCAGTCTGAATGTTTTTTTCTTAATATTTTCCATTTTGTGGAAATTTTCTGGGTGAAATTATTCTAAATGCAGCTACACTTTCAGAGCTGTATACCACACTGATTGAGGCTTCACTAGAAGACTGACTTATAGGGTACAGCTCAGTCATTTTTTCAGCCTTAATAATTTTATTATACTTATTTATTGTTTTGGCCCTTTCCTGTCATACTTTTTTTTTCTTTTTCTATTGTACTTCTCTTTAGCACGTTTCATGTTCTCTTACCATTCTTTATTGTGTCTTATTTTATCGTGTCTTATTTGTAGATAAACCAATAATTCTAAACATATTAAGAATTGTAGTTTATAAAACTCAGTAAAATGATGAATAAGAACATCAAGATGAAAGTACTTGGCTTTGATGCAAAGGCATTTTATCATTTATTCTGAGATTGCCAAATTATTCTAAATGCAGCTACACTTTCAGAGCTGTATACCACACTGATTGTGGCTTCACTAGAAGACTGACTTATAAGGTACAGCTCACTGATTTTTTCAGTTTTAAACAGAACTTGCTCTACAGCAAATTTATGAACATATAACCTCAGGGCCCAATGGGAGAATGTCCTTGGGGAATTAATGTCTACAGAGGCCCGGGCGTGGAGGCTCACATCTGTAATCCCACCAGTTTGGGAGGCCCAGGCGGGTGGATCACCTGAGGTCAGGAGTTTGAAATTAGCCTGGCCAACATGGTGAAACCCTGTCTCTACTGAAAATACAAAATTTAGCCGAGCATGATGGCGGGTGCCTGTAATCCCAGCTACTCAGGAGGCTCAGGCAGGAGAATCGCTTGAACCCGGGAGGTGGAGGTTGCAGTGAGCAGAGAACACGCCACTGCACTCCAGCCTGGAAAAAGAACAAAACCCTGTCTCAAAAAAAAAAAAAAAAAAGTCTACAAAGAAAAAAAGAGGGAAATGCCAATGTACAAATCATTTTAGGAATACTTCTACATTGTTCAGCCACTGCCACTTTCTCCGGTCTTCATGACAAGTCATTGTAAAATTCAGCAAATGTTGTTTTTCACATGGTTCAGCCAAGCAGAGAAGTCTCAATTTCATTGTTAATCAGAATAAATGAAAATAACCAGTTGTAAAGAAATAATCAATTTAAGGCAAATGAACTCTTTGAGAGTATAATGCTACCGTCTGGTAAATTAGCTCTTCCCCAACTTCAAATACTATTCTAAAAGGTGTATTTCCTTCAGACATTTTATTTCCAGATAATATTTATTCACCTCTCCAGTATCAGATAATGAACAAGTTAATTTTAGATACTACTATGTGCTGGGATTACTGGGACCCAAATTAATCTATTTCCTTTCATAACTTTATTTTTCCAAGCATAATCTTATAGCACATGCTGAGGAAATGGCCACAAATCTTGGCTGCTCAATTCACCGACAAATTGACTTTTGCTGACTAATTATCCTCAAAAGATGTATGAATTAGCAGTTGCGTTTATGCTGATTTCCAGGCCATAATGGCAATAGCGAGTTTATGTTCCAATAATTAATTTTCCTCAGAACACATAACAGTAATAAAATATTACAAAAAAAGAAACCAAAAAACACTGGCTGGGCTTAATTACAACAAAAATATTTGTTAATTATGGACAGAACAAAAAAAATCAAAAGCAGAAAATGCAGCTGAGCTCTGCCTGTGAGAGCAGACAGTGATGACTGTGAGCTTATCTTTTGCCAGGTAAGTGGAGTGGGCGGGGGGGAAACTTAGTTGGTATAAAAAAATATTGAGCCAGACTATGGTGCCATCTCACATTAAAAAAAAAAGAAAAGAAGTAAAAATCAAACAAACACTACTACTGCCAATCTTTGCTGATTTCATAGTTACCAAAATCTAGAGAGAGAAAGAGAAAAAAACAAACAATGGTAACAAATACTGAGCTTCACAAAATTAGCATTAAAATTTATCTTTCAAAATGTATCAATTAATCTTTTCCTAAGAAACATAAAGCATAAATCTTCTCTTAAGAAACATATGTCAAAACCAATAATTAACACATGAATTCTCTTCAGATGACAGTAAATTTATTGAATTATATGACAAACATGCTCAAATGACAAATGAGATATAACTTCTAATACAAAATAAAAAAAGACATTTTGAAACTGAACAGACAAATGTAAAAATTAAAAGAAGTGATTTTTTTCTCAGATGAAAGAATTCGAATTTTCTAAGAAAATAAAACGGACAAACTGATTTTCCTTGCACTCAAAGGGGAAATTTAGTAAATTGGAAGCTAACACTGAGGAACTCATAAAGAATCTCCCATTATAAGCCAAAAAATATATATTTTTTTTAATTAAGGAGAAATTAAGAGGATAGATTAAGAAGTTCTACCACATATCTAAAAGCACTTTCAGAATGAGATAAGGGAGTGGATTGGGAAAATACAATATTGAATTATATACTTGATAAGAATTTTACGTAATTAAGAATGTTCATCATTCTCAGACTGAAAGCGTACTTGTAATTTTGATCAGGATACATTTTAAACATAGAAACATTAGAATGAAATTAGTGGATACCCTGCAAAATAAATAGCCAAACTTTCAGAGAGAAAATAATTAACAACTACTAGAGAAGCAGCATGCCTGTAATGGACACCAATGGATATTGCAAACAATTGATAATAACAGCCAATATAGGGTTTTATGCTTAGCCAATCTTTCATTCAGGAGAAAGAAATACAAACCGTTTACAATATGCAAATATAAAGACCTTAACACACAGAGCACCCCTTTGAACTGTAACACCACTACCGCCACGGTTAGAAAATAGTCAAAATAGGCCGGGCGCGGGGGCTCACGCCTGTAATCCCAGCACTTTGGGAGGCTGAGGCAGGCGGATCACAAGGTCCGGAGATTGAGACTTTCCTGACTAACGCAGTGAAACCCCGTCTCTACTGAAAAAAAAAAAAACAAAAGCAAAAAATTAGCCGGGCGTGGGGGCCGGCGCTTGTAGTCCCAGCTACTCAGGAGGCTGAGGCAGGAGAATGGCTTGAACCCGGGAGGCAGAGCTTGCAGTGAGCTGAGATCGCGCCACTGCACTCCAGCCTGGACGACAGAGCGAGACTCCATCTCAAGAAAAAAAAAAAGAAAAGAAAATAGTCAGAATAAGCTCTCTCTTATACAGATGAATATAGAAATAATAATTATCAGTTTATACAGAAATGTTTAGATAAATGTTAATAGATAATATTAAATTTAATAGTTTTAAGATATTAGTCAATTTAAGATTAAATAATAGAAAGACTAAGTATGGCTCCAACCTATCCAATGAAATATAGACAATATAGAAAGTCAAATATAACAGAGGGCAGAGGATGGGGCAAAAACTTACAAACAATAAAAAAAAAAGATTAAAAAAATTAAAAGTCAGATAATAGAAATAAAACTTAAAAACTATTAAAATCATGGAAGAAAACCTAAGAAATACTCTTCTGTACATTGGCATGGCAAAGAACTTATGGCTAAGTCCCCAAAAGCAATTGCAACAAAAACAAAAATTAACAAGTGACACCTAATTAAACTAAAGAGCTGAATAGCAAAAGAAACTATCAGCAGAGTGGACAGACAACCTACAGATGGGAGAAAATATTCGCAAGCTATGCATTTCACAAAGGTCTAATATCTAGAATCTATAAGGAACTTAAAACAGTTCAACAAACAAGGCACAAATAGCCCCATTAAAAATGCGCAAAAGACATGAACAGACACTTCTCAAAAGAAGTGGCCAACAAGCACTTGAAAAAATGCTCAACATCACTAATCTTCAGAGAAATGTAAATCAAAACCACAATGAGATACCATCTCATACCAGTCTGAATGGCTATTAAAAAGTCAAAAACAACAGATGGTGGCAAGGCTGCAGAGAAAAGAGAATGCTTCTACTCTATTGGTGGGAATGTATATTAGTTCAGCCACTGTGGAAAGCAATTTGAAGATTTTTAAAAGGACTTAAAACAGAATTACCATTCAACTCAGCAATCCAATTACTTGGATGTTCAGCTTGCTTTTGTGAATTATTATACTGCCTTTCCTTCGCCAATATTTACTTAATACTTAACTAGGTGCCATGCATTATCCTATGCACTGCAACTAATAGCTACACTAACCTAGTAGTTACCTCAACAACCCTGAGATAGTTTCTCTTTTATTCTTTTTTTTTTCCTTTTACCAAAGGTATATTTTACTTTTCTTATACACCTCGCACATAAACTTTTTTTTTTCAGTAGTTTTACATTCAGGAGGCCTAATTACTTTTAAATTATACAACGTGTTTTGCATAAATTATTTTTTATAACATTTTTCTCTTTCGTGACTTTCACAGACAATTCTTCGACATGCCTTAACTTTCTGACATTACAAATATTTCTTTTTTTTCCTTTTTTAAAATTATACTTTAAGTTCAAGTTACATGTGCACAACGTGCAGGTTTGCTATGTATGTATACATGTGCCATTTTGGTGTGTTGCACCCATTAACTCGTCATTTAAGTTAGGCATATCTCCTAATGGTATCCCTCCCCCCTTCCCCCACTCCACGACAAGCCCCAGTGTGTGATGTTCCCCTTCCTGTGTCCATGTGTTCTCATTGTTCTGTGTCCATGTGTTCTCATTGTTCAGTTCCCACCTATGACTGAGAACATGCGGTGTTTGGTTTTTTGTCCTTGCGATAGTTTGCTGAGCATTATGGTTTCCAGCTTCATCCATGTCTCTACAAAGGACATGAACTCATCCTTTTTTATGGCTGCATAGTATTCCATGGTGTATATGTGCCACATTTTCTTAATCCAGTCTATTATTGATGGAAATTTGGGTTGGTTTCACGTCTTTGCTATTGTGAATAGTGCCGCAATAAACATATGTGTGCATGTGTCTTTATAGCTTATAATTCAGATGAAGAAAATGAGAAATAGAATATTTAAGTAATTTGCCCAGTCATCTATCTAATAAATGATTGAGTTTGGTTACAAACTCAAGAATTGTTACCAAATAATAACCAAAAGAACTTTAGCAATGTTAACACCAGAGAAGCCAGAATTTAACATAAAATGGGATAGGAATAAAATGGAATAGGAATAAAATGAAATAATAGTTTAAATTAAATAAATTCTCCTGCAAGAAGATATAATCATTATCATAAATTTGTACTATCCGTAAGATAATATTGTTTTGAAGCATATAAAAACATTGACATTAAATCAATTTATTAGACATACAGAAATTTGAACAAAATTAACAAGTTTTACTGTGTGTGTACATATAAAATATACTTCATTTTGAGTACTATAGGAAGCGCTTATAAAAATTGACCATGTATTATATTTAATATGTAAATAGTTTAAATAGATTTCAAATAGATGACATCATATATACCACAATTTTTAACCATAGTTATTTCTATTCAATTTCAAATAAATTAGAAATTAACTATACTAAAAAATTAAAAATTAAAATATATTTATAAATTTAAAAATACACTACCAAATTATTGAAAAATAAATGTGGAAATACTAGTAGAAATTACAAAGTTAATATTCCACGAAAGAAATTAGGAAAATAACAAAATAAATCTTGTTCAAGAAGAAAAAATAATAAAGAGCGTAAAATTTTGAAATAAAACATAAGTTGGTTTTCTTAATTTTTATAATGTAGATAAGCATTTACCAAGATTCACAAGAGAATGAAATAAATAACACACTAATTTCAATATTAAGAATAAAAGAATGTGGACTATAACTGACAGAACATGACATAATTTTTAAAAGTCCATGACCAACTTTAAGTTACTAAATTTGAAAATACAGAAAAAATGATTACTTTTTCTAGAAATATATAAATTGTCAAATCTGACTCAAGATTAAATAGAAAATGTGACTAAGTCACAAATTATTAATTTAATTAAATTGGAACTCAAAATTTGTTTAACAAAGTAATTTTAAAAGTACTTGTCAAAATTTCAAGGATCAGATAATCACTTTTTATAGACACCACTTCAACAAGTAGCAAAAAGATGGAGATCTATAGAACTCATTTTATGCTGCTAATACAACTTTGATATCTAAATGGGGCAGACTACTCTAATAAATGGTGTTTGGCAATTATTCCTTCATACAGAACAATAGAAAATTAGGATTCTACCTCAGAACATGCAGACTGATTTATTCAGATGGATTAAAAGCTGGAAAGTAAATAAAGTATAACTTTAGAACTTTCAAAATATAATATCGGATATAAGTTTTTGAAAAGAGAATAACAAAATACTTTTTCAAAAGATGCTCTCTTATGCATATATCAAAAAGAAAAAACTAGTAAATTTGACTAAATTAATATCTTAAAATTCTTCATAGCAAATGAAACTATAAGACAGAAGGATAATAAAAATATCATTTATTCGTAACACTCAACAATAAAGCAATAGTGACTAGAATATGTTGAAAGTTCTAAAAAGAAAAAAAGAAAAAGACATGTAGCACAAGAAAATAATGGGGAAAGGGTAGAAATAAGCAACTCAGAGAAAAGAAAGCAGTCTCATTAGATAAATATCATATTGATTAAAATTAAAATGTCTATATAAATACTCTAGAAAATATAAATAATAAGAAACACTATTTTAACAAATCAGGAGAGCAGTTTGGTAATATTTAAGATAGTCACATTTTAGGGATCAGAAATTCTTATCCTGACATTAACTTTTAGATATCTAAAAGATACTATTGCATATGTACAAAGGCAGATATGTATAATAACCTACTAGCTGTGGGTATTTTAATAGCAATAAATGAAAACAATGAGTTGTCCTTCTTACAATGGAATTATGTGTGGTAAATGAAATGAAATAATGATCAACATGGTCATTACTAAAGAATGTAATATCTTATCTCAAAATGTGGAATGGTATATATGACATAGCAGCCTGGTAGACTATATTATTGTCAGCACTTACTCTTTTCCTTGAAAGAGAATTATACAGCCCCATACACTGACTGTGGGTTTGCCATGTAACGTGGTTTTAGCCAGCGAAATGTGAGCTTACGCCATATCCAAGCAGATATCTAAGTCTAATTCTTCAACTTTCTTGCTCTTCAATCCTTGCCTTCAGAGTGGCATATCCCTGATTAGGACTGTCCCCTCTGCCTGAGTTCTGGACTGAAAAGCCTCGTGGAGCAGAGCTCTAGCTGACCTGTAGCTGGCTTTGTCTAAAGTAAGTAATAAACCTTTTGTTTTGTAAGCAAATAAGATTTGAAATTTTCCTTCTCTTTACCCTCCTCTTCCTTCCCTCATCCTCTTCCTCATCCTCTTCTCTCTCCGCTTCCTCCTTCTCTTCCTCCTTTTGTTAATGCAACCTCATACTGCAAGATATACCTTTTATATAATTTAAAATATTTGGAAAATAATATAATATGATATTTTAGATATATAAATATGTTTTTTTAATTAAGAAATGATGAATATTCCGGAATGAAGACATTGTTTCAGATGGGAAGAAATGCCCAGCAGGTCATAAAATTTTAGCTGTATATAAACATAAATAACATGAATTTGTACATATTTTATAAAATAGTAAAATTGAATGTTCTTTATTATCCATTCTTACCTTGTATGCCAAAATATTTTGCTATATGTAACAGACATTTCACTATATATATGTATGTTTAATAGAGAGAACTACATCCCTCTCACAGAAATTTCAGGGACAGACAATAAAGAAGTATTTGGTAACACCCCTCTAATCACACTTGAGGCAATCTATACAATAAACTGAGCATTGGCTCTAGAATTAGAACTGGATTCATATCCAGGTGCTACCATTTATTTGCCTGACTTCTATGAGCCTTAGTTTCTTCATCTATGTATTTAGGGACAGAGATTTGCCTTAGAGTTGTTTTAAGGTTTAAATGAAATAATTCCTCTTCAATGCCTGAACATATAATAATTTTAACTGCTGGAGATGTATTCATTTCACTTCTATTTCTTAAATATTATGATCTAATATTAAGTCAGTTCTACTTTTGGAACACAAGCAACTTAGATGATAATTCAGCTTTATCATTAAGTCAAGCAGCTATGGAGAAGATCTATGAGAATTATTTCAACTTTATAATGAAAGTGTAACCACTGTTTAAAAAAATATTATCTTACTAATATAATCTCTGATTTTTTAACAGAGGTTGGTGAATTTTTTCTATAAAGGGACACATAGTAAACATATTCGGCTATACAAGCCATCTGGCCTCTGTTGCAACAACTCAACTTTGCTATTGCAGTGCAAAAGGAGCCATAGGCAAAACTAAATGAATGGGCATGGCTGTGTTCCAATAAAACTTTTATCATGTACTCTGAAATTTGAATTTCGTATAATTTTCATTTTTTATGAAATCTTAATTTTTTGCCTCTTCAACTATTTACAAATGTAGAAAACACTCTTAGCCTTCATATCATACAAAAACAGATGCTGAGCTGCATTTAACACATAGATCTTAGTTTGCTGATTTATTTTCTTTGCCTGGACATCAAGGCTTTAAAGTTTTTTTGAAAAGCACTGATATTAATATATATGTAATATATAATATACATGGCCTATAATTTTAATGACTTGGTTCTTGAGAAGACACACACACACACACACACATATATATATACACACACACACACAGAGATGGTGTCATGGAGCTCCTAGTTATATCGTTTTAATTTACATTATTTAATTTACATTATTTCTATTGCATATTACTGGACACTGCCCTTTGCATTACTTTATTTTAGATAATTTTAAGATGGAAACTTACCTCATAAAGGTCATATTTGAGATGTCTTGCTTTTAAAAGTCAAAGTCTATTTCAAACCTAATTGAATAATTTAATTGTTTTTGGATTGTCTGTTTTTACCCTGCTGAGCTTTAATGTTTTTCTTCCTGAACCACTGAGTTTTATATCCTTATAATTATCTTTTTTGTTTCATAACCCAAAATAGTTCTGGTATAGATAGTACTGGAGTAACAAACTTTAAAAAAAAGTCTTATAATATTCTGCCCAGTAAGTGATGATCTTTCTTAACTAATGATTTCTGAGTCTTTATTTTTTTTACTTGCAAGTATCTGCTACACTTTGATTCATAAGTTAGCACTGTAAAGAGATTATTTCATCATACTTTTATCTTTAGTAGCAATTATGTTTATTTTCTAATGTGAGATTTTTATATATAAAAATACAACATTATAACATAAAATGTAACTGAAGAAATTTCCTTTGAAAATTTCCTTTCATATAAATTATTAATACTTCTTTTGCTCTAGTTTTTGATCATTATATATATTGGTTGCCTCTTGCACAGAAATTGACGTTTCTCTAAAAGCATTTTATTTAATATTTTTAACTTTATAGTCCCATTATTCAGGCTGTCATTTTCCTTACATAGGAATTCTGCTTTTCTATAGTCAGTAAGAGTACATTTTTTCCTCATTAATTTCATTTTGCATTTAGATAGCAGATTTAACATTTTTAACATTGGTATGTGCAATGATTCATTAGCAAACTATAAACCTCAAATGAAACCATATTTAAATCTAAGAGATATTAAGCAAATAGTAAAGATTCATTAGTTCTGCATTTTAAGCACTTATGTTTACTAATAATACTTATATAAACAAAGTGTTCTGATAACTTTATGGAAGTTATAGTGAAATACAAAGTGCAATTATATTGACTTCATTTTTATGTCAACCATCCCTCTCCTTCCTTCTCTTTTCTAAATGTTTCAGTTTCCAAAAGAAAACCTGTAAGAAGGCGCAATAACTCAGTATGGGTAACATCCAAGGTAATATAATTTTCCAATATTTCCACTATGACTAGATAAATGGCTGACAAAGTGTGGTCCATGGACATCTAGGAGTCCTGGAAACCTTTTCGAGGGATCTGTTGGGTCAAAATTATTTTCATAATAACACTAAGGTGTTTGCTTTCTTTTCCTTGTTAGCATTTGCACAGATACTGAAAAAGCAGTGATGGATAAAACTGCTGTCCTTTTAGCATGGATCACTGCAGTGGCAGCAAGCTGTATTAGTTTTTGTATTGTTCACTTTCACACACACAAAACCTAAAACAAAATGCATGTTTTAAGTGTTTTAATAATAGCCTTGAGGAAGCAATAAAATACTTATTTTATTACACCTTGATCCTTAATTCAATGTCATTTTATTATTCTTTGTGTCAACATGAGAAGTATACATAAAATTATGTAAATTTTACTTAAGAGTTGCAGACTGTGCTCAAGACAATGTGTACTAACCGCCAAGAGCTGATTGTCCGGACCTCTTGTTTCTTTATTTTCACAGACACCACCTTGATAACTTGAAATCAGCCATGGTGAGAGAACTTACACCACAGCAATTAGTAAACACTGTAAATCATAGCCATTATTGGGAAACCCCGTATCTAATAAAAATACAAAATTAGCCGGGCGTGATGGCACATGCCTGTAATCCCAGCTACTCGGGAAGGCTGAGGCAGTAGAATCGCTTGAACCCCGGAGGCCGAGGTTGCGGTGAGCCGAGACTGCGCCACTGCACTCCAGCCCGGGCAACAAGAGCGAAACTCGGTCAAAAAAGAAGCCATTATTATGGCTTTGATGAAAAACACTGAGAGCACCAACTGTTAGCAAGGACAGAGCAACTGAAACACACTTCCCTGGGCAAAAATGTAAAATAGTACAACCACTTTGAAAAGCTGTTTGGCAATTTGTTATAAAGGTAAATATATATTTAGACTATAACTCAGCAATTCCATTTATACATTTTTCCCCAAGAGGAATAAATACAAACTTTCATAGAAAGTCTTGTTCAATAGTTTATACCAGCTTTGTTCATAATAGTTAAAAACTTGAAACACTATTTTTGTACATCATTAAGAAAGCATACTTTGGTATATTCGTATACACATGAATACTGCTCATTAATAAAACAGAATGCACTATACCTAGCCCTCAAAAAACGAAGTTTCAAAAGTACTATGGTGAGTATATAGTATGATTCTACTTATATGAAGTTCAAAAATAGGCAAAAGTAGTATGCAAAGACAGAGCAGTACGTGGCTGTAGGTGAGAGGGCAATGAACTTCAATCAGTGTCCTACTTTTGCCTGTTTCATTTGTTCACTAATAAAATTATGAAAGCCATAGATAATAATATGCCATCACAACATTGTGAGCAGAGGTGTAACAGAGTTCACGGTTAAGGCCAGAATAGAAAAGAGTCTTCACTAAAGGCAGAAATTATATTGTATCCCTCAATCTACAAAAAAATTTCAGTGCCCAAACATTCTGGATAATCAAGTTGTTGTTGTACATTAAAAATGAAATGTATGACTCCAAAAAAGACAGAAGCAAATGATAACTGATTTTATTCATTTGGCACAAACAAGAATAAAGTGTTTATAATTTAAAGTGAGACAAAAAATACACATAGGCAATTACACCATCTTTTATTTGAGCATCATTACCAGTAACTGCTTTATTGAGCAATTCACCTGATTAGAATGGTAAAAGCACAACTCTAAAGCTGATTAGAATGGTAAAAGCACAACTCTAAAGTTGATTGACTGGCAGTAGAATGTGTTGTACCTGCTTGATACTTTTAACAGATATTTATGTATAAAAAGCAACCCTAGAGATATCACCTTGAAAATATTGTAATAAGAACATCAAAGATTTGATGTTCTCTTTTATATGCTAAAATTTAACATATAGTTTATCTTACAACTGCATCGTATACCTAGCTAAACATGACAGAGATTGTTACCACCATTGAATTCTTTTTTGTAAGGTTATTTAGACCTGAATTTAGACGTTAACTTTTTTCTTTTTGCAATTCCTTTGCTTCATGCTTTAATGAAAACCATGCATCATTGCATTAAGTGAAGTAAAGCACTGGATAAAATAGAACATTGCTATTAACCTCTAATATTAATGTGTAGGAAGGCAGAAAGAAGTTTAATAATTCAGAGATAAAATACTCACAGTGTAATTACCTAAGCCTGCTTTACCCTGGCATATTAACATAGGGTAATAAACTTGAGTCTATTTTCAAAAAGGAATGAAATCATCATCAATAATCAATTGTATTCATTTTATGGCTTATAAAGTGATTGGCCTTTTAATATGGGTCATCATCTGATGTTTGACTTTTGTAAAATGGTGCAGTGTTTCCTTTTATTGCTACATAAAACAGATTTAGACGTTCTGCCCAATACTGCATTAACTTTAGAATAAGCAAATTTGAATTAAGCAGTTAGTATTTAAAAAAAGTATTTTGTGTTAAATCTAACTCATGCCAAACATTATTCCTGGTTCGTATTATACATCTTTACAAGTTTCCAGGTTATGTGAGGGTCAGTAATAAAACTATTTACAAGGTTGCATACATAGGTGATTTGCTAGAATCTAATTTTAATTTGTTTAACATATCCATGTCTTATATAAGTATACAAAGTATTTTGTGACAAAATCAGCGCTTGCTGTTAAAAAATATATGAGAAATGTTTTCTCTTTCTTCTCTCTGAATTCATTTGACTTTAAATCTCCTTTGTTCATATAGTTTTGTTTCTTTGTAAAAAATTTAAAATATTTTTGAAATGCATAGGAATTCAAATAAGATAAAAATATTATCCACTATCGGTAAGTTTTAATTTTAATAATGACAGCTGAATGTGAATTCTATATGAATATTGGAATCCTACAACAAAAATATTTTTGCAATCCAAAATATATTTTCTCTATCTCAGAAACATTTTGAAATACTGAATATCTTTAAAAACCTTTTACAAAATTATGGGTTTTAGCCCTAAATGAAATTAGGTAGCGGACGTAAACAAACTTACAATGTAAATTTGTATTCACAAGCAAATCTTTATTTGGGTCCTACTACATAAGCAGCTGGAAACATGGCCCTGAATCTAAAGAGAACTGAAAATCTGTGTTTTCAGTCAAGAGCATAAAGATACAGCTGATTAAATGGTATATTCTTCTTAGGGATTAAAAAAACTTCATCTAAACATTCTCATTTGCATTTATAAACCCATTTATGATTAGTATGAGATTTTAACATTATTATTTATTATTTACAGGGATGTCATTCAGCAATTAATTGCATATCTGGGTAGCTATTTCAACAGTTTGAGTATCCAACAACTTGTTATTCTCTTTCCATTCATAGGGCCTGCCAAACTGTTTAAGGAACAATTTGACACAGGTGTGGCTTAATATAAAAGATGTTTTCTCAATGGAAATAATAATGGACCTTAACAAAACGTATAATACTTGTAGAAAACTTACTCTAGGTATTTTCTTTTAGGAAGATGATGAGATTTAATATAAAGTAAGGGAGGTTTCCCATGGCTAGAAATTAATTTACAAGCCTATTCCAGGAATCTTATAAGAACAAGCATATTTGAGGCCTAAGAAACCATAGTAAAACAAAATCCATCACAGAACTGTTGCTGACCTCCATGCGCATTAGCTTTGCTCACCCATGAGGGTAACTGACTGTTACAAAGGCTGTTAGATTTAACTGTAAGGTAGATTGAAAAATAGGTTTTAGCTCTTTTATATTATTATGGCCCAAAGGTGAAAGCAAGTTTCCAAACTGCTTGTCGTTTTGAAGTATGGATGCTATAGGGAAAAAGGTATATGGAAAAAAAAAGAAAACAAATTTCATTAGGTCAGAAATTCCACTGATAAATCAAAGAAGGGACAAAAGTCATGTTGTAAAATTATGGAAGACTCATGAAAAGCAAACCCCTTCCAATTTCATTCTAGAAAGGCTAAAGTATATTTCATGTGGAACTTGGCAGTGATTTGAAAAAAAAAATCCCAAATGGCTAAGGTGTTAGATAATTTCAGTGATGTTTAAATAACATCTATGCTTAGAAACTGCTATCAAAGATGAAAACTAATAAGGCAAATGACCTTTTCTTGTTCCTATTTTTTAAAAATACTTTTTACAATCCTGTTAAACAGAAACGTTTGTGGGTGGTCCTGTCATGAATTAGAATACCAGAGGTGATTAGGGGGAAGAAACCTTTCTAAATCAACAAGTTACATCAAAGTTAATTAAAAACATGGGAATAGAACGGCCTATCAAAAACTGCAGTAGATTTTAATGAAGTGATGATAGATTTGTTATTAGTATAATTTGCTCAACTAATTTAAAGAAGGAGACTGAGAGGAAATATAATGCCTTATTTCAAACCTTATCAGAATACATTATTTAAAAATACATGGCTTCGGAAATAACTTTTCATAAATTTAGTTTACCTTTTAAATTTAAAAAAGAATAACTGATTCAAACTTTATCATTATTTGTTTTTGGTCATTAGGGTTGTTGATTTTAACAATTGTATATTCTTGGGATTATCAAATCAAAGCATCTAAGGATTTACTCCAAGGGATTTTGAAGTCTGGTCCTAATCATTTGAAGTAGCTGTGGTTTTCTTTTCTTTTTAATTATTATTATTTTTGCCTTTAGTTTTATAACAAAGTCTTGGCAGTTTATTCTCATGTAAGAACACAGTATCTCCTAAACCATATGTAAACCTAAAGAGTAATTCAATATAATCTTCCTTTAAGTACTTGTAATAATGTTTATCTAAGAATTTCATATTTGCTTTATGCTTAAAATGCTTTCATATTTATTACAATATACGAAAGCTATCAGAGAAGCACGCATTTTTCTACATAAATTTCATTTAATACAATAACCTTTCAACATTCCATATTTTTGGAATTTATCACTCTAAGGTAGTTACCTGGGACATGTTAATATAAAACTATGGTTAACGCTTGAACAATGCAAGAGTTAGGGAAGCCAACTCGTTGTGGAGTCAAATACCTGTATAACATTTGACTCCCCCAAAACTTAACTACTAATAGCCTACTATTGACCAGAAGCCTCGCTGATAACATAAACAGCCTATTAACAAATATTCCTGGTGTTACATGTATTATATACTATATTCTTACAATAAAGTAAGCTAGAGAAAAGAAAATGTCATTAGGAAAATCATAAGAAAGATAAAATATATTTACTATTCATTAAGTAAAAGTGGGTCATTGTAAGGGTCTTCATTCTTGTCCTCTTCATATTTAGGAGGCTGAGAAGAAGAAGGAAGAGGAGGGGTTAGTCTTGTGTAGGGGTGAGAGAGGCAGAAGAGGTGGAGGAGGTGGAAGGGGAACAGGAGAGGCAGGCATACTTGATGTAACTTAGAAAAAAAAATCCTCATGTAAATGGACCTGCATAGTTCAAACCCATGTTGCTCAAATGTCAACTGTAATAGGTATCTTTTAAAAATATTTTTCCTACATTCTATTGAAATACGACTAGTTTAATTTCCACATATTGGCATATTTCACTGTAATAAGTCTCCATATAAAATATTTATAAATTTGAAATAACTTATATTATGTTCACATTGTATGGAGATGTAATATAGAGGTTAAGCCTAGTTATGTAACATTGCATAAATGGTGTATATCTTCAATGTTTAGAAATTGTAATATTCTTTTAAAAACTTTAGATCTTTAAGATTACTTCAAAAAATAACACTTCAGGTTTTTAAGATTATCTTTATTCCTGCTACCTTTATTCTTTTATTGGAGGAAGCTCAGGTTCTAGCTATGCATTTGATGGGCTGGTGACAGCTCCACTGTACAATCTGCTGCTCTCCTTGACATCTTTGATAAACTATTTGCAATACTAATATGTCCAAAAAGGACCTCCTATTAACCACACTACCCACCAGCTTCTCCTGCAATTTCTCTGTTTCAATCAAGGACAATTCCATTCTGAGTTGCTTGGGGGAAAAACGTTGGGGTGATCTTTGACACCAGTCCATTAGTAGATTATGTTAGTTTTATCTTCAAAAGAAACTCAGAATTTGACTATTTTTTCTCCACTCCACTTCTAACACCCTGGTTCATCTTCTCTAACCTGAGTAATTAGAATAGCCTCATTACTGTTTTTCCTGATTATGCTCTGCCATCCTCTGCTTTCCCTCCCCAAAACAGTCATTGCCATTCTCAGCACAGAATCCACAGTGGTTCTATCAAAAACACCCATGTAGTTTTTTTGTTTGTTTGTTTTTGTTTTTGATACGGAGTCTCGCACTATCGCCCAGGCTGGAGTGCAGTGGCGCGCTCTCTGCTCACTGCAAGCTCCGCCTCCTGGGTTCACGCCATTCTCCTGTCTCAGCCTCGCGAGTAGCTGGGACTACAGGCGCCCGCCACCACGCCCGGCTAATTTTTTGTATTTTTAGTAGAGACGGGGTTTCACCGTGTTAGCCAAGATGACCTCGATCTCCTGACCTCGTGATCCACCCGCCTCGGCCTCCCAAAGTGCCGGGACTACAGGCGCCCGCCACGACGCCCGGGTAATTTTTTTTTTTTTTTTTTGTATTTTTGTATTTTTAGTAGAGACTGGGTTTCACCGTGTTAAGCATGCAAGCTCCGCCTCCTGGGTTCACGCCATTCTCCTGCTTCAGCCTCCTGAGTAGCTGGGACTACAGGTGCCCGCCACCGCGCCCAGCTATTTTTTTTTTTGGTGTTTTTAGTAGAGACCAGGTTTCACCGTGTTAGCCAGGGTGGTCTCGATTTCCTGACCTCGTGATCTGCCCGCCTCGGCCCCCCAAAATGCTGGGATTACAGGCGTGAGCCACTGCGCCCGGCCTCAAAACACCCATGTAGCTTTTATTCTAAAAACTCTCTAATGGCTTTCCATCTCATTCAAGGTAAAAACAGACTTCAGTAAAGTTAGCCCAAATCCTTATTACCTCACTGCATTCATTTCTTACCACCTGCCTCCTTATACCCCTACTTCATCTCTCTTAGCTCTTTTATTAATCATTTTAGGAACATTCCTTTCCACTTGCCATTCCTTTTTTCTGGAATAGTTTCTCCTCAGATATCCCTCACTTACTTCAAATACCATATATGTAATTTCAACTTCTCTTTCTTCTGTGTCTTACTTCCCTGCTGCATGTTTTTAATCATAAAACTTAATACTATTTAGCATATGTTCATTTATTTACATTTATTTATTTATCTTGTTGATTACCTTCTTCTCTAGCCTGTAAGCTTCAAGGAGTTGGAGTTTTGTCTGATTTGTCATTGTTCTATTCCCAGAAACTGGAACCATGCCTAGCCCATAGTAGATGCTCAATAAATATACCTGAATGAATAAATACCCAAAGTCACATGAAGCCTTTAGTTTGTGATAAGCTAGACACATGTAGGGAGAGGAGGATAAAAAAATGTTGTAGGAATACTGATCCTGTTCTTCTTAATGGTGCATAAAAAGGCCTCTTAAGAACTTTTAGGGGGTCCAACTTATTTCAGGAGGGGGCATGGCTAGTAAACATCTCCTGGCTAAGTGGACGTATATAAGGTTCATGTGAATTGCAGAATGAAGGGATTGTAAAGAAAGCCCCAGCTATAAACAGAATGTTTAAGTATCTGTTATTGATAGTTTGGGTAACTGATAATGTTGGCCAGCCACCTCAAAACAGGACTTGGAAAATGCTATCAACCCTTCCTTTGCTTCCACCACTACTTGTGAAAGAGGTCACAGACATACACCTCTAGTGGTACATGTGGTGCATGCGATATCTAATAGTCCAGTGATTTAGCATGTATCAGATGAGCGCACCACACAGTGCATATATAATATAGTTTATGTATGTGTGTGTTGATGGGGGAGGTGGGGGGTGGTGCTTACAAGTGGAGTGCTTGCTGTCCTTCAAATTTCTGTCATTGGATAAGACAGACTGCACACAGATGTTCTATGTACTCCGCAGCCAGTGTTCCAGCAGGGAGGCCATGACCACAGCCAGCAAGCTGGACATAAAACCAAAAGCACACTGAGAAAACAAAGCTTAGAGCCATCCAGATTTGTCTCATATTAGTCCCATCTCCTGGCCATTAAGGGCTTATTAAACATAATAAAAAAAAAGAAAAAAACTGATTCTCCTTGCTGTTTCTAGAACAAACTAGCATGTTCCTAACTAAGGACCCTTCCAGTTGCCATTCTCTCTTCCTAGAATCTGCTTTTTACACATGTTCACATGATTAGTTCCCTTACTTCCTCAGGTCTTTATCTAAAGTCACCCTCTCAAAAAAGTTTTCTTTACAAGCTTACATGAAATTCCGCATCAGACCCCTTTTCTAATTTATATTCTGACATAGCTCACCCTTGTCATTTCTAACATACAATGATCATTCCTTATTTGTTTTTCGTCTTTCATTCCTTCATTGGTAGAAAGTAAGTGTCCGGTACATGGCAGTTACTCAAATATCTGTTGAATCAATAAATTTCACTCAATAAAGTTTGTACCTTTTTTTACATGAGAACATTGATTACTGTTTTTGTTTTCCTTTTTTTCTGGATTCTTTCTTATGAATGCTACATATTAATGTTTACATAATAAAAATAGATAACACTAATGATCTTAAGTTAGGTAATAATAATGAAACAGAATTAAGTTCCTTTATCCCCCTCTCAGGGTGTGCTTGACAGGGGTGTGGCTTGTTACTTTGGTGCCCTGCTCAAACCCCTAGGGGGAGCATGCAGACTGGCAGGTCATGGGGAGCGTTTTTGTGTTCCGACTCCACAGCAGCATCTCGAGTTGAGTGTTTACAGCTCCCAAAGCCCCAGCGGGCGTGTGTTACAGTGTGGTCTTTCAGTTTTGTCATCTGCAGGAGGCTTGTGTTAATCAGCTCAATTAGACCCTCTGCCTTATCACAAGCACAGAGGGCTTTCTGTATCCCAGATTCTTGCCCTACTGCGCAGGAAAAATCGGATCACATTTGGGCTTGGAAGATGGGTGCAAGGTTTTATTGAGTGGAGGTAGCTCCCAGTGAGGTGGATAAGGAGGCCAGAAGGAGGATGTAGTGTGGAGGTGTTCTTCCCCTGGCATTGGGCCGCCTAGCGGTTGACTGCCCCCGATCACATTCCACGTCCTCTTGCCATGGATGGCCTGCAGGCATCTGCTGGTCGGATGGACTCTTCTGCTCCTCTGCTCCTCTTAATGTCTAACTGCTTGTGTGTGTGTCCGCTAGGGGCTCGGGGTTTTTATGGGCACAGGATAGGGGGCATGGTGGGCCCAAGTGGTCTTGGAAAATGCAACATTTGTGGGTGAAAATAGGAGTGCCTGTTCTCACTTAGGTATGTGGGCACAGGCCCAAGAGTGGATTGGAGCCCTTGCCAGGGACCCCACCCTGCTCCACCTAGCACTTCCCTGCCCCTATCGTGTATCAATAACAGCTAACAAGCATTGAGCTATTATTATGTTCCAGAAATAGTTCTGAACATTTTGCATGATACCTAATTATTCTATTCAACAAGCTAATGAGGGAGGCATTATTATAATTATTCTTATTTAGCAAATACACTTAAACAATGAGAGCTTAAGTAACTTGCCCAGGTTTTCATACTGAGAAAGTAAGAAACCTCCCCATCTACCATGATTTGAATACATGCGCTTTTTTTGTTTTAATTGTTTTATTGAAACATAATATTTGTACATCCTTATGGGATACATGTGATATTTTGTTACATGCATAGAATGTGTAATCATCATATCATGGCATTTAGAGTATCCATTAGCTTGAGTATTTGTCATTTCCACATATTGGGAATGTTCTATCTACTAGCTATTTTGAAATACATAATACATTGTTAGTCATAATCACCCTTCTGTGCTATCTAACTGTGTGTTTGTACCCATTAACCAACCTCTCTTCATCCCCTTCCCCCACCCACACACCCTTCCAGCCTCTGTTTTCTATCATTCTATTCTCTGTCTTCATGAGGTCAACTTTTTAGCTTCCACATGAGTGAGAATATGTGATAATTGTTTCTTTCTGTGCCTGATTTATTTAGTTAAAATAATAACCTCCAGTTTCGTCCGCACTGCTGTAAAATACATGATTTCACTCTTTTTCTGGCCAAATAGTATTTCATTGTGTATGTATACCACATTTTCTTTATTAAGTTTTTGATAGATGCTTGTTGAATCCTTATCTTTATTATTGTGAATAGTGTTGTAATAAACATGGGGTACAGATATTTTTTGATATGACGATTTCATTTCTTTTGAATAAATACTTAGTAGTGGGATTGATGGATTATATGGTAGTTTGATTTTTAGTTTTTTAGGAAATTTCTATACCACTTTTCGTAGTGGCTATATACATTTACATTCCCACCAACAGTGTATGAGAGTTCCCTTTTCTCCAATATCCTCACCAGCATCTTTTTTTTTTTTTTTTTTTTTTTTTTTGTCTTTTTGGTAATAGCCATTCTAACTGGGGTAAGCTAATATCTTATTGTGTTTTTGTTTTGAATTTCTCTGATGATTAGTGATGATGAGCATTTTTTCTAAGCTTAGTTATTCTTCCTCCTTCTAATTGATAGTTGTCAATTAGAACAGAACCTAAGCCTTCTATTTATAAAAATTATTTTGAATGTGATTTATTTTCCTTAACGTCATTATAATGTTTGCATTTGTTCATTTTGCATTGCTATAGAGGAATACGTACGCAGGGTAATTTATAAAGGAAAGAGTCTTTTTTGGCTCATGGTTCTGCAGGCTATACAGGAAGCATGGTGCTGGCATCATCTTGGCTTCTAGTGAGGCCTCAGGAAGCTTTTATTCCCTTTGAGGAAGGCAAAAAGAGCTGGCATGTCACATGGTGAAAGAGGGAGCAAGAGATAGAGGATGAAGTACCAAGTTTTTTTTTTTTTTAATATCAAATCTCACAGTAACGAATGAGTGTGAGAACTCATTACCACAAGGAGAGCATCAAGCCATTCATGAGGTATCTTCTCCCATGACGCAAACACCTCCCACTTGACCTCACCTCCAACATTGGGTGTCACATTCAAACTGAGATTTAGAGAGGACAAACATACAAACAACATCAATATCCTGTTTCAATAAGGAGAAATAAAAGGAAAAGGTTTGTTCATACAATACTTATTTAAGAAGTAGGAAAGCTGGAACTAATTAGTAAAGTATGCCAGATGACAATCAAGTGACATATTTATAATATTTATGACATTCTTATATGTTTTAATATGGTTGATATATTGATATGGTTGGGTTTAAGTATACTATTTTTCTATTTGTTTTCTACTTAATCACTTTTGCCCCTCCGTTTTTTTTCTTTTTTCTGCCTTCTTTTGGATGAATTGGGTATGTTTTATGACTCCATTTTATGTCTTTTGTTGCCTTGTTAGCTCTAATTTTTATTAACTTTATTTTTTAGCAGCTTAGGACTATACTGTGATGTTTATAGTATACACCAGTAACTTACCAAAGTCAACCTTAAGCTATTATTGGATCACTTCATGTCTAGTAAAATAAACTTTAATCACACACTTCAGTTTTCCACTACCAGTTCTATTGTTACCACGTTTTTATTTTCTACGTGATATAAAACACACAACATTGTATTATCATCTTGTTTTAAAGAGTTATTTATGTTTTAAAGAGATATAGAAAAATGGATGTTATATTTACATTATATTTATATATTATTTATATATTTATGTTATTATGTTATATTTACATTTCCTTCTGTCTTCATTCCTTTATGTCAGTCCATATTTTTATCCAGATATCATTTTTTCAACTTGGAAAACTTCCTTTAGAATATTTTGTTGTGCATGTCTGCTGTAGATGAATACATACAACTTTTTATGTATAAGAATGTCTTTACTTCAACTTCCTTGCTTACAAATATTTTAGCCAGATATAAAATTCCAGATTGACGTTTTTTCTCTCTCTTTCATTACTTTAAGGTACTTACTCCATTGTTTTCTGATTTGCAATTTTTCAGAGAATAAGTCTTTCTTATATTTCGTCCTTTATATATCATATCTCCTTTTTCTTCTGATTGGCTTTAAGAGTTTATTCTTATCTCTGGTTTTCATTATCCAGATTCTGATCATCTTTGGTTTAATTTTACTCATGTTTCTTATGCTTGTAGTAAATTGGGTTTTGTACATCTGCAGGTTTGTAGTTTTCATTAAATCTGGAAAATGTGGCCATTAATTTTTCTGACCACTCTCTCTTTTTTTTCTGGAATTTCAATTACATATATACTAAGCCAGTTCAAGTTTTTCCACACATCACTTAAGTTCTGTTTATTTTTAATTCAGATTTTTTTCTTTTTCTAATTTCTATGGCTATTTCTTCAAGTTTACTACTCTTTTCCAGTTCTAATCTGTTGTTAATCCCATTAAGCATATTTTATATCTCATTAATTGTATTTTTCATCTCTTTAAGTTTCATATGTATCTTTATATCTTTCTTGTGTCTATTTAACATGTTCACTCTTTGCTCTACCTCCTTGAATATATGGAATGTAGTTATAATAACTATTTAATGTCCCTGTTTACTTAACTCCATCCTTCATGAGTCTGTTTCCTGATGGTTCTTTCCCTGGCCTTAGGTGTTTTCCTTGCACTTATCTGTTCATCAGTAGTCAGCTGAAGTCAGCTGAAGACCCTAGGGGTGCTTTATGTAGGTCTTTGCCACTTTCTCTGCACTTGTACTCCCCTGGGTGAAGTATAGCTGCTTTGATCTCCCTAATTTCCCAGCTCTGCCTTCTCAATTCAGGGAGGCCACCAGGCTCTACCTGCATTCCTCTTTTCGAAGAGTTGCAGCCTGGAAACTCACTCTAGCCCATAATTTAGGGATATCGTATAGTCCAGTACATTTGTGCCCCATCTCTCAGGGATTAATGCCTGCCTGATGTCCAGTGTCTTGAAACTGTTATTTCATATATATTGTTAAATTTTGTAGTTGATTCAGGAAGAAGGAAAAATCAGGTCCATGTTACTCATCTTTTCTGGAAGCCAAAGTTCAAAAGTAACATTTAAAGCAGTGTTACAACTTGAGCTAGTATTTGTCCATTTATATTTTACAATAAAATAAAATAATTAAAATTACTAAATGTAAAGGCTTGTCAGTTTATATAAATGTTCCATTTTACCTGGGTCCTATTGAATTTTGCATATATTTTCAAATTAAAGCTACCAAATTAAGCAACTAGTCTGAATGTATAACAATTGTTCAATCCAATTTTATTATGTTTTAAAATCAGATGAAATCACTGAGGAGCAAAGTTTTTATTTTTGTTGTGTTTTTGTTTATAAAGTTTAATTAACATTAGTAGACTTTTAGTACAGGCGGGGCACGGTGGCTCACGCCTGTAATCCCAGCACTTTGGGAGGCCGAGGCGGGTGGATCACGAGGTCAGGAGATCAAGACCATCCTGGCTAACACAGGGAAACCCCGTCTCTACTAAAAATACAAAGAAATTAGCCGTACTTGGTGGCGGGCCCCTGTAGTCCCAGCTACTAGGGAGGCTGAGACAGAATAATGGCGTGAACCCGGGAGGCGGAGCTTGCAGTGAGCCGAGATTGCGCCACTGCACTCCAGCCTGGGCGACAGAGCGAGACTCCATCTCAACAAAACAAACCAACCAAAAAAAAAAAAAAAGAAAAAAAAAGAAAAAGGAATTGGAAACTGACTATATTATACAAAAATATGTTACTTCAACCTTTCTTTCTTTCTTTCTCTCTCTTTCTTTCTCTCTCTCTTTCTTTTTTTCTCATCTTCCTTTTTTTTTGAGACAGAGTCTCACTCTGTCATCCAGTCTGGAGTGCTTGGCTCACAGCAACCTCCACCTCTTGGGCTCAAGTGAGTCTCAGGCCTCAGCCTCCCCAGTAGCTGGGATTACAAGTGTTCACCACTATGCCCAAAAAATTTTTGTATTTTTGGTAGAGACAGGGTTTTACTATGTTTCCCAGACTTGTTTGAGCTCACATAATCCACCCACTTCAGCCTCCTAAAGTGTTGGGATTACAGCCATGAGCCACCACGCCTGGTCTCAACTTTTTCTTATACATAAAGTATATTACATTTGTAGTGTTAAAAAGCAGAAAAAAAAAAAAGAAATTAAGGTAACAGGCAGAAAATCAAACTTCAGAGCAAGGGATAGTAGATTAGTAAACATATCAAAGATTCAAACAGTGAATATTTCCATTCATTCAAAAATCTTTGAAAAATTGATTTCAATTTATAGAAAATGCCAAATATTTAGAAATTTATTTACACATGCTTTTATAATTTTCTAACTAATATTTACTTAAATTACTTTTTTTTTGAGACGGAGTCTTGCTCTGCCGCCCAAGCCGGAGTGCAGTTGCTCACTGCAAACTCCGCCTCCCTGGTTCAAGCGATTCTCTTGCCTCAGCCTCCCAAGCAGCTGGGATAGCAGGCTCATGCCACCACCCCTGGATAATTTTTGTATTTTAAGTAGCAACGAGGTTCCACTGTGTTGGCCAGCTAGTCTCCAACACCTGACCTCAAGTAATCTGCCCTCCTTGGACTTCCAAAGTCCTGGGATTACAGGTGTGAGCCACTGTATCCAGCCAGTTACTTTTTAATCCTCAAATTTATTTTGTAACGTACATTTTTTTCTACTGATTAAGGAATAAATGTAAAATAAAAATTTTAATGACATGTGAGAGGTCTTACTTTTGTGTACATGCTTTGGATTTCAAAGGGAAGAAATTCTGTCTCCATAGTTACAGTACCAATATATGTTCATCCTCCATTTTCTTTATCTTGCTGGTCCAACTATTGCTTGGTATTTATGCCTTTTTGTTAGCAAAAGAAAGGACAATATTTTAGCTCCCAATCACAGGAATAGATCTGAAATTTATTTCTGATTACTGTCTATTTGATTCTTCACTACTTTTTCTGCCACATGTTAATGTTTTTTCAAGGTTTTCCTGTATTTATTCCTTAGCAACTCCAAAATATTTGTAGCTCTTTTAACAACACGCAAACTAGATATTTTACCCCTTACATATTATTATTTTTCAGCAGCTACATTTAGTCCCAATTCATAGTTCTAAACTTCTATAAAATAAATTGTAGCTTTGTCTGAAAAATACGATAGCAATATAGAGACTTTTGTTGGGCAAAATAAACATGATAAATTGGTAGATAGCAAAAGAAGGGCAAAGTTAAGCTAAGATAATAGCACCATTTGAATATCAGCAGGAATAATAAAAGAAAAAAAGTGTTTAAAAGATACACAAACATGCCAGAACAGAACACCAGACAAATGGTACAATTTTATGAAGATGAAGCTATTTTTAACTTCAGCAGACATAAATAAGATGTAATTAGTGTAGTTCTAGCCAGTAGTTCCCTATTAAAAATCTAATATTCAAAACTGATTGCAAATGAAAACCATTTTATGGTGTGCAAATAATTCATGCATTAAATATTTCAGCTCATGTAGCTTACTGAAATTATAAACATAAAGGTACAGAAAAGTGTGATGCCAGCCACCTCTCTGCCACCCGCAACATAATAGTGATCAGGATATGATATTTATTATTCTATAATTGTCATTGTCTTTTTTATAAAAGCTGTTTTATGTTTTAATAACATCCTTTCTAAAATGCATTTTGTTCTTGCAATTTTCAGTAATCAAATAGGTATGTATTTTGTAAATATTTTTATAAGTTATTCTCTTACATATGTTAAGAAAATAAAGTATCATAACATTTTTTCATCATCCAGATTACCTAAATAAAAAATTCTATTATGTAAGGACATAGCCTTTGGCTTGACATTCTTATTTTAGCTGGCTGATTTTTAACACTTGAATTTTTCTTTTTATGTCTGTTGCAAAATGTGGCATAATTTGAATTAATCTTGGAATGTATAGCTCTCTTCCTCATCACATTCCTAATATTTCTAAGAGCTTAAAAACTTAAATTCCTTATAAAGTACCTTGAGAAAAATTTTATTATCTAAAATATGTTTAAAGTACATATTGTCTATGTATATATTCATAAAATATTAAAGTTATCCTTTTAAAGATTCTTATTACATAAAATCCCCCTATCACTTTCTACTGCTAGCTCATAACTATTATCAATTAAATTTTCGCTTATATTCTTATTGTAATGGCTTATAAGCAGTATGCCATGGAGCATTTATTAAATCTAAAACCCTGATTATTCTGGCCATTCTGGGCATTTGTTTTCACAGATTGCTCGTCTGAACTAATTATGTCCTCATATCAAATGAGACAGTTGAATGTATCAGTTATTTTATCAATGATTAGACAAATTTAAAATCAAATAAAACATCACTTTCTAAAAAGAAGAGGACTTTTTATTTTTTGAACTAATCCTATTTTATCAAGAATGTACAGTTTTTGTGTTTTTAATCTTTTAAAAAATATCTGCAGACTACGCTTGGAGTTTTCTATATAAAAATCCTCAAAACAGTGCCTATGTAAATCTGTTTGTCTCTTCTTTTTTAAAAAACAGATAATTTCGTAATGCTCAATTAGAAATTTTGAAATGTTTCTTTTTTTTTTTTGAGACAGAGTCTCGCTCTGTCACCCAGGCTGGAGTGCAGTGACGCGATATCATCTCACTGCAAGCTCCGCCTCCTGAGTTCACCCCATTCTCCTGCCTCAGCCTCCTGAGTAGCTGGGACTACAGGCGCCTGCCACCATGCCCAGCTAACTTTTTGTATTTTTAGTAGAGATGGAGTTTCACCGTGTTAGCCAGGATGGTCTTGATCTCCTGGCCTCATGATCCACCCACCTCGGCCTCCCAATCAAATGTTTCTATACTTCATGAATGTGATGTTTTATAGGGAATTTCTTAAGAAAGAAAGAAATACATTGCATGAAGCCATTGGAGGAAGGATCAAGCACATTTGTTTTGACTGTTCCGACTGCTTACCCAAGATTGCTGGTTACTCTGTATGTACAGCTACTATAAATTATGAGGGAAAAGACTCCAGCTCCTAACAGATATGTAAGTAATTCAGAACATATTGCTCCACTGTTCACATGTTTAATAATGATGCCAACTTTGCATCTAAGAAAGTAAATGATGTGTAGAAAGGTTTGTTTGGAAAGTAGTTACAAGCTTTGGTTACATGCCAGGAGGAAAAAAATGCTTCAGTAAATATATTACTTTATTGTAGTGGTATATACAGACCAGTGTGTTTAGGTGTTATATAGTTTATCTAACTCATTTAGAGACAAAAACACTAAAATTTCTCCATATTATTACATTCGGTTGCCAGAAAATGTGCCCCAAATGTACTATATTGTATGACATCATTAATGAAAACTGTATTTAGAATATTTTTTGCCCAATTCATTTAGAATTTAAAAAAAGACACACACAAACAAGCATATCAAATCACCACTTTGGTAAAGATGAAAATATTAAGAATGAGATTTATATATTGTCTCAAAAAAGATTGAGGCTGAAGAAGCATAGATTCCCCAGAGGATTTCAGAATTGAACTGTATTGGAAGAAATAAGAGGAGAGAAACACTAGGATACCAAAACAGTGGAGGTATTCTTTATCTTAACTGGAGTAAATCCAGAGGATTTCCTAAATGACAGAATATTTTTAAAGGAGTTTGATTTGAAGTTTCAAAAAAAAATTTGAGTATTTATACTAGGTCTGCTACATTGATTGCAGAAAAAGAATTCGAATATTTCAGCACATCATTATTTTCCTTTCTTCATGCTTGCAGAGGGATTGTAATAACAGATTGAAAAGTTTATTGAAATAGCATATCATCCTCGACATATCCATTTGCTTTCCTGAGATTTTTTCTCATTTCCTTTTGTAGTTTGTCTTATCCAGTTGTGATTAGTTGAAGATCTGGTTTCATGAGCCTTCAGTTGGCTGCCTGGCAAGAGAGGCCCCTTGTTTACACCTTAACTTACTAGTTCCATTTACAGAGTTTAGAAAAGCAATTAAGAATGAGAGTTCATTCATGATTTGGCTCTTGGCTTGTCTGTTGTTGGTGTATAGGAATGCTAGCAATTTTTGCACACTGATTTTGTATCCTGAAACTCTGCTGAAGTTGCTTTTCAGCTTAAGAAGCTTTTGGACAGAGACAATGGGGTTTTCTAGAGATAGAATTATGTCATCTGCAAACAAAGATAGTTTGACTCCCTCTCTTCCTATTTGAATACCTTTATTTCTTTCTCTTGCCTGATTGCCCTGGCCAGGACTTTCAATACTGTGTGGAAGAAGAGTGGTGAGAGAGGGCATCCTTGTCTTGAGTCAGTTTTCAATGGGGAATGCTTCCAGCTTTTGCCCATTCAGTATGATATTGGCTGTGGGTTTGTCATATATGGATCTTATTATTTTGAAGTATGTTCCTTCAATATCTAGTTTATTGAGAATTTTTAACATGAAGGGGTGCTGAATTTTATCAAAGGCCTTTTCTGCATCTATCGAGATAATCATGTGGTTTTTGTCTTTAGTTCTGGTTATGTGATGAATCACATTTATTGAATTGTATATGTTGAACCAAACTTGCATCCGGGGGATGAAGCCTACTTGATCACGGTGCATAAGCTTTTTGATGTGCTGCTGGATTCGGTTTCGCATTATTTTGTCAAGAGTTTTTGCGTTGGTGTTCAACAAGAATATTTTTCTGAAGTTTTTTTTATCTGTTGTATTTCTGCCAGGATTTACTATCAGGATGATGCTGGCCTCATAGAATGAGTTAGGGAGGATATCCTTCTTTTTTGGAAGAGCTTCATGGAATCAACCTAAATGTCCATCAATGATAGACTGGATGAAGAAAATGTGGTACATACACAAATGAAATACTATGCAGCCATAAAAAGGAATGAGATCGTGTCCATTGCAGGGACATGGATGGAGCTGGTAGCAATTAACCTCAGGAAACCAATGCAGAAACAGAAAACCAAATACTGCATGTTCTTATTTATAAGTCGGAGCTGAATGATGAGAACACATGGACACTTGGTAGTTAACAACACATACTGGGGCTTGTCAGAGGGTGGTGGTGGGAGGAGGCAGAGCATCAGGAAGAATAGCTAATGGGTGCTGGGCTTAATACCTAAGTGATGGGATGATCTGTACAGCAAGCCACCATAGCACACATCTACCTGTGTAACAAACCTGCACATCCTTCCCATATAGCTCTGAATTTAAAATAAAAGTTGGAAATCAAAAAGAAAAAAAAAAGAGAAAAGAAAAGCAATTGTCTCCATTGGAATGATGTAGTTACCAATTCTGAAGTGTGTTGTATAATTGAATTCTGGAAACCATCTCTCTACTTCATCCAAGACTGGATTTGAAAAAGTAAATCGAGTGTCTACAGTGTATGTATTTTTCAGTATTCTGAAAGAAGTGCTAAGTCACAGATCACAGAGGGTGATAAGGGCAGGCAAGAGGAAATACTGGTTCTTCATGGCAAATGAACAACACATCATTTTGCTTCAGATTCTGGTATAAGAAATCTCCTTATACCAAGGAGATTGTCTATAATTGTCTAGTATTGATTTCGTTAATGTCAATGATTTTTCCTAACACATTCTACTTTCTTGTCTTTATCACTATCAATATTGAGATTTTGGGAAAATTCTTGTTGATGACTACTGAAATGCTAATTTAAAAAAACCTAAAGTATAATAATAATAATAATAATAATAATAAAAGAAAAAAAAAATAAAAAATAAAAAAAATAAAAAAAAATAAAAAAACCATAATACATGCTTGGAGAAACTAAAATTTGAATAGAAAATAGTAGATATAATAGTCATTTTAAAAAGTTGATGACCAGTAGACTCCTTGTGACAAGCTGTGTTTTGAACAATAATATATGGAAAAGCTATTTTGTAAAATAATTAATTTCCCATCATTTGTAAATCTTTTAAAGCCACTCAATTAGTTTTACATGAATAAATCAATTCTTTTATAAAGTTTTATCTATTTTTCTGTTTCCTTTTGAAGTTTTTCATATATTGCCTAGCACAGAATTGTAGCAGAGACATTATTATAGAATATGGAAATCTTGGCAATGTGGCCAGTGCAAATGTTCCACATCTCCTAACCATGGAAGGAAGAGTTTACCTGAGAAAACTTTGTAACAGTTCAGATAATATGAAGTCTGACAAGGAATAGACTTCTAAGGCAGTTAATGTTTACTCTTGCTGAAAGAGAAGCAACTCCGAAAAAGTTTACTAGTTCTTTATGATTAAGATATTCAAGATATATAGTAGCCAGAAATACAGGTTTAAAGAAAGCAAATAGCAAGAAGTAAAACTGTGAATTAAAAAAGCTTGTGTTTATAGTGTGTTAATTAAGGATAAAACTGCATGGTAAGGAGACACTGGGTAGGCCGGTAACTCTAGTGTGTGGAATTAAGGAAGAGCCACATTACATCTACTTACAGAATTACATGGTCCTTGTTTTATAAAGCCTTTTGTGCTTTTCTGTGTGTTCCCACATGCAAACTACTCTATGTTTTCTTTCCATCTTCTCCAGCCCCTTCCTGCCCCGATTTGATAGAAAATATTATAGAAATTGATATTAAGCAAAGAATAAGTGAGATTTTTGTATTCTCCTCCACAGATTGTTAATTTGTCTTTAAATACTGGAGATTTGAAAACAGTGTGCATATTTTTCAATGATTATCTGCATATACAATTCTGTTAATTTGTCCTTTTGCCTTTGTATTCCATCGATGAGAAGATAATTGAACTCCTGGATTAAATATAGTGCTGTACTGGGAAGTGCTTTAAAACTGGCACTGTTGTGCTGGGGAATGAAGCTGTGTTTTGCAGCATTTAAAAATTTCTATAGTTTACATGGTGTAAATATTGTGGCTGACTTCAAACCATCAACATGATGACATTACATACAGAATTGAAAAGAGATACACACAGTTGTCTCTGAAGCGCTTGTGCGAGTCAGCTCCAGCAAACCATTACCTAAATACCTTTTTTGAAAGGAAATTCTTTTCTGTACTTTTTGAGTCTCTTTCCTCAGAAATAGTGATATGCAAATCATGTGTAATCCAAAGAATGTTGGAGAAAATACATTTTTTATTAATTAATACAGAATGACAATCTTTTCTTAATATTTTCAAAGTAATTTCATAATTTTCATGTTAGCAAAAGTATACAAAATGATGTTTATATATAATCATAGAATGAAGGGAATTAATTCTGAAAGAAAATATAAAGAAAACCAATAAAACTTTGAATTGGCTGGACCAAAGCCCTGATATTTGTTGAACCCACATTATGTGGGTTCAACACTATACAGGGCACCTCTAGGAAGGTAGAAACAAAATTTATCTATTGCTTATATCAGTAATTTCTCCTAACATATATTACATAATTATCTCAAAAATAATTTCATGAAAATGTCCTTACCTTACAGGTGAGGAATCCGAGGCAAAGCAGAGTTCTTAATTTGCCCAAACTAAGACTTCAGCCCAGATATCAGTGGCATCAGAATTCATCCTTTTCTCATTAAATGTCTGAAATTAATTGCCCTCAATAAGTATTATTGAATGCTGTGCAAAGCTCTGCAATTTAGAGATGGAAAACACACTAACTACTTTCTGTAAACTTAAAATGAAAGAGAGGGGAGAGACAGTTGGCAGAAAACTTTATCTTGGATAAATGTTTCTCAACCTTAAATAATATATATGGGGCGGGGATTAGGACAAGTCAGTTTAAAAAAATAAAGTTGTTTAAATAAGGGGATTTTAAGGAGAAAATAATAGTCTGTGCTCTATGAAAATAATTGACTGCAATGTGGAGGTTCAGACATGATTTAGGAGGCTGCTGCAGTGGTCTAAGATAGAACCTAAACTAAGGTAGGGCACTGAGAAAAAAAAAGGATAAGATCAGATCAAGAAATATTTATAAGAAATAATGGATAGAGTTTCCTTGATTTCATGTAAAGGAAGAGAGGGAATTACAGAAACTATTTCTATGATCTTTACCAAGGCAGCACATCCACTGGAACCTGCTGTATGTTTTGCTTACCAATAGCTGTCTTCTCTAGAGAATTGCCTTTGGCTGAGATACTTCACTCCAGAAAGACTAAAAAAAAAAAAAAAAAAAAAACAAAGAAAAAAAAAAGAAAAAAGGCTGGCTCCTTTTCTTAACATGGAAATACTGGGAGCAGGTTTATGTTTATGTATCAGGCCAAGGCCAGGCTTTGTCTGAGACCACATTCTCATCTTTCGCTTTTCTTATCCTGCACTATTTTCTCCCTTACGTTCTCCCAATAAATTATTCACATAAGAATTCCTGTCCCAAACTCTACCTCTAGTGAACATGACTTAAGACAAGCATGAATGACATCTTAATTTGATAACTGAGACAGGTGATGGTATTATTCACACATTGATAGCGCTGTACTGTTCCCAAAATTTTGGTCCTAATCTAGTATTCTCTAAGTCTTCCCTGTGGATGGAGTAGAGCTTTAAAAAGAGTTACTTAAGATAAATACTATTTATAGGTTTGTTATTGGGCCTTCCAAACTCCCTGTGTTTTTATTAAAGATGAGTAGGAAAAAGTAAATAGAGTGTCTACAGTGTATGTATTTTTCAGTATTCTGAAAGAAGTGCTAAGTCACAGATCACAGAGGGTGATAAGGGCAGGCAAGAGGAAATACTGGTTCTTCATGGCAAATGAAAAACACATCATTTTGCTACAAATGTAAATCTACATTTGTAGATTACATTACATTTAGATTACATTTGTAGATTAGATTACATTTGTAGATTACATTATCTACAAATGTAAATATTTAACATGTAAGTAAATGAAATATTCTTGCATGTGTCTCTAATGTATGATCAGGTTTGAAACTACATTACAATCTAACCATTTCTCCTTTATCTAATAGAAGATGTTCCTTATTGTGAATGAACACAAGATAGATGGTCTAGTTGCCTCAAAACAAAACACAACTTTGTCTCAAAACAAAACACAATTTAAAAGGAGGTAGATAATATAGATTACCTTGTTTTTAACACAAATGAGATAAGGACTTTATAAGCATCTACACACTGCGAATTTATAAAGATAACATTCATTTATCAAATTTTCAAATTTTGTTTCATGTTGCCTATTTTCTTACTTTATTTTGTACTGTGTATCAGGGGGAGGGTCTTGCTCTGTCACCCAGTCTGGAGCGCAGCAGTGTGATCACAGCTCACTGCAGCCTCAAGCAATCCTCCTTCCTCAGTCTCCCAAGTAACTGGGACCACAGATGTGCATCACCATGCCAGACTAATGTTTTAAAAAAATATTTTGTAGAGATGGGGTCTCCCTTTGTTGTTCTGAGTGGCTCTTGAACTCCTGGGCTCAAGCAATCCTCCTACCTTAGCCTCCCAAAGTACTAGGATTATAAGCTTGAGCTGAAATACCTGGCCTCTATTTTCTAACATTAAGAAACAAAGACATTCATAAACACATAGATTTTTAAATACTGAAAATATATCTTTATTTTTCATGGCTACATTGGAGTATTGACAGCAGAAATGTTTACATGCTTAAGGTTTGCCATGAATGGAACATACATGTAATTTTGTATTTATTATCCACATGAAAGTTTCATTAAACCTTTTGTTACTGCCTTTAATGTAGGATATTAACTTTCTAAAAATATTAAATATCAGTAGGACTTGCCTATTTTTGTTTTGCTCCAAGAAGAAGAACCCATTTTTCTTTCTAAGAATCCAAACAATTAAATAGAGGATGATTCCCATTTTATCCAACCTCCATTTAACATTTAGAGGCATATCCAATAGAGTTGTAGAGTTGTTTTTTTATTTTTTATTTTATTTTATTTTATTTCAGTGTTTTGAGACAGGGTCTCGCAATGGTGCTAAGTCTGGAGTACAGTGATGTGACTATTGCCCCCTGCAGCCTTGACCTCTTGGGCTCAGGTGATCCTCCTGTTTCAGCCTCCCAAATAGCTGGAACTATAGGCATGCACCACCACACCTGGCTATTTTTTCATTTTTTTTGTGGAGTTGGGATCTCATGATGTTGCCCAGGCTGGTTTCAAACTCCTGTGCTCAAGTGATGTTCTGATCTCTTAAACCCAAAGTGTTGGAATAATAGATGTAAGCCACAAAGCCCAGCCAAGTTGCATATTTTAAAGAAAATGTATGTATTACTCACATAGAAATTTGGACCAATTTGCGAAAATATGTAGTTAACTAGTTCTAGAAAATAAAATTATATTAATCGTATATTCCACTATGAACTCTAAGATAAAATCTTTGGGAAAAAATTTTTTATAAATGAACTCACCCTATTTTCTCAATCTCAGTGAACAGTATTCACTGAGATGTTCAAATTAGAAACGTAGGAGTGATCTTTTTCTTCCTTCTTCCTTACCTTGCTATATAAAACATGGAAACTATTGCTAAAAACTTATTAGTCTACCTCCAATATATATCTTGAACCTACATACTTGGACTATAAACTTGGACCTCACACATATATCAGAACCCGTAACTCATCTGCTATCAGAATATTTCTTTTTTTATTATTATTATTATTGTACTTTAAGTTTTAGGGTACATGTGCACAATGTGCAGGTTAGTTACATATGTATACATGTGCCATGCTGGTGTGCTGCACCCATTAACTCGCCATTTAGCATTAGGTATATCTCCTAATGCTATCCCTCCCCCCTCCCCCCACCCCACAACAGTCCCCAGAGTGTGATGTTCCCCTTCCTGTGTCCATGTGTTCTCATTGTTCAATTCCCATCTATGAGTGAGAACATGCGGTGTTTGGTTTTTTGTCCTTGTGATAGTTTACTGAGAATGATGATTTCCGGTTTCATCCATGTCCCTACAAAGGACATGAACTCATCCTTTTTTATGGCTGCATAGTATTCCATGGTGTATGTGTGCCACATTTTCTTAATCCAGTCTATCATTGTTGGACATTTGGGTTGGTTCCAAGTCTTTGCTATTGTGAATAGTGCCACAATAAATATACGTGTGCATGTGTCTTTATAGCAGCATGATTTATAGTCCTTTGGGTGTATACCTACTAATGGGATGGTTGGGTCAAATGGTATTTCTAGTTCTAGATCCCTGAGGAATCGCCACACTGACTTCCACAATGGTTGAACTAGTTTTCAGTCACACCAACAGTGTAAAAGTCTTCCTATTTCTCCACGTCCTCTCCAGCACCTGTTGTTTCCTGACTTTTTAATGATTGCCATTCTAACTGGTGTGAGATGGTATCTCATTGTGGTTTTGATTTGCATTTCTCTGATGGCCAGTGATGATGAGCATTTTCTAGTGTCTGCAAAGCCGTATTTGAACGATAGGCACTGTAATTATGCCTATTGCATAATTCACCCTGTAAGCAACCTTATTGGAAATGTAAAGCTTTTTAAAAAAATGAGAACCCATGCATATCAATATTTAAAAGTTGATATTTATTTTAGAAAATAAAAAATAACTTCTAAGAAGAGTAATTCTCAGGAATCAGAAATAAACCCATTTCTTGGTATCAATAGAGAATATTATTTAGTTATGCTTAATCAACTTAAATCTATTATTTAAAACTGCTTGCCAAGGTCTATACAAAGAAGTTCATTGACTATGTTAATATGTCAGTTACTGTAATAATAGGAAGGTCAATAAATATGTTGTTAAATCATCATGGAGTAAAACAAATGCCATAATGAGGAATAGAGTGTTAAGTTAAAAAATCTACATTTCTTGACATTTCCTTAGATACACAAAACCTCCTAACTGGCAGAATTAGACTTGTTTTTAAAAATAAGCTAGATGAATAAAAACAAAAGTTGTGTAAAGAGTCACAGGGAAAAATAAGGTAGGTCAAACTTTCATATCTAAGAGGTATGTAATTCATTACACAATTTTGATAAAAATTCAAATGTTGAAGTTCTTATAGAGTTATTTAATATTTGAATCTGTGCAATTTCTGTACAATGATGATGACAGAAGCAAATATGTTTTTTGATACTAAAAAGAAATAACACAGGACACAATGGTAGCACCAGCACTATAACTGACTTTCATTATCTGTTGTTTTTTCATTGTATTGCAGGCATGTTTGCATCATTATCGAGGACTACAAAATTAAATAGGAATATGCTTCATTTTCCTTTGACCTTCTCCTGACCTGAAAATTATTGGGATTTCTATAACTTGATGTCAAATGATAACATACACTGATTTGAAAGTTACTTACTCTGCTAGCCAGCCTCCAAGATGGTCCCAATGATCTCCACCTCCTGGCATTCATACCTTTGTATTATTCCCTTTTATACTATATCAGCAGTAGTCCTATTGACCATGGACTATGGCAGAAGAAATGGTATGTCACTTCCAATATTACAGCTTTTTTCTCTATATGTCTTTCACCACTTACTCTAGCAACTGCAGAATGAAGACAGCTGTCCTATTCTGCAGATAGGTCCACGGTTAGGAACTGAGACCTCCTACCAATAGCCAGGAAGGAACTGTCAGCTTAGAAATGAATCCTTCAGCACTAGTCAGACCTTCCGATGAAATTCATCATCTGCACTTCAACTTCATGAGAGACCCTGAGCCAGAGCCATCCCACTAGGACACTTCCAAATTCCTCAGGGACAGAAATTGTGAGGTCATAAATATTTGGTTTTTTTTAAGCCATTAAATATAGTAATTTAATAATAATAGAAATCAAGTACATATACCATGCATACAGACTTTTACATCAGATTATGCTTGAAAACAGAATAGTTGTGATTTGGGACTAGAAACTATTGCAAAAAGTTTATGAGCTTATTATACAAATATTCTTAAGAGAAAACATGACCTAACCTTAATTAACTTGACCCAATTTGTGTGCAGGCAAACCTGAAATAAATAAAATGGCTTATATTATGTTAAAAATTTTAAATGCAGTCATGTATGAAAGTCTATCAAGACTTTATGTTTGAGCTTAGAAGCTATATGTTTCTAAGTATGGATCACAATTTATAATATGCTAATGTTTGAATCAATATATAGGTAAATCTTAAAAGAATGTACATATTAAGAGACAGAAATAAAATATTCCTTAAGACATCTAGATACATTTATATTTCTGTTATTCTAAAAACTTTTATATGGGGCCGGGCACGGTGGCTCACGCCTATAGTCCCAGCACTTTGGGAGGCCGAGGTGGGCGGTTCAGGAGGTCAGGAGTTCGAGACCACCCTGGCCCATATGGTGGAACCCCATCTCTACTAAAAATATCCACACACACAAAGTTAGCCGAGCATGGTGGTGGGTGCCTGTAATCCCAGCTGCTCGGGAGGCTGAGGCAGGAGAATAGCTTGAGCCCGGGAGGTGGAGGTTCCAGTAAGCCGAGATTGCACCATTGCACTCTAGCCTGGGTGACAGAGCAAGACTCCTGTCTCAAAAAAAAAATATATATATATATATATATCTTATATATATATATATATATATCTTATATATATATATATATCTTATATATATATATACACACACATATATACATATATATACATATATACATACATATATACACATATATATACACATACATATATATGGAACCTAGTTTTCTATATTTATAGCTGCACAATATGCACAATAGCACTTTGCAAATATTTTTTAAATTATTAGTACTGGATGTAAGTGAAAGTAAAGTTATTAAAAATAAAATCCTCTAATCTATAGTTTGATTATATTTAGATGTTAATATGCTTTTTAATTTAGTTTAGTAGAAGTAAAATTATGCCATGGCATGTAAATTAAGTGATAATTATACTTCTATATAAAAGAAATATGAGTCTAGTGAGATGATTTCTTTGTTGCTGGGCTATGTAATAAAATAATACAGTTTGAATAAAATCTAGCATCTGGGGAAATTCTAGTAAATGGCAATAGATCTTCTACCTTTTTAGCAAATGTTAATATGGTAAAGGATCATTGCAATATTTTATAGTGGAAAAGGAATAGATCCTTCATTTCATTCCAAAGTTGAATTGTTCACTTAGAACCAGTATGGTTGTGGACACACAGAAAAATAAATGCAGAGAGTTAGTTGAAAAGAAGCTGTAGGATTAAATTAGAATTCATAATTTTTTTTCATCCTCCAGTATTTTCTCTGTGTATATAGTGCGGACCTCTAGTCACTGCAGGACACTATTTTTCAGTCGGAGGCCTGACTGAGAAGAAATGGCATATTCAAGCTGGGTTTTTGCAAAGAAACCAGGAAAGTGCTGTTTCTAAAAGTGTGAGAGAATCACACCTTTAGTCACAAGGAAGGATGAGGTACCTAGGACTAGGGACTGTTGGGGAACTATTACCAACTCTAGGTGTGAAGTGGCAAGCCCAGGGAGTGGTGAATTAATCCAAAAAGCATAGCTGTAAGTGTGGAAGGGCCCTGCCACAGGAGAAACACATCTAATTCCTCTTCTCTCAAGGAGTGAAAATGCCTGGGAAAAAAATATCCCATCCCTCTTTCTTTGCCCCTCTCCCTCTCTCCTGTAAGTGTTTTCCTTTAGCCAATAGTGTAATGGCAAGCCAGAAGCAAGCGGGCCGCTGATCCAGTCTTTGGAGATTGTGTCTTACAAAAAAGAGTAAAGAAGAATGGAAGTTGGATCTGAAGGGGCTAAAGAGAAATAAGGAGCACATCTGCAGTTATGGGTTAAAGTTTATGATATTCAATAAGCTTTCTAGGGCAGGAAATGATTCCACATTTTGTAAATGTCAACAACCAACAGCAATGTTTCACGCAAGATGGGCTTTGCAGTTTTTCTTTGGTTAACGACAAAATCCAACTGAATAAATCCTGCACTTCCTATTAATCTTAACTTTTCCCATTTTTTAAGAAGAGTTTTCTACTATATACGCTATGTGCAATTAAACACTGCCCATTCTAAATATGTTGTTATTTCCTTTTGTTAGTAATTGCTGTGGATACATTGTCAGGCAAAAAGGCAGACTGTTAATGATCTAATTTTAAAATTCCCATGCAAATTATTCAGTACTCTGGCCTTGTCACTGATGAATTCTCTCACCCTACTACCTATGCAATTAATATGATTATGCTGAATAAATATACCAGATGTTATGAATTTTGATGTTAAATATCTGCTGTGTTATTATGGAAGCATTTCAAGCACTCAAATTTTGAAAATATATATATATTTTTAAACTTATTTAGTTTTCAACATTGACATATGTTTGTTTTTGGATCTGTATAGCCTAAAACACTGCCTATTATATAATAAGCTCTCATAAAACATATGATAAATGTGGTGAATGAATTACATTGTATGATGCTTTTCCTCTACTTAACAGTTGGAATGCCCTGAGTAATTCTGGGTATCATGTTGTGAAGGAAGACATGATCATGGATGAGACAAATTCAGGAGCAGATAGAAATTGAGCTAGAAATAGATACAGAGAGATATATCGGTACTGTTTATTAACTTTCCAATAAAAGATTAAACAATCCTTTAATTTCTAAAACTCATGCTCATTTATATTTCTTACATATTAATGCTTATCCAACATAACATTTTATCAAACTGGGCTATTATATTTTATTAACCACAAACGCACTGTGTTTTACTTTTCAAGGGGAAAGTTTTAAACATTTAAGGAAATATCTTGAGGAGATGGATATTCCTGGTGTCAATTTTGTAGAATTTCTCAAGCACAAAACTGAAATAAAAATTTCAGCTTTGGCATTTGAGAGAAAAGTCTAACTGCCTTGTGGGATCATGATTTCTCAGGTACAAACTATGAGGATTTATTTTTAAATGTTTGAGAGCTCTCAGGTAGTAAAGATTAAAATGGAAATTTCTATGAAAGGGAAAGTCAGAAGCCAGGAGAGCCCAGAAGCCTGATGGTGAGAGTTATCTAAATTTCTCCTGCTCTCCTTGCCTTGTGGAGGCCACGGTGAAATTAAAGTCCTGTTTAAATATTCATCTTTAACTCAGTTAAGACAGTATGACACCTTCTGGACAAAAACTTTTTTTTTTTTCCATAGAAGACAACATAACTATAACAATTGATCAACACAAAAAAATTATTGAGGGAAAGAGAAATTTGGGGAAAATAAAGGGTGTTCTCAGTTACATTCTCCCTACATTGTTAATCTGGGAAGATTAGGATTTGATTGTTTCAAAGAAAGTGCATTAAAAATTAATTCATTAATTTGAAACTTTCTAACATTCTCATGGAAGTCAAACCTGAAAGTAAGGGACCTGGGAAATATCTGCAGAAATCTACAAACATGGTTATTTTAAAATTATCTTTTTTTTTTTTTTTTTTTTTTTTTGGTAATTAATATTTATTCCATTTAATCATAGACAAGAATAAACTTAAGGTTTATGGTTACAGAATAGAATGTAAATGTAACATATTCTGATTAAGTTGTAAATGTTATATAGTCTAAGATATATATATTATATATCATATGTGATATATAATATGATATACATCATATGTGATATATAATATGATATACATCATATGTGATATATAATATGATATACATCATATGTGATATATAATATGTATATATCTTATATACATATTTCACATATGTGTATCACAAAATCAATAAATGGTAAATGGAGTATAAAGAGTGTCAGAGTGCTTCTTTCAAGGCAAGGAGTCAGGAGTTACTGTCTAAGATTGAAACATAAAGGTAAACAATGACTTAAAAATCACTTTTTTTTTAATGTTGTGTGTGTGCTTTTATATTGGCAGCTCATCAACAATTCTATATACAATCACACTTCCATATTTTTGCATATATTGTCCGCATCTATAATCACTCCTTCCTGCCTATTGCCTGATTTTCCTTCTCCATCCACCTCAGTATGAATTGTTTTCAGGTTTGTGTCTTCCTAATTCTTCTTTTCTCTGTTGACTACCTTGGAGCACTTTTTTGTCTTTTGATTTACTCACAGATTTCTCTCTCTAGCCCTAACCTTTCCCTGATGTACTATTTCCCTCTGGATTTATGACTGAACATTTAGACTAGAGTCTGACTCTACAACTCTCTCTGAGACTCCATATCCTTATATGTAATATTTTAACATTTGGTTGCATAACCTCTAGAAATTATACTCCATCTCAAATTTAATTCCTCCTTCATTATCTTCTGTGCATATTATTCCTTTGTATTTCTTCTTTCCTCATCATGTTTGTGGCACTTGTGAAAGTTAATTATTCAAATTGAGTCACTCTTGCCGTATCCCACTAAGACAGAAATGAGGGGCTAGGGGAAAAGCTCTTGGGGTATATAGCACCTGTTCCAAAAATTTAATTTTCCGCAAGTTCAGCTGTTGAAATGGCCTGCCGTGACTCTAAGATGGCTGTTACCTACCACTGTCACTTACCAGTTGAGCTTTCCAGCTCCCAAAAGCTTCCCTAGTGTCAATCAGCTTTCTTTCAAAGCGATAGGTAACATTTCTCTTTCTAATAAAGCTCTCGAACTTCTCTTTATTCTCCAGACATACTGAAGACTAACTGGTCTGTGTGTATGCTGAAAATTAGAACTCTTGCTTCCCAAATAAAAGATTTTAAATTCAGAAATTTGTCTCTATATTTTAGTTGACTTTGACATGCTCATTATGTCATGCTTACGTGTGATTTGCATCAGTAATTACTGTCAAAGTATATGTGTAATTTCCATCCAAGTAAATGCTGCATGTACATGGGTGACCCTCTCAAGGATGCTTGGATTCTAAACTGAAAACAACAGATTCAGGACACGTTTGACCAAAATTGCATTGTACTTTATTCTAGCAAAGGATTTAGCAATCATTTCCAGTGAACTTCTTTCAACCTGCTTTTTACTGAAATGGAACTATTGTAATCTCAAAGAATAACTAAACACCACTATAGCTGAAGTTTAATTTCCAGTTCACTGGACAGAAGCTTCGCAAGAACTGCAATTTGAGTATATACAATTATACCTTCCCATGTTCATTACAGATTAAAGTACTTACACATCAGACAGGGCTAGCAAAGAAAATGAATAACCTTAAGAGTTTGTTTCCTGGTTCACAATGAGGAATTCTAGAAATATAACTCTTTCCCATTGCATTTATTATTTTTTTCTGGAAAAATTTGATGGTCAGCTAACCAATTTAGTAGCTTCCAAGACAACTAAAAACCATGTTTTTTTAAATGAGAAAGCAAATAAATAAATTTAGAACTTTTAAATGTAGTTCTGTTTGAAAGTCACATTTAAATTCATCTCAATCCCATTCTGCACAGATGTTTTCTACTATGCAAGACCTATATATCTGACTTGTTTAGAAATATCTATTGAATTAATCTTGCCTTTCAACTATTAATTTGTGAAAGCTGGCAGTTTAAATTTCAAGATCTAATGAATCCTTGCTGAGACAAATTATTTTTTTCCATACTATTTCTGATATTTATAGTTGGGTTTTGGCTGGGCACAGTAGCTCACGTCTGTAATCCCAACACTTTGGGAGGCTGAGGCAGGTGGATCACCTGAGGTCAGGGGTTCGAGAGCAGCCTGGCCAACATAGTGAAACCTTGTCTCTACTAAAAATATAAAAATTAGACAGGCATGGTGGTGCATGCCTGTAATTCCAGCTACTCAGGAGGCTGAGGCAGGAGAATCTCTTGAACCCAGGAGGCAGAGGATGCAGTGAGCCAAATCACAGCACTGTACTTCAGCCTGGGTGACAGAGTGAGACTCTGTCTAAAAAAAAAAAACCCAGAAAACAAAAAACAAAAGTAATTGGGTTTTTATATATTTCCTAGAAAAGGAAAAGAAGAAAATGTCATTGTCTTTCTTTCAGAAATGAAGTATTTGCTATGAAGATTAAATATGTATTCCCTTGGGCCTGATATTAGTCTGGAGTCCTAAAAATATAAAACTTAATTTAGAATTAGTTTGAGATTTTACAATTGTAATATAAAAGATCTGAGTATTTTTAAAGTTTGTACATGCAGATTGATAATTTTATGGTAGGCAAGGTGACTGAATGAGAGTTAGGACTCCACTCCACTCTTTGATTGTGCATAAAATCAGTTACATCACCTTATATGTATATTCCAAACTTCTTGGATTATTTATGTATAACAATAAAAAATTTAGGATGATATATATTTGCTACTATCTATAATTTTAACATATACAAAGAAGACTTTGCAAACAAGGTAAGGCAGTAAAGTAAGTATAAAATTCTGATCTAATTAGAATCTTTCATAATATGCAAATTTTTGTGCGACTGTTTTTAATGATTGTTTCAATTATAGATTATACTCTTACAATGACTGTGTAGCTGGGAATGAGGATTAACAAGTGTGAAACCTTTAGTACATTAAGAAAACTCTATTCTAGTATATAAAAAATTGTTTGGTTAATATGGCATTAGAAATATCTAAGCTCCTTGTAGGAAAGTATTTGCTTGTGGGTGCTACTAATGATTACATTTTACAACATTTTTATTTCTATAAAATATTCTGAACACCTATACTTAGAGCCCATATTGGTTTTAAAAATATATTGGCCGGGTTCTATGCCTATAATCCCAGAACTTTGAGAGGCTGAGGCTGGCTGGGTGCTTGAGCTCAGGAGTTCATGACCAGCCTGGGCAACAAGGCGAAACCTCATCTCTACAAAAAATACAAAATGTAGCCAGGCATGGTGGTGTATACTTGTATTCCCAGCTACATGGAAGGCTGAGATGGGAAGATCGTTTGAGCCCTGGAGTTTGAGTCTCCAGTGAGCCACAATTGCACCCCTGCACTAATAAAATAAAAAATAATAGCACAAAAACTGACCTGAAATAATAATTTGTATCAGAGAAACAATAACAAAACCTAATATACTCGAAATCAGGCTCCCTTTGTACAAACAAATGAAATTAAGTGAAATGAAATAAAATAAAATCATGGCAATTTCACTAAGTTAGCAAAAACCAATTAATAATATATGTTATGTTATTGAGTAATGGTAAAACCAGGTAGGGTTGCAATACTGGTTTCAATGTGATCTGATAGAATTCTTTTGAAAGACAATTTTCTGATTGTAATCAATAGATAAAGTGTGTCATCATATTCTTTTTTTTTTTTTTTTTTTTTTGAGACAGAGTTTTGATCTGTTTCCTAGGCTGGATTCAAGTGATTCTCTTGCCTCAGCCTCCTGAGTAGTTGGGATTACAGGCATATGCCACCATGCCGGGCTAATTTTTGTATTTTTAATAGAGACAGGGTTTCACCATGTTGGTCAGGCTGGTCTCGAATTCCTGACCTTGTGATCCACCCGCCTCGGCCTCCTGAAGTGTCATCATATTCTTTGCCAAGCAGTGCAACTCCTGGAATTTAACACAAGCAATAATTCAGTGAATAACTATTTATTATAGAAAAGCAAGAAAATAATAAAAAATGTTACAGTAAGAAAACATTAAGTAATTAAGAATATGTATTCTTAATGTGTTTTACAAGATTTATTATTGCAATGATACACTTTAATTACAATAGTTAATTGTAGAAAAGTTAGAAAAAAGACAAAAAAAATGGTGAAAATAAAAATTGTTACTCCAACCTAAAAATCCACTGCCATCATATTGATTTTTATGATAGCTTGTCTGTCTGCATTTCCCTCTTTGTTTTTCTAAAAACAGATTATGCCAGCCAGCAGCTCAATATCAAGCATATTTATGTTTCTTACATTGACAGAAACTTAATATCATCATCTGTGGGTAGACTATAGATTTTCCTGTTTACCTACTCATGAGCAAGCCCATCATGTAAAGGCCGGGGAAAATGTTTGCTAGTATTACACTCTTGTTAAATACTGTTTGAGTGCTTACTAGTAAGATTTTTCCATCAGAAAATGAGAAGAATAATACTTAACAATATTTTGCTATTTTTACTCAGAATAAATGTTTGATTTCAATCAAATAATGGTTATGGACTAAATTTTGTTCTCCTGTCATTCATATGTCGAAGGCTTTAACCTCAATCCCTCAGAATGTGACTGAATTTATATACTGGGTAGACCATAATTCCATCTGACAGGTGGTTCTTATAAGAAGAGAATATTTGGACGCACAGAGATGCCAAGGGTACGTGTGTGCATGGCAAAGCCCATCTAAGGACACAGTAAGAAAATCGCCATCTGCAAGCAAAGATCAGAGGCCTCAGGGAAAACCAAACCTATGAAACCTTGATCTTGGACTTCCAACCTCCAGAGCTGTAAACAAATGCATTTCTGTTTAAGCCACCCAATCTGTGATAATTCGTTATGGAAGCAAACTAATATCCAGTTTTTTAAATTATTTTTTTATTTTGAAATAATTATAGATTTGTGAATGTTGATCATATGGATTGGGTTATTCTTGTCCTACTGAACCAAAGCATAATCGAGAGGAGCTAACACACTCACAGCATGTAACATTGCTCCAGGAATGTAATTTTTTCCAAGCCTAGCTGCTGAAACCGCCTACTGTAGCCCGAAACCACTTTTATCTGGTAACTAACTACTAAAATGACCTGCTGAGACTCTAAGACTAGTTTTACCTACCATGGTCACTCACCAATCCCCAAAACTTTACTAGTGCCAATGAACGTTTTTCAAAACAATGCACAGCATTTATGCTTTTATTTAAACTTCCAACTTTCTCATTGTTCTTTAAACATACTGAAGACAATCTAGTCTGTGTGCATGCCCCAAATTGCAATTATTACTTCCAAAATAAAATGTTTTAAGTTTAGACATCTATCTCTATATTTTGTTTAACTTCAAAATATTTATATGTATTTGCAAAGGAGAACAGAAAGGTCCAATGCACTTAGGGGAAAAAAAAAAAAAAAAAGCCTCTAACATTGCCTCCCAAATCCCATATGATCAAGCCTTGTCCACCTTGCCAGACAGCTCACAAGATCCCCTCACACTATGATCCAGGAATCTATAGTAGCCAGACTTGAGTTCCTCACATGTACTGGGCATTTCCACCATAACAAGCTATGCAATAATCTATGCTGTAGATCTTCCTTGACTGGCTGTTCCTTCCCCATCCTTCAAGTTTCAGCTCAATTGTTGGTTCTTCTAACAAAACTTTCCGATTTCTCAAATAGATCCCTTTCTCCCATAGCAGTCTGTTCAATTTCTTCATAGCAGTTATCAGAACTAATGATTTTATTTTTATAAGGATAATTATTTTTTTACTATGTCTCCCTAGTAGACTTTAAGTTTCAGTGAAGCAGAAATCAAGTTTACTTTACGTAGGACAAAACAGCAGTCAATAAATTGTTGATGAATAAAATAATGATTGGTATGATTAAATATATTAGAGAGATTAGTCTAAAAGAAGTGTGTAGGATGAATTAGAAAGGAGAAACCTCCAGGTGAGAAATTAGTTGGTAGACTATGGTGAGTGACTTGGTGTGTCATTAGGGAAGAGAGTAACTTGATGCTAATGAGAACAAAGCCAGAAGGAATTTGGGAAATATTAAGAAGGGAAAGAGTAAAATAACATTTTGTATTATATAGGGAAGTGTAAGAAAATATTATCAATATTTCTGTATGTTGTAATACTGTTTAGGTATTTCTAGGTACATTATTGACTATAATCCATAAATTTTTTCCCTAGTCTGAGTTTTTATTTTTATTTGTATATCAATTTTTTTACTATGTATTTTGCACATGTCTTTTTCTGTGCACCCTGGTCAAAATCAATCACAAGAAAAATTATGCTATTGTTAATAATCCTACAAGACATCAAAATATACATTACACATGCAGTTGTAATAAAATATGAGAAACTGATTACAAATCATACACTATTAAGGAAATTCTAATAGATTAGATTATATAGCTGGGCTGAGCATACATTTAAGTTCATGTTCTAGTTTATGCCTGATTTCCTGTGGTTGTTTCAATAGTATGCACTCTTAGCTCTTCTTATTAAAAGTGAGAGTGTCCAGATTTGAGTCCAAAGTTTGTCTGCAGACATAAATTAAAAAAAAAGATGATATATAGTAGAATAAATAATGTTACTTTCTTTTTTCCCCAAGAAAAATCTCTAAATTGAGGCCCTCATATTAAGCATAAACCCATTGCTGATTGAAAGTAGATATTAACCATTTATATTTGTATAATTATGTGATATTTATGAAGATATGAACGATGCCCAACTATAAATAATATAGTAACATTGGTGATATTTGGTTTGCAGTATCCTCTTTGATGAAAACATGAGTTACTCATATTTAAATTATAGAGATCTTACAAAGCAATACATCCAAATTTTAACAAGTTTATACTATATTCAAATATGTCAGGTTTCCTCATGAATAGGTCAACAAGAAAATCTATCATCTACCCACAGATGATGAAATTAAGTTATTGTCAGTGTAAAACATAAATATGTTTCTTATTGAGCCACTGGCTAGCATAATCTGTTTTTAAGTATTTTAGTGTCCACTGGAATAAAATATACCTGGTAAATTATTCAAAATGCACTATTACTTGGATTATATTAGCTCAGAGTCATAATATATGTGGTTTAGTTGAAGTCACCATGAATTTTTATAGCAATGAAATATCTATTTGCATGCCACAATCATAGGCAGCTGTCTTTATAATAAAGTATGCTGACCTTTCTTCAATCCAAAGCTTTTTCCCCTTTAGTAAACAGGGCTGCTGTTCTGTTTTCACAGGGGAAAAAGTGCATGATCTGTCCCTTCACCCCACCTTGCTCTTTTGCCTGTCTCCCATTTATCAGGTTGCTTCTGTTTCCTCCAGGGTGATGGGGAGTGGAGATAATGTTTAAAGGTAAAGAGGCAAAAGCCATTATACTTTGTAGAGGTTGTGTGTGGTCCCCTCTTAGCAACTGAGGAATATCTAATACCTTTTGCTGTTGAAGGAGTTCAATCACTAGTTCCTTCTTCTCAGGGCATTTCTGTAGAATCTTTGAACACTTACCGGCTCCTTCTCCATGAAACCTCCCCCACCACCCCTGGGCTCTTGAAACACACCTGGGAACTGCATTCTCTGGTCACTTTTAATGACACACTTTCAGCTACTGCCCTGTAGCATTATTATTCACCGGTCTCTGCTCCCTGATAAGCAGTCTTTTTATGACGGATGCTTTTAAGTTGGGACTAGCCCAGCTACCCCCTTCACTTTTTGCAAGATTGCTGGTGAAGTGCAGCTTCTCTTTTCACCTTATTGACAAGGGTAACTTCCTTTTACATGATTTGACTCTATAAGAACCTATGTGTGCTCTGCCTTGATAGTAGTGAACAAGTTTCTGCAGTTACTAGAATTCATCTGGGAGTAAGATTCATCCTTTCCCACAAATGCTTCCTGTTACTCTGATGGGGTCTTTTGCTGAGTTCTTGCTTGGTTTGAGGAGGAAAGTACAATTGGTCTTTCATGACACAGAGAAGTGGAAAAATAACCGACCTGAACTCTGTAAAAGAGAGGAAGTTTCTTTCAGAGTTACATCTCTTTTTAAACAAATTCCTTTATATCATCAAATCGCCTGTTTCCAACTTCTTTTCTTACAGAGATGAGTTAGAACATGGTAATGAGCATAGGGTTGCAAGATTAGTTTAGACCACATTTTATCGCAACTAGAAAAAGATCTTGTACTACTATTTATCATATTTTCATACTTAACTGTTACTTATTGTCCTCATAGTAATGACTTCAGACAAAACAGTGAAATAATTCTTTAAAAATCCATTTGTATATCTGCACATCTGTCCTTTATTGACAAGCAATTTTTGACTTGTATATTAAAATTAGCATTTTATCTGTTAGTAAGGTAGTTGTTTACAGCATATCTCATATTAATTTTGAAAAAAATATTTCCTTGAGTATATATATCCATCTTGAATATTGAAAGGCTATAGGTATAAGCATAAATATTCTAATATATCTAGATTTCTATGTTCTGAGAGCTATATTTTAAAAAGAATATTTTATTACACTTAAAAATAAGACTGTTTTTCTATTTGAAGTCATCTATAATCTCCAAAAGAAGAATACATGTAACAGTAATGTTTTAAAATGTTTTCTGAGATACATTAAGTTTCGCAAAAACACATGGTCATTACAAAATATCTGTACCTTCAAAAATTATGTCCATTCTTTGAATATGATTTGTAGCAATTAATGTACATAGTTGGGACAGTTAAATTCTGTGTGCCAACTTGAATAGGATATGGTGCTCAATTGTGTGTCTAGATGTTGCTCTGAGTGTATTTTGTAGCTGCAATAAACTTTTAAAGAAAGTTTTAAGGAAAGATTACCCTTCATAATGTGGGTTGGCCTCATCCAATCAATTGAAGGCTTTAAGAGCAAAGGGTGGCCCCGCACAGTGGCTCACGCCTGTAAGCCTGTAATCCAGCACTTTGGGAGGCTGAGGCAGGCGGATCACGAGGTCAGGAGATCGAGACCATTTTGGCTAACACGGTGAAACCCGGTCTCTACTAAAAATACCAAAAAAAAAAAAAAAATTAGCTGGACGTGGTGGCCGGCGCCTGTAGTCCTAGCTACTCGGGAGGCTGAGGCAAGAGCATGGCGTGAACCCAGGGGGTGGAGCTTGCAGTGAGCCGAGATCGCGCCACTGCACTCCAGCCTGGGTGACAGAGCGAAACTCCGTCTCCGCCCCCTCCCCGCAAGAAAGAGAAAAGAGTGAGGCTTCCCAGGAAAGGACTTCTGCTTCAAGTCTTAACATAAAAATCTTGCTTGAATTTTCAGCTCACTAGCCTGCCCTATGGATTTCCAATTTGCCAGACCTCACAATTCTAAAAGCCCATTTCTTAAAATAAATCTGTGTGTATCTATCATCTATCTCCATCTTTCTCTATCTTTGTCTCTATCATCCCTCTACCGTTGGTTATATTTCTCTGGAAAGTCTGACTGATATAAGTGATGCTGATTATAAAATATATAAAAATTCCTTTTATTTATTCCTTTTAAAATTTTGCAGCCCGGGCGCCATGGCTTACTCCTGTAATCCCAGCACTTTGGAAGGCCGAGGCGGGCGGATCCTTTGAGCTCAGGAGCTGGAGACCAGCCTGGGCAACACAGAGAGATCACATCTCTACAAAAAATAAAATACAAAAATGAGCCAGGGCTGGCTGAGCACGGTGGCTCATGCCTGTACTCCTAGCACTTTGGGAGGCCGAGGCAGGAGGATCACTTTAGGTCAAGAATTCGAGACAACCTGGTCAACATGGTGAAACCCTGTCTCTACTGAAACTACAAAAATTAGCTGGGTGTGGTGGTGGTGCCTGTAGTCCCAGCTGCTTGGGAGGCTGAGACAGGATAATCTCTTGAACTCCGAAGGCAGAGGTTGCAGTGAGCCAAGATCGTGCCACTGCATGCCATCCTAGATGGCAGAGCGAGACTGCATCTCAAAAAAAAAAAAAAAAAAAAAGAGTCAGGTGAGGTGGCATGCGCCTGTGCTCCCAGCTACTCAGGAGGCTGGGGTGGGAGAATTGAGCCCAGGATATCATGGTTGCAGTAAGCTGTGATTAGGCCACTGCACTCCAGCCTGGGTGACAGAACTATACCTTGTCTCAAAAATAAAATAAAAATAAATAAAATTTAGCAACAATGTAGGACTGTTTTAAACAATTTCACTCATAGCATGATCATTCTTGCTTGTATTGTTACTTTGCCACAGTGTAGCAGAGATGATTTTTAGAAAAATATCCTTAATATTTTTATGATTCATGTTAAAAATCTAGACAAATGTATGAACTACAAAGCCTCTTTTATGTAACACTTTTTATATAACACTTAAAGGTATTTTCATATTTGTCCATTCAAATCTAATTAGACTTAATTTTAAGGATGAAACAATAATTTCTTGGTAGTTCCAAAATATAATAAAAATGTTAAACTGCTACTGTAGTTATAGGAAACATTTGCATTGCTACAAGGGTCTCTTGCTTTCAGTTGATGTCAGTGGGGGAAGAAGAGCAAGGCTTCTTTTTTAAAACTATTTCTTCCAGTAGAGGGAGTTGGCAATGGTGATGTTACCACCAAATCATTAAGCTATAATTCTTACCCTTTTCAAATATCATTACATAAGGTGCAAACTTACCTCCTGGTTAAGTTATATTTGAAAGATATTATATAACTTTATTGAAGTCAACCTAAGAACTAAAGCTTCCACACATTATTTGAAAAGATGCTTTCACACTATATTCAGGAATAGATTTTTGTCTTTGTGTGTGTGGGCACCTGTGGTTGTGTGTATGTGAGTATGTGTGTGTGTATTTTTTTTGCCTTCACTTGTTCATTTACACTATCACTTGAGAAAATTTTCAAGTAAAAAATTGTGGGTTCCTTAGGAAATGAAATGGATTTAAATAAATTAGTGTTAAATGTACTTTACAAAGATTAATTTTTAATAGCTATAATATTGGCTATTATGTTAGTAGACAAAACACATATTAGGATTAAGATATAATTTCATCTCCATTATTTTGATTTATATTAATTTTACAATCACTTGTTGGCTGATAAGAGATATGATTAAAATTTTTCCTAATGCTATTTAGTAAATGCAATCTCTTTTGATAGCCTTACTGTCTCTGGTATCTTTTTCTATTTATTTGATTGTGTGAACATTTTAAATAATTGCTTTTATACAGACAATGTGCTTTCAAGAAGCCATTCACTATTATACATTTTATTTTTGTAAAGGTAATATGTACTTTTATCTCAACTTTTGTAATGTTAGCATCTTTAGTATTTAGATTTTTACTTCCTCGTTATATCTGGAATGTTTAAATCTATTTGTTGTGAAGATTCATGTAATAACATAAGTGCAAATGATATGACTAAAGCTGTATTTTTCATATTTTTATACTGACTAGATATGATAATGGAAGCTTACTAGACTACAAATTATTTGGTCATGCACAATTTGAGAAATGCCAGAAATGACACTAAATTATGTGTTCAACTTTTTAGGCTTCTGAAGGCTGAGACCAAAATAAAGTTCAAATAGCAGTTGTTGACTGATTATCAAAGCAAAACTCTAATATAGAGGCCTCCCTAGCTTTAAGAACTGCACAACACAAGAGGCCAGAGACAATTGATGTACGAATATGAAGTCTCAGAGAGTAAAGTATTTTTAACAAGTCCTTCTCCCTAGTCTCTTGTCCATTACTTAATCTATTCAGCTCACTTTTCATCAAGAATATTTCAATATCCAGGCATGGTGGTGCATGCCAGTCATCCTAGCTACTCAGAAGGCTGAGGTGGGAGGATTGCTTGAGTCCAGGAAGTTGAGGCTGCAGTGAGCTGTGATTGTGCCATTGCACTCCAGCCCAGGTGACAGAGCAAGACCTCATCTTGAAAAAATAAAAAATAATAAAAAAGAAGGCTTCATACTTACAATTTATATAGTTGAAAACAGGAATTTTAATGTATAGCATGTAGTGTTTATCAGAAAGTGTTCTCCAGAGAAACAGAGCCAATAGGGGAAATATAAAAAAAAAAACAAAAACAAAAAAAACAAAACCAGATTTACTTTAGGAACTGACTCATATGATTTGGAGGAAAGAAAGAGCTGAAATCTTTAGGGTAGGCCTCCATGCAAGAAACTTCTCTTTATCATCTCTTTTATTTTAATTACTTAGGAAAATTTATTTTTTTTAATGTAGTGAAGTTTTGTTGTTTATTTTTATTGTATACACTTAAGTTGTACTTTATAGGATATATATGAATATTCTACTACGAACTATAGTAAATTGCCTAATACATTCTTCTTTCCCATATATCTCCATACTTTGTATTTAAAATATTAGTCTTTAACTTCTGGTTAATAAAATGTGGCAATCAGCATGCTTATTTATTTTGCATATTTTTAGCCCTTATCCCTTCACCATTGTGTGCTTTTATATCTACTTTTGTACAAAAAAGATATATTATTTATATAGTATATAACTTTTATACACAGGATTTAGTCTTTTTTCTATGACCATATTTGTTCAATTCTTGCCATTAGATGTATTATTTAAGCTTGTACTTTGATTTCTTGATTGTCTGAAGCTTGTGTTCTAGTAGAAAAATGGTCATAGAACCTGAGTTTTTCCATGTTCATAACACATTGTCTGTGACCTTCATATCAATCTGAATGGATATAAAATCTTTGGTTCATGTTGCCTTTCCTTATGCATCTTAAATACATTGCTCTAATGTCTTCTGATGTGAAGTGTTATCAAAAATTGAGTTGGTCTCTCAATGGCCAAATGTGTTTTTTACTTTGTCTCTAAGGCACAGAATGGACTTTTGCCCTTCAAATTAGCACTGACTTATTTTAGCACTAGAGTATTTAACGTGGGAAATTTGAAACATTTTGTGTTTAAAAATACGTATTTACTGGCAACTGCATCTAAAAGTGGATTTATACAACATACAATCTCATATATGCACACATTTGCCCTTTGCCTATTTGTAGATGCAATGTCAAGTGAGCATGATGACTAAGTAAATTGAAGAAAACTGGGGGATGACTCCTACATTTGCAGTTGAAGACATGACCAAAATATCTGCACAGAGAGAAAATGTTTTGATTTAATTCTATAGTTGCTGTCTTCCCTACCAACCAACCATCTTCTTCATGCTAAGTGCACTTTTCTGGATGTGAGGATACAGACTAAATGTAACAGACACTTGATATACCCTTGTGGGGCTTAAAGCATAGAGTGGAAGACATACGTTAGTTAAATAACTAGTAAGTTACACTGTTGTCTTAAGAAGTCTTTTTTCCAATCTTTGTGACTGCTTACATGGTGGAAAGAAGATAAATAAATGAGCTATACTGGGAACAGTTGGCAGAATATATATGAATAGTTGATTAAGAAAAAAATTAGATAATTTAAAGCCAAGCAATTATTTGGGAACAAGTATCTGCACAAGAAAAAAGACTTAAAAAACAACAACAACAAAATCCTTAAAGACTACGTATGATCTCCTTGCCAATGCAGTCTTTTCTAAGAATGATGTAAATTTCCAGACTTCTTTGAAATTAGTACTTGCTAGTGACAGTCCTAATAATTCTAGGGGAATTCTTGGTCTTCTCTGATATTTAGTCAGTCTATATTCTGTTTCCAAATCCCAGAGAATGACATTTACTATTGTCAAAGCTATCATTTATTGAGCACCTACAATGTTCTTTTAATATCCTAAAAAAGAGATATTATGTCCATTATTTCAACATAAATATGTAAAGCTTCAAAAATTTTTATGAACTGCCATATTGTGGATTACTAGTTATTTGAAGATGCAGAAACTGATTTAGGTTCTGCCCAAGTCCATAGTGTTAAAGGTTAATTTATGTAATTACAATATTATCTTTACTAGAAAGAATAGTAAACAAAGGGTGGTATGAAGATAAATCAAGAGTATATAGTTTCATGTAGGTGGTTAATTAAAACAAATGAGAGATCACTAATAGCAGATGTTCATAAATTAGCACAGGGCCCAGATAGCAGGTAATACTATGAATTAAGTGCAATGATCATAACAGCAACACTGTTACATGTATGTGTGTCTAGCTCTTGTTTTCTTAAGCTAACCATGTCCCCATACACATTACATTAGTAAACATCTACACATGTAGAAGGAATGTACTGTCTGGTTTATATTTTTATAATGCAAGGAAGGTCCTGGGTAAGATCAGGGTGCTTTGAGACTTCTGGAAGAAAGTAAATTATTGGTTATATGAGGATCTGCCTAATTTTTAAAAGCGTGGACTGCCTGTGTAAATCTTTTTTTTTTTCTTTTTTCCTTTTTTTTTGAGACAGAGTTTTCCTCTTGTTGCCCAGGCTGGAGTACAATGGCGCGATGATCTCAGCTCACTGCAACCTCCGCCTCCCAGGTTCAAGCGATTCTCCTGCCTCAGCTTCCCAAGTAGCTGGGATTACAGGCACGTACCACCATGCCCGGCTAATTTTGTATTTTTAGTAGAGATGGGGTTTCTCCATGTTGGTCAGGCTGGTCTCGAACTCCTGACCTCAGGTTATCCGCCCGCCTCAGCCTCCCAAAGTGCTGGGATTACAGGCGTGAGCCACCGTGACCGGCCGCCTGTGTAAATCTTAACAGTCAGCTTCCTCATACTGCTGATCGAAGTGGTAAATAAAGACTAACTAGATAAACCTCAAAAGTAATTCTACCTCAATTGCATTCTGGAAGTTCCAGGAGTCTATGACTAACTGCAGAGGAGGTCCCAAACTAACAAAGAGTCTCTCATCTTTGGACCAGACTGTGCTGAAACCATGTTTTCTGTGTTACCCTTTATTTGCTCCTACAATGTTTCTCTGCTTTCCATCCTCTGTTTTTATGCTCTTCTTAGCCAATATCAGTCCTGGATATTTAATCTCTAACCTAGGCTTTAATTATTCATGGAGACAACCCTCAAAATACATATGAAAAACCAACATCTAAACTATTGAAATCAACACCTATATATCGAAACCTAGTTTTTATTGACATAACTTTGAATCTCCATGTGGATTATCAAAAGTCAAATCAAGCTCATGGTGACTACAAATTCATAACACAACTCAACACAGAAGTCATCCTTCATTTTCTAACTTAGTTAAGGACCTCTTTTACTCAGACACTTGCTTCTGGAACTGTTTCTCCCTTCTCTTTGTTCCCCACAACCAATTGGTCACCGGCTTCTATAATATTTATCTTATATTTGCGCCTGAATTTCTGCATGTTTAATGCAGTTGTTTTAATTCACATCCTTATCATCTCTTGCTTGTAGTAATGTAATATTCTCCCTATTAGCATCTCTTGTTTAGCCTTCCCAGCAACCATCTTCCACATTGCTGAAAATATTGTCCTGTTACTTCCTTGCCTAAAAATCCTTTAATGGCCTCCATTTTCTAGAAAATACTGTTTAAAATACCTGCATAATATACAATGCCATTCGTGGTCTCATTCCAATCTCTCTCCCTAATTTTATTTTGCTCCATTCCCCAGTATAACTGATGTAATAAAGGGACAGGTGTAACACAATAACTCGTCCACAGCCATTAAGACTCAACTCATGTAACACCTACTTGATAAGGTTTTTGCAGACATTTCCTCCTATATTTAGGTGAAAAACTGTATTACAAAATTCTTCACTTTATATAAAAATAGCAGATTAATTTTTCTATATCTCAAGTAAACCACGACTTGTGTATTTAAACACAGACACACACACATACACACACACACACAAGCTAACATACACAGAGCTTAGCAGAGAGAGTGCTGTACGTGATGCATACATAGTATGTGTTAAAGTAATATCTTTTGGAAACATAAACAAGACTTTAGAGTAGAAGAGTTTTCAGATTTCTGCATGATGAGGGCTCAGCAAGTAAGCAAGTTTTGGTCCTGATTTATATACATTCCTAATTAATAATTATATCCAAATCTGCCAAAATCCCTCCCTTTGAACAGAGATGAATGATATTATATTGTACTTGTTTCTTATTTGGGATTTTTGAAATTATAAAAAGTTGAATCTAGCAATTTAAAAGTACTTACAAAGAAAAATATGCTTGTAGATTGAGTAAATACTTTGGAAATACATTAATCCATGATGCTGATGTACATATAGTAAATTGTGTAATGTGAGAAACACTTTTCTTTAATCATAGAGCTGAAAGTGTCTTTTAATTAAATTAGCCTGAATGCCTCTGATTTCATATCCCTTTGAGATTGAAATCTTAAAAATAATTTGACTTCAATTCTGATCTTTATACTAAAATAAATTACAAATAGGTTGGTTGCATACCAAAGAATGCTAAACTTGAATGTCAGATTTAAAATATAAACTTCTATATTTTTTATGAGGCTCTGTTACAGACCAATTTTTTACTTCATATGATATATATATAAAATATGATATATAGATATATCTATATATGTTATATATATTTACTTCATTATGAAGCAAAAACATATCATATATGTCATTATAAACACACACACACACACACACACACACAAACGTGTACTGTGGTTTAAAAGAGTTGACATGCTTGGATTCAAGCTAGTAGAAAACAGCAAAGTTTGTATTAAAACCTCTGTCTATCTAATTCTAAAGCCTAAGGTCTTTCTACTACACCATTCTGCTTTTCAGTATGTCTCTTAAATCAACCATCTTTAAACTATTTCTGTTACTATACTCCATGAGTTTCAAGTTTCATAATTTTTTCTTCTAGAAACTCATTTAGAGGCCTTTAACAATCAACAATAAATAGGGCAAGATAAGCCGGGCACAGTGGCTCACGACTGTTGCAGTGAGCTGAGGTCACGCCACAGCTCTCCAGTCTGGGCAATAGAGTGAGGGAAAAAAAAAAAAAAAAAAAAAAAAGCTTACTTTCTGGCAGGTTAGTTACATATGTATACATGTGCCATGCTGGTGCACTGCACCCACTAACTCGTCATCTAGCATTAGGTATATCTCCCAATGCTATCCCTTCCCTCTCCCCCCACCCCACAACAGTCCCCAGAGTGTGATGTTCCCCTTCCTGTGTCCATGTGTTCTCATTGTTCAATTCCCACATATGAGTGAGAATAAGCGGTGTTTGGTTTTTTATCCTTGCCATAGTTTACTGAGAATGATGATTTCCAATTTCATCCATGTCCCTACAAAGGACATGAGCTCATCCTTTTTTATGGCTGCATAGTATTCCATGATGTATATGAGCCACATTTTCTTAATCCAGTCTATCATTGTTGGACATTCCAGTTGGTTCCAAGTCTTTGCTATTGTGAATAGTGCCGCAATAAACATACGTGTGCATGTGTCTTTATAGCAGCATGATTTATAGTCCTTTGGGTATATACCCAGTAATGGGATGGCTGGGTCAAATGGTATTTCTAGTTCTAGATCCCTGAGGAATTGCCACACTGACTTCCACAATGGTTGAACTAGTTTACAATCCCACCAACAGTGTAAAAGTGTTCCTATTTCTCCACATCCTCTCCAGCACCTGTTGTTTCCTGACTTTTTAATGATTGCCATTCTAACTGGTGTGAGATGGTATCTCATTGTGGTTTTGATTTGCATTTCTCTGATGGCCAGTGATGGTGAGCATTTTTTCATGTGTTTTTTGGCTGCATAAATGTCTTCTTTTGAGAAGTGTCTGTTCATGTCCTTCGCCCACTTTTTGATGGGGTTGTTTGTGTTTTTCTTGTAAATTTGTTGGAGTTCATTGTAGATTCTGGATATTAGCCCTTTGTCAGATGAGTAGGTTGCAAAAATTTTCTTCCATTTTGTAGGTTGCCTGTTCACTCTGATGGCAGTTTCTTTTGCTGTGCAGAAGCTCTTGAGTTTAATTAGATCCCATTTGTCAATTTTGGCTTTTGTTGCCATTGCTTTTGGTGTTTTAGACATGAAGTCCTTGCCCATGCCTATGTCCTGAATGGTAATGCCTAGGTTTTCTTCTAGGGTTTTTATGGTTTTAGGTCTAACATTTAAGTCTTTAATCCATCTTGAATTGATTTTTGTATAAGGTATGAGGAAGGGATCCAGTTTCAGCTTTCTACATATGGCTAGCCAGTTTTCCCAGCACCATTTATTAAATAGGGAATCCTTTCCTCATTGCTTGTTTTTCTCAGGTTTGTCAAAGTTCAGATAGTTGTAGATATGTGGCTTTATTTCTGATGGCTCTGTTCTGTTCCATTGATCTATATCTCTGTTTTGGTACCAGTACCATGCTGTTTGGTTACTGTAGCCTTGTAGTATAGTTTGAAGTCAGGTAGTGTGATGCCTCCAGCTTTGTTCTTTTGGCTTAGGATTGACTTGGCGATGCAGGCACTTTTTTGGTTCCATATGAACTTTAAAGTAGTTTTTTCCAATTCTGTGAAGAAAGTCATTGGTAGCTTGATGGGGATGGCATTGAATCTGTAAATTACCTTGGGCAGTATGGACATTTTCACGTTATTGATTCTTCCTATCCATGAGCATGGAATGTTCTTCCATTTGTTTGTATCCTCTTTTATTTCCTTGAGCAGTGGTTTGTAGTTCTCCTTGAAGAGGTCCTTCATGCCCCTTGTAAGTTGGATTCCTAGGTATTTTATTCTCTTTGAAGCAATTGTGAATGGGAGTTCACTCATGATTTGGCTCTCTGTTTGTCTGTTATTAGTGTATAAGAATGCTTGTGATTTTTGCACACTGATTTTGTATCCTGAGACTTTGCTGAAGTTGCTTATCAGCTTAAAGAGATTTTGGGCTGAGACAATGGGCTTTTCTAGATATACAATCATGTCATCTGCAAACAGGGACAATTTGACTTCCTCTTTTCCTAATTGAATACCCATTATTTCCTTCTCCTGCCTAATTGCCCTGGCCAGAACTTCCAACACTATGTTGAATAGGAGTGGTGAGAGAGGGCATCCCTGTCTTGTGCCAGTTTTCAAAAGGAATGCTTCCAGTTTTTGCCCATTCAGTATGATATTGGCTGTGGGTTTGTCATAGATAGCTCTTATTATTTTGAGATACGTCCCATCAATACTTAATTTCTTGAGAGTTTTTAGCATGAAGGGTTGTTGAATTTTGTCAAAGGACTTTTCTGCATCTATTGAGATAATCATGTGGTTTTTATCTTTGGTTCTGTTTATATGTTGGATTACATTTATTGATTTGCGTATATTGAACCAGCCTTGCATCCCAGGGATGAAGCCCACTTGATTATGGTGGATAAGCTTTTTGATGTGCTGCTGGATTCGGTTTGCCAGTATTTTATTGAGGATTTTTGCATCAATGTTCATCAAGGATATTGGTCTAAAATTCTCTTTTATTGTTGTGTCTGTGCCAGGCTTTGGTATCAGGATGATGCTGGCCTCATAAAATGAGTTAGGGAGGATTCCCTCTTTTTCTATTGATTGGGATAGTTTCAGAAGGAATGGTACCAGCTCCTCCTTGTACCTCCAGTAGAATTCGGCTGTGAATCCATCTGGTCCTGGACTCTTTTTGGTTATTAAGCTATTGATTATTGCCACAATTTCAGCTCCTGTTGTTGGTCTATTCAGAGATTCAACTTCTTCCTGGTTTAGTCTTGGGAGAGTGTATGTGTCGAGGAATTTATCCATTTCTTCTAGATTTTCCAGTTTATTTGCGTAGAGGTGTTTGTAGTATTCGCTGATGGTAGTTTGTATTTCTGTGGGATCAGTGGTGATATCCCCTTTATCATTTTTTATTGCATCTATTTGATTCTTCTCTCTTTTTTTCTTTATTAGTCTTGCTAGTGGTCTATCAATTTTGTTGATCCTTTCAAAAAACCAGCTCCTGGATTCATTAATTTTTTGAAGGGTTTTTTGTGTCTCTATTTCTTTCAGTTCTGCCCTGATGTTATTTATTTCTTGCCTTCTGCTAGCTTTTGAATGTGTTTGCTCTTGCTTTTCTAGTTCTTTTAATTGTGATGTTAGGGTGTCAATTTTGGATCTTTCCTGCTTTCTCTTATGGGCATTTAGTGCTACAAATTTCCCTCTACACACTGCTTTGAATGCATCCCAGAGATTCTGGTATGTTGTGTCTTGGTTCTCGTTGGTTTCAAAGAACATCTTTATTTCTGCCTTCATTTTATTATGTACCCAGTAGTCATTCAGGAGTAGGTTATTCAGTTTCCATGTAGTTGAGCGGTTTTGAGTGAGATTCTTAATCCTGAGTTCTAGCTTGATTGCACTGTGATCTGAGAGATAGTTTGTTATAATTTCTGTTCTTTTACATTTGCTGAGGAGAGCTTTACTTCCAAGTATGTGGTCAATTTTGGAATAGGTGTGGTGTGGTGCTGAAAAAAATGTATATTCTGTTGATTTGGGGTGGAGAGTTCTGTAGATGTCTGTTAGGTCTGCTTGGTGCAGAGCTGAGTTCAATTCCTGGGTATCCTTGTTGACTTTCTGTCTCGTTGATCTGTCTAATGTTGACAGTGGGGTGTTAAAGTCTCCCATTATTTCAATGTGTGGGGGTCTAAGCCTCTTCGTAGGTCACTCAGGACTTGCTTTATGAATCTGGGTGCTCCTGTATTGGGTGCATATATATTTAGGATAGTTAGCTCTTCCTGTTGAATTGATCCCTTTTCCATTATGTAATGGCCTTCTTTGTCTCTTTTGATCTTTGTTGGTTTAAAGTCTGTTTTATCAGAGACTAGGATTGCAACCCCTGCCTTTTTTTGCTTTCCATTTGCTTGGTAGATCTTCCTCCATCCTTTTATTTTGAGCCTATGTGTGTCTCTGCACGTGAGATGGGTTTCCTGAATACAGCACACTGATGGGTCTTGAGTCTTTATCCAATTTGCCAGTCTGTATCTTTTAATTGGAGCATTTAGTCCATTTACATTTAAAGTTAATATTGTTATGTGTGAATTTGATCCTGTCATTATGATGTTAGCTGGTTATTTTGCTCGTTAGTTGATGCAGTCTCTTCCTAGTCTCGATGGTCTTTACATTTTGGCATGATTTTGCAGCGGCTGGTACTGGTTGTTCCTTTCCATGTTTAGCGCTTCCTTCAGGAGCTCTTTTAGGGCAGGCCTGGTGGTGACAAAATCTCTCAGCATTGCTTGTCTGTAAAGTATTTTATTTCTCCTTCACTTATGAAGCTTAGTTTGGCTAGATATGAAATTCTGGGTTGAAAATTCTTTTCTTTAAGAATGTTGAATATTGGCCCCCACTCTCTTCTGCCTTGTAGAATTTCTGCCAAGAGATCCACTGTTAGTCTGATGGGCTTCCCTTTGAGGGTAACCCGACCTTTCTCTTTGGCTGCCCTTAACATTTTTTCCTTTATTTCAACTTTGGTGAATCTGACAATTATGTGTCTTGGAGTTGCTCTTCTCGAGGAGTATCTTTGTGGCGTTCTCTGTATTTCCTGAATCTGAATGTTGGCCTGCCTTGCTAGATTGGGGAAATTCTTCTGGATAATATCCTGCAGAGTGTTTTCCAACTTGGTTCCAGTCTCCCCGTCACTTTCAGGTACACCAATCAGATGCAGATTTGGTCTTTTCACATAGTCCCATATTTCTTGGAGGCTTTGCTCATTTCTTTTTATTCTTTTTTCTCTAAACTTCCCTTCTTGCTTCATTTCATTCACTTCATCTTCCATCGCTGATACCCTTTCTTCCAGTTGATCGCATCGGCTCCTGAGGTTTCTGCCTTCTTCACGTAGTTCTCGAGCCTTGGTTTTCAACTCCATCAGCTCCTTTAAGCACTTCTCTGTATTGGTTATTCTAGTTATACATTCTTCTAAATTTTTTTCAGAGTTTTCAAACTTCTTTGCCTTTGGTTTGAATATCCTCCCATAGCTCGGAGTCATTTGATCGTCTGAAGCCTTCTTCTCTCAGCTCGTCAAAGTCATTCTCCGTCCAGCTTTGTTCTGTTGCTGGTGAGGAACTGCGTTGCTTTGGAGGAGGAGAGGTACTCTGCTTTTTAGAGTTTCCAGTTTTTCTGCTCTGTTTTTTCCCCATCTTTGTGGTTTTATCTACTTTTGGTCTTTGATGATGGTGATGTACAGATGGGTTTTTGGTGTGGATGTCATTTCTGTTTGTTAGTTTTCCTTCTAACAGACAGGACCCTTAGCTGCATGTCTGTTGGGGTACCCGGCTGTGTGAGGTGTCAGTCTGCCCCTGCTGGGGGGTGCCTCCCAGTTAGGCTGCTCGGGGGTCAGGGGTCAGGGACCCACTTGAGGAGGCAGTCTGCTCGTTCTCAGATCTCCAGTTGCGTGCTGGGAGAACCACTGCTCTCTTCAAAGCTGTCAGACAGGGACATTTAAGTCTGCAGAGGTTACTGCTGTCTTTTTGTTTGTCCGTGCCCTGCCCCCAGAGGTGGAGTCTACAGAGGCAGGAAGGCCTCCTTGAGCTGTGGTGGGCTCCACCCAGTTGGAACTTCCTGGCTGCTTTGTTTCCCTAAGCAAGCCTGGGCAATGGCAGGCGCCCATCCCCCAGCCTCACTGCCGCCTTGCAGTTTGATCTCAGACTGCTGTGCTAGCAATCAGCGAGACTCCGTGGGCATAGGACCCTCTGAGCCAGGTGCGGGATATAATCTCCTGGTGCACCGTTTTTTAAGCCCATTGGAAAAGCGCAGTATTCGGGTGGGATTGACCCGATTTTCCAGGTGCCGTCTGTCACCCCTTTCTTTGACTAGGAAAGGGAACTCCCTGACCACTTGTGCTTCCCGAGTGAGGCAATGCCTCGCCCTTCTTTGGCTCATGCACGGTGCATGCACCCACTGACTTGCACCCACTGTCTGGCACTCCCTAGTGAGATGAACCCGGTACCTCAGATGGAAATGCAGAAATCACCCGTCTTCTGCATTGCTCATCCTGGGAGCTGTAGACCGGAGCTGTAGACCGGAGCTGTTCCTATTCGGCCATCTTGGCTCCTCCTCGAAAATAATAATATTATCTACCCTACAGCATGCTTATGAAAATTAAGTAAAAAATAGTTACAAAATATTTAGCCCAGGAGATGAGACATAATGAGTGCTCAATATATTTTTTATATTATTATTATTTATTTTTATTATTGTTTGTTTATTTATTTATTTATTTATTTATTTATTTTTGAGATGGAGTCTTACTCTCTTTGCCCAGGCTGGAGTGCAGTGGCACCATCTCAGCTCACTGCAACATCCGCCTGCTGGGTTCAAGTGATTCTTCTGCCTCAGCTTCCTGAGTAGCTGGGATTACAGGCTATATTATTTTTTAACTCAAAATCTTAGCTTTGGAGCCCTAATTTCTGCCTTCTCCCTCTTTATTTTTAACATCACCCAGCTGGATGTCCATCCCTTACCTAATCTGCTCAAACCTAGTTCCTAAATTTCCTATTCCTGACTGAAGAAGGAAAACGATGTCTGCAGCTCCACATGTAAACATCCACACATGTAAACATCTGATTGGCCTTGGAAATGGAGTTTAGTCTGGAATCCTACAACTTCCTTATAGTGAGAAAATCACAGCTGCCAATTTCCTTTTCCGTCAGCATAGCCGGTTTTCTGTACTCGGTGGGCAAATTCTGGAAATTTGTGGTTGTAAATTTTAAACCACTTCTCATACACACACACACACACACACACACACACACTTCTTTGATAGCTTAGTTCCATGAACTTAAAATTCTGTCTTAATTCCCAAAATAGAAATCTGCCCCAGTTACCTTTCAAGGCCACTGAATTTCCTGACTAAAATCCATCTTAGTTATCTTTCCCCCAACCTGGATCCAGCTTCCTCCCACCATTTATGGGTGTATTGTTTCATATGGACATATCTCCCAATGTGAAGCTGAAATGAGGCCACCTTCGAGAAACAACTATCACCTGATATTCACCAATAGGCTTTATAAAGTTTGGATATTAGACTGTCTTGCATTTCAGTGACACATTCTCTTCCTGAGGAAAGATTTTCAATTACTCCAAATGATATAATCTCTTTTCAATGACTAAATAATACTGTGTTCAGAAAACTGTATTTGTATCATATATTGCATCTCTTAAAAAATTAATAGGCTTCAAAAAGACATAGATTATATAAAGACATTTCAAAAATTATGCTAGTTGTAAAATCACAACATAATACATGAAAAATAAAAATAATTTATGAATAGTTGAAAACTTACTAATACTTAAATTTTATTTTAATTAATTTATTTATTTTGAGACAGAATCTCACTCTGTCACAAAGGCTGGAGTGTAATGATGTGATTTCAGCTCACTGCAACCTCTGCCTCCCAGACACAGGTGACCCTCCCACCTCAGCCTCCCAAGTACCTGGGACTACAGGCATGTACTACCACACCTGGCTAATTTTTGTATTTTTTGTAGAGACAGGGTTTTGCCATGTTGCCCAGGCTGGTCTCGAACTCCTGGGCTCAAGTGATCTGCCTGCCTTGGCCTCCCAAAGTGCTGGGATTACAGGTGTGAGCCACCCTGCCTGGACTAAATTTTAATTAAGAATTTAATTGTCTCTCTGACTCATTTCTCTTGTTTCTATCCCATGTTTCATGTCCTGGTCTTGCTTTTCACACCTCAGTTTTATTTCTTCAGGCCTCTCTCTGCTCTTTATTTTATTCATTCCATTTTGCTTCCCTTTGTTTCTCTCATCTACTGAGACCATCCCATTGGCATTATAAATATTCTTTGGCAAGGGGTGATTTACTTTTCATTTCTTTGCTCTATTTATTTTCTTTCCTGAAAAATTAAATGGGCAAATGTACTCTCATGTGAAAATTGTGTCACAAGAAGAACCTATGAGGAAGGCAACATCTGTCACTTTCAGTGACTTTTCCCCTCACTCCTCCTGGCTCTGAAACTCACTAATACTTCATGTTTTCTTGCCCACAGATGAGTAGCTACTTTTTTCCAGAAATATTCATCTGGGAACCACTTGATCATCCTTGAATATTTCACTGTAGAATGCAATTAAGGCAGTTGGCATAAATCACTGCTGAAAATAGGCATCTTATGGAAGGGAGATCCAAATAACTAAAGGTAAAAAGCAAATATTTTCCCCCTATTTTTGCCTGCTTTTCCATTATCAGTAACTTAGATATTTGGAATTCTTTCTGTTGTGACTGTAAACTAAAAAGTATCTGAGACAGGTCTCAATCAATTTAGAAATTTATTTTGCTAAAGTTAAGGATCATAGCCCTTCCTGATACAGCCTCAGGTGGTACTGAGAATATGTGCTTGAGGTGGTTGGGTTACAGATTTATTTTATACAGAAGACAGAAGTTACAGGCACAAACATAAATCAATATGTTTAAGGTTAGGCCAGAAAGGAAAAAGGAGGGACATCTCGAAGCAGTGGGTGAGGGATTGGTACAGGGTCAGAGGTGCCTCTTCCAGGTTGTAGGTAGATTTAAAAATTTCCTGATTGGCAATTGGTTGGAAAGTTTATGCTCTGCCTGAAGAGTTAAAATCAGCTTGAGTTAAGATAAGGTGGGGGTGGCAGGGAGGGTGGAAGCCAATGGTCTTGTTATGTAGATGAAGCCTCCCTGCCCTGTAGAAGGCTTCAGAGAGAATAGATGTGAATGTTTCTTGTCAAAGGTGTCAGGCTCTCTGAAGAGATCTAGTAAGGAAAAGAGATTTCTCCCACAAGAGACAGTTTTGTGCAGGACTGTTTCAAAATATGTTAAAGAAATATATTTTGGGATAAAATGCTTTGATTTCCTTTTAGGGCCTGTTATCTGTCATGTGATGTTATACCAGAGTCAGGTTGGAGTTGGTATCTTATTGCTACAAGAGTCTATTCTGCGGGACTTAGGATCTCTATTTTAATGCTGGTCAGCTGTGCCTGGACTCCAAAGGGAGGAGAGTATAATGAGACATGTCTGACCCTTTCTCCTTTCTCTCATGGCCTGAATTAGTTTCTCAGGTTTCTTTGGATCCCTTTAGCCTAGAGGAGGGTCCACTTTGTTAGTTGGGGGCTTATAATTTTATTTTGGTTTACAGGACAAGTTATAAATGAAACTTTTTTTGTCATTTAATATCCATTTTGGTTTCCTCTAAGCTGTGTGTGTTTCTTTAAATCTAAACACATCTATATTAGAACACTAAGAATTGAGGCAATCGAATATTAAACAAAGCAAAGATTACATTTGGTTCCCTGATAAATCTTGTCTTTGCATGGTTTATCTTAATGCAAATATCTCCAACTTACTAAAAATGTAAGCAATAGTTTCAATTGTCTTAATAAAATGTTCTAAAGGGTTAAATTATATACCTAATAAAAGACTTACTCGTTTCTCTGGAGACATTTCTTAGTTCTCTTCTATTCACTCAAGTAGTACAGCCTTTCTAGTTGTCCTTTCAAGCTCCCTCTGGCTATTGTAGGACCCTGTGATCATGTGAGTTAATACTTAATAAACTTCATATATAGATATATAGATATAGATATAGATATAGACAGATATAGATGTATCCCTCTAAGAGAACCCTGACTAATACAAGTGCTAACATATAAGCAAAGAAGACTTATTCAGCAAAAACTATTCATGAATTGCTAAAGGCTGTATATGGGCTAATATGAGAATGTTACAGACTAAATTGTATTCCCCAACCACTATCATATTCATATGTTGAAGTCCTAACCTCTAGTACCTCAGAATGTGACCATATTTGGCAATAAGTTAACACCAACATAATTAAATAAGACAATATACTATAAATAAGTTATTTGGAAATATACAAGTGCGGAGAGACCATGGTTTCCCCTAAGGGGTAGGGAAAGGAGGAGCAGAGGACTGTTCCATGATTTTATGGAATTTTTTATATTGTTTGTAAAATATGCACATTTTTAAAAGGAAGTAGATTGAAGTGTGGTATGCACAGAAGTGTGCTACCTGTGCCCCATTCAAGGAAATACTGGCTATAGCAGCCAGCCCTTTCAAGGTATGTCTGTGCCATAGAGCTACCTTGCCTGAGGTCATGCCTTTCCTGATACAACCTGCATCTGGTGACAGGACAAGGTAAGGTGTAAAGGACAGGACATTTTTGTCTGACACAAGGCAACTCAAATGGGCACTGCATACTCTGGAATTCTCTCCCAGGCAGACCCATTTCAAACCGCTGCCTTTGATGTAATCCTGCTTTCTGGGGACCTTTCACTGGTACAAATCTGTAACAAACACCTTGCTCTGTTTATTCTGTCTCAGTTTCTTCAATGTTTGAGAAAGCAGATGAGAAAATGTTGTTCTTGCAGCGGGTCACTCACTGCTCTGCTGGGATTGGTGACTCCATTACTCGTGGCTGTGACACACTTAGTATGTACCACATTGTTAGGCAATTGGCACACATAATCTAATCTAATCTAACATAATAATAACATAATTTTCATAGAAATCTTATAAAATAGCTAATATTATTATTCCCATTCTGCTTATGTGCAATGTAAAATACAATGATGTCTGAGATTTTGGTGCACCCATCACTTAAGCAGTGTATACTATACTCAATGTATAGTCTTTAGCCGTAATCCCCCACCAATCCTTTCCCTTGAGTAGCCAAAGTCGATTGTATCATTCTTATGCCTTTACATCCTCATAGCTTAGCTCCCACTTATGAGTGAAAACATATGATGTTTGGTTTATCCATCCTTGAGTTACTTCACTTGGAATCATGGTCTCTAATTCCATCCAGGTTGCTGTGAATGCCATTATTTTGTTCCTTTTTATGCCTGAGTAGTATTCCATGTTAAATATATATACCACAATGTTTTTATCCAGTCATTGATTGACGGACATTTGGGCTGGTTCCATATGTTTGCAAATGTAAATTGTGCTGCTGTAAACATGTATATGCCAGTATCTTTTTCGTATAATGACTTATTTTTCTCTGGGTAGACACCCAGGAGTGAGATTGCTGGATCAAATGGGAGTTCTACTTTTAGTTCTTCAAGGAATCTCCAAACTGTTTTCCACAGTGGCTTTACTAGTTTACATTCCCACCAGCCGTGTAAAAGTGTTCCCTTTCACCACATATAAGCCCACATCGATTATTTTTTGATTTTTTGATTATGGCCATTCTTGCAGGAGAAAGATGGTATCGCACTGTGGTTTTGATTTGCGTTTTCCTGATCATTAGTGATGTTGAACATTTTTTCATATGTTTGTTGGCCATTTGTATATCTTCTTTTGAGAATTGGCTATTCTTGTCCCTAGCCCACTTTTTGAAGCGATTGCTTGTTTTTTTCTTGCTGATTCATGTGAACCGAACACTAACTGTTCTCTCCAAAACCTACTGAAGTAAATAAATAAATAAATACATAAAAGAAATAAAAAGATGTTATAATTCTTGTCCAAGGTCATGCATTTAATAAGAGGTGGAAATAGTATTCAAACCACAGCAGTTTGGTTAGACTTTTCAGAACCAGTGTTTTGAATGACTATACTATAAAAGTGTAGAGATAGAAATAATGGTGCTTAAACATTGCTAAATATAAATCTAGAGAAAAGATCAAGTTAATTTCAGAAACAAAAACATTTTTTATGAACAAGCCATGCAATATATTGAAAAAGGAAATTTATTTTCAACTATCTTTTTTCCTCAGTGCCGTTGTTCATGCCTTATTAAAACACTACTAAGCTTGACATGTATATTTTTGGCTCATGGTTAATTTTGCTTCAATACAGTAAATGTGAAAATCATAACTTTGACTTTCCAAATGACATTGTGTGATATTTTGTTTTCAATTATGTTTTCAATTATGAACACAGCCTACCTCCTGAGGTTTGCAGTTAAGATAAAAGGATATGTCACAGTTAGGAACAGTCAACTCATCAAGAGTCATGGTGTGAAGTGGTTCCTATGAATCCCTGCCAGATGGAATTATTTGTAATGATGAACAATCTCAATTTCTGCACAAGTAATGTAAAACTCACTCTCAGTGGTGAATAAATTTTGTATTATATATCAAAGAATTAATTGTATTTTTTAAAAATGGAAGACTTTGCATAGTATTTGTCTATTATTATATATATAGCTGTGCTAAAATATTTGGTGTAACAAAAACAAAATGTACTAGATGACAGAGTAACAAAGTTGTATCAGTAGAGTATCACAATTAAATATGTTATATGAGATATCAGTCTCTCAGAAGGAACGGTTTTGTTTTAGATATCTAAGGTAAGTTTGATGAGAAAATGATTTATAGTGATTACACAAAACAAGAACAATTCAACAATTTTCCAAAAATGTAAAATTTAAAAAAGTTATTCTCTTTTTCTGCCCCTGTATCTCTACGTAGTATCAATAATCTTCAGGCTGAAATGTTTATGGAGGCATATTGGTCATCCAGTTGCCTGTAGTAAATCAGGGAAAGTACTCAAAAATATTAAAAGCTTCTCTCTCTCTCTCTCTCCTTTTTAAAAAAGAACTGAATGGCCAGTATGGCCTAAGAGAAGTTACGCAAAAAGGAAAATGACTAGTTTGTACAGTAGAGGAATCAGAGGATTCTATTAGAAATAAGAGAAAAAAAATTTACCTTCAAAGATTTTCATATGGATAGAGCAGAGTATACTAATAATTATAATTGGACAAAGTGCTTATTTTTTTTCCTTAAAAGCTATGTATGTGTGTGTTATAGAGGAATGGGAGAAAATGTCATGTTACTATTTATGAAGACTATGACAGAAGTGAATTTTAAAATTTGGACTTACAAGACAGCATTGTGTATAAAGATCTTCATTTGTTAGCTTTGCTTTAAAAAAATTATTTGTATAGTATTTGATTAATTATTTTTTCTGGCATTTATTAGTGCTTTTAATATGTAAAAATGGATTATTTTATTCCCATATCTAAAAAACATAGTTCCTGAAAAAATATTTAAGTATGTAAATGCATGAATCATACGTCATTGAATAGGTAATTGGCCAGAGATGATATGAATATTAAAAAGTGTTCAAAAAAGAGGAGAAGCTATTGCTTTTCCTAGCCCCATTGCCAGTTTTCTATTTGAAGGGAGGGTCCAACTCAATAGCACTCTTGCTAGTGCTGAAGAGCTCCAAAGGAGGTAGCTTAACACCATTCCTGAGATGGCAATGCTTTCTGACTTCCACTCTTCTCCTCATCCAGGGTACTATTTAATATCATTAACAATGTATTTGAAAGAATTAAGTAAAATGGGGAAATGATGGGGAGTGGGGAAAATTGGCACAGGAAGCTACAGTGCTTTGAATATTTATGCACTTTGGAAGGTGACAATCAGAGAAAAATGGAAATCATGCACAGGGAGAAGGTAAAAGACATTATAGATGATTAATATTGATATAAACTGTTGACATGCAAAGAAATCTGCATTTCAGAGATGTAAAAAGATACAAATATTTTATTTATTTCTAATCGGAGTATATAACAAAATGGAAAAAATCTATTGTGTTCAAAAATGTATTTTGGACTTTTCTTCTTTTTCTTACATAAGCACTTAATGATAAAAATCATCTACAAGCCCTATTTTAGCTACATACCACAAATTTGTTTTTTTTTTTAAATTATAGTTTAACTTCTGGAATAAATGTATGGAACATTCAGATTTGTTACATAGTGCCATGGTGGTTTGATGCACTCATTAACCCATCATCTATATTAGGTATTTCTCCTAATGCTATCCCTCCTCTAGCCCCCCATCCCCCGACAGGCCCCGGTGTGTGATGTTCCCCTCCGTGTCTCCGTATGTTCTCATTGTTCAACTCCCACTTATGAGTGAGAATATGCAGTGTTTGGTTTTCTGTTCCTGTGTTAGTTTGCTGAGAATGATGGTTTTCAGCTTCATCTATGTCCCTGCAAAGGACATGACCTTATTCTTTTTTCTTATGGCTGCATAGTATTCCGTGGTGTATATGTGCCACATTTTCTTTATCCAGTCTATCATTGATGGACATTTGGGTTGGTTCCAAGTCTTTGCTATTGTGAATAATGCTGCAATAAACATGCATGTGGATGTGTCTTTATAGTAGAATGATTTATAATCCTTTGGGTATATACCCAATAATAGGATTGCTGGGTCAAATGGTATTTCTGGTTCTAGATCCTTGAGGAATTGCCACACTGCTTTCCACAATGGTTGAGCTAATTTACACTCACCCCCACCAAGTGTAAAACTGTTCCTATTTTTCCACAGCCTCTCCAGCATCTGTTGTTTCCTGACTTTTTAATGATCACCATTCTAACTGGCGTGAGATGGTATCTCATTGTGGTTTTGATTTGCATTTCTCTAATAACAGGTGATAATGAGCATTTTTTCATATGTTTGTTGGCTGCATAAGTGTCTTCTTTTGAGAAGTGTTTGTTCATGTACTTCGCAGTGTTTAGAGGGAAATTTATAGCACTAAATGCCCATAGGAAAAAGCAGGAAAGATCTAAAACCAACACCCTAACACCACAATTAAAAGAATTAGAGAAGAAAGAGCAAACAAATTCAAAGCTAGCAGAAGACAAGAAACAACTAAGATCAGAGCTGAACTGAAGGAGATAGAGACATGAAAAAAACCTTCAAAAAATCAATGAACCCAGGAGCTGGTTTTTTGAAAAGATTAACAAAATATACCACTAGCCAGACTAATAAAGAAGAAAAGAAAGAAGAATCAAATAGACACAATAAAAATGATTTATTGTTTTAAACATTATTGCATTAAAAGCATTTTTCAATTTCTTGTGTATATTTTTAAATTTAGAAGTATGTTGCATAGTTTTCAAGCACCTGCAGAATTTCTAGCTGTTTTTCAACAACTAATTTAATATTGTTGTGGTCAAAAAACAGTTTATATGATTATAATTCTTTAAAGTTAGCACAAATTTCTTCACAACTGCTTACTGTCCCTTTAATTCTGTAAGTACATAATGAAGTCCTCTTGTTCAAAATAAACTTGTATTTTTTTCTGCCTCTATTGATTAGATGTACTGAAAGTGGCTTAATTTTATTAGTGTATTCAAAGAGCAAACTTTTGGCTTTATTGGTTTTCTCTTTCTTTTTATTATTCTGGCTAATATTTTGTCAATATTTTATTAATATTATTCTGTTAATATTATTCCTGCTATCCACATTATTTTTTCCTTTAACCTATTTTAATTTAATTTTCTACCTTCTTGAGGTTGAAGGTTAGATTTTTAACTCCTCTTCATTTGAACATACTGTGTTTCTCTATGTATTAATTAACAAAAAATTTTTCTATGTCGTATGTTTTAATTGTTATTATTTAATTCACAAATTACCAATATCATGATGAAAGAGTGGACAAGGCTCCATGTTGTATTCTATGGGAATTAAATTAGTAATACAATTTTATGTTGATATAGTTGACAAACTTAGAAGAAATATAAATATTCTTTGAAAGATGCAGACTACCAAAATTCACCCCAAAACACGTAACTTAAATATATCTGCATTTACTAATGAAATTCAATTTATAGTTAAACAATCAAACAAAAATCCGTCTAATATAGCAAACCATTGACCCAGGCAGCTTCCATGGTGAATTCTACCTAATGTTAAAGGAAGAAGGAATATCTATTATTTATAAACTCTTCCAGAAAGTAAAAAAGGAGAACACAGTTTCCAGCTCATTTTATGAAGTAAGAATTATCCTGATAATAAAAACCACCAAAGGTATTATCAGGAAAAATAAACCAACAAAAACATTACAGACAACTGTTGTCATGGATATAGTGACACGAACACGAATCCTTTAAAAATATTATCAAATTATAATCAGCAATATATAAAATGAATGATATGCTAAAACAAAACATAGCTTATTCCAAGATAGCAGGTTTGATTTGACATCTGAAATTCATTAATGTAAGTCACTATATTGACTGATCAAACAATTTCAAGGGCAATAATTTGATAATCTTAACAGATGTAGAAAATATTTGACAAAATTTAACATGATGCATAATAAAAACCTTATCATCTGGGAATAGAAGCAAACTGCCTCAACATGGTAGAGAGCATCTACAGAAATGTATCTTTAACGTCTTATTAAATGGTGAGGCTGAAAGTCATTGTCTAAGATCAGGTAAGTATAAAGATGTCCAAACTCATATGTGCATTCAACTTGTACTAAAGGTCTTAACTAACCATTGCAATAACCTTGAGAAATGTCAAAACGCATACAGATTGGAAAGAAAGGAGCTCTTGATGCTCCTAATAGTTATCAGATATTTCTATATTAAAACTCTAGCTATTAATAAAAGCTCCTGAAAAATTCTATTATGTCACAAAGAATTGAGTCTAATAACGAGAATTTCAGTCATCATGAAATCTTTACACAAGAGACATTTGGAACCAGTGAGGTCTTTTAAGGCATTTTACCCCGAAACTAACAATGTAGTACTTTACAATGTGACTTTTTAAATTTTTATAAATTTAAGGGGTACAAGGGTAGTTTTTTTTACATGGATATATTGCATAGTGATGAAGCCTGGACATTTAGTGTAACCATCACTCGAATAGTGTACATTGTACCCACTAAATAATTTCTCATTCCCTCACCTCCTCCTACCCTGCTGAGTTTCAAATGTCTACTATTCCACAACTCTATATAAATGTGTACACATTATTTAGCTCCCACTTATAAGTGAGATCATGTGATATTTGACATTCTATTTCTGAGTCATTTCACCTTCATCTTAAGCAAGATAATTTTATCTTAAATTCACAACAATTCTATCAGATAGGTAAATTATTATCCTCTGAAGTGAAATAACTCAGAAAGTAAGCTTCTGACAGTGTAGGTGGTCCCCCAAATTGGGGCTTAGCCTGGGAGGATTCTTGGCTTTGCCCAGGAAAGGATTCAAGCGTGAGCAGGTGGTGGTGGACAGCAACTTTTATTGAAGTGGCAGTGTGCAGCAGCAGCAGAGGTACTGCTCCTTGCAGAGCAGGGCTACCCCATAGCCAGTGTGCCCAGAGTAGCAGCTCAAAAGCAGTTCTGCAGTCATATTTGTATCCACTTTTAGTTATATGCAAATTAAGAAGTAGATTATGCAGTAATTTCTAGAAAAGTGTGGTAACTTTCAGGTTGTTGGGTCATTGCCATGGAAAGGAGTGGTAACTTTCGGGTGTTGCCATGGCAATGATAAACTGACATGACACACTTATGGGCATGTCTTATAGAAAGCTCCTTCTGCCCTGTCCCTGTTTTAGCTAGTACTCAATTTTGTCCAGTGTCTTGGCCCTGCCTCCTACCTTACTTCCTAACACTTGGTGTTTATTCATTGCCTTTCTCTGGCTAGAAGAAGGCACTTCAGGCCTAAAATTATGTCATGAGCCAAAACCAAGACAGAGAGTTTATTTAATGTTTATTTAACAAGTGTTATACCCATGATGAACCTGACTGTCTATATTATCATTCTATATTTAGCTAATGTATCTACAGGTATTTGTCTTACATAGAAAAATTATATTAGATAACTAAAATTAAACGCAAAAAATGACTTATTACTGCGTATTGTCTACTGTTATATGCACTTGTACAGGCAAATAGATTTGCTTTCTCCATTCCTCTTTTCTTTTAAAGGCCACTTCTTAATATATCTCTCATATATTCAGGTGTATTTTATAAATAGCTCACAAATACTCATAAAGTGGAATGCTTTCCTTTTCCTCAATTTGTTTAAACATAATTTTCTTGATGCTTATCAGAAGATTAGAGGGTTAGTGGACATGAAAAGCAGAACTTAATTTTTTCAACAGTCTTACTTAAGTTTCTTCCAGGTTTCTAATAAAAATAATCATTTTGATAACGGTAATGGCAGTAATGATAGTAGCAACAGCTAGTATTTATTAAGCACTCAATATGTGATTGCATTCTGTCAAGTGTTTATAATTAAATTCACAACAATCATATAAGGTAGGTAAATTATTATGCTTATTTTTAAATAAAGGCACAAGATGACAAGATACTTTGCCCGAGTTCACATAGCTGTGATGATCCATGTCTGTCTGCCTGAACTTGAAACCAATCTTATAGGAGTTTCATTTACTTTTCATTACCATTTTAATATGAATCAGTAAGTTGAAGGTTATGCACAGTGAAATCCGTGCATAACAGTTTCATACCTGTTATGGGCACAAAAGAATCCAACAGCTGGAAGTACATGCTTCCACATCTGCTTTGTAGCATGTCTATTGAAAGAAACCTCTGTTCCTAAGTTGGATAACTACTGTTAATGTCTTTAAGTGTCCAACTTCTTGTGAAACCTATGGCATGGGTCCAGTCAACTTAGATAAATGACTAAAATTTAGTGTGTATAAAGATAGGATAGGGACTTAGAAATACACAGAATATTTTCCTCAAATGTACTATCCCAGGAAATGAAATTTCAGTACTTATATACTCATTAGCCAAAGCAATTAGAATAATGAAATTAAATATTCTAATTCTTAAAGGTCCTTATCAATGGCATAGTCAAAGTTGGTAAGAGCTGAAAGACCTCTTAAAGTTCATCTCATTTATCAAAAAAAAAAAAAAAAAAAAAGAGCTGACAGGTAAAACGACTTATACAAGTTTCACAAGTAAGCTACTGACCCAGCATTAGAAGCTGAGACTGTATGACAACTGCTATCTTGCACAGTGTTTAGACTCAGCATGTTAGCTGCAGCAGAATTGGCTTTTACCCTGCTCCCATCCTCTCCCCATCCACCATGGCCATTATCCTTGCATATCCTTCACCTGGGAAGGAGCCATATCATCACTGATAAGAAATAATTGTTACTCTCAGCAGAAACGCAGAACACAGCTCAGGGTTGATATTCTCATCCTCAAAATAATGCTTTTCCCCAAATCAGGGTTAAGTCACATTATTAACAGGCATGAGCTTCAATCTGATATTGCCATTGATTGCCCTGCACTTGCCTGTGCTTTAGTAAAGAATTTCAGTTTCCAGGATTTGTGCAGCACTTTTCACAAGTTGAAAACTTATTCCTATTGGTGAAATAAAAATGACAACAAGGACTTTCTTCATTTCAATCTCTGATGTGACCCTGCATCTACTACTGTGCTTTTTTAAATGTCCAGCTACATCATCTCAATTCAATTGGGCAGCTAGTCCTGCAGAAACAGTCTCATTCCATCCTTCAAATCTGAAAGGATTATAGCTCTCTGCAGTGTTCTTGCCTTTCTAATTCATCATGATATTTTCTTTAACAGTATTTTTATTTGTATCAAGTATAAAAATGATTCTAAGAAAAGCTGAATATGCTAACTATTCCTATAAGTTATTATTCATTGAATAAACAAAAATATGCACAAATAAGTTATTCAGAGATTATAAGTCTAAAATGTGCTCATGAGTCATAGTTGTTTCACATATTATTTCCTGATTAAAGTATCTAGTTAAGCTTATGATGCATCAATTAAAATAACAGGTATAAGTTCTGCTAACCATTTATTAAGTCCCTAATGTAAGCAAGATAACCAGTTAATTTATTTTATAGTTCTATTTAAAACCTTCTATTAGTAGAGTTTCCACATTTAGCAAATAAAAACACATGACAGCCTAGTTAAATTTGAGTTCCAGATAAATGATAAATGGGGTATATTTATACCAAGTAATTTATAGGACATACTTGCACTAAAAAATTGTTTGTTGTTTATTTGAAATTCAACTTTAACTGAGAGCCTGTGTTTTATTTCTAGCAACGCTACTTTCTAGGAAAATAGTCATTTAAAATATTCCCTATGTGAGGTAACATCTTTCTACTTTCATCATCATTTATGATAATTATCTTTCTAAATTAATTCTTAAGCCTGCATTAACTCAAATTCAAAATATATTTTATTTTGTGACTTTTGGAAATCAATCTTACTTGAGTCTTGCTCATGTATTTTTGTGTACATTTCTCAGAGCTTGTAACTGGATTTAATTTTGTTGTCTGAGTACACTGATTGCATTATTCATCTTTCAAAAATCCAGAAACCAGGGAGCAGTATTACTGTCCTCTAGATTACAAACTGTGTTATTCTTTTTCTTTTGGTTCTGAATATTTTTATAAGTGGAGGTTTGGTATTTTGGGACATCAAACTGAACTTCTTGACAACATAGAAAGATTACCAGCTAAACTTCTAACAAGTAAGAATGATGGCCTTGGTCATTTGCAAGGCCAACTAGCAGTATTCTCTTGGATTTGAGAGGGTGACATACTTTCAAAATTATTCAGAGAATATTATTATAAAAAGTTTTTGAAATTTGCAGTTGCTAGGCTACTATATGGAAAAGATGCATGAATGGCATTTGTCTGTGCATATAGGAAAGAATGAAAGCAATCAAATGACTTTTAAGCTAGCAGAATAAAGATCTTAATTTGCACCCACAAGCACTAGCATTAATAATTATTTTTATGAGTTAAAAAAACAGGTATCCCTGAAAGCTAGAGATTTATAATATCTTTGGACATAAGTGATTTAAAATTTTTGAAAGTAAATATTGATTTGAGGCCATATTAAGCAGAACATGAAACAACAAAGCATTTTTCTGCTAATTTTCTTTCTCCTTCTTCTCAAATAGTACAACGGTATGCATACATTCTTAGTAGAACCAAACTGCAATATAGTTTAAATGCATCAAGCTAAACGTAGGATTTGATAGAGAACAAAATGAATCTGTGATGGGGGAAAAAAAATAACAAAGACAGCGGGGGTGAGTGAAAGGATAATCCCCTCGCCTTATTTTCTGCCACTTTTATTTTTTTGATGACTGAAGTTTATATATCCCAATTCTCCAATTCCTACTAATGTTTTATCACTACCTTTATAAGACTGCATTGAGCACTATTTCCCTAGACATTTATCTGCCATCCTGATAAATCTGGTAATTCCCTTCAACAATCCATGGCTCAAGTTTTTCAATTACATTCCTTGGCAATAGCATTGTCTTCAAGCGATTCTAAATTTCAAGATATTGATGGTTTGGAATATATTCTTGTTCCCCATATTAATTCATCTAAAGCATAGTGACTGTTCAAAATTCAGATTTTATACCATCCTCACAGAGTTTTATTATCTATGTAAGTTATCTCAAAGGAACCCCCTGCCCCGGTCATTGGAATTTCTGTTTCTGATCTTTCTCTGAATATAGATAGCCACTAAAATGAGAGTCACATGCAATACATAATCAATTGGCACTTTTTCAATTGATTTTTCCAGCGGCCTGTTATTGTTTAGTTCCTGGGATCAGAGAATCTTTATTTCAGTTAATAGCCTTTTACATATTGTTATAGAGCAAATGTTTGTGTCTCCCCGAAATTCATATGTTGAAGTCCTAACCCCTAATGTATTTGAAGACAGGGCCTGTGAAGAGGTGCTAAAAGTTAAATGAGGTCATAAAGGCAGAGACCTAATACAATAGATTTGGTGATTTATAATAAGAGGAAGAGACACCAGAGCTTGCTCTCTCCACCATGTGGAGACACAGTGTGCAAAGGTGGCCATCTGCAAACCAGGAGGAGAGTCTTTACCAAAATCTGACCATGCTGATACTTTGATTTTAAACTTTTCAGCCTCCAGAACTGTGAGAAGTAAATTTCCATTGTTTAAGTTACTCAGTCTATGGTATTTTGTTATGGCAGCCTGAGCTGACTAAGATACTAATTATGATATTATTTTAAATAGATATTTTAATAAATATTTTCCTAGAGATTTTTATAATATGATATGGATTGCTATTACATAACACACTGTAAATGTACAGGCAATTTCTCCTGGTACATTATAAACAGCTTCCTCATCATCTTCCAACCTTCTTACTCTTCCGATTCCTCCATCTACACCTATACTTACCGAGTATATGTTTGAAATGTAAATAAAGTATGATTCCTTGAACAATTAAACACCCTATCCCCAAAACTTTAGAATTACTGGATTCACTATATTCGCACACCATTTAGAATATGAAAAATGTAAAGATTTAGAATATGCACACCACTTAGAATATGGAAAACACAAAGATTCTGACAAAAATAATTTTTTTAGACTTCAGATACTTTTTTTAAGGTTTATTGCTGACAAAAACAAAAAATGGATTGGTACACACAGAACTATTGAGCCCCAAGGCTGTGCATTGAAGAATCTGACTTGGCAAGTTGGAGTAAAGACATATCACAATTTGAGACAGGAAATGTGGTCAAATAAGATGTGCCCTAGAGTGTGGGGATCTTGAGAGCAATATAAATCTTGTATTTCCCAAAGCATCTACCTCAGCAACTCATATAGCATAGGTGGCCAATTTAATTATTACTGAATTAAATTAAATTAATCGATATGCCAAATTAGGCTTATAATAGATAACAGGACTCCCAGTGAGATTTCTGCTGCGATGACAACTTGAAGAACCTGCTACTTAGGTCTTCCACATTGAGTTAACCCTGCTAAAGAAGCAAAATACATCATGACTGAACTTGAGATGAGAAGATAGTGTTGTCATCTTTCAAATACCTAACAAAAAGTGATCTGTCTTAGTTGTTGAAACTGGTTAATTTTTGCTTTTATTAAGGACTGTGGGCTATTTCAGTTGTAGAAAAAGTTGGCTCATTACAGATCTTGTGCTGTTATATTTAGAAGTTTCTTATATTGGGGTTGCGTCTTCATTTAGCAGAAAGGAAAATTACCCTGTTAGTGGGAACCTTTGCAGTGAGTAACTGAATTTTTTGTTTCAACATGTTAGCATGATTATTACAATACCTAGATTGGACCATGTGTATTCCAACAAGCTCAAGTGCATTTACAAGAAGACCAATCAGGTTACCAAAAATCATACCAATCAGGTTACCAAAAATCATATATTCAATTAAATTTCAGACTGACACCAATGCATACAGATGCCCCAGTTATTAGAACATAACAGAGTAGTTAGAAGCAGCATGGTTAGAACCAAGTTCATGGGCTGAATCTATCATCTACAAGCTCTGTGATATTAAACAAGTTTGCAGTGCCTTAAATTTCACACATGTAAAATGAGGTTATCTTAGTGTCTACCTCACAGGATTGGCATAAGGGTATATGAGTTCACATTTATAAGGTGCTTAGAACTTATTCTGAAGCATAAGAAGCAGTTTTGAAGTATTTTTTAGATAAATTCTGTGCACTTAGTCTCAACAAAATGAACTATAAGTATTAGTCCATTTTCAAGCTGCTGATAAAGACATACCCAAGACTGAGAAGCAAAAGAGGTTTAATGAACTTACAGTTCCACATGGCTGGGGAGACCTCACAATCATGGCGGAAGGTGAAAGGCACATCGCATGGTGGCAGACAAGAGAAGAGAACTTGTGCAGGGAAACTCCCATTTTTAAAACCATCAGATCTCCTCAGAGACTCATTCACTATCACGAGAACAGTTCAGGAAAGACCCATCTGTATAATTCAGTCACCTCCCACCGGGTTCCTCCCATGAAATGTGTGAATTGTGGGAGTTACAATTCAGGATGAGATTTGGGTGGGGACACAGCCAAACCATATCACTATATTTGGTCAATTTTAGCCTCACTTATATTTTATAAAATTAGGATGTATGAATTCCATTTTATGAACATATAGCTCTTCTATGTTTTCCAAGAAAAAATGATAAGTAAAGGGTGCCTCATCTTTTCAGGTAAATGCAAAATAATAATTGTTATGTATTATTGAATAAAATAAAATTAGATATTGTAGACATTTTCCTAGAAAAGTAAAAATAAATCTAGGAAAATATATAATGTAGGCCACTACTGTAATGGAACTAACCATTCTACTAATCAAAGAATATTTCTGGTCATATGAGGTTTCTAAGAGGTGTATTTAATATAGAAATCTACTATAATATTATTAAGCATAAGAGAACAAGCATTATTTATGTTTTCCCCTCTATAAAGTTTAAAAGATTTGGTATCACAGGAAACCAGAATATATTTACTAAATGTGTCAGTGGTAGCATCTTTATGAATTATTATAAATGGAAAAACAAGAAATATTCTAAATTGATGTCTTTGAACTTAGTAAGTTTCCAAATTCATAAATTATAAAATTATTCTTATTTTTAAATTTTATTACTTTTAAATATGTAATAAACCTCATGTACACTGTACTCAGATGTAAAATGTTTTTATGTCATATTTGCCTCACAATATTTTTATTTTTATTTTTTTGAGATAGAGTCTTGCTTGCTCTGTTGCCCAGGCTGGAGTGCAGTGGTGCAATTTCGGCTCACTGCCACCTGCATCTCCCAGGTTCAAGTGATCCTCCTGCCTCAGCCTCCTGAGTAGCTAGGATTACAGGTGCGTACTACCACGCTCGGCTAATTTTTGTATTTTTAGTAGAGATGGGGTTTTGCCACATTGGCTAGGCTGGTCTCAAACTTCTGACCTCAGGTGATCTGCCCATCTTGGCCTCCCAAAGTGCTGTGATTACAGGCATCTCAAAATATTTTTGAATACAATATTACAAAACTAGTTAAAGCATCTTCCTTATCTCATTCTTTTCTTCTTTGCTTAAACTTGAAGTTGTTTATTCTCTCTATAGATGATTATATATTTATTTCTCTACTTATATCATGTAAAGTGGTGCTAGTCTGTGTGTTTATAAAATTTACACTGTTCTCAGCCTGGGCAACATGGTGAGACCCCATCTCTACACAAAATACAAAAATTAGCCATGTGTGGTGGCACACACCTGTAGTTCCAGTTACTCACAAGGCTAAGCCAAGAGGGGTGCTTGAGCCCAGGAGGTTGAGGCTGCAGAGAGCCATGATTGCCATTCCACTGCACTCCAGCCTGGGAAAAAGAGAAATACCCTGTCTCAAAAAACAAAATAAAATAAAATAAAACAAAATAAAATAAAATTTACATCATTGATATCATACTGTAAATATTCTTTCGCAATTTTCTATTTTCACTCAGCATTATGCTTTTGAGATTGGCCACCTTGAAACTAAAAGGATGTAGTTCATTCTTGCTAACTGTTTTTTAGGATACTACTATATGAATATACCAGAGTTTTTAAATTACTTTATTGAAAAATATTTAATTTTTTTTCCAAGTGGTTGCCATTCTACACAATGCTGCAATAAAAAATTTGCATTTGTTTTCTGTATACATGTATGAATATTTACATTATTAAAATTTCAGGGATACACAAAATATTCAACTCTTCTAAATATTGCCTTTCCAAATATTCCAATTTCCATGTCCATGTATATTGCATAATGAATTTAATTTTCTTACATCCTCATTAATAGCTAATATTATGAACTTTACACTTTGTTAGTCTGATAGGTGTTAAGTGGAAACTTATTAGTTACATTCTTCTTATACTTATTAATATTCAGTTTGAACATATTTTATGTACTTATATGTAATATATAGATATAAATATATGTATACAGTCATGCACCACATAATGATGATTTTGTCAACAATGAACCTCATATATGATGATGGCCCCATAAAACTATAATGCAGCTGAAAAATTCCTATTGCGTAAGTGATTTCATAGCCATTGTAACAGCATAGCATACTCATGAATGCTATGTATTTGTGTAAACACAAATACAATACTCATGTGTTTGTGTTGATGCTGGCGTAAACAAAACTAGTGCGTTGCCAGTCAAAAAAAAAGTATAGTACAATCAGTTAGTACTTAATACTTGATAATAAACAACTATGCAACTGTTTATGTATTTACTATAATTTTTATCTTCATTTTAGAGACATTTTATTTAGAGGCACTCGTACATATATATATATGTACATATATATACATATATATATATACACACATATATATATATATACACATATTTTAAGTTGACTGTAAAACAGCCTCAGGCAGGTCTTTCATGAGATATTTCAGAAGGCTTTGTTATCATGGGAGATGACAGCTCCATGCACGTTATTGTCCCTGAAGACCTTCCAGTGAGACAAGATGTGGAAGTATAAGATATAAATATCTTATATTGCATACGATATAAATATCTTATATTGTATAAGATATAAGTGTAGGCCTAGGCTAATGTGTGACTTTGAGTTTTAGTTGTCAATACATAATTTTAAATAGTAAAAACTAGTTTAGACTTTTTAAAATATGAAAATGCTTATAGAATAAAGATATAAATAAATATTTTTGTACAGTTATACAGTGTAAGTTTTAAACTGCGTTATTCTAAATGAGTCCAAAAGTTAAAAAATTAAGTTTATAGAGTAAAAAAATTACAGTAGGCTAAGGTTAATTTACTATTGAACAAGAAAAATATTTTTATAGATTTAGTGTAGCAGTAGTGCATAGTTTATAAAGTCTGCAGTAGTGTACAGTAATGTTCTAGGCCTCAACATTCACTCACCACTCACTCACTGACTCACCCATAGTAATTTCCAGTCCTGCAAGCTTCATTTATGATACGTGCCCTATACAGGTGTACCTTTTTTATTCACTATAACATATTTTTACTGTGCCTTTTCTGTGTTTAGTTAGATCTAGATACACAAAAACTTACCATTGTGTTACATTGCCTACAGTATTCAGTACAATAAAATTCTGTTCAGGTTTGCAGCCTAGGAGCAATAGGCTATACCATATATACCTACCCATAGGTGGGTAGCAGTCTATACCATCTAAGTTTGCATAAGTACACTCTATGATGCTTATACAACAACAAAAAGTACTTGGGGACCAACTTCCTCAGAACATGTCCCTGTCGTTAAGTGACAAGTGACACATGACTATATATATGTACATATACATAGGCTGTTATAGTTCCTGCTTCTATTATTTGCTTGTGTATCTTTCATTCATGTTCCTTTTAGTTCTTTGTCTCTACTCACTGATTTGTGGAGCTTGTTTGTTTAATTTCAATAAGTTAATTTAAATAATTTTAACATAGGAATCCATCGAATTAACATTCTCTTTAATTCATTACAAAACTTTAATTTTAATATTCTGAAATACACCTTTTTTTTCTTATTTATACAAACTTAGTCCTTGGTTAAGAAATCCTTCATTACTAAGGGTTGGAAATTTATTGTCCTCTATATTCTCATGAGTTGTGAAAGTTTTGTTTTCATATTTTCAGCTTTAATTCACATGGACCTTATTTTTAGAATGAGATGGGGAATCTATTTATTTCCATATGGCATCTATTTTTTCCAGTACCATTTACTAAAGGGTCAACTCTTTATCCACTGATTTTCAATGCTATCCCTTTCATTACCACACTCAGTGTTTACCCAAAAGAGAGGCATAGCCTTCTGATCAGATTCATTTCTGACCTACCAGATTATGTGATTACATAGTAATGATTTTTTGTTTGCATTGAAATGTGCTTAGTGACCTAACACAGTATGTGGTAAGTTGTTAGTACCACTCCACTTTTATTTGAAATAACAAGTATTCTGTAATTATTGGGCATATGATTTTATGTATATCTATAAATCATAGATCAAATATCCAGGCTGATCTTTATTTGGTATGTTTCTTCTCTCTATAAGATGAAGATTTAGAAGCATTGTTACATTACTTATTCTATTTGTCCTTAATTTTTGTACTCTAAATCCTGTTAACGTCTATTTTAAGTCATACTTGATAAATCTCATACTAAATCCAATATTGACAGAAAAACTTTTTTTTTCACCTGAACTGAATTATGCGGACTGTGGCCATGAAGGTCCTGAAGATGTAAAATGTTGAGTATCTGGAGTAGTATTGTCATCAACAGTCCTTTGTAAATTGTGCAACATGGGGCACTAATTTAGTCTTGAATACACAATATAATGTGAAGAATATACCCTAATCTTTTAAAAAACGTGATTCACTGCTTAGAGAGAAAAGGCATACATAAACATACATGATCTAAAGTATTGTGTGATAGCCCAAGTTTGAGTCAATCAAAATATTATTCATGAAGACTGTTAGAATTAAAGTCTTGGATTAAGAGTAGCATTTCTATAAGCAGAAGATACTAGAGATTGTCTCACAAAAAGAAACCAGCAAATAAAACGGTGGGGAGAAAAGAAGTTTGGCAAATATTTTGTGAGAAACAAATAGACGACTTTTTTGGGTTGATTAGAGGGTTTCTTTCAAATATACTATCGATTTGGAGAAACATTTTTATAACGCTACTCGCATACAGCCTTGCAGTTAAGGTATTTGATCTTTATTCTAACTGTAAGAGCACAGTTTTGAATGTCGAGATGATAATCATTTTTTCTTTACAAATACTGAGCTGAGGTTTGTGCATGTGTTTGAGAGAAGGAAAAATTTTAACATTTTTATTTATTTATTTATTTTTTTGAGACGGGGTCTCCCTCTGTCGCCCACGCTGGAGTGCAGTGGCGCCATCTCGGCTCGCTGCAAGCTCCGCCTCCCGGGTTCACGCCATTCTCCTGCCTCAGCTTCCCGAGTAGCTGGGACTACAGGCGCCCGCCACCATGCCCGGGTAATTTTTTGTATTTTTAGTAGAGACAGGGTTTCACCGTGTTAGCCAGGATAGTCTCCATCTCCTGACCACGTGATCTGCTTGTCTCGGCCTCCCAAAGTGCTGGGATTACAGGCGTGAGCCACCGCGCCCGGCCAACATCTTAATTTTTTTTAACAAAATAGTTTGTGGTGATGGTAATCTCTTTGACACTACTATAAGTATATCAATGTTAGCTCATTTACCATTTAATGCTCGTAAGACCTCATAAGATAATATTACTCTACAAATTTTTATATGATAAAATATAAAGTTGAATACTGGATTCATATATTTACTCTGGTGAACTGTGTGTTGTCCTATTTTATTCATAATCTCCCCACGGATATATCAACAATATCTTAGGCTTTGCATTATTTAGCTTCAAGTCAATGTAAAATGCAAACTACTAAACTGGTTTTATGCTTTAAAAAGTATTTCAACACCACTTCCTAGAATTTAAGCAGTAGAGCCAAAATTATCGTATTAGTACTAATGTTAACGTCTTATGTAGAAAAGGGAGTAGTTTCAGAAGAAAATATACATGATGATATTGTACTTAGCTACACCGTGACAATGTTTCTCAAACTTCAGTGACATGTATGATTTTTTTCTTTTGCTGCTAACATGCACCTAATAATTGTCTATCAACTTATACATTAAATTTAGAATAAGAAGCTTCACATAATTAATACGAACAGAAAACTAATATCTTTTGCCTTTAGCGAATACTATCTTCAACCATCAGTTGGTTATCCAATTTGTACAATTTCCCTGCTATCACCTCACAGGTGAGCCCTTTGCACATCATCACAAGGCCCTCAACAGTTCACAGCTAGCTTAGCTCTGAATTCTATGATGCCATGAGTAACTCATTAAATTGGTGAACATGCAGTACTTCAAGTTGGCACTTGTCAATGGACAAAAAGCCTCATGCATACAGAAGACTGCGCAAGCATTTGGGCCAATAATTGAGGTTGTGTATTAGAAGAAAATCAGCCAAACCCTTCTGCATAAGATCTCCGGCCATATCTCCTTCCCTGTTTACAGTAATAAAGGTCATCACCCTCGTTATGGAGCCAGGGAACAGTGACATAAAGGACTTGCCAGTCTGAATTCGGGTGTTCAAACAATGTCTTCAGAAAATTTTCTTCTCAGTTTTCCTAGTAATCATTTCTCTGTGTTGGCTTCATTCCGATGTGGACTCTTCCTCTGTTACGTATGCTAGAGGAAAGGTCAGAGACAACTCTTTTAGGGTATGGCACTTAATCCCCATACTTTATATTTCCATATAGCAGAGGAAATGTCTTCTCTAATCTACAGCATGGTGTTGTAGGGGAGGAATACTTTCTGATTATTTCCATGCCACATTAACTTTTTCCCCTGAGAAGAAGGGACTTACCTGATAAATCCCTCAGGAAGAAGAAATTATACATGCCTAACTCAGTAACCTCTCTCTTTCATATCTGCCTGCCACAGAAAAGGTTCATTCTAGTTTTCTTTCTTGTTCGGTCATTTTGTCACAGAGCCAGCTCTCCTACAAGAGGCCTGCAGTTTCGTTGTACATGGGTGCCAATGCCTAAACAGGTAAATCCGTCTTGTTGTGAAACAATCCTAGCAAGCCTATTTGGCTGCAATACAAAAGTTACATTCTCCAAATAGGTATATCAGTAATAAATTTGAAATACAGATCTCTACTTGAATGTCTCCTATGTCTTGTTTCTCATTTAGTTATGGACTATGAGGGAAGAAATTATATTTTATTTATTGGCCCTTAATATTTCCCATAAGTTCTAGAGTTACATTACCATATTTGATGATTACACTAGTGGAAAGGTAATGCTTCTTTTTAATAGTTTCACTAAAACCTGGGAAGAAGTAGTAAATACATTTACATTTCCCTACCTAAAACCAAATTATCTGGCCAATTTGATAAAGCATTGTAATAGGTCCTAACTAAATCTGATTGGTAGTTGGTGAGGGTCAGTTTCATGTAAACCAGCTGTGTTAACCACAAAGGGGGAAGATTATTAGAAGAAAGGGAGTGAAGACATAGGGTCTGGCATATCTGAGTAATAGATGATATAGACAGAAGAGTTTGGCAATTGGGCATGGAATGAGGGAAAGGATGAAATTAGAGATTGTTATGGACTCAATATTTGTGTCCACCCAAAATTCATATATTGAAAGGATGTGATGGTAGTGGGAGGTGGGCCTTTGGGAGGTAATTAGGTCATGAGGTTGGAGCTGTCACAAATGGAATTAGCTCCCTTATAAGAAGAGACATGAGTATTTCCTCTCTGTTTTCTACCATGTGAGGATACAACAAGAAAAACAGCCATCTGCAAACAAGGAAGTGGCCCCCTAACCACACACTGAATCTGCCAGAATCTGGATGCTGGGCTTCCCAGTTTACAGAACTATGAGAAATCAATATTTGTAATTAAGCCACCAAGTATATGGTATCTTTGTTGCAGCAGCCCAAACTGACTAAGACAGGGATGAATGAATTATAAACTTTCATCTTGGATGATTGGGTATATTGTGGGCTTATCACCAAGCTGATATAGGAAAAATAAGAATATTTTGGCGGGAGGGGAGCAGAGATGGGACAGGAGGAGATGCAGTGCCAAAGAATTCAATTTTTAAATCATCTTAATTGAAACTTAAGAACATCTAATACAATTTAACTATTGTAAATACAGAGTTCAATGTGTTTCAACATCCATTTGCATCTATCTAACCAACACCACAATCAAGATACAGAAGATTTCTATGACCCCAAATATTCCTTCATGAATGTTTGCAGTCAGTTTTCTCAGACATCCAGCCTCCTGTAGCTACTGACCTGCATTTTGCCAGTATAGATTATAGATATTTTCTAAATTGCATTACAATAGAATCGTACAGTGTGTACTATTTGTGTATACCTTTTTGTCTTTAGCGTAATGTCAATATTCATTCATATTTTTCAAGGCATCAATTGCGTGTTCCTTCTTCATTTCTGAATAGTATTCCATTGTGTGAAGTGGAACCACAAATTGTTTATCAATATACCTATTGATGGGTAATTCTATTGTTTCCAGGTTTCGGCAATTACAGGTAAAGCTGCTCTGCATATCCATGTATAAATCATTGAAATCATTCAGTGGACACAAGGTCTTGGGTAAATGCTTAGGATAGCAATTTCCAGATCTTTTTATTCATGTATGTTTAAATTTATGACCAACTGGAAAGAATTTTCCAAAATGCTTGTAGTGTTTTACATTACCACCAGCAGAATATGAGAGTCACAGTTGCTCCTCATTTACCGATACTTGGTACTAGTAGTGTTTTTATTTTTAGCCAATATATTCAGTGTTGAGGTAGATGCTTTTGATAAATAGGAGAGAGTTAGATACACAATTCTAAAACTCGAGAGAGTTGTGATTTAAGATCATAAATTTAGAAATAATAATTATATCAAAAATAATTAAAATTATAAGACTAGATGAAGTGATTCAAGCCATGCATATAGAATAAAAATTTCTGGATACATTTATTATCCAGAATATTTAATATTTATTTCTGAATAAATAAATAGTTTATTCAAAAGAGGATTAGGAATCTAATAGACAAAATATACATAAAAATTGCAAATATATCCAAGAAGGTTTAGAAAAACCAAGAGCATATATAATTTAACTATGTGTTAGTGATTAATATTATCATATGCATCAGAGAAATCCAATGAAAGACAAACATTTTCTCCATTTAATTTGGCATGTAGGATTTTATCGCAACTTTAACAAAAAATCGTTTTGTGCTTTAGTTGGCAGCTAGATTGCAATGAGCTAGGTGTGATTGGGCAGATGTGAAAGGCTTGCCAGTGATGGTAACTCCTTTTGGCAATTGGCTGAAAAAGGGAAGAAAGACTGAGTAAGTTACACACACACTGAATTGAGAACCATTCTGTGTAACCCTTAGCACCGTGTCTGATGTATAGAAGGAAATCAATAACTACAACATTGTACGTTTTAACCTTGTGAGTAGGGGAAGAGTTTGACATGTTTCTTGAGATCTATCCAGATGTCAGAAATCAAGCTGCCTCTAGGCTTTGCAGAATCTGCAACACCCAGACACCCAGAGCAGTTGCCACTAACATATTTCATAATCCACAGATATTATAAAGGTAAATTTAGCTTAATAGTTACATTAATAAAATCCATTAAAAAGAAAATAGGGATGGTAACACAGGAATTTTTTGTGTATGCGTATAACAATCTATAGACATATCTTTGATGATTATGTGAAAGGATGGGAAGCTCATAAATTAACAGTACATAAAATAAATGTTTCAATGGCTTTCAGTTTTGTATTTGGGTTTTTGTTTGTTTGTTTTCTTTTGTTTTACAAAGTTTTGTTTATAGAAACTGCCAACAGAACCCTCTCTTTTTCCCAAACACATAGACTCCTTGAATTTTTCAAGTTCAGACTAAAATGACTAGTTTTCAGTTTAAATTATTAATCACAGCCTACTTAATGATTAGGATTCCAAATGCTATTAGTCTGATAAAAGTATTGCTCTGCATTGAAAAAAATTAATTCAAGGTTTTTGCAAAGCCTTTAGCTATTTTACAATTTATTATTATTATTAAAAGGGTGGAAAGGTAAAGAGAATAAAAACCATGAAGTTCAAAGCCCCAAAAGACTAGAACTCAAAGATATTTTTCAAAGTATTTTTACCATATCAGGTCATTTTAATGGCAATCTCAGGTGTTTGAGATATATTTATATATATATATTTTTAAATTTTAGAGCTTAGTAGGGCCCAGGCTGTTAATGCTCGTTATCTATATGTGAAACTTCAGATATGTGGATAATTACTATCATAATGAATTAAATTACACATCAAGTTTGGAGAATAGAGCACTTATTTCTGAAGCAAGATAGAAAACATTTTAAAGGTTTAAACCAAGTGTTATGGTGATATAATTAATCTCATAAAAAATAAAAATTATGAATTGATAAACATCTTAATCTATGTAGTAATGAATCTGACCAGAATAATAATATTCATGTTTCTAAAATATAGGTTAGTTTAACAGGGTTAATGGGAATTTTATACAGAGAAGGGAAAGCTGACAGAATAGTTAACATCTTAGCTAGTCTTTAGGAATTAAATAATACATGATGTATATGTATATATACTCACATATATGTAATTAATCAAATAAAAATAAAGCGAGATTGAATGCATGAACTACTTAACAAAGATACTTTTTTGTGATTTCCTTTAATAACAATGTGTCATAGGTAACAAGACTCTTAAATTAATGTGATTATCCCATTTCAGTATAATTCAGTTCATTATCTGCAATGGTAATGTAAAAACCAGTAAAATCATGGTTTCCACAGTGATAGATATATTTGAAAGAATCTTGATGGAGGGACAGAACAGAAGAAAATACACACACTGATAAATATGCTAGCTTATTTGGACAGAATTACATGAATAAAACCTTTTAATAATTAATGAGCAAATAATAATGTTGCTGATGATTATGATGATAGAGATAATGAATTAAAACATACTATACTGAATTGTTGCTGTTGTGATAGGTCACATGCAAAATATATTAATATTTTTCCCATTTATTCCTCATATCAGTACTATCAGGTTCACAGTGGAACCCCAACAACTGTCTTTCTTTCTTCCATATTAACAGTGCTCTGAAATACTCACAGGGAACATTACTCCTCAAAGTAAAATCTACATTTCCTAGCCTCATTGACAGCTAAGACATGACTGAGTGACAAACCATCAAACGTTGGTATACAAACGTGATTATTGTGTGAATCTTTCTCATACAATAGCTAGCATAAGCCTTTAACCCTACTTCTTTGTCTCTTCTCCTTTCTGTTTCATAGAGTATGTTTATGAAGACTCAATTTGGAGGAGTTGTCTTAGCCCATAAAGTGATCTTAGAAATGAAAGTCCAGTATAATGCAAGAAGTGAGAGAATGGAACTTGAGAGGTCTTTATGGGTCACAGTTGCTGTACCAGCCCTGGACTACTAACATTCTGACATTTATATTAGAGAGATAACATTATATTGCTTCTAAGCCACAATTTTGTGCAACTTCATCACAAACTTAGCTCATCATAAACCTAGTTCATATGTAAGTTATTGTGTATCTCATATTAGTATAATATATTTAGAATAAATATATGACAGAATATAAGCATATAAATTAATTAAAACAAAAGTTCAAATCAGGCAATTCTCCAACACAGCAAATTTACTAAATGATAGAGTTTAGTAAATGTAGAGAATGAAGAGCTTGAGATTTACTGCTTTGCAAACAAAGTATAATCATTTTGGAGGTCTTAAGAGTGTAAGTTTCACTCTTTCTCATTTCTAGATTACTGACATAGACAGAAAACTCACAGATGAGTAATGGAATACAAAGTAGCATCTTTATTAATGACTAGTCAATTTACTGACAATTTCCCAAACTCAGACATTTAATGAAATTGTATTGGAGAGCCTGGCTTAGACATGGGCCTCTCCCTAACCCTTAGCCAATAACCACCCTGAATTAACGTTAGGATTGGAACACAGGAAGAAAACGTGAAATAGAGAGAAAGCAAAGATAATCAGTCCTGCCATTTAATACAATGGTTACTTGGATTTCTTGTAATAATGATGCCCGATAGAAAAAAAAAAAAAACTTACAGCGCCCTGGAGCATGTTCCTCTGGCCTAATTTCAGTGCAGATATGATTGACATATCCACACTTATTGCCAGCATCCAATATCAAAAGGATGCTTTGGAGGGCTCTGCTTTTCTGTCCCAGGAATATATGAAGCTCAGCCTAGAAGTGTGTGAAGAAGTCTTCTAAATGATAAATGCCATCCTCTTTATCTTCTATTAGGACAGTTCTGTAGTGCATTCTTCAAGATTCTTCAAGATTCCTCAGCAAGTTAAATGCTCAGTTCACCACAGCAGTAACCAGCTCATTAAAATAAACCTTATTAGCTTTTATCTCTCCCTGTGTTACCTTTCTTACTAATCTAACTTCTATGTCTTGGGATCACCTGTCAAATAAACTTCCTGCCATCAAATCCTTGCCAGACTTTGAGGATAGGCTTTAAACCAAACAGCTCAATATCTGTCATTTTTTTGATTAGTAACGTTTCCCTTCTCTCTTAGAAAAGAACAAATAACAAAAGGAGAGAGAAGTTTTTTTCCTTCCATATTTCCTAACTAGATAGAGAAGAGAGAAAGAATTCCTTATTTGCAGTAATGTAAGCTGAAATAAGTAACAGGTTTTTCCTAAAATAAGGTCACCCAATGTATCTATTTCAACAGTAGAATCTCATGTTTTCAATGATTATAGTGAGATGTAGTAAACCTAATTTTCTTATGGAAAAATTATATGCCTGTCAGAATCATTACTCTTAATATCAGGAAATCAATGGAATACAATACTGAGGTCTCAACACCCCCTTCAAATGCATCATGAAATTGCTTTGAATCACAAATGTTTCACTCAACTGTCTTGCTTCTTAGTTTATTTTTAATTTTAGTATAATAATTTTTGTAAAATATTGGCAGCTTGGACGTTTGACAAAAATAAGATACGCAAGAAGCAAATGCATTATTATTGCATGTGAACATATATAACTTTATTTTATTAATAACCCAGTAGGACATGTGTTGTAATTAAGTGGTAGTGCTGCCTGTATTATAACATCTGTTTTATAAATGAACAGCTACCATAAATAGTTATGATTTGGCAAAGCCACAAATTTAATTAGTTACAAAACTAGTGTGTAAATACAAGTTTTTTTTTTTGACATCTTATGTAGTTTTCTTTCATATCAACATAAATCTTAGCAACCTTCTTGTTAGACGCACCTCCTTTCCTGTGACCTCATGTTTCCACGAGAGAACTCCAATGTAATTGTGTCTTTCACTGCTCATTTACTCCTCCCCGATGGTGGAATTGTAATAAGGAACTGATGACGCTTTGTTCAGCTTTCTCTGCACTTCCTATTTTCAGATGTGCTGACCCACAAAGTGGACATTCTGGTAACTCTCTGTATATGGTTAAGAGCGACAAGAAAGCTTTTCTGCCTATTTCAGTATTCTGCAGTTGTTCAATTGCTCTAGTGACTAGGAAAGCACCTCTCTACTATTAAAAGCCTCATTTCTCATACATTAAAGCCCTATTCTCTAATAAACTTTATCCTTAAATCTAACATTTCATCTCCATCTCTCTGTTATCTTGATCCTTATTTGTTTCTGAACTCCAGAGAGGAAGATAAACTTTTATTACCTGCCTCCTGCATGAAAACACAATAATTACTTAAAACTTAAAAGACATCTCAAAAGTTTTGTTTTATGTGTGTGGTAGTTAGAAATAAGAATACTGAAACGTGCTATTACTAATGCTGAATATATTTTATTCCAGAAATAATAATTGAGTGAAATGGAAAAATCAACTGAATAATCAACTGAATTAAAGGAAACTATGTTTTGGGATATAGTTACCTGATTCAATATATTGAATAATGAACAGAATATTAACAACATTGGATTAGTGTAGTAAAAGGTAGTGAACTTTATCCAAACTTAATAAATAATTACTAGTTTATTTTCTAAAAAGGAACTGTTATTTTTTACCAATAGTATTCTTTTGTCTTCCTGCTGAAAACCTACATTTTACTTTCAAAAGTAATAGTCATCATGTGCATAGTTCATTATCATTAAAAAAACATTTAATTCCAACTGTGAAATTGGTCCTTAGCAATGTGACTATGCTGATATGCCCTACATACCACTTATATTTGATTTTAATTACAGCATGAGGCGTATTTTTATGAAAATAAAAAAACAGAAATACATTGTGACACAACTTATTTACAAATATACAATTTTTAATTCACATGGGTAATCCTGGGATTTATGAAACATTAAATCTTGGATAAGAATATGGCAGTAACTCTTTACCCCTATTATTCCCTCACCTCTGAAACAAAAAGAAGCTTGAGTATCTGTGATTTTTTTAACTCATCTACTTATGCTTTGAAGACTAAAGAGTGATGTTAAAGTACTGAAAATATATCATTTTATTTCATTTGTTTACACAACTTAACAAATAGTTTAATTCTTTAGAACGTAATTTTTACTCAATGAATATATACCAGGAAAAATAAAAAGGGAAAAAGTAACTTTGGTAATTGACTTAGGAGTAACATATAGGCCCTCTACATCCTGAATAACTCTGCACCCTGATAAAACATGCCCCTAAATGAGGTGGAGGGGGAGAGAGTATCAAGAAGGCCTCAAACATAAAAAAGGTTACTTTTGTTTTGTACATGCATATTCTTTTTCTCTATGACTTTCTTGTCTGTGTGTGTGTTTTGGGAACAGAGGCACTGAATGTCTTTGTTCCAGATTGGCTTTTTAATAAAGTATAGTGAATTTCTTTGGAAAATAGTAGTGTCTTTCTCCAGATTAGAGAGGAGGAGTGCTTATCACCTGTTACAAAATGATGTGGGTCTCTTAAAGGTCTCAGAGTTCCTTTCTTGTAGTGTGTTCTTCTGTATATGCAGGTATCCCTCCCGTCCATATGCGTCACTTCAGTCGGATATGGTGTTAAGGAGAAGCTAATTAAATGTATTGAAAAAGAAGTGAATCAGATATACACAGCTGTTGGCTGTGCTGTGAATTATGAGATCCTTGGTCTCTGACCTTAGAATCCCAAGTCTTCTCAAGCATCCATGAAACTGAGGCTTTGTTTGTTTCTTAAGTATTTTTCTCTTTGTTCTTCAGGTTAAATAATTGTTATTAGCATATTTTAAAGTTTACTAAATGATCCTTCTGTCATTTCCATTCTGCTAATTGAGTTTATCCACTGGATTCTTTAAAGTTTCAAATACTGTAGTTTTCAGTTCTAAAATTCATGTTTCTTTCTTTTTTACTATTATTATTATACTTTAAGTTTTAGGATACATGTGCACAATGTGCAGGTTTGTTGCATATGTATACCTGTGCCATGTTGGTTTGCTGCACCCATTAACTCATAATTTAGCATTAGGTATATCTCATAATGCTATCCCTCCCCCCTCCCCCCACCCCACGACAGTCCCCAGTGTGTGATGTTCCCCTTCCTGTGTCCATGTGTTCTCATTGGCCAATTCCTACCTATGAGTGACAGCATGCAGTGTTTGGTTTTTTGTCCTTAGGATAGTTTGCTGAGAATGATGATTTCCAGCTTCATCCATGTCCCTACAAAGGACATGAAATCATCCTTTTTTATGGCTGCATAGTATTCCATGGTGTATATGTGCCATATTTTCTTAATCCAGTCTATCATTGTTGGACATTTGGGTTGGTTCCAAGTCTTTGCTATTGTGAATAGTGCCACAATAAACATACATGTGCATGTGTCTTTATAGCAGCATGATTTATAATCCTTTGGGTATATACTCACTAATGGGATGGCTGGGTCAAATGGTATTTCTAGTTCTAGATCCCTGAGGAATCGCCACACTGACTTCCACAATGGTTGAACTAGTTTACAGTCTCACCAATAGTGTAAAAGTGTTCCTATTTCTCCACATCCTCTCCAGCACCTGTTGTTTCCTGACTTTTTAATGACTGCCATTCTAACTGGTGTGAGATGGTATTTCATTGTGGTTTTGATTTGCATTTCTCTGATGGCCAGTGATAATGAGCAGTTTTTCATGTGTTTTTTGGTTGCATAAACGTCTTCTTTTGAGAAGTGTCTGTTCGTATCCTTTGCCCACTTTTTGATGGGGTTGTTTGTTTTTTTCTTGTAAATTTGTTGGAGTTCATTGTAGATTCTGGATATTAGCCCTTTGTCAGATGAGTAGGTTGCGAAAATTTTCTCCCATTTTGTAGGTTGCCTGTTCACTCTGATGGTAGTTTCTTTTGCTGTGCAGAAGCTCTTTAGCTGAATTAGATCCCATTTGTCAATTTTGGCTTTTGTTGCCATTGCTTTTGGTGTTTTAGTCATGAAGTCCTTGCCCATGCGTATGTACTGAATGGTATTGCCTAGGTTTTCTTCTAGAGTTTTTATGGTTTTAGGTCTAACACGTAAGTCTTTAATCCATCTTGAATTAATTTTTGTATAAGGTATAAGGAAGGGATCCAGTTTCAGCTTTCTCCATATGGCTAGCCAGTTTTTCCAGCACCATTTATTAAACAGGGAATTCTTTCCCCATTGCAAGTTTTTGTCAGGTTTGTCAAAGATCAGATAGTTGTAGATATGCGGCATTATTTCTGAGGGCTCTGTTCTGTTCCATTTGGTCTATATCTCTGTTTTGGTACTAGTACCATGCTGTTTTGGTTACTGTAGCCTTGTAGTATAGTTTGAAGTCAGGTAGTGTGATGCCTCCAGCTTTGTTCTTTTGGCTTAGGATTGACTTGGCGATGCGGGCTCTTTTTTGGTTCCATATGAACTTTAAAGTAGTTTTTTCCAATTCTGTGAAGACAGTCATTGGTAGCTTCATGGGGATGGCATTGAATCTGTAAATTACCTTTGGCAGTATGGACATTTTCACAATATTGATTCTTCCTACCCATGAGCATGGAATGTTCTTCCATTTGTTTGTATCCTCTTTTATTTCCTTGAGCAGTGGTTTGTAGTTCTTCTTGAAGAGGTCCTTCACATCCCTTGTAAGTTGGATTCCTAGGTATTTTATTCTCTTTGAAGCAATTGTGAATGGGAGTTCACTCATGATTTGGCTCTCTGTTTGTCTGTTATTGGTGTATAAGAATGCTTGTGATTTTTGCACATTGATTTTGTATCCTGAGACTTTGCTGAAGTTGCTTATCAGCTTAAGGAGATTTTGGGCTGAGATGATGGGGTTTTCTAGATATACAATCATGTCATCTGCAAACAGGGACAATTTGACTTCCTCTTTTCCTAATTGAATGCCCTTTATTTCCTTCTCGAGCCTGATTGCCCTGGCCAGAACTTCCAACACTATGTTGAATAGGAGTGATGAGAGAGGGCACCCCTGTCTTCCTCCAGTTTTCAAAGGGAATGCTTCCAGTTTTTGCCCATTCAGTATGATATTGGCTGTGGGTTTGTCATAGGTAGCTCTTATTATTTTGAGATACGTCCCATCAATACCTAATTTATTGAGAATTTTTAGCATGAAGCATTGTTGAATTTTGTCAAAGGCCTTTTCTGCATGTATTGAGATAATCATGTGGTTTTTGTCTTTGGTTCTGTTTATATGCTGGATTACATTTATTGATTTGCGTATATTCAACCAGCCTTGCATCCTAGGGATGAAGCCCACTTGATCATGGTGGATAAGCTTTTTGATGTGCTGCTGGATTCGGTTTGCCAGCATTTTATTGAGGATTTTTGCATCAATGTTCATCAAGGATATTGGTCTAAAATTCTCTTTTTTTGTTGTGCCTCTGCCAGGCTTTCATATCAGGATGATGCTGGCCTCATAAAATGAGTTAGGGAGGATTCCCTCTTCTTCTATTGATTAGAGTAGTTTCAGAAGGAATGGTACCAGCTCCTCCTTGTACCTCTGGTAGAATTCGGCTGTGAATTCATCTGGTCCTGGACTTTTTTTGGTTTGTAAGCTATTCATTATTGCCTCAATTTCAGAGCCTGTTATTGGTCTATTCAGAGATTCAACTTCTTCCTGGTTTAGTCTTGGGAGAGTGTATGTGTCAAGGAATTTATCCATTTCTTCTAGATTTTCCAGTTTATTTGCATAGAGGTGTTTGTAGTATTCTTTGATGGTAGTTTGTATTTCTGTGGGATGAGTGGTGATATCCCCTTTGTCATTTTTATTGCGTCTATTTGATTCTTCTCTCTTTTCTTCTTTATTAGTCTTGTTAGCGGTCTATCAATTTTGTTGATTTTTTCAAAAAACCAGCTCCTGGATTCATTTATTTTTTGAAGGGTTTTTTGTGTCTCTATTTCCTTCAGTTCTGCTCTGATCTTAGTTATTTCTTGCCTTCTGCTAGCTTTTGAATTTGTTTGCTCTTGCTTCTCTAGTTCTTTTAATTGTGATGTTAGGGTGTCAATTTTAGATCTTTCCTGCTTTCTCTTGTGGGCATTTAGTGCTATAAATTTCCCTCTACACACTACTTTGAATGTGTCCCAGAGATTCTGGTATGTTGTGTCTTGGTTCTCGTTGGTTTCAAAGAACATCTTTATTTCTGCCTTCATTTCGTTATGTACCCAGTAGTCATTCAGGAGCAGGTTGTTCAGTTTCCATGTAGTTGAGCGGTTTTGAGTGAGATTCTTAATCCTGAGTTCTAGCTTGATTGCACTGTGATCTGAGAGACAGTTTGTTATAATTTATGTTCTTTTACATTTGCTGAGGAGTGTTTTACTTCCAACTATGTGGTCAATTTTGGAATAGGTGTGGTATGGTGTTGAAAAGAATGTATATTCTGTTGATTTGGGGTGGAGAGTTCTGTAGATGTCTGTTAGGTCTGCTTGGTGCAGAGCTGAGTTCAATTCCTGGATATCCTTGTTAACTTTCCGTCTTGTGGTTCTGTCTAATGTTGACAGTGGGGTGTTAAAGTCTCCCATTATTATTGTGTGGGAGTCTAAGTCTCTTTGTAGTCGCTAAGGACTTGCTTTATGAATCTGGGTGCTCCTGTATTGGGTGCATACATATTTAGGACAGTTAGCTCTTCTTGTTGAATTGATCCCTTTAACATTATGTAATGGCCTTTTTTGTCTCTTTTGATCTTTGTTGGTTTAAAGTCTGTTTTATCCGAGACTAGTATTGCAACCCCTGCCTTTTTTCGTTTTCCATTTGCTTGGTAGATCCTCCTCCATCCCTTTATTTTGAGCCTATGTGTGTCTCTGCACGTGAGATGGGTTTCCTGAATACTGCACACTGATGGGTTTTGACTCTTTATCCAATTTGCCAGTCTGTGCCTTTTAATTGGAGCATTTATCCCATTTACATTTAAGGTTAGTATTGTTATGTGTGAATTTGATCCTGTAATTATGATGTTAGCTGGTTATTTTGCTCATCAGTTGATGCAGTTTCTTCCTAGCCTTGATGGTCTTTACAATTTGGCATGTTTTTGCAGTGGCTGGTACCGGTTGTTCCTTTCCATGTTTAGTGCTTCCTTCAGGATCTCTTTTAGGGCAGGCCTGGTGGTGACAAAATCTCTCAGCATTTGCTTGTCTGTAAAGGATTTTATTTCTCCTTCACTTGTGAAGCTTAGTTTGGCTGGATGTGAAATCCTGGGTTGAAAATTCTTTTCTTTAAGAATGTTTAATATTGGCCCCCACTCTCTTCTGGCTTGTAGAGTTTCTGCTGAGAGATCAGCTGTTAGTCTGATGGGTTTCCCTTTTTGGGTAACCCGACGTTTCTCTCTGGCTGCCCTTAACATTTTTCCTGCATTTCAACTTTGGTGAATCTGACAATTATATGTCTTGTAGTTGCTCTTGTTGAGAATTATCTTTGTGGCATTCTCTGTATTTCCTGAATTTGAATGTTGGCCTGCCTTTCTAGATTGGGGAAATTCTCCTTGATAATATCCCGCAGAGTGTTTTCCAACTTGGTTCCATTCTCCCCGTCACTTTCAGGTACACCAATTAGACATAGATTTGGTCGTTTCACATAGTCCCATATTTCTTGGAAGCTTTGTTCGTTTCTTTTTATTCTTTTTTCTCTAAACTTCTCTTCATGCTTCATTTCATTCATTTCATCTTCCATTGCTGATACCCTTTCTTCCAGTTGATCACATTGGTTACTGAGGCTTGTGCATTCGTCATGTAGTTCTCGTGCCGTGGTTTTCAGCTCCATCAGGTCCTTTAAGGACTTCTCTGCATTGGTTATTCTAGTTGTCCTTTCGTCTAATTTTTTTTCAAAGTTTTTAACTTCTTTGCCATTGGTTCGAACTTCCTCCTTTAGCTTGGAGTAGTTTGGTCTTCTGAAGCCTTCTTCTCTCAAGTCGTCATTCTCCATCCAGCTTTGTTCCATTGCTGGTGACGAGCTGCATTCCTTTGGAGGAGGAGAGGTGCTCTGATTTTTAGAGTTTCCAGTTATTCTGCTCTGTTTTTTCCCCATCTTTGTGGTTTTATCTACATTTGGTCTTTGATGATGATGACGTGCAGATGGGTTTTTGGTGTGGATGTCCTTTCTGTTTGTTAGTTTTCCTTCTAACAGTCAGGACCCTCAGCTGCAGGTCTGTTGGAGTTTACTGGAGGTCCACTCCAGACCCTGTTTTCCTGGGTATCAGCAGTGGAGGCTGCAGAACAGCAGATATTGGTGAACTGCAAATGCTGCTGCCTGATCGTTCCTCTGGAAGTTTTGTCTCAGAGGAGTACCCGGCCATGTGAGGTGTCAGTCCACCCCTACTGGGGGGGGCCTCCCAGTTAGGCTACTTGGGGGTCAGGGACCCACTTGAGGAGGCAGTCTGCCCATTCTCAGATCTCAAGCTGCGTGCTGGGAGAACCACTACTCTCTTCAAAGCTGTCAGACAGGGACATTTAAGACTGCAGAGGTTATTGTTGTCTTTTGTTTGTCTGTGCCCTGTCCCCAGAGGTGGAGCCTACAGAGGCAGGCAGGCCTCCTTGAACTGTGGTGGGCTCCACCCAGTTCGAGCTTCCCAGCAGCTTTGTTTACCTACTCAAGCCTGAGCAATGATGGGTACCCCTCCCCCAGCCTGGCTGCTGCCTTGCAGTTTGATCTCAGACTGCTGTGCTAGCAATGAGTGAGGCTCCATGGGCGTAGGACCTGCCAAACCAGGTGGGGGATATAATCTCCTGGCGTGCCATTTATTAAGCCCATTGGAAGAGTGCAGTATTAGGGTGGGAGTGACCCAATTTTCCAGGTGCCGTCTGTCACCCCTTTCTTTGACTAGGAAAGGGAATTCCCTGACCCCTTATGCTTCCCGGGTGAGGCGATGCCTCACCCGGCTTCAGCTCATGCACAGTGCACTGCACCCACTGTCCTGCACCCACTGTCCAGCACTCCCCAGTGAGATGAACCCGGTACCTCAGTTGGAAATGCAGAAATCACCTGTCTTCTGCGTCGCTCATGCTGGGAGCTATAGACTGGAGCTGTTCCTATTCTGCTATCTTGGCTCTGGCTCCACCCCACTCTTTCTTATAGTTTCTATTTCTGAGCTAAGAACTTCTCTCTTTCCATTCATTTCACGTGGTAAAATTTACTCCATAGAAGACCATTATAATAGTGATGGGAACAGGAGGCAGAGAAATTCTAGGCAGAAAAGGGTGGGTCCCAGCAAAAACCCTACCCTCAAGTTGAAAAGCCTGAAACCACAGGCCAAAGTGAGAACTTACATCCCTGTTTTCCCTCTTGAATGTTGCTTTTTCCTAAACCACCCATGGTTCCACCCAGCCCCATGCTGTGCCTATAAAGACTCGAGACTCAGCTGGCAGGGAGAAGCAGCAGCTGCACATTGAAGATAAGTGGCTTGACTTTAGGGGACAATTGATGGCATAACTTTGGAGAAGAATCTGGCTGGAGACAGCCAGACTTCAGGGGAGGATTACCTAATCCCCCCACTGCCCTTTTCAGCTCTCCTCCCCACCGAGGGCCACTTTCATTGGCAACAAAATCCCTCACATTTACCATTCTTCAATTCATTCATGCAACTTCATTTTTCCAAACACTGGACAAGAGCTTGAGAGCCATGAGTGCAAATACAAAAGGCTGTCACACTGCCCCTTTGCCCTTGTTGGCAGAGGGCACCTGCCCCACACCACGAGGCAAAGAGCTCACTGAGCTTTTAACATTTAAGCTGTCCACAGATGGCAGAGCACAGTAACATGCCCTCTGGGGCTTTGGGGGATGCAGGCACCCCCTACAGATGCTGCAGCAGGGACTGCCTGGAGTTCACTTCTTCTGGTGCTGAAGCAGCCATCCTGTTCAGTGCTCATGCCTTCCAGTTCCTGCCTAGTTTGCTCACATGCTCCCTCCTGTGAGGAGCTGAGAGCAGCAGGCTGAGTAAAGGAGGCACCCCTGTCATGAGTCCCTTGAAAGGGTCAGGGAAATATCCTGCTTCAATAGCTGCTCTAATGTCTTGGATAAACCCAACATCTGAATTATCTCATAATTAGTATCTATGTATCAGCTTTTTCCTTTGAGAATTGGCCACATGTTTCTAGTTCTTTATATGTCAAGTAATTTTGAATTGTATACTGAACATTTAAAAAATACATTTCATAAATTCTGGGTATCATATAAATCCTCAGGAGAATGTGGCTATGTTTCTCTTAGCAGAAAATAAAAGTGGTGTAGTTCATGCTACAAGTATGGTCTGAACTTTTGAAGGTGTTAGTTCTAATGCCGATTCAGTTTTGAAGGCCTTGTCATGCTGCTTTGGGTCTATCCTATGCTCATGCCACAGAAGTTAAATCTAGGATTGGGTGGTAGCTTGAATGGTGGCTGTTTGCTCAAAGTCTTCATTAAATTTCTACTACCCGAGACTACTGAACAGTAATCAAAAGTAGTAGATTGGCCAGAAAGATAGAGTTTCTCTCAGAGTTTTTGCTGTCTATTTCTCCTGATGATAACAACTAAAATCTTTGGTAATATATAATACCTTACAAGATTACAGGGAATATACCTTACGAGGTTAAAAAAATTATGGATGAGCATAGTACCTTTGCAGAGACTGTTCTTTACTAAAGAAAATGGATATTCTGGTATCTGCTCTCCAGATATTCATCTCGGTAATGTATTTTATTTTCCAACACAATAAAGACTTTTATCTGACAGGGCTGTAGTTTAAAATGGACTATCTTGCCTCTTGGGGTATATATGTTTTCTAGCTTAGTACTACAATTAAATCTATCAGAAAAATTGAGCATCCCACCATCACCATCTATAGGGCCTAATACTAATTTTTAATAATAATGATATTATATTCACTGGGCTGGGAAACAAGCAATGTTAGCTAACTCTACACCTTGATGAGTTACATGCATGCCAGAATGTGTGAGATAAATTCCATGAAAATTTAGTGTCCTGAGATCTCAATAATGATTATGCATTGTGGTGGTTTGGGTCATGTCCATCTATCTGCTCAAAGTGAAAGTTATTAGAAACTGTGTCCTCTAACACTAAGAAGGTAGCACAATCTTTAGTATACTCATAGTTATTTGTAGTACTCTGATTCGTCTCCTGGGTGATATAAATTTGCTGACATTTAAAAGATCCAAGGGAAAATAAAAAAAAAATATTTACACTTTTCTAATCTAGAAGTAAAGCAGTTCTGTCACTTGGACATTTTGAATCTCTGGAGCCAATGGTATTTGAATATTCATGGGAAGCTGGGATGTTGTAGTGGGGATTATAAAACACTGTAATAGAGAACTTACAGTCTTAGAGTTTTAGAGCAAAGACATTTCTTCTTTGGAAAATATCAGTTCTCTTTTTAAGAAACAACTTTTGGATTTTTATTGGGTCTTAGTAGAGAATAAAACCACAGGACACTAGATGATAATCAAACCAACAGTGGTCTGGGAGTTACCTTATAATTTAGGTATAAAGTCAGTCTTTGAGTAACACTGTGTCATTAATTGGACTTAATATCTACCAGATCAGACAAAATAAATTTTTAATACACACAGAAGTTGAATGAGTAGGTTATCTGTATTTTCATGACAATATTTGCTAAATTTTTAATGAATGATCTTGCATCAGCCATGTAGAAATCTGCTATAGAATTTAGGTATCCTCCTTAAACAGAAGGGAGAGAATCATACTTCATATAGGCAGACCTTCAAGCTTTAGACTTTACTTTTCACAATGTCTTTAAAGGCAGATAAGCCTGAGTTAAGGGTCTATACTAATTATGTTTTGGCACACTATCCAAAACTTAGAAGAAACAATGTTGGAAGATAAGCAACCAAGAAATTTTGCAAAAATTATGTGAGTTGATAATCTCTTTAATATGCCCAGAATCAGAAGATATTTAGTTAACAGTAAAATAGTCACCAAAAATCTGGTAAAGTGGAAGAATATTTAATAATCACATTGAGAAATTGATCTATTTGTGCATGTCAGTCATTGAAGGAGTGAGTCAATGGGATCATAAAATGCATGACTATAATGGTACTGCAGAGGAAAGTCATGCATTCAACAATATGAATTTTACCTCACAGAGGGTAATGTGGCTATTATTACTGTAAATTGCCTAATTTTAATATCAATGACCAGTCTTGAGCGTTCTTATATAACAGTATATATCTAGGTGAGCATGCAAATAGCGTATACATTGATTGCCTTTTCTTCATGGAGGCAGAGGTGTTTTATTTTTACCCAAAGTCTAGGTTTCAACTTTCTTTTCTTGACTTTTACCCAAATAGTAGAGCATTGTTAAAAGGTACATCATGTATGTATCTGCGCAGCATATGAAACAAGCTTTTGTTTCTGGTATAAGGAAGCTAGTTTTTAAGGAAAAGACAATAAACAATGAAGAAAAACAAAAGAAATTAATGAGAAATTTACCATGTATTATCACAATCCATATCACTCCAGATCACCAAGCTGTTAATAACATAGAAGATGAGAATGGCTTATTAAAAATATTATAGTCAATTAGATATTCTGATATTATCTCTAATGTAAAATACCCAGAATTACTGAATTAAATAAAACAAAATCCTTTTACAGTCATAGCCAAACTCACAAGAAACGCTGAGGCATATCCCCAGTAGCCACCCATCTTCCAACCAACCAATAAATAAGAAGTAAACCAAAGTGATAAACTGAAGCTAGTGTACAGCAAACCTGGGTATATTTGACAATGTTGGTCACGAAGACACTGGTGGTTTTTTTTGTTTCTTTGTTTTTGTTTTTGTTTTTTTGAGACGGAGTCTTGCTCTGTCGCCAGGCTGGATCTCGGTTCACCGCAACCTCCAAGTCCCGGGCTCAAGCGATTCTCCTGCCTCAGCCTCTGGAGTAGCTGGGATTACAGGAGGACGCCACCACGCTCAGCTAATTTTTGTATTTTTAGTAGAGACAGGGTTTCGGTTTCACCATGTTGGCCAGGATGGTCTCCATTTCTTGACCTCCTGATCCGCCCACCTCGGCCTCCCAAAGGGCAGGGATTACAGGCGTGAGCCACTGCACCCGGCCGACACTAGTGTTTTAACGGTTATTGTGGCACCAAAAGACAAGCCCTTGCCCTGAAACACGCAATGTAAGGATTTAAAATTGAGAGACCACATCAGGCGCAGATCCTTGAAAGGCTAGAATTTTAATAAAATATAAACAAGAAAAAAAAACCTCTCTCTTTTAGCAACAGATCATAAATAGTCCAGCAGATTAACAGTTTTGGGCCGGGCGCGGTGGCTCACGCCTGTAATCCCAGCACTTTAGGAGGCGCAGGCGGGCAGATCACGAAGTCAGGAGATCAAGACCATCCTGGCGAACACGGTGAAACCCCGTCTCTATTAAAAATACAAAAAACAAAAAAAGAAAAACAAAACAGTTTTGAGTGCCTAGCTTCCCCCAAATTTCCCAGCATACTTAGAAAGGTGCAAATCGCTTTGAGACAGGGAGACCTCGTTCAAATTGAAGCTGTCACAGGGGGAAAGGAGAGGTGGGGGCATGGTGAAATGTGTGATTCCACCTCAGTAAGCAAGGTTCTTGTGGTTCAACCAAGCAAACTTCAATGTTATAGGTTTGCCCACTACTCTATATTGGGTGGCAAGAACATCTACTTCAGCCTTGTGTGCCCTTTAACTTGGCAGCCACAACCACAATGCATTTAACAGAGATGTAGGCATGTGACATCTGGTTGACTCAGGCTTCACTCATAGGGCAGAAATTGTTTAAAGAAGTCCATTTCAACCCGAGGCATTGGCTGCCACATTGTTATGATAACACGTTTTAAGTTTTCACCCAGCTTTAATGTGAGAGCTACAATTTTCCATGGCAATGGGTCTCACCACAATAATTTACAGGCATTCTTTATATTACTTTCTCATTCTTTAACAAATTATGGCCTGTAGGTTGGCCATCTGTTTTTGTAAATAAAGTTTTATCAAAACACAGCCATGATCATCTGTGTATTGTCTGTGGCAGTTTTTGTACAACAAAGGCACAGTTAAATAGTTGTAAGGGAAGCTATATAGTCTAAAAGCCTAAAATATTTACTTTATTGCCCTTTCAAAAATATTTGCTGACTCCTGATCTAGCAGGTCACCTTCATTGGCACTGTAAACTCAATCTAGACAATAAGAACTTGAAAACTAGTTAGTGCCTCTATCTGTGGTTTTCCACAGGAATTTTTCTATTTAAGGGAAATCTTTTCAGGAGAGCCCTCATCATGGCAGCCAAAACCCATTGCAAAAATCTCAGAATGAACCTAAGGTTAGCATGATAGTCTACAGAAGGAGTTGGGTTGCAAAATGGCCCAGATGTTTCCATTCTTTTTAACAAACGATACGTTCTTTGCAATCTCATCTCCCATGGACACCAGAATCTAATGATTCATCATGTTGCTAGCTCTAGCAGTCACAACTTTTATTCCTTTCATGCTCACTATAGGTGCATGTCTTTGTAACTGCTGTCTGAAAGATGGCAGAAATTTTTGCCTGCCCAGATTGACAAGGACAGTGCAACATTTGGGCAGCTGTCTTTCAACCTACTTCCAGGTATTGGCCTGCACCTCTCTCCCAGTTTCTGCTCATTATCATGCAATAAAGTAGAGGAACTTTTATTATCAAACAGACCATAAAATTTACTGAAAAAACCCTTTACCAATTTCCATGAACTTTCCTCAAGTCATGTTAATCAATCAGCCTATGAGATCATCATACTCTTTTTTCTGAAAGCCACATTTCTTTAACCTCCCACTCTTATTGCCAGAACTATCAAGAACTGAAAGTCCTGAGATTTTATATTACTTTCAAACCAAGAAGTTAGCCTGCCAGCTTCATGGATGCTGACAGAAGACACAAGACTCCAAGATCAGAAGCAAAGGATTATACTATTAATAGCACAGCAAGCAGCAGCCTTCACCATGAAGGCACGTTGCATATGGCCTGCTCCCCTACGAAGAGGAAAGGGGAATAAGAGAATATGCCTCATTTTTTTTTTTGTTTTTTGCTTTATCTCCCCTCGCTTTTTTTTTTTTCATTTCATTTTCATGTTTACTTCTGTGATGGTTAATACTGAGTGTCAACTTGATTGGATTGAAGGCTGCAAAGTATTGATCCTGGGTTTGTCTGTGAGGGTGCTGCCAAAGGAGATTAACATTTGAGTTGGTGGGCTGGGGCAGGCAGATCCACCTTTAATCTGGAGGCCACAATCTAATCAGCTGCCAGCGAATATAAAGCAGGCAGAAAAATATGAAAAATAGAGACTGGCCTAGCCTTCCAGCTTATGTCTTTCTCCCATGCTGGATGCTTCCTGCCCTCCAACATCAGACTCCAAGTTCTTCACTTTTGGGACTCAGACTGGCTCTCCTTGCTCCTCAGCTTACAGATAGCCTATTGTGGGACCTTGTGATCATGTAAGTTAATACTTAATAAACTCCCCTATACATAGATACACACACACACACACACACATTTCTCCTATTAGTTCTGTCTCTCTAGGGAACCCTAATATAAAATCTCTGCCAAATTTCACCTTGAGTTATTGCATAGTGGCATTGACCGCACAGTCCATGCTTTATATGAGTTGGGGCACAGGAGGTGTCTAAAGTTATTGATGATCATGCAAAAACCTGGGGATGCCCTATATAAGGAAAGTGAGGCAGAGAAATGTTAAGTAACTCTCCCAACAGGTCATAAAGGTCTGTTCATATCCTTCGCCCACTTTTTGAGGGGGTTGTTTGTTTTTTTCTTGTAAATTTGTTTGAGTTCTTTGTAGATTCTGGATATTAGCCCTTTGTCAGATGAGTAGATTGCAAAAATTTTCTCCCATTCTGTAGGTTGCCTGCTCGCTCTGATGGTAGTTTCTTTTGCTGTGCAGAAGCTCTTTAGCTGAATTAGATCCCATTTGTCAATTTTGGCTTTTGTTGCCATTGCTTTTGGTGTTTTAGACATGAAGTCCTTGCCCATACCTATGTCCTGAATGGTATTGAAAGAAGACATTTGTGCAGCCAACAGACACATGAAAAAATGCTCATCATCACTGGCCATCAGAGAAATGCAAATCAAAACCACAGTGAGATACCATCTCACACCAGTTAGAATGGCGATCATTAAAAAGTCAGGAAACAACAGGTGCTGGAGAGGATGTGGAGAAATAGGAACACTTTTACACTGTTGGTGCGACTGAAAACTAGTTCAACCATTGTGGAAGACAGTGTGGCGATTCCTCAAGGATCTAGAACTAGAAATACCATTTGACCCAGCCATCCCATTACTGGGTATATACCCAAAGGATTATAAATCATGCTACTATAAAGACACATGCACATGTATGTTTATTGCGGCACTATTCACAATAGCAAAGACTTGGAACCAACCCAAATGTCCATCAATGATAGACTGGATTAAGAAAATGTGACACATATACACCATAGAATACTATTTGGCCATAAAAAAGGATGAGTTCATGTCCTTTGTAGGGACATGGATGAAGCTGGAAACCATCATTCTCAGCAAACTATCGCAAGGACAGAAAACCAAACACTGCATGTTCTCACTCATAGGTGGTTATGAATAATGAGAACACTTGGACACAGGAAGGGGAACATCACACACTGGGGCCTGCCATTGGGTAGGCGGAGGGGGGAGGGATAGCATTAGGAGATATACCTAATGTAAATGACGAGTTAATTGGTGCAGCACACCAACATGGCACATGCATACATATGTAACAAACATGCACGTTGTGCACATGCACCCTGGAACTTAAAATAAAACAAACAGACAACAACAACAACAACAAAACAAAAAAACCCCAATAAAGTAAAACAAAATAAAAGTCTGATGTTCTAGGGTACAGTCTCTTAACAGCTATGCTATATTGCTTCTCAAGACTAGTGGGACACTCTGTAAACCAGAGGGCTGCTCTTAGAAGAGACAGTGACTGGCTGGATCCTGACAGTTACACACATCTGAGCTGATCAACTGTCTGTCTTCTACTTGAGACAGAGTTTCTCTGGGTATGGATGATCAAAAGATACAGACAGACATATTTTAAAATTGAGAGTATTGGAATCTGGGATGGTTCAGACTGATGTGCTCTCCCTCCAGTTGATTATTTCCCCCTGGGCTGTTAAGGGAGGCAGTGACACAAGTGCATGGCTAAAAATTTTCTTTTTTTTTTGTATCTTTTATTTTAAGTTCAGGCATAGTGTGCAGGTTTGTTACATAGTTTAAATGTGCATCACAGGGCTTTGCTGTACAGATTATTTCACTGCTCAGGTATTAAGCCTAGTATTCATTAACTATTTTTTCCAGATCTTCTCTCTCCTCTCTCATGCCCCCGACAGACCACGGTGTGTGTGTTTTTCCCCATCATGTGTCCATGTGTTCTCATCATTTAGCTCCCAGTTAAAAGTGAGGACATGCAGTATTTGGTTTTCTGTTCCCCTGTTAGTTTGCTAAGGATAATGGCCTCCTGCTCTACTCATGTTTCTGCAAAGGACATGATCTTGTTCTTTTTTATGGCTGCATAGTATTCCATGGTGTATATGTACCACACTTTCTTTATCCAGTCTCTCATTGATGGGCATTCAGGTTGATTCTATGTCTTTTCTATTGTGAATAGTGCTGCAGTGAACATATGTGTGCACGTGTCTTTATAATAGATGATTCATATTCCTTCGGGTGTATACCCAGGATTGGAATTGCTGGGTAGAATGGTATTTTTGTCTTTAAGTCTTTAAGGAATCACCACACTGTCTTCCACAATGGTTGAGCTAACTTACACTTCCCCCAACAGAGTATAAGTGTTTCTTTTTCTCTACAACCTCACCAGCATCTGTCATTTTTTTGCTTTTTAAGAATAAGCAGGGAATGTGCCTCATTCTTAGGCTTCCCGAACTTTCTCTCCCAGGTTCCTATAGTCTGATCTCTCTCTTAGTCACATCTGTGTCATTTATAATATGTGAAGTGGTTAGGGATGTTTGCATAAAAAATAAAAAATAAAAAAAGGTTTCATATTTGCAATCACCCCTTTGCTTCTCGACTGTATTGCAAAAGTTACTGTAGTGAGTCTGACACTGGAAAAATATTTATTTTAAACACAGAAAGTAAAAAATGTACCTTTTAGTCAAGACAATGGGCAGGTAAGTAAAATAATGCCATTGTGATAAATTGAGACTATCTTTCTATAAGAAAAACTAGAAAAGTAGAAGTCTGTATCAAAGGGAAGATTTCATATATTTTGGCAAAACATGCTAAAAAATTTGGGATTGATAATAAAGACTAGAAAATTTGAACACAAATTATAGATTCTATAATTTGAGACAAAACCCAGGTCCCACTAGGATAATTACAAGGTGAAGAAAGTTGTTAAAAATATGCCTTATATTAATGTTTTCCTGGATCTTATTCCAATTGGGTATGTTTTAAAACAAAATTTTCAGACTGAGTTGCTTGTAAGCTCTATTTTTATAAAAACATTAACTCAAATACGGTTGAAACTTGAATGTAATTTGTATCTCTATACAGCCTACAATACCAGACAAAGGCTGAAATTTGAACAGATTTTCTAATTTTCTTCAATGTAAATCAAGAACAACAATCCTATCTATAACATGGACCAGGTAAGGATTGAGTATGAGGCAGAGTAAGACTAGATAGATGACAAATTTTCATTATGAAAACAAAACTTGTGATTTTCAGTATAAATGAATTAGGAACATCAACAGAATTAATTGATTTTAAGGAAAATGTTTCCGAATTTACTGAAAGTGTATCTATCAATCCTCATCGTTTTTTGTACCAGAGATATTTTATGCACCACTTTAGATTTTTATAGCCTTTTATAGCCCTAATGCTGCATCAGCCAGCCCTGCCTGGGCTCCAGCCAGATGTAAGTAGGTTCCATGTATCTACAGCCTCTCCCAGGCACTACTTTATGACTCTTCTCTCAGACCATGGAACTTCCTAGTTGACAGAAAGAAGAATGTGATTGGAACCCAGCATGTGTAACCTGAAAGTACAGGGAAGTGGATGTGGTGTGGCTAAAACGTTTGATCGGTGGGATGGGAGCCAGTTTATAAATGTTTTCCCTTTCTCCCTCAAGTGCTTAGACCAGTGTTATCTCAGAAAATCCTGTGGCCAACTCAATAACACATCCCTGCTTTACTCTCTTCTCGCTTATTCCTGACCCCTTGAACTGCTCTAGGACTCCAATAAAATATTCTTAACATGAGTCTTTGTCTCAAGTTTATTTTCTGAGAAAGGAAGAAAGGCTAAGAAATTATTTTCAGTTTAGTACTAAGGAAATGAGTGAAACTTAAATAATTTATATGTCGCGAGTGTATTACCATTGATTTTCAGGTTTATAGTAGTTTAGAAAGCCCTTGAATACAAAAAACAAACAAATGAAAAACCCAGAGAAGCCTAATAGTGCTAAGTCTGCTCTGGGCATCACAGCAGTATATCTGTTTGGCAAAAGAAAATATAAAATCTACAGGACAATATATTAGAGCAGCAAGTGAGAGAACTATGTAACCCATAAGTAAAGATTAAAATAATGGGAACATAAATCAGATGTAAATACAGTGTATGTAAGACAAAAAAGTAAAATGGACAACATAAAAGAAAAGTAATAGTGAGAAATACAAGGATATGAAAATTTCACTTTATAGGAAGCAATATGTTTCTGAAGAGGAACATAAAAGAGTTCCAACTCAGTGGTGTAGTTGAGGAGAATCTTCTCTGGAAGAAAGAAAACTTAAATGCATGAAGGTCAGTTGTTAGGAGAAAAAGTGTCAATCTACATAGTATGAATAAAAAAACTTATAATGTATTATTTGTACAACTAAAACTAATGCCTAAATGTGTACAAAATAATAAAGGTGATATGGGTAATATGCAGTGGCAGAAAATATTTTAAAAATTAAAATTTTTGAAATAGATCAGTTGTTACAGCCTATGCTTTCAATACAACAAAAATAAAATTTTAGAAGTGTCAGAAAAAGATAAACTCTACAGGCTTTAGAGAGAGGCATGTCCTAATTTAAATTCTAGTTTCACCAATTACCCGCCGTGTTCATGTGTAACGTGAATAAGCAGTAAGATTTCTGTGCTTCAGTTTCATTCAACTGCGAAAGATTGATATGAAAAAATGATAAAATAAGCATGTAAAGAGCTTACTATACACCAAGTTGCCCATAGTAATAACCCAAAAAAAGGTTGTTTTAATAACATATCTTGTGTTGCTAAGAGGCTTCATGAGGTAGAAAAAAGAGTCAGTCTCTAACCTCAGACTTGGTTTCAAATGCTGATTCTGACTTTTATTAGCCATAATGACTACATTAACTTCTGTGGAAAACATGCAATAACATTGGACTCAGATAACTGTGTGGCCATGAACAAATCTAATTTTCTGACCTTCAACTTGAGATAAAGATTAAATGTGATAATTTATATGAATGTATGTTCACACATTATTTTTGAGTAATAACCAGTTTATTTCTTTCACATATTAAAGTTTTATAGGTTTATTTTTCATTTTAATAGAGATTTTAAAAAGGATTTCTGGGGTGGGAGTAAAAATCAGAATAATGAGCCTTACCGATTCTACTAATATTGCTTTAGATGTCAAAACTTGGATTTTCTATTTCTTTTTATCAATGAGGAAAAGATGTGAAAAGTCTCTACTGAAAATCACAGAGATGGAAGAAAACTCATTTATTTTAAACTAATTAATTGTGATTAACAAATATAAATAAGAGCTAAGGATTGTCATCTGGTTTTCAGTGTGTGAAATAGGAGCACACTGTGAAAACTTTGAAATGTATCGTTTGGGATCATATTTTTGAAGGAAAAGTTATACGTACAAGCAAAATTGTGCAAAATTGTATCTTATGCTTAACAATCTTACTATATAAATAAATAATTGAAACAAGGTGGGCGGATCACAAGGTCAAGAGTTCAAGACCAGCCTGGCCAACATAGTGAAACACCGTCTCTACTAAAAATACAAAAAAATTGGCCAGGCGTGGTGGCACATGCCTGTAATCCCAGCTACTTGGGAGGCTGAGGCAGGAGAATCACTTGAACCTGGGAGGCGGAGGTTGTGGTGAGCCAAGATCCCGCCATTGCACTCCAGCCTGGGAGACAGTGTGAGACTCCATCTCAAAAAAAAAAATTACTTTATTCAATTTCACTTGTATGAACTACTAAAGATTTTTGTCAGATTCTTTAATTATATGTTATTTATTCATATTTTGAAACTAGAAGACTTACTGTGTTGCTCACAGTGGCTGTTTAGATTTTTAATTTCACCTAGGCCACGAATCAAACTACTGACCTCTTAATTCTCAGCAAAAAATAAATAAATTTTTATTTTTGAAAAGCTGGCAGTATTTAAATATGTTTTCCATCAATTTTACAATTTTTCACCTCAAAATATCTAAATCAATGTATTCTCTGTTGCTTGTATTTTTTAAAAGAAATAACTTTATTGTCATTTTTCTGACCAGAAAAAGAAGGAAACAAAATCATCAAAGGTTGCATTATTTTATCACCGTGAGTAAATGGGACTTCATGCCATTACAGGATTCTGGAAGAAACAGAGCTAGCCCATGCTGTGGGAGGGAGGGCTAGGGTCCTTACCCATTAACCCCAGCCTGTCATTGATAGAGCATGGTTCCCGGGTGGCATTGATTCCCTAGCAGTCCCAGCCTCCTGGGAACATGGGAAGAGTGGTCCCCAGTGGCCTCTGAACACTTTTGGGCAAACATATGCAGAACTGAGAGTTGAATATCAGGCTAGCATGCACAAAAAATGGCTAAAGTTGAGAAGAAAGAAGCAGGAAACTGACATATGATATATAATATCACATATATATTAATATATGTGTGTACGTGTGTATATGTGTATATATACATATGCACATACATATATATATTTCTCATTAAAAAAATGTTAAAAATACAAAGAAGGAAAATAAAAATCAACACCACTTTACCGACTTCAGTTTGGTAAAATGAATTTTAAGGCATTTTAGGGTTTAAAAAAATTTTAAGTATTGTGAACAAAAATGTTACATAACTAATTGTAAGCATTGCTTTCCAACTTGCTTTTGTTGCTAGGTGTGTGTAGTGTTTTATAATTTTTATTTAGGTCAAGTTGGTCAATAGTGTTGTTCAAGTCTTCTATATACTTACCTATTTTTTCTGTTCATTCTATTAATTGTTAATAAAATAAATTTAAAATTTTTTACAGATTTCTGGTAGATTTGTCTATTTCTGCAGCTAATCAGGTTTTAGTATATGTATTATGAAGCTCTGTGATTTGATGTATAAACATTTAGGATTGGTATTTCCTCTTGATGGTTTAGCCTCTATCATTTTAAAGTGACTCTCCTCTGTCCATATGCTTTGTTTTGAAATCAACTTTGTCTAATATTAATCCCGACATTTCTGTTTTCTTTAGGCTAATATTAGGATGACGTTTTTTCCTATCTTTTCCCTTTTAATCTATTTGTGTGTTTGCATTTAAAGTGGATCTTTTATCCAGAGCATATAATTGGTTCTTATTTTTTATGGAATCTGACAAGTACTGAGTATCTGAGTATTAATTGAGGTGTGTACACTCTTCACATTTAATATCAGTGGTGATACAGCTGTGTGTGAATCTGCCAGGTTGCTATTTGTTTTCTCTTTTGTCTGTTGATTCTTTGTTCTCCCTCTTTTTCATTTTCTCTCTTAGGTTGCTTAATTATTTTTTATTATGACATCTCTTATGCTAATTTATTATGTTTCTTTTTTTTGGATTTATTGTGATTTACTAGTTTTAACTCTTTATTCTGAATTCCAGTTTCTTATTAAATAGCCTTAGTATAGTCTAACTTCAAGCAATATTATTTGACTTCAGTTGTAACAGTATACTTCCAATTAACTCTTGGGTTTGTGATATTTTTGTCATACATTTTATTTCTATATATTTTTACAACATTGCATAATATTATTAATATATGTTATTATAATTTAGCCATAAACAATCAATTACCAATTTTAAGATTTTTAGTAATCAGAAAAGTCTTTCATATGTACTCAATAATATTACCATTTTCAATAAATAAATCTTCTTTTTTTTGTATTGATATGGATTTCCCTCTGTTATCATTTTTCTTCTGCTAGGAAGATTTACTTTATTTTTTTTAATAACATAGCTCTTTTGGTAATGAATTCTTTCAGTTTTTTTATGTTTTAATATATTTTTATTTTGTCTTTGGTTTTGAAGTTTTTTCCTAGTTTCAGAAATCTAGATTAAAGCTTATTACTTTTTCAAATTATTTAAAGATACTTCTTCATTGTCTTTGGGCCTCAATTATTTCTGATAAGAGGTATGCCATTATTCTTATCTTCGTTCCTCCATCTTTTTTCTCTTCAGCTGCTTTTAAGATTATTTATTTATCACTGGTTAAGCAATTTGACCAAAGTGTGTCTTGGTGTATAGTTCTGCTTATACTTCTTATGCTTGGAGTTAATTTAGCTTCTTGGATCTATCAGTTTATTTATGTATTTTTAATGTTTCCTGCAATCCTCTCTGTGTGTTTGAAATTCTCCAACTGCACCTAATTTAGGGCGTTGGCAGTTCTTTCACCATTCACTGCGGCTATCTTTATTTTTTAAATGTCTTTTCTCTCTAGGTTTTTTTTTTTTTTTAATAGCTTTCTTGCTATGTATTCTGGTTTACCAATTATTTCTTCTGCATGGTCTAATTTGCTACTAAAATAGAGTGCATGTTTCACTGAAAATATTATGATTGCAAATATCTAAAAGTTTGATTATTCCATATCTGCAGTTAACTTCTTAAGTCTTTCCATAACTTGCTTAGACAGAAAAAAGTAGCTATAATAATGTCTTTGTGTCCTTGTCTGAGGTAAATAAGTACACATTTTTATCACCTCTGTTGCCAAATTATAAAATCATTTCGATTTACTACTTCATTGTATCTTTTACCAAATTTTGGAAGTTTTGGTCAGTATTTTTTCAAGTATTTTTCTGAACCAAACTTTTTAATTTATTCTTCTGGGACTCTAATGGCACAAACATTAGAACTTTTGATAATTCACTATCATAGGTTTTACAGTACGGTAGAGAAACAATGGGGTGATTTTAAAAATAAAACCTTCCTTTGCAAACATCCCTTCACCCATCCTATTATAAAAGATTCAGAGGTGAATGAGAGAAAGATGAGATCAGAGAGAGCTGGGAAAGAAAATTCAGGAGGCATAAGAATGAGGCACATTGTCCTTTCTACATCCTTCTGGTTGGTGAATGGACCACAGTCATTGTCTTTCCAGGGTGTGGTTATCTGTGTTTTGATTTTATTTTCCTCTCATGGGCTTGGAGGAAGCCGGAGAAGAAGCTTCTCTTATCCCTGCAGAACATGAGTAGCTCATCAGCATGTGGGCCAAAAGCTCTCTAAGCGTGGGGTGTTAGTGTATATGTTCTTTGATTTTTTTTTTTTTTTTAAACCCGTGATTTGGAACTAGACTCTGACTTCCTGCATCCTAGCATGGTGCAAGAAGTCAGAACCTACTTCCATCTGTGCTCAGAAGTCAAACCAGGAATGTGCTGAAGCTGATCCCTTACAGGCTTGGGATAGTTGATGGTTACAAACACTAAGGAGGTTCACAGTTGTTAAAGCATTGTAACTTGAAACTGAGGATATGCATGCCACAAAAAATTGGTAAGTGCTACAGAGAGTTTCTTTTTTTCTATTTTTCTTTTTGTGAAAAGATTCACCAGTTCCAGTTTGAACATGTGGACATTTGTATTGCAGAATGGAATTTCATTCAGATCAAAGCATGGGCACGCACCCTCCCCTCCCCACCTCACACTTCTTTTTTTTTTTTTTTTTTTTTTTTTTTGAGATGGAGTCCTCCTCTGTCACCAGGCTGGATTGCTGTGGCATGCTCTCAGCTCACTGCAACCACTGCCTCCCAGGTTCAAGCGATGCTCCTGCCTCAGCTTCCTGAGTAGCTGGGACTACAGGTGCACGCCGCCTCTTCCGGCTAATTTTTGTGTTTTTAGTAGAGATGGGGTTTCACCATGTTGGTCAGGATGGTCTCAACCTCTTCACTTCATGATCTTCCCGCCTAGGCCTCCCAAAGTGCTGGGATTACAGGCATGAGCCACCGTGCCTGGCCCACCTCACACTTCTGAGAAGGAAAGTTGAACTGAAATGATCACACAAATTAAAATTTTATTGATTAACTAGATAATACTATATTATTATTTTATTTATGTATTTGGTTACTTATGGCTGACTGGAATGAGAGGCTCCAGAGGTAAGCCAAAATAGTCTAGTCTGAAAACATACATTTTTTGTCATCTCTGGATTTTGTGGAGTATTTTTGTAAGTGGAATATATCACACTGGTTACACGCTTTTCTATTAATTAGGAGTTGACTGTTTGCTTTTCATTGTCATTTCTGCTTTTTACTACTTCAATCTCTGCTAATGACTCAGAAGAAAAACAAAAACAAAAAAAGAACAAAGTAACTCACTGACCTGGATGAAGACTCTGTGATAGTCTTTTTCTACTATCTGAGAGTAATTCCACTTTAATAACTTTCTCTAATTTTTCCATATGTCTGATTATATCATCTTGTAACTACCAAATTTAGTCCCTATTAGCTGCCTTAAAAACCCCTACAATTTTCACAGCTCGATTTGTGGTAAGCACCACTTTCTTAAAAAGACTCTGATTTTCTAAAGGCACTAGAAAGGAAGAAAACTACATTTAAAAAACAGATTAAGACATATTATTTCAATGAGTGACATAGAGATGGAAAATATCCTGTATCAGATAGTTGTTATATGGTAAGATTTATGTGAGAGAAGCATCACATCCATTCAAAACTTTATTGAGAAATTTGTGGAAATATATTTATCTAATCTAAATAACTCTTTTCAATTTGAGCATCTTTCATCCTCTTTATTAATTTGTATTTTGTTACCATTGGTAAAAAATAGTCATCATCCAGCTCATTTTTTAATAGTCATAGAGACCTGAAAACATTTTTTTCTAAATTAAGGTGTCAAAAGAAATGAAATATAACATAACAATGTAGTCACCTATGTATATACAGAATATAAAATCCTGTAATCTAATAGTTATTTTTATCATGATTAATTGTGTTAAGTAACACATGCTATTTGTATGACTCTAAAATAAGCTAAAGTAAATAATTGATAATGTGAAAATATTTTTGTTTTATTCATAATAATACCATGGAAGAAAGCACTCAAAATCTATAGGAAGCAGTTGCCATAGCTTACTTTTAGGTTATAATGTTTAAAAAAGAATGATTTCAGAGTATAAACATTTTAGCTTACATGAAATATTGTGGCAACTTCTTTTTAATTATTAAATATAAAAAGTAAAGTTTTATTGAAAAATATGGAAATATACAAGATATTCTTTAATTTAGAATATGTCAAATAAAAATGTCAGTCAAATTTATATGTTGTATAAGTCGCCATAATTGCCTTAAAAGTGATTCTGATTGGCAACCATGAATAATATAGCCAGCTTGATATCATCTTTATTTGAACTATATTTTACATTAGTTAAATATCAATGGGTATCTATTTTTTGCAATTGCAAGTACTATATTAATGCACTCTTTCAAATAACTGGTATATAGTTCTAAGATTGGAAATAGAGTTCAAGATCGACAAATTTTAAACAGTAGTATATTATCCACTTCATAAATGTAGGCACTGAAAGAATAACTATAATTCAACAAAAATAATACACATCTGGATGAACTAGATTCTACTGGCATTTCACTCTTACCAACTTTAAGACCTTTGAGTGTAAATGGATTTCAGTGTTCTTATTTGTAGGTGATCTAGCCATCCTTCAGCTGTTAGAGTTTTTGAAATTATGAATACACATATTATTTACGTAATTGTAGTGAGAAGCTAAATAATATGTCCTTCTAAGTTATACAGGGATCACCAGCACCAAAAAGAAAAAAAAATATTGGAGTCATGTGAATAAATGGCCTTGATAATTTCTAAGCTTGTCTATTAAGCTGTATTGACATAAGTAGGCATGTGGTTTTACATATCACTTGAATTTCTGAGTTTCTGTTTTCTCATCTGGAAAATCTCTCTTTAACTGACTATTAGTTTATTTCTAAAGTTCCTTCTAGTACACATGATTCCATTATTAATTGAGACAAAGAGAAAAATTATACATCTTTGCTGTAGTCTTATATCTTAGTCATAATTCCTTATTTTTGAAGGAATATAACACAGTGTCTCGCACTTTTTAACATCATGGTATGCATAGAAAATGATAAAAAAGAGAACTTGGGAATATTATTAGGAACTTAGAATTTAAAATATTTCATTTTTTCCTATTATATAATTATAGTAATGAAAATAAACTATAGTGAATTTAAGTCTAAGTATTAATTTTATAAAATGTTTTATTTATAAAAATTATATAAAACTTTCTTTTGAAAAGTTTAAATTTTTTGTATGTTAAGGCGTAGGCCTGAAATACCTACACACAACTTCTTATCATGACTCAAGAGTCTTTTATTTTATATATATATAGAGAGAGATATTTTATTTTATTTATATATATGTATAGAGAGAGAGAGAGGGAGAGGGTATCACTCTATCATTCATGCTCACTTGCAATGGCATTGTTAAATCAAGTTTAGTCTAAAGCTGCCTCCTCACATATTTTAAGTTTGGCCTAAAGGTTTCTCTGTACATCATGAACTATAGTCTAAATGGAAGTGTAAACAGATTGTAATCTACTCTTGTGCCAATCACTGAGTTTTGGCTAATCGGATGTGGCCAACTGTTCCAACTGTGTTCAAACAAGGCAAACACTGAGCTATAACCAATCTGGCTGTTTCTGTACCTCACTTCCATTTTCAGTATGTCACTCTCCTTTTTCTGTTCACAAATCTTTCACCACATGGCTGTGCTGGAGTCCCTGAGCCTACTCTGGCTTGGGAAGTTGCCCAATTCACAAATTGTTCTTTGCTCAGTTAAACTCCTTTAAATTTAACTCAGCTGAAGTTTTTCTTTTTACAGTGTGATTACAGCTCACTGCAGCCTTGAACTCCAAGGCTCAAGCAATCTTCCTGTCCCAGCCTCCTGGGTAGTTAGGACTACAGGCATGTACCACCATGCCCAGCTAATTAAAAGAAAAAAAAAAGAAAAAGGAAAGGAAAAAGTCTGTAGAAATGGGATCTTGCTATGTTGCCCAGGTTGATCTCAATCTCTTGAACTCAAGCAATCCTCTAACCTCAGCCTCCCAAAGTGTTGGGATTACAGGCATGAATCAAGATGCTTGGCTGATGATTTCATTACTGTCTTGAGAGATAAGAACTTTATTCACACTCAACAGTGACAAAATTGATTTTCCAACCACTCCAAATGTATACATTCATATTTTTAAATGAACTAGCTCTTCCTTTTCTTTTATTGAGAAATATAGTGTTTAAATAAATGTGGTTTCTAATAATACAAATGAAGTTCAACTGTTTTCAAACAAATTATTTCTAAATAATATACTTTATTTTGTAATACAGATATACTTTTTCTCTTACAGCTACCTGAGTTCTTGAACACCAATAAATGAATACATCAGTTGCAATGGACAAAATATTTGACATGTGTGAAAACAGAAATTTGTGGCTATTGCCTGGAAATCTTTTTTTTTAATTCTTTTTTATTTTATTATTATTTTTTTGAGACGGAGTCTCGCTCTGTCGCCCAGGCTGGAGTGCAGTGGCACGATCTTGACTCACTGCAACCTCCGCCTCCCAGGTTCACGCCATTCTTCTGCCTCAGCCTCCCAAGTAGCTGGGACTACAGGCACCCATCACAACGCCTAGCTAATTTTTTGTATATTTTAGTAGAGACGGGGTTTCACCGTGTTAGACAGGGTAGTCTCCATCTCCTGACCTTGTGATCCACTCGCCTCGGCCTCCCAAAGTGCTGGGATTACAGGCGTGAGCCACAACACCTGGCCTGGAAATCTGTTTTCTAGAACTTCCTTACACACACACACACACACACACACACACACACATTTAGCTATGTGTCATTCTCCTTAGGCATCAGAAGGACCCAATCCTCTGGCAGCTTCTTGAGCTCTGTAAGAGCTGGCCTTTGAGATGGTCCTCCAGTGATCCTCCTGTAGTCACACCTTTATTTAATCACACCCATTGAGGGTGTGGTGGACTTAGTGATTGGATTTTAATGAGTTAAATAAAGCAGAAAGAGTGTTATGTGACTCAGTGACTAGGTCAGACAAGAAAGCGTGGCATCACTCTCTCATGTGCACCCTCCCTCAAAGCACTTTTTCAGAAGATAGCACTATCTATGTAAGGAGAAATTGACAACTTCTTGCCTGCAGCTAAGTGATTTTTCCAGCCCTGGCTATCACCTTGACTGCAACTTCCTGGAATACCTTAAACCAGAACAACTCAACTAAGTTATTCTTGTATTCTTGACACTCAGAACCTATGTTAGATAATAAATGTTTGCTATACTAAGCCACTACATTTTGAAGAACTTTAATATGCAGCAGTAGATAACTAATATAGGCTCCTTCTTCACAATAGACAGCAGCATATGCATTAACTCAACACTGTCTAGGTGTTAAAAAAAAAAAACAAAACTCTTTACGCTCATCATACTAGGCCAGAGTAGGAGTGATTAGATGCATTGCCTCATGCTCATCAGTTATGGCAGGACTAAGAAGCATGCTATTCCAAGCATCTTTGCACAGGCTGTACTCTAAGAAGCCTCAGAAATGGCCTGTTGTGGCTAGAAACAACCAGACTTGAGCCTCAAGTCACCTTATGCACCATCCGGACATTCTGAAGACTCGAGAGCCAATAGCATATAATTTGGAAAGCAATAAACAAAGATACACTGTTTACTGAGACTATATCTCTGTGTATACAAACTCCAGAGTGTGTTATAGGAAGACCAGACTCTCCCTAAAGCAGTGGTCCTTCAGCTTATAGTTTTACAACCACCTTGGAGAACCTATAAAATATTAGATTTATTCTAAGGAAAAATCCACATGGGGACATATATATAAACATATGTTATTTGAAGGAGCTCAAATAACTACTAGAATCTACCCACAGACTATATACATACTAGAGGTTAAAATTGTAGGCCATATATTAATTCGGAAATATATATATATTGCTATACACAACTAAAGTTTCCCTGTGGATACCGATTCTTCTTGGCATGGTTACTCAAAGTTAAGGACTACTTTTTAAAAAAATTTATAGTAAACAAGAATTTATTGGCTCACAGTTCTGGAGGCTGGGAAGTCTGGGACTATGGCACAAGCGCCTGGTGAGGGCCTTTTTGCTACATCCTCACAGAGTGGAAGGCAGATAAGTGTGAGCCATCGTGACCTAAACACCTTCCATTAGGCTCCACCTTTCAAAACTGTCACAGTGGGAATTAAGTATAAAGGCTGCAGTTAAGAACTATTTTCATTTTACTTTCAAGTGGGAAGCAAAAGAAATTATTCAAACTGACTTTTTGATTGAAACAAAAACATAAGGTTTACAAGGTGAACTGTTCTATGAGATCATGCAAAAATAAAAGTCATATACATACATTGAAAGATAATTACAACCATGAAATATTTCAGGTTATTAAGAATTCATATTGACATCTAATTTAATAATATTATTTTAATAAACAAACTTCTTGGGCTATTTATATTTTTAATCAATCAATATCTACAAGTACATGAATTTTAAAATGATGTTGAGTATTAGAAAAGCATAATATTTTATTTTTCAATGAATGAATTTATTCTCTAAAATAATAAAGATTTTGTTGAAAAAATACGGCATACATATGTATTAATTAAAATGAGGTGTACCTGCATGTCGGTATTTAATTTTCTGTTTGTCTCTAGAAATCATGAGTTTTTGTTTGCTTTTTGCTTGTTTTGTTTTGCACTAGTAAATTATACTTGACCTATTAGTATTGTAAGATTTGATTACATAAACATTATAAATACAAGATTATTATTAAAAACATATTTGTGTGATAATAATATATAAACCAATTAAATTTACTTGATAATCTGGCATTATCATGTTGTGGCTCAAAGGTAAGTCAGAGTCTTCTCTCAGCATCAGAGAGAATGTAGGGAAGAATTTGATATTCAACAAAATACTCACAGCAGAAGTTGATGCAAGCAGTAGATACCCTAGTTGAGGCATAGCCTTATCATGGCCAGGCTAATCCAGTCACAGGTCAATCTTCATTCTGTAGCACTATTCAGAATTAAAAGACACTAGAGCTGAGATGAAGGCATTCTAGATATGCATTTACCAGTAACAGTGATACCAGCTTTCCGTGTAAATTTGGGTTAAATGTTAAGGTCACACAGTAAGACCAGAGAGAGTAAGGCAGGACAGCTGTGCTTCAGGTGAGGTTCACTGTAGGGCTACTTGGAGAAGAAACAGAGAAAAATTAGGAATCAGGAGCATAAAAAATAATATCTATTCCTATATGAATCTTTGATGTAGAGACAATAGAACACACTTCAGTCCTTACTGCGAACCACTCTGTTTCAGTCTTGATTAGAAACAATAGGAAAGCAAGGCAGGAGACTAGAAATCATGACTCAGCTGAGGGATCCCAAATTATGAAGACCCATTTGCTCAAAGCACTACTGAGAGCAAGGGTCATAAAGCTGTTGATTGGAATTTCTCATCTATTAAGATTGCCTCAGAAACTCATAGGAAGCATGAATTGACCCAGCTATACACGATGGGGCACTAAAGAGCTGAGAACGAGAAGGGAAGTTTCAGAAGAATGATTCAGAGGGAGACAGGTTCTTTTTCATTTTAAATATGAAACTCTAACATTCTCCAATAAAGATCCTTTACATATATTCTATGATATATTTAAGGACAATAATATATCATTCCTAGGTGAATTGACATATTTAGCAGAAGAATGACTTTTCAATACATTTTATTAGATGATAAAATATTGTATTGGCACTAGAGTAAGGTTCTGGCCTCATAAAACATCAATTAGTAACACTAATGGAGTTCTACAAGCATTGCCCTAAGCATCTGCAGAATATCCACTCATATGTTAGTAATCATCGGGCCAGGCATGGTGGCTCACGCCTGTAATCCCAGCACTTTGGGAGGCTGAGGCGGGTGGATCATCTGAGGTTGAAAGTTCGAGATCAGCCTGACCAACACGGAGAAACACCATCTCTACTAAAAATACAAAATTAGCCAGGCGTGGTGGTGCATGTCTGTAATTCCAGCTACTCAGGAAGGCTGTGGCAGGAGACTCGCCTGAATCTGGGAGGCAGAGGTTGCAGTGAGCCGAGATCGCTCCATTGTACTCAAGCCTGGGCAACAAGAGCGAAACTCCATCTCCAAAAAAAAAAAAATCATCATTTTGACAACATAAAATACCTTGAGCCAATAAATATGAAGACACTAAGCAAACATAGTAAGCCTCTGCATATTATATATTTCCCAGGGAAGAGGAAGGGAGAGATTAAATACAGTGTCTTCAAAACTTATTTTTAACAACTTTCATGTACATCTCAAAGAGCTAATGTTCTAATGTTCCAGGATATTTATTTGGTAAATATCATAGGTAAACGTCATGACTACAATTTTTCATGTATTTTGATTAATTAGTCCATTATGCTAATCAGAAAACTGGAATGGTGATAGAGAGGGAGACTGGAAGAATTATCTGCCTAGTTGACTTGGTAAAAACAGCTAAATCTCTTCTTTTTTCACATTGGCTGTTTACACAATGGTCATATAAATATTTCCACTTACCAGATATATATTTAGAGTATTAAATGTGTCCTCTGTGAACGTGACAAATCTTCTAAACTGATAACTTTATTGATAAATATGAAATTATTGTACTTCATCAACTAACTGATGACAAATTTTGGAATCACTGCTAAGTAGACCATTTTACTTGGCTATTTGGTTTTGAAGGGAGCAATCTTCTGTCACTAATCTTAAAGGCAATCATCTCTCTGAGTATGTAATGTCAAGGCGAAGAGCATAGAAATACAAAATGTTGAGAACTGTATGATATAACCTATAATTATCTCTACAACTCATATATATCATATATTATTATGTATAATATATTCTACACTATATTAATATATTTCATGTATAAAATATATACTTTGGAAATTAGTAGTCAGTTTTAGAGTTCTAAAGGTAAACATATTTTCAAGGTCACAGTAGGAAGTAGTTTGAAATACACAATCTAATTTTTTAGATAATCAATTTTTAGAATTTCCACTTCATCATGATGCTTTTGACATTTGTATAAATTTATTGCCTATTCTGTATAATTTTTGTGAATCTGTAATTGTGTAACCAAGCGCTCATTTCCATTTTAAAGGCACTCAATGTTGATGTAGCTAACACGTTATTTGTAATTTTTCAGGGATAATCCACTTAACAAGATGTCCAAAAAGTCCTATAGTTAATTCTCTTGAGTGTCGACTTCACAGTTTGGTAATTTTTCTTGCCCCTGTATTTAGATAACCCTAAAATGCAACTTCTTAAATATAACATAAATGTAATTGCTAAGAATGTTACCACATAAATGACAGCATATTTTATAAATAGCACTATATTGGATTGATATATTGTTAACATGTTTTGTTTACTAGGAACACAAGAGAAATTGAATAGATATATTCAATTCAAATTTGTTGAATGTACATATTTTGTAATTCTTACTTCATATAATTTTTACATATTGATTAAAACTTGATAATAAAAGCAAGAAATCTGGCATAAGATGCATGTATCCCCTTTGCTGCCTTGCTAACTTAATCTATTATTTATTTATTAGTCACTTATTGATGATCCAATTTCTGTGATATCAAGAGATGAGAGACTGGATACAGAATAAGGATTACTTCTGGAACAAAATTCCAGAAAACGTAGAGAGTTACAATCAAGATCACAGGTATAGAAGTTTTATTTGGCTGGAATATGTGTCTTCTTTAGAGACGAGAGAGTATGGATATACAAATTTATGTATTTTTCCTAGTGGGGATACATAATAATCTTGATTATTTTTATGAAGTGAATTTACTAAGATTGGGGCTGTAGGAATGAATAAAGAGACAGTGTTTTGAAACTATAAAATATGCAGTGCCAATCTGTCAGTGAATGATTACCATTAGTGTGACCATTAAAATAAACATTTTTCATTTTCTGTAAGTACTTACATAGTATGCCTTTGGGAACTGAAAATAGCATGTCCTTAATCCTCACACTACACAATTTTTAACTAAGAAAAAGGATGGAATTAAGCTGAACAAGAATCTCATTTCAACCTTAAGTTGCTTAAGTATTAAGAAAGCATTTAGGACAAAGAACAACAGTAAAAACAAAATACCTTGAATAACAAGATGTACAAATAAAAATTAACAAGTATGAGGTTGCAAATATTGGGTAACAGTATCTTAGACTAATTGTCATACATATTTTCTCTTGGGTAACAGTGAGTTTGGGCATGACCTTACGTGATTAAGAAGGTGCTGATATTTACCTAAACTGTAAAATAATAAGGCCACGCTGAAAATCTTGAAGACAATACAGAAGACACGTAGTCATTTTACTTGTAATAAAGGGTGGTATCTGAGGTGAGTTAAGGGTAATTAGGAAGTCAATACGACCCTTGCCGTAAATAAGCTCTGTGAGAGAAATGACCTGACCTTCTCAACCAGCATATCTCAGCCCATAGTGCAAAGGATGTGACACCTAATAGGCCTTAACAAATATTGGCCTCATGAATATATAAATATTATTTTCCCTATGCTTATTTTATATTTATTATTTTAAAAGTTTTGAATCTATCGATTCTTAATTTCTGTTTTGTTACTGAGCAGATATATTTGCTCACTGATTGATTTTATAAGCTTTCAGGAAAGGGGCCCATGGAGAACATTAGGATTTCACCTCATAGCTTTCTGTTTCCGTTAGTGAGTACAGCCATCTGGGGCACTGGCATTTTTGGCTCTGCTGCGCCAACAGATGCATGTATGGAATACAGTTCTGGGATGTAGTATATAAGGCAACACTGACTGGATCCTGAATTGGGATTTCCTTGTAGGGTAGCTGTAGGAATGGCAGCACTTCAAGGAGTGATGAAGTAAACATGGCAGTATCCATTTATTTGCCATTTCTGCTGCCAGCCTATGTGTCTGGAGGGTAGATACCTGCTGTCAGAATATGGGTTGACTCTAAAACAATTGAAAGGTTTTACTAGTTTAATCAAAGGCTCAGGAAATTTGTGAAATATGTAAAGTGAAGGGATCCTTCATATCATTACCTTAAGCAGGACTTAAAGAACAAGCTTCATCTATCATTAACCCTTTACTAATGTAAAGAATTCTCTATTATTGAAGCTTTGCCATTAGAATTTAGAGGTTCAGGTGCAAAATTATTGTAAAAGAAGAAAAAGTAGTTTGAATATTCTATAACAATATTTGTGTCCCTTTCTACATTTTAGTGTGAACACTTTTTATTGTCATGTTATTGTCAACTCATTTGTATTCATTGTAATAGCACTAATCATAACGAATTCATTTGAAATTAATGTGGTCATCACACATACTTTCATAATCATTCTATTGTAATTCATTGTTAATTTAATGTTTTATTCAAATAAAGCAAAACTGTTTAAAGTCGTATAATAATGTCATTGTGTGGATAGGTAAAGATTATAACAGTATAGATTTTCTCTAGAAAAAATGTGATAATCTCAGGAAAAAAAATATTTTTTTAGCTTCTATAAACAGACTAATGGCTATGACCATAGGCTACTAACAGTTCTGTCAATGATATGCAAGGCTTTCCACTGGGATTTGGCTCATTTATCCAGCAGAATGACATCAGGTTAAAATACAGCCTCATGGTGAAATATCTGTTAGTTATACATGGCCTTCTGATCTTATTTAATAGGTGTGCATTTCCTGAATTCACTGGTTATTAGCATTTACCACAATCCAAATGATCAAAGCTCTTAAAACTTTAAGCAAAAGAAAAGAACAACTATAGAAACCATTACTGTTTTGAAGTGAAGTTAATAATTTTAATCTAATGAAATATATATATCAATATCTATATCTATGTGTATATATATATATATAGAGAGAGAGAGTGGACAGAAATAATTAGAAGAGCAAACTGTTTATTTAGAGGAAAGGAAGATAGTAAGTGTGATAAGTAAAAATAAAATGGCTTAAGTTAATAAATTTAGGAAATAGTATATAGATGTATATGTTGAGAGAAAGACAGAGATGGATTAGATAAGAATCCAGCTTAAATGCAGAATATTTTGCATTCTGTTAGCTATGTGAGTGGGATACCTACAAAGAAGGTAGAGTTTGGAGAGATCGAGTTAATTTTCCCATAAAAACCGAATAACACATGAATCACTTAAAATTATTCAGGTGCCAGAGCACTCATGTTATGATAATGCTAGTATGGTGACAAAAAATCACATGCAAATGAAAAAAAAGTGTTTAGAAGCACTGTTTCCTCTCTATGTCTATCAAGTAGCAGAACCCCTGATGGGAATGAGTGAAGCTTTGTGCAACCAAGAATGAAATGCAAAACGAGGCACTCCAAAGGTTTGGGAGGTACAGCACATCCCTACTGCTTTTCCCAATGTTTTATTCACATCCAGTGCCAATAAATCAGTAATTCGCATATCCATATGGTCTCACACATTCTACCCAGTAACAATGTAATATAAGAATTTGAATTTGACTATGGCAAAATGTTGAGAAAGTAAGCTTATGAGAATGTGTTATAGCAGTGTAAAAATTAAAAGTTGGTATAAAATAAGTCTACAAAATTCACAAAGTTTAACATGAAACTAAATTGATGATCATATTAAATTCCATAAATAAATTTAAGGCCAACTAACTAATAATCCAATAAATTCCCTGCTACAACTTTTTTATGTAGAGCCTCTAATGGTAGAAAGTGGGATATTTGAAGGCACACAGCCAAAAACATTTGTTAAAATGCACAGAATATAATTGCAGGATCTAAAATTCATACAAATCTTGTCTCCATTGTACATATCCATGTTAATTTTAAATTAGATTCTGGGGAAAAATTTTCTAGTCGCTGTTGGGTTAAAATTCTGATAAATGTACTTTCTTACTGAAAATTCAACCCACATAGCTGGGATGATATGGTAAATCTTAAGAGCTTTAGTTCCTTCTACTATCCTGAAATGGTCAGCAAATCTTTTTTTTTAATGAAGATTGTGGTCACATAGTCATAATATTACTAAATTATACCACTGCAAATTTTAACCAAAATAACTGTAATAGTATTTTAAATGAAAAATATTATTCATTTCTCAAACTCGCTTTTGACTTAATATATTTAAGTACCACGAAAACAATAATAATCTTGTCTTGAAGTTGTGAGAGGTGAGTGATTAAAAATACCTGCTACATGAACTAAATTATAAACTACAGTATTTTTTATATCATTAAAGAAAACTGTGAATTCACATCCGTTACCATGTTTGGAACCTTTAAGATGGTATTTTTCATTTCTCCATGAAAATGTTAAAGCTCAACCTTCAGCTTGAAAATCTTAGCCAAAACACTATCCCCATGCCCAGCTATAAAAGGCTATGACTGGGGAGAGACGGAAACTTTTTAAGTTACATTTCATTGCACACAAAATTTGTATTTATAATATAAGTATTAAAATTTCAAAATCCACATTTCTTTTCTAATTTACTGTGTTTATCTCATAGTCAGTACATGGTAAACAGTAACAAAGCAAGCATACCATTTGGAATGATGCAGGAGCTGACAGTGCCTTCTGCGTTTATTGCTTACATGCAAGCTACCTACTGCTCTGCCTAACATGGATTGACCCATGTCAAAGATAAACAAAACTGGACAACAGATAAAACAGTAAAAACACATTTTATTCAGGAATACAGTAGGAATTTTATTCCTATTGTATTTTATTTATTTTATTCAGGAGCACAATAGGAAAGAGAATTCTGAACCAAGTGCAATTTCCCTGAAGCAAGAGGTAGGGGTGTGCTAAGGGAAAGGTGCGGAGGGATGTTAAGTGGGGTTAGTCCATGTGACTAGGTCACTTGGATTTGTTAATTGACAGGTATCTAAGGGAGAAACAAACTTCTCCTATCTTTATGACAGGAGTAGTGGTGCAGGTTAAAGCAATGCCCCCACTCAAGTTAGGACCTTATCGTCCCACAGCGACTGGATACCTTGGATACTCCTTCAGGAAGAGGCAAAGCAAAATGATAACCAGGGCAACTGCGTATGTCTAGCATGCTGTGCTCTGCACTGGTCTATACAAAGATGACCTAGAAAGAAGAATGAGATCCACCTTCCAAACAATGAGCTCTGGCACTCTTACACTAGCCTGAAGGAAGCAGCCCATTATCTAATTGTCTTCTCAGAGTGCTCACATTTTCTTATTTGGCACAAAAGTCCATTCTGTGCTATCCCTGTGTCCTAGTGATGACCAATACAATAGATTCAACAAATGCCCAGCAGGTGCTGACAACATGTCATTAGCCTGGCATGCACTCAGAGTGTAAAAGTAGTACAGGATCTGACCATGCCATCAAGTAACTGATACTCTAATTTAAATATTGATATACATGAAGACAACTATAGTATCAGTGTACAGAGGAAAAAAAGGAGAAAATCTGATATTTTGGGCCCTTTAGGTTTTTATAGAAAGTAAATATTGTTTTTCATAACTGGCATGTCCTGTTTACATAATTATTCTTTATTTTTCTTTTCAATGTACTTATTATTTTTGCTACAATCATATCTATTTTCTGTTTGGTTTTATAGAACTAAAAATGATATTATAATGGCCATAAGAGCTGATGATTATGAAAACAGTAACTTAACATTTAGATTATTATTAATGTTTACAGTACAAAAAGAATTTCATATTCATTATTTCAGCTGAGGCTTACAAGCACTCTGCAATAATGAGTGTAATTACTATTGGCAAATTCATTTATATAAGAAATTAATCTTGTTAATATTGACTGATGTAAATAAGGAGTTTGAGAACCTCAGTTCTTTAATATGCAACACTTAGAGCTGATGAACTTTTAAATAATAAGTTAAATAGAATCTGTTTAGTATTTTCTTATACCAGTATAAGCCATGAAGTAACCATGGATGACTAAGCTAGAAGCATAATGTGTGAGAATTTTTTCTTTTAGAAAAACCTTTAGAGAAAAGAAAAATGAGCATGATTTGATTACTATCTTTCCTTATTCTGCTCTCAGTTATACAACATTTTTCTACAGAGTTTAAATGGCATAATTTGTAATTTTAATGAGAAGATTGAAATAAAGCTCTAGGATAATGGTGGTGCATTAAAAAAATCAACATTATATCCTTCAACTCTCTAAACTGACATCTAGTCACAGGCTGATTTATGTTTATGTACAATACAATAATCTGTTTATAGCCCCTGATAAAACTCATTTTGGTAATTTTTTTTCCCACTTTCAGGCTCCCAAGGAATGAATTACTCGTACTTGAAAAATAAAAACCATTTGTAGATAGCCTATATAACAGTTACAGTGGAAATTTCATTCAGGAGGGCTGTCAGGAGAACAGCTGACAAGCTTATTTCTCAAAATCTCCACTTTCAAAATAGCTTTCTATACCCTTGTTCACATTTTAAATGGAATTTCTTCTCAGACTCATCTCTGAAAGAGACAAGCACTTACTGAGCTATCAGTGTATACTGCACTTAGTCAAAGGCCAAAAGCACTGTGTTCAGAATTTTTGCCTCCACACAAATCATTATTAAATACAAACTTCACTGATGAGTCTTGTCACATATTTAAAATGCATAATTCCAATCTTAACTTGTTCAATTAAACCAGCTACAATTATAAAATTATAATACTATCTTTAGAGGTTAAACAATTCAAGAAAACAATGAACCAGAAGGTGTTTGTTCATTTATTTTAAGGAATTAGTTAATTTTATTTGCCTCATCAGAATGCCAATTAGGAACAGGAGAGGGAATCCAAACTCTGAATGAGAAACTTTATATATATATATATATACACACACACATTATATATATTCTTATATATATACACATATATATATTTATATATGTATATATATGTTTCTCATATATATATTTCTCATATATATACATATATGTGTATATATGTGTATATATATAGCTTATATATATATATACACACAGACACATATATTTGTGTGCATCTCTATATATGCAGTACATATACACATATATATGGTGTGTATACATACATAATATTTCCAAAACCAACAGTTGAATTCTCTTTACAAAACAGGTATGCCCATATTTAAAGTTATTGTTTAACACAAAGACTTCTGGTAAAGTTTCTTTCAGAAAAAAATTCACTTCATTTTGATTTAAGCATTGACAACTAACAGTATTGTCAGACATTTTTTATCCTCACATATCCCAAATAAATAGTTAAACTAATGCTTCTTTGATGTGTACTCTGGCACTTAAATGACATTTGAGCATCTGACTATCCTAGTGGAAACTCAAAAAGCGATAGTGTTTGCTAACTGACTATTACCTTTTGCCTTCCAATGATAAACACATTGTTATGCCATTGACCCACAGTAAACAAAAATAAAAGTAATAGTTGAAGAAAATAAAATGTAACACCTCCATGTCACTGTGCTATCATAATCATGTCAAAGGCAAAAGCATACACATCTCAAATGTGTCCTATAAGATGTTAATGCACATGTCCACCACTATGCTGGCTAGTACCAGTGCCATCTCAAAAGGCATTTGTCATGTTACCAATTCTTTTTTGAGACATTTCCTAAATAACAGCAAGGTTGTTATCCTGCATTATTAATTTTTCTGGCTAGGTTAGCAATAAACTCTGAAAATAGAATGAAGAAGATATTGTATTAGTCTGTTCTTACACTGCTATAAAGAACTCCCTGAAACTGAGTAATTTGGGAAGAAAAGAGGTTTAATTGACTCACAGTTTGCTAGCTGTACAGGAAGCATGGCTGGGAGGCCTTAGGAAACTTACAATCGTGGTGGAAGGCGAAGGGGAAGAAAGTACATCTTACCATGGCAGAGCAGGGGAGAGAGTGAAGAGGGAAGAGCTGCACACTTTTAAACAAGCAGGTACCTTAAGAACTCACTCACTATCATAAGAACAGCAAGGGAGACATTTTCAGCCCCATGATCCAATCACCTCCCACCAGGTCTCTGGTGGGATAAGTGTTTATCCCAACAAATATAAACACTAGGTAATTACCATATACACAGTTTACTGGGCTCCAACTATATCTATGAATGTATAGCTGAGCCTCAAAAAGATAGAAAGGGCTATTCTCTCCAACTCTATGAAAGATACTACTTAGACAGGGAAGTGTATAGCTTGAGCAGTCTTTAGCAGTCTTGCATTTTCGAATCCTGTGTTAAAGACATTATAAAATTGGAGATAATCAATGTGTAAAGAGTAATTGCTGTCTAAGAGCTTGCAAATCTGCATAGGTAGATGATGGGAAAAGCAACTAATGTCCATTTAAAACCTGTACTTCACTAGATGCTTCCCTAGCATTATCTTTTTTAATTTGCACAAGTTAAAAGTAAGGAAACTGGGATTCCCACAGGAAATGCAGGTAGTAGATTCTGAAAATGAATTCAAAGTTGGGTTTCCTAACTTTAAAATCATACATTCTTGGGGCAGTACTAACAATGAAAAGTTTTCCAAGTGGCTAATACAACATGCAGATTTTAATATATAATGGTGTGATTCATCCTACTCCATTAGAGTAAATAGTTTGAGAGCAAAGCAGTGGGTGATAGGACATTGGATGTTTGGGGTGACTTGTCCATCTGTTGGTCTTTAAGTATGCTTTCTTTCATCATAGACATGTATGAAAAGCACTTATTTTAATTTAAATATACAATTATTAACCCTGGTTGAGACTACTTAAATTAAAATCTCTGGAATCAAGGCCTTAATTTACATTAAAGGGAAATTTACATTACAGAAAAATAAAAAATAAAAAACAGAAAATACTAGTGATTGTCTGAGTAGGGAGAGTTATACTGTATGTCATTGAAAATATGACATAACCAAGGGGTTGGCATTATAATGGAGTAAGTGGTGAAAATAATCAGGTCCTAATCACCCAAAATGCCTTGAAGTGGAGAAGAGACTTGAATTATAGACTCTTGTGTAATCTAGCCATGAGGTCATGTGGGCTTGACTACAATTTGGCTATAAGAATGGAAAATACATTTTGATACTTTCTGCTCTCATACACATTGCACTTGCTCTCAGATCCCCAAAGATGATAGTGATAGGGAAGCTGTAATCAAACATGAAGAATTTATTCCATGACTTGACATCCTTTCCGAATAAATTTTGGTGAACCATTCTAAACTGCAGAGGAGGTGTAAATTTTTTTTCTTTTCTTCTGTGAGCAATTATACTGTAATAACTAGTCCCTTTCCTATTTCCTCACATCTAGAATACTTTCCTTCTTTTTCTTTAGTATTTAGCTCAGTCCTATTCGTTCATTGTCTTTAGTAAGCATCCAGCCTGTGTCAGACACTGTGGGTAAAAGGAAACAAAATGGAATCCCAGCTTGAGGAAGTATACTGATTAGTACATAAAAAATGCTATTTTAAAATCAGCAGTGTCATTAATGCTATGATAGAAATTCAGATAAAGTAAAGTGAAAAGTCTAAGGAGGAAGCCCTTAATTCTGTAAGTGCAGCCTCAAAAAGCATCAATCACAGAGGACATATGCTGTTGCTAAACACTGAAATTTGAGAGCTGCTTTATGTAAAAATAGGAATGTTGGGATTTCTTGCCTAATAGAATAGTGTGAAAAATCACACAGCTATACAACGAATGATTCAAAAATTGAGAAGACATGTTTTAAGACCAGGGCATGACTTGCATTGGGCATTGAGGGTGGTAGAGGTAGAGATAAAATGTGTAGCAAGCATAAACAAAAGGAAAAGGAATTTGGAGAAACTGTTCAGTGAACAGTTTCAGAACCCAGGAGATCTAGCCTTGGGTGTAAAATGAAGGCATCTACCAAAGAACAAAGGAAGGGTTCAGGTTCTATGGCAAATATTCCTGGCCAGGTTCTCAATCAGGTCTGTTATGCAAATGAAGGATTCAAACTTGCTTAGTTCCAAGTGGTTGACACATTGAAGCCCAGGTTGGTGAAAGCAGGTGAAGTCTGATTGATTGGTTTGGGTGAGCTCTAATTGGTTAGTTCAGGTGACCTCTGAAAATCTCAAAGTTGAATGGAGGTGTTTGTTTTCAGGGAACTTAGAGCTTACGTGACCTCTATTCAGGAAATGGCTGCTTAGCTCTATTTTAAATTTAGGTCTATTTAGCCACTTGGGATCCGCCTTGAAAGACTGGCTCGTTCAAGCTCACATTTGTTCACACAAGATATGTACTTAAAGGGATAAGTACACATATGAGTTGCTGAATTATGTAGTGTACTAAAGAATTGGTACTTAATCCTAGAGAAATGGGGAGCAAGGATAGAATTTATGAGTAGATGAGTATATTTTGGTGTTGAGGCAGTTAGGACACTTACAATATTCCAAATGATGACAAACATACACTGCCAGTAGCAGTCATTATATTGAGAAGCAGTATCTTCAAAATCTTTCTTTGCTGAAGTGATTATTCAGTTTACAATGATATTTGCCTTAGATTTTAAGAGGCCACTCTCTAATTTTTTGTTATTTATCTCTTATGAATCTCTTCTCAACTGAATTTTTAGGGAATACAACTTGACCAATTTATTTATTTTTCTATTTTTCATCATATATTACTTTTTTATTCATCATATAAAGAAATGTCAATATTAATTTTTGCTAGTCCAGTCTCTTTTGATTAATTATCACCCTTCACAAGGACATATTTTGTGGTATCTTATCTTGAAAAAAATACAAATCAATGTAAGTTTAAATCAAAATGTCTATTGTTTTACTTCACTCTGAGTTAACAATTAAGATCAACAGTGAACAACAATGAGTTGTTGAGGTGGTAACTTGACCACCCCCAGTGGTTGACGTTATCCAAATCATAACCCTTCTAACCTGTTAGAACTCAGACAGAGAGCCAAAGTCAATGAAACATGTCTCCACTGGGCTTCTCTTACATTTACTTAATACATGTAATTAAGGAATCTTTGAAATTCCTTAAAGGATTTGGTTAGACATATTTATTCTGATAAGAAGTAAACAAATACATCCAATAATTATTTTTACCTTCAAGGTAAACATTAAATATTTGTTGAATGAATTTTAGCAAGTTAGTTGCTTTTAAAAATTATCATGGAATAGAAAATAAAAAATAATGTTGATATTCTAAAGAAGTAATATTCCCTTGGGTGTTACAATTTATTTTCTGTGGAGTTTAATAGTGATCACTAAGTTTCATCTGTTGATAAGAGTATTTCTTTTACATTTATTTTTGAGCATTTGGTTCATTTTATAGCTAATTTTGCATAAGTGCATTAACATCTACAGTTTTGAAACTGAATCAATTTACAACTAATTGTTAAAACTCTCAGTTCTCTTTTAGGATAATAAAAGGAATTTTACTGTGACATAAAGTTATTTAAAAAGCTAATAAACATGAGAAAGAGAGCAAGGTATAGGAACCATATTTCTTGAAAATTCCTTGTTACATATAGTGATCCTGTATAATTACCACTTGGTGCAATTAATATTGTTTTGCATGCATTTATCTTTTCAACAGAAAGAGGCTATTATTCTCTTATTAGAATGTGTTTTCTGCCTATGGCAGTCAATCAGAGAAAGATTTAAGGAAAAATACTTATAGAAACAATACTTTACATTGTGATTATTTGCATTTATATACCGTTTAAAACAATTTTTAAGTATTTTTGCATTATTCTCGTATGTTGACAGTAGCAGAGCAAATATATTAGATATATTTTGAAGAGAAAACTTTGGCTTATGGATTGCACACCATTCAGAGCACATCAAATACTGAATCTCTCTAAAATCTTCATTTTGAAGATATGAATATAGAATATATTTTCAGAGGCTAAACCATATTATGCTCTGATTAATGTGAAACATTTAAGAAGTATCTAGAAAAGTGAAGTAACTTTCTGTTACTAAATTGTGGGATGATTATTTTATTTTACCATCCTGCACATCTTTGCCCTGCATTTTCTTGTACAATAGCCTTTGGGCTGAGATTTATTCTATTATTTCAGCAAAACAAACAACACAACAGAGCATCAGGATAAAAAAAAAAAGATCATCAATTATTTTTGGAAGAAACCTTTTTATTTTTATCTAGTTCTTCAGGTAATCTCACCAAAATTTTGAAATTATATGATTCTCTTATCATGTATGTATTAAACCACCTAATAAAATGTACAGATGTTCATGTGTCACCCTGCTTTCACACCGATTTAATTTTTCATATTCCTATATATAGGTGTGCTGTTCAGCTTGTTAGTTTGGTGATTATCCCAATAATTTTGTAAGCTGTGCTTCATCTCAGATTCAGGTAGATAGTGATTTAGTTAAATAAATCTGTTAAAACATTACTATATCAAATTGTTTAAGGTTATTTTATTATATAGCAATTGGTAATTTTATTTTATGGAAATATTTCCATAAAACTTTCAAAAAATCAAGTATACAATTTCTCTAGCTCATGCCTTTGCTGCATGTGTTTGTTGTCTGTCTATATTGATTGAGTTGTGTAATGAATAATTGTGCACATAATCCCCACATATTTTCAGTCTCACCCAAAGATATACCCAGTTCCATGTAAAAAAGCCATACCTTCACCTAGTACTCGATGTTCCATCTTACATATAGATCACTAATTAATTTGTTGAAATAAAACACATCTCAGATCATTTTATTATACCATCACTACGCACTTTGTTGTTTTTACTATATACTCAGTATTTTCTTCAGTTCTATTCCATCAAAAGAAGCTGTAAAGACATTGGATTTGAGTTTCAATAGTTATGTATTACTAAATTACTGTTTTCAGACTGGATTTAATGAAATTTATATGTTGTTTCAGGAAAGATATTGAGTGTGTAAATAAAATATATGGAATTATTTATTTGACTCTTTTCTGAGTCATGTTAGAAGTCTATGGAAAGATTAAACTATAGATATTTTAATTTTCTTTTTTTTTCTTTCTTTTTATTATTATTATTATACTTTAAGTTTTAGGGTACATGTGCACAATGTGCAGGTTAGTTACATATGTATACATGTGCCATGCTGGTGTGCTGCACCCATTTAACTCATCATTTAGCATTAGGTATATCTCCTAATGCTATCCCTCCCCCCTCCCATTTTCATCCATTGCTTTCTGTATATTTCAGCACTTTCAGGATATGCGTGTGAAATGAATAATTCAATTCCCTTTTCATCCTTTTCCATTAACTTGGAATATAGTTTTGGCCAACTAATAAACATTAAAATATCAAAAGAAAAAACACAGCTACATTCTTGTCCTTAATACATGTTTCTTCTCACTGGAAAAACAAACAAATAAGTCAAGCTAAATTTCAGGCTTGGCTCATGAATAAATTCATGCTCATTCAATTAGATCAGAAAACAATATGAGGCAGGGTGAGTTGTTGCCTCTTGCCTATAATCTCAGTACTTTGGGAGGCTCAAAAGGGAGGATCATTTGAGGCCAGTAGTTGAAGACCATTTGGGGCAACATAGTGAGAACCTCTCTTTACACACACCCACAAATATGTGAGCATGGTGTTGTGGGTTTATGGTCCCAGTTACTCGGGGGGCTGAGGTGGGAGGATCACTTGAGCTCATGAGTTTGAGGTTACAGTGAGGTATGATCACACCACTGCACTCCAGCTTGGATGAAAGCATGAGAACTTGTCTCTAAAAAAATAAAATGAAATAAAAAGAAAGTGAGATGATTAAGATAGGTTGCACACTCATTTTAGGAATGTGCTAAAGAAAGTAAAATTAGAGCATTTTAAATATATGTTTGAACAATGTTTTCTTTTTTTCCTCAGACTTTGAGACAATTAAATTGAAACACTTCTAAATAGACACATAATACATTCTATGATTCAAGACAAAAACTTTCAAATCCATCTTTTCTGTTTGGAAATAGCTGTCCTCCTAACTAATGCTCAGAATAGATGTGTCATGTTTTTCCAAGCACTTCCTTATGTTGGCCAATTTCTTTGCTGCTGAAGAAGTACACATATGACAGAAATGGGAACATGTAAGGGCATTTGGAGTTCAGAAAATATCAAAGAACTCAAAAATGTGCTTGCTCTTTTTATTTAATTTTGATAGCTGTCCTCATTTCAAAGTAAGTTGTAGCTATATATCTCTGTTTCAGTGCTATTGCTATCACAAATATTATTTGGCAAGGGTTTTCTTATCCATACAATTTTTCTGAATATGCTTATGTGGCTCTCATAAGTTTTATATGAATCAGAAAATTGTTGTTTCCATGGATTGATAAGCTAATAATAAAAAATTATCATATAAGAAAAATTTGCATCCCACAAGTTTGCTTCTAGTGAGACAAGTTTTTTCAGTGAAAGCAAAAATAAGTGCTGACCATAGCTAACTTTCAGTTCAGGAAGTCACCTTTGGATTCAAACATGTTTATAATATTTATGCAAACATAAGGATTTTTAAAAGTTTTAGACTAAGAGACTAATCTCTCAAATGTAGGTTTGTTAATTTTACTCCTGCTCTTTCATAAGTGGGTCTCTATGTTTCAATTTGGAAATAATATCCAGTATTGACAGTCATTTTATTTTTGAGTTTTCAGCACAAGCTAAAATATATACTTTACAATGATTTAAAATAGATTAGGAACATTTTAGTAGATATTCACATATTATTTTAAATTATTTTTAAATAATGTTCATTAGTAAATAATGTCTTCTTCTTCAAAAAAACATTACTATTACCTATATTTAAGCAATGTGTGTGTGTGTGTGTGTGTGTGTGTGTGTGTGTGTGTGTATGAGCAGGGGACTTAAGACACTGCCCAGGATGCCCTAAGATGTTTTCCCCAACAGCCCTCCCAGAGAGAGAGGCTCTCACTCTGTTGCCCAGGCTTAAAGGGGGTTCATAGTTCACTGCAATCTTGAACTCCTGGGTTCAAGCCATCCTCCTACCTCATGCTTCTCAGTAGCTGGGACTATAGGCTCCTATCACAACACCTGACTCCAAGATGCTCTTAATACTACCCTCAACTGGACTAAACTTTAGAGGGGCTTCTTTCTAACTCGACACTGACCTCACTTTTCTTTGAACATTTACTTTAAAAACAACAACAACAAAGAAGTATATATTCTCTCTCAGCCATTTCAGATGTATGTAAACCTATTCGAAAACCTCTTGTCCATTTTACTATACAGGAATGTTTTCCTCAAAGACCTTGGAGTCATCCCTTCAAAAAGTAGTTACAAAAAGATAACAGTTTTATCTCCTAGTTTTCTAGATGGGTGAAAGCCTAACATCAGCGGGCACTTTGTTCCAAAATTATAAAGCCACCTCCTATCAAAGATACAAGAGGCTGGGTGTGGTGGCTCACACCTGTAATCCCAGCATTTTGGGAGGCTGAGGCGGGCAGATCACCTGAGGTCAACAGTTTGAGACTAGCCTGGCCAACATGGTGAAATGCCGTTTCTACTAAACATAAAAAAAAAAAAAAAAATTAGCTGGGCATGGTGTCAGGTGCCTATAATCCCATCTAGTGGGGAGGCTGAGGTAGGAAAATCGCTTGAACCAGGGAGGCAGAGGTTGCAGTGAGCCGAGATCGCTCCATTGCACTCCAGCTTGGGCAAAAAGAGTGAAACTCCATCTCCCCCCACCAAAAAAAAAGATACAAGAAAGTTTACTATTTTTTTAAAAGGAGACTCTTAATAGGCTGTTAAATAAATTAACTTAATGATGAAATTGAATTAATAATTACCAATCCTCCAAAATAGGAAGCACCAGGCCCAGTTGTGTTCACTGATGAATTCTACTAAACACTGAAGGAATAAATTACATCAGTTATTTGAAATCTCTTTCAGAAGACAGCAGCAGAGGAAATACTTTCTAGCTCATTCTATGAAGCTAGCTTTTCCTTAATATCAACAAGGATATTAAAATAAACAAAAGCTACATATCACATATGTGTTATAATCATAGATGTAACAAAATCAATAAAATATTAGCAGATAATATCAATGATGTATGAAAATAATTATAAATTTAAATTATGACCAGTGAGATTAATTCCAGGTGTGAAAGTCTAGTTCACCATTTTAAAATCAATGAATATAATTCATCACATCAATAGTCTAAAGAGGAAAATAATATAATTATATCAATAGATGCAGAAAAAGCATTTGAAAAAATCCGGCATTCATTACTGAAAACTTAGTAACCTAAAAATGATCCTTACTATGATAAAGAATATCTATAGAAAACCTACAGTTTTAATGATTAAAAACTGATACTTTCTCATCAAGATAATAAACAAGGAAAAGATGTCCCCTCTCACCACTTCTCAACATTGTGGTGGAAATTCTAGCTAATGCAACAAGACTAAAAACTAAAAATAACAACTAAAACATGCAATTATTAAGAAGAAAAAATAAAACTGTCATTGTTCGTAAATAACATGATTGCCCAAATAGAAAAATCTAAAAAGAATCAATAAAAATCTCCTAGAACTAATAAGTGATTATAACAAAAAGGCCAGATAGAAGGTTAATATACTACAGCCAATTTATTCCTGTATACTATCAATGAACAAGTAAACTTTAAAATAAAAAAACACAATACTATTTACATTAGCACACCCAGAAATGAAATAATTAGGCATAAATCTGGAAAGAAGTACATGATCTACATAAGGAAAACTACAAAATGCTGTCAAAAGAAATCAAAGAATACCTAAATAAATAAGATATTCCATGTTCATGAATAGGGAGCCTCAATATAGTCAAGATGTCAGTTCTTTCTAATTTGATGTAAAGACTCCGCAGAATCCCAATAAAAATGCCAATAAGTTATTTTGTGGATATTGACAAGCTGATTCTAAATTTTATATGGAAAGGCAAAAGACTCAGAATATACAGCACAATATTGAAGGGGCAAAACAAAGTTGAAGGACTGATACTAAGCAATTTCTAGACCTAGTATAGAGCTACAGTAATTAAAACATTGGTATTGGTGAAAGAACAGACAAACCAGTGGAACAGAGAACCTAGAAATAAACTTACAGAAGTACAATCAATTGATCTTTTACATAAGATCAAAAGCAATACACTGGAAAAACATAATCTTTTCAACAAATGGTGAAAAAACAACTGGAAATTCAAATACAAAAAAAAAAAGAAGTTTAGACACAGATCTCACAACCTTCATAAATTTAACTCAAAATGGATCATAGACTTAAATGTTAACTGCAAAACTATCAAATTTTTGATGATGTCATAGTAGAATATCTAGATGACCTTAAGTTTGGTTATGGTTTATTTGATACAGCATCAACAGTACAATATAATTGATAAGCTGGAATTCATCAAAATGAGAAGTTTTTGCTCTCCAAAAGACACTGTTCAAGAAAATGAAAAGACAAGCCACAAACTGGGAAAAATATTTGCAAAAGACATATCTGATAAATGACCACCAACCAAAATATAAAAATAACTCTTAAATCTCAACAACTAGAAAATGAACAATCTGTTTTTAAAAGGGGCCAAAAACCTTAACAGACACCTTACCCAAGAGGTAACTAAGCAAGGGAAAAGATACAACACCTTAAATGTCATCAGGGAAATGCAAATGATAACAACAAGATATCACTACACTCCTGTAAGAATGGTCAAAATCCAGAACACTGATTACCAAATGCTGATGAGAATATGGAGCAACAGGAACTCTCATTTATTTCTGGTGGAAATGCAGCATGTTACACTCACTTTGGAATACAGTCTGAGAGCTTCTTACAAAACTAAACCTACTCTTACAATATAATAGTTACATTCCTTGGTATTTACCCAAATGAACTTAAAATCCATATAAAAATCTGTACATGGATGTTCAAAGTAGCTGTATTTATAATTGCCAAAACTTGGAAGCAACTAAAAAGTCCTTCAGTCAGTGAATGAATAAACTCTTGTACATCCAGACAACTGAATATTATTCATTGCTAAAGAGAAATGAGCTATCAAGCCATGAGAAGACATGGAGGAATCGTAAGTGAATATTACTAAGTGAACAAGGCCAATATGAAAAGGATATATACTATATGATTCCAACTATATTAAGTTGTGGAAAAGGCACAAGTATAGAGATAGTAAGAAGAGCTGTGATTTCCAAGGGTTTAGTGGATTAGGAGATGAATAGGTGAAACAAGGAGGACTTTTATTCTAGCAGGGAAAGTATTCTCTATGATACCATAAGGTAGGTATATGTAATTATACATTTATCAAAATTCATACACTACACAAAACCAAAAGTAAGCTTAATGTAATCTATAACCTTTGGATGATTAAAAAAATGTAACTAATAAAACTACAATTTTAAGCATTCTTTATCTTCATTGCAGAAAATGTGCAAAATATTCAATTTCTTAAAAAATATATAGTTATTGCATTTGGTAGTCATTTTTAGGTTTAAATTACTCCTATAAGAAACTGTAGATTGGAAAATATGGTGGATGTTTAATAATATCATTAAAGAATTAGAAATATGGATGTGGTTAATCTTTATGTATTAAGAGTTGTATGCTGCAGTGGGCTGAATGTTAGTCTCAAAATAGATATGCCCATGTTCTAATCTCCAGAACCTGTGAATGGTAAAATCGTAAATGTTAACTTAGATAGCAAAACTTATGTGGTAAATAAATTAAGGATTCTGAGAGGATGAGTTTGTCTTGAATTATCCATATGGAACCTAAACCCAATGACAAGTAAGAATGAGGCCAAGGGAGGTTTGACAGATTTAAGAGGAGGCCATGTGACCATAGAGGCAGAGATTGGAGTGATGTGTCCACAAGTCAAGGAATGCTGACAGTCACCATCAAAGGGAGTATGGTTCTACTGACATCTCGGTTTTAAACTTCTGGCCTCCAGAATTGTAGGGGACAAATTTATGTTGTTTTAAGTCATCACATTTGTGGTAATTTGTTACAGCGGCCACAGGAAACCACACCAATGGAATGCCCTTTTTCTAGAGTAACATAAAAAAATGCCATCTACTTGTCAACACAGTAAATGGCCATGTTATTCCTCTGTGAATCTTTTTAAGTTTAAATGTAGAATAATAAGAATTGATGAGTTCATTAGTCTGCTAGGGCTGCCATAACCAAGTACCCAAAACTGGGTGGCTGAAAACAAATGAAGCTTATTTTGTCAGAGTTCTGAAGACTAGAAGTCTGGAATCCAGGTGTCAATAAGACCATGCACTCCCTGAAGGCTCTAGTTTCTGTACTTGGCAAACTTTAGAGTTCCTTGGCTTATAGATACATCATTCCAGCATCTTCCTCTGTGTTCTCTCTGTTCATATGTGTTTTTGTGTCCAAGTTTCCCTTCTTATAAGGACACCAGTGACACTGAATCCAGGACCATTCTAATGGCCTTATCGTAACTTGATTATATCTACAAAGTCCCTATTTCCAAATAAGGTCACATTCACAGTTACTAGGAGTTAAGACGTCAACATATTATTTGGAGAGTGTATTAGTCCATTTTCACATTGCTGATAAAGACATATCTGAGACTGGACAATTTACAAAAGACAGAGGTTAATTGGACTTACAGTTCCATGTGGCTGGGGAGACCTCACAATCATGGCAGAAGGTGAAAGGCAAGGAGGAGCAAGTTACATCTTACAGGGATGATGGCAGGAAAAGACAGAGCCTACACAGGGAAACTCCACTTTTAAAATCATCAGATCTCATGAGACCCACTCACCATCATGAGAAGAGCACGGGAAAGATCCACCCAAATATTCAATCATCACCTGGTCTCTTCCACAACATGCAGAAATCATGAGAACCACAAGACGAGATTTGGGTGGGGACACAGAACCAAACCACATTATCCTCGTTATCCTGCTCTGGCCCCTCCAAATCTCATGTCTTCACATTTCAAAGCCAATCATCCCTTGCCAACAGTCCCCCAATGTCTCATTTCAGCGTTAACCAAAAAGTCCACAGTCCAAAGTTCCATCTGAGACAAGGCAAGTACCTTCCACCTATGAGCCTCCAAAATCAAAAGCAAGTAAGTTACTTCCTAGATACAATGAGGATACAGGCATTGGGTAAATACAGCCATTTCAAGTGGGAGAAATTGGCCAAAACAAAGGGGCTGCAGGCTCCATGCAAGTCCACAATCCAACGGGGCAGTCAAATCTTAAAGCTCCAAAATGATCTCCTTTGATTCCATGTCTCACATCCAGGTGACACTGATGTAAGAGGTGGGTCCCCACAGCCTTGGACAGCTCCATCCCTGTGGCTTTGCAAGGTATTGCCCCCATCCTGGCTGCTTTCTCAGGCTGTCATTGAGCATCTGCAGATTTTCCAGGTGCACGGTGCAAGCTGTGGGTGGATCTACTATTCTGGGGTCTAGAGGATGGTGGCCCTCTTCTCACAGCTGCACTAGGCAGTGCTCCACTAGCCCCAGTGGGGACTCTGTATGGAGCTCTGACCCCACATTTCCCTTCTGCACTACCCTAGCAGAGGTTCTCCAGGAGGGCCCTGCCGCTGCAGCAAACTTCTGCCTGGGAATCGAGGCATTTCCATATATCTTCTGAAATCTAGGTGGAGGTGCCAAATCCCCAATTCTTGACTTCTGTGCACTTTCAGGGTCAACACCACATGGAAGCTGCCAAGGTTTCGGGCTTGCACCCTCTGATGCCACGGTCCAGGCTCTACATTGGCCCCTTTCAGCCACAGCTGAAGCAGCTGACATGCAGGGCACCAAGTCCCCAGCCTGCACACAGCACGGGGACCCTGGGCCTGGCCCATGAAACCACTTTTTATTCCTATGCCGCCAGGCCTGTAATGGAACAAGGTGCCGTGAAGATCTCTGACATGCCCTGGAGACATTTTCCCCACTGTCTTGGGGATTAACATTCGACTCCTCATTACTTAAGCTAATTTCTGCAGCAGGCTTGAATTTCTCCCCAGAAAAATGGGTTTTTCTTTTCTATCGCATTGTCAGGCTGCAAATTTTCTAAACTTTTATGCTCTGCTTCCCTTATAAAAATGAATGCTTTTAACAGCACCCAAGTCACCTTTTGAATGTTTTGCTGCTTAGAAATTTCTTCTGCCAGATGCCCTAAACCTAAATTATCTCTCTGAAGTCCGAAGTTCCACAATTTTCTAGGGCAGGGGCAAAATGCTGCCAGTCTTTTTGCTAAAATAGAAGAAGAGTCACCTTTGCTCAAGTTCCCAACAAGTTCCTCATCTCCATCTGAGATCACCTCAGCCTGGATTTCATTGTTCATATAATTATCAGCATTCTGGTCAAAGCCATTCAACAAGTCGCTAGGGAGTTCCAAACTTTCCCACCTTTCCCTGTCTTCTTCTGAGCCCTCCAAACTGTACCAACCTCTGCCTGTTACCCAGTTCCAAAGCTGCTTCCACATTTTTGGGTATCTTTTCAGCAGCACTCCACTCCACTGGTACCAATTTACTGAATCAGTTCATTTTCATGTGCTGATGAAGACTTACCTCAGACTGGGCAATTTACAAAAGAAAGAGGTTTATTGGACTTAAATTCCAGGTGGCTGAGGAGGCCTTACAATCATGAGAGAAGGTGAAAGGCGAGGAGGAGCAAGTCTCATCTCACATGGATGGCAGCAGGCAAAGAGAAAGCCTGCACAGGGAAACTCCCATTTTTAAAACCATGAGCTCTCACGAGACTCACTCACCATCACAAGAACAGCATGAGAAAGACTCACCCTATGATTCAATAATCTCCCACCAGGTCCCTCCCACAACATGTGGGAATCATGGGAGCCACAAGATGAAATTTTGGTGGGGACAGGGAGCCAAACCACACCAGGGAGAAAAGAATTAAACATATAACAGAGCATATTTGAATTTTGCTACAGCTTTAAAACAGGAGCATGACTTCCCTTCTCAAGAATTTTCTTTTCATGAGAATTGAATATGTATAATTTCATACAAATGAAATACCAGATGTACACATAAAGAGAAAAGACATCAAATTAGTTTTTGGAGAACGACTTTTTCATAAAAAAGATTTCAGAAGATCATTTAGTTGTATATTTTTATATTATAAATGATTATAACAATGTCCCAGAGAGGTTATGTGGCATGCCTTGAAAGTGACTCCATAGACAAACAATACACACTGAATACTGCAGTAACTAGAGTATTTATATACATTATGAGACTTTGTTATACACTAGAAGCAATTGTATTGTAGTTATTGCTCAATTGTGCAGAATTGCTTTGAATTACTTAATTCTTTCAAATATAGTGTCCAGTTTTTAACATTTAAAAGTGAATTTCAATCATAAAAAGATTGAGAACTACTATAGACATTTCTTCAATAATAAAGTGATATTTATCTCTGCACTTTATCAAATTTTGTGTACCAGCTGTGGAACCATAATTTAGATTGCAAATTATATTTGTGAATTTGAATATTTTTAAAGCATGTATATAGAAAGAGAATAGTGAATATGGAAACACCCAATATATAGATTAAATATTTGCCTAACATTTTTTCAATAATTTAAAATTTCAAGAAAAATACTAATAAAATATAATCCTGGCATAAAAAAATCAAAATAATGATATGTTGTAATGTTAATCTTATACTTTTCTCTAAAATCAGATGAAGGAGTGTCTGGCACTTTGGCAGATTATAAATCAACAGGCACAGGGCCTTGGTCTTCGTGTTAATTTCACTTATAATAGGCCAGTAAAAAATGGTTTAAGTGGGATTGCAAGTAAGTTCCAGGTTTCCTGAGTGAAAACAGTGCCAGAACAGTTTTTGTAAATATCCCAGATTATAAAAGTGGTTACTGTTTCTCATGAATACTGTATAAGTGAAAGCAACCAGCATTAAAACCGACTAGAAATAAGCCTTAAACATTTGTTTTCTGTTTGCAAAACCTGAGTGTCAACAGAACCCTAAATCCTGAAACCATACAACTACAGAAATTCATAATAAATTTTTAAAATATATTGAGAAATGCAAAAATATAATTCAAGATAGATCTTAGTAAGTATAAAAAGTGCTTAAATGAATTTACACATTTCATTATTATATCAAATAATTACAGATTCATTCAGTATTTTGAAGTATTTTGATGAGATGTTCACTGAGGTTTTGGAGCTTTTGGAAAGACTGTATGAAGTAGCTGAGATTTGAATAATGAAAGAAAGAACAACTGCCCAGATTTTAAGGAGATAGTCATGTCTTCAAAGAAGGAAATTAAGGCAAGATAATTGGGGCTCTAAAAAATTATTATTAATCAACTTTAATGAGACTCAGTTTATATGCAATGAAATGCACCCATTTAAGTCTTTATTTTTATCAGTATATAAATATATATAATAAATATTAATATAAGTATATATATATATAAAATAAAGCTAGAGCACCAGAAAGTAAACAAGTACTTAAATATAATGCTCACAATTTTTAAGGACATGCTTTAGAAATAAAAGAATGAAGATTTATAAAATCAGAAGTTTGGGGTATGTCAAATGGAGAACGGAGCCAACCTGAAAGAGCTCCTTATGGATAAATCGAGAACAATTTGAGCAACAAAATAAATAATGTATTATATTATGTTCCAACACATAAGTATCCCTAAGCTTATACTTATATACAAATGATTGAATAAATATATGAACAGAGGAAAAGAAAAAACATACTTTTCCAGAAAAATTGCATTTAATATATGTAGGCACGTCCCACCTCCTGTAATATATATATATAAAATATATATATTACACAATATATATATTTGTGTAACCACCACCAAATTAGAATATGAAATATTTCCATCACTGATTAAAGACCTTTAGTGATCTTTCCCAGTTAATTTCTCCCTCCCCAGTCCCAGAAAACCACTGCTTTACTTCTTTCAATATAGATTAGATTTGTCATTTCTAGGGTTTCCTATAAATGTAATCATACAGTATGTAGCCTTCTGTTCTGGCTTCATTTGCTTAATATAACGTTTTTGAGAGTCATCCACATTGCTGCATTTATTAGCATATCCTCAGTCAGCCCACTCTGAAAGGCAAGGAGCTAACTAAGATCTGTCAGGAGGTGGGAAGTGCCTACATATATTAAATGCAATTTTTCTGGAAAAGTATGTTTTTTCTTTTCCTCTATTCATATATTCACTCAATCATTTGTATGTAAGTATAAACTTAGGGATACTTACGTGTTGGAATATAACATAATACTACATTATATATTTTGTTGCTCAAATTGTTCTAGATTTATCCATAAGGAGCTCTTTCAGGTTGGCTCCGGTCTCCATTTGACATACCCCATACTTTTGATTTTATAAATCTTCATTCTTTTATTTCTAAAGCATGTCCTTAAAAATTTTGAGCCTAATATTTAAGTACTTGTTTACTTTCTGGTGCTTTAGGTTTATTTTATAATATTTTCCCTGTCACTTTCCTAGTATCAGCCATTTCTTCAACGGAGCCAAGTTTCTTTTATTGGGCATTGAGTATGTACTTTGCTACAGGGTTTCATTGTTCCTAGGTTCTTTCAGGAGGTAAATCTAGGTAATACATGTATGTACATTAACATATGTGTACATACATATTTATAATTGTTTCTATATTTATCCATCTGAATATGAATATAGCTAATTATGAATCCACACTGGTATCTCTGATAGTAATTCAGTATCCCACAGGTTTCTGGTCTTTCTTGCTTGCCTATATATTTTTGAGATGGAGTCTCGCTCTGTCGCCCAGGCTGGAGTGCAGTGGTGCAATCTTGGCTCACTGCAACCTCTGCCTCCCAGGTGTAAGTGATTCTCTTGTCTCAGCCTCCCAAGTAGCTGGGATTACAGGCGCACGCCACCACGCCAGGCTAATTTCTTTTGTATTTTAGTGGAGACGAGGTTTCACCATGTTGCCCAGGCTGTTCTCAAACTCCTGAGCTGAGTCAATTTGCCCTCCTCGGCCTTCCAAAGTGCTAGGATTACAGGCGTAAGCCACGGCATCCGGGGCCTGCTTGCTTTTTAACTTCCTTCTTTCAGAGAGAGAAGCTTGGCTCTCAGTATCCACTGTCCATAATTGTTCAACCCCAGTATACATGTAAAGCAGTTTCAGAAGTTTATTAACCAATATAATCATGATAAGTAGAGTTGCCAGTTAGGATAATGTGTTTGTGTACAGTTTCTTTTACATTTAGTATTAAATCTCCAACCAAAGCACCATTTTCCAAAGTTATTTAGCTTAGTGTTTCCCCACTCCTTTTAGTTATGATACAGCATATATTTATAATACAGTTAGATTCATTTGCCACAGTATACATTTCTTCCTGGGATCTCCTGATGTTGGTTGCTTTCTTTAGCATCCACTAAAGTTCACTCTTTATGATTTGCATTTCTATGGATTTTCCCAATCACAGAAAGTCATGTATTCACTACCCAATATCACATAGAATAATTCGTTTACCATAAAATTTTCCCAGTACATGTCATTTGTAATCAATCACTTTCCCTTTCCTTAATTTCTGGAAATCATTAACCTTTTCATCTCTGTAGTATCGGCTTTCCCAGAATGCCACTTAATTTCATTTTCTTGTAGAAATATCATTGACTTTGTTACTGACATTGTGTCCTGTGACTGTACTATGCTTAGTATCTGTGACTTTTTGGGTAAATTCATTAGGATTTTCTATGTATGTGATCATTTTGTCTGAGAATAAAGGTTTACTTCTTTATTCCCAATATGTACTTTAATTTTGTATTCTTGCCTTATTGCACTGATTAGTACATTCAGGAAAATCTTGAATATAAGTGTTGAGTAAGCACATCAGTACCTGAATCCCAAGTCTTAGGGGAAAACATTCAATCTTTTCCCTCTAAGTGTAATGTTAGTGGTAAGTATTTCGTGGATGCTCATCAGTTTGAGGAAGTTCTTTTGTATTCCTAGTTTGCAGAGAGATATAGATCATGAATTTTCATTAAATAAGACTACTGTAGCTGGGCGCAGTCACCCCCAGTATTTTGGGTGACCGAGGTGGCGGATCACTTAAGGTCAGGAGTTGGAGACCAGCCTGGACAACACAGTGAAATCTCTTATCAACTAAAAGTACAGAAATTAGCTGGATGTGATGGTAACACCTGTAATCTCAGCTACTTGGGTGGCTGAGGCATGAAAATTGCTTGAACCTGGTAGGTGGAGGTTGTAGTGAACCAAGATTGCCCTGGTGACAGAGAGAGACACTGCCTCAAACAAAGGAAAAAAAAAAAAGACTACTGTGCTAAAGAGAAAAAGTAAAGCATGTTTTTGCTTAAAAGTCATTTGAATTGGAGAGGTGTTTTTGTGTTTGTGTCCAAAGGTCATATATAAAATGTGCATTTGTTTCCAGAAGATCAGATTTTATTTTTCAAATACAATGTTTCACTAAAGGAACCAGTGTTCTTTAAACAAAGAGCTTATTCCAAGCCTGGGGAAGAAAACACAAAATGAGTACATGGAACATTTTGTCAGGACATAAAGCAAGAAAGCTTTCAAAGGTTAATACTATTTTAGCATTAAAGGACTCAGGGGCCAACTTCAAAAGGTTTCCACTAGCTAATTTGGAAAAATTGAGCAGCAGTAAGTTATCGGAAATATACCACAACACATAAAATATATTTAGTTCATAAGATAATAATGGTAAAAATTGCCGAGTATCTTGGGGTATTTAACAGGAAACCAAGTTATTTTTAAAACTTGAAAAAGTTAAAAAAAAAAGACACAAACTAACAATAAAAAATAAGCACTTTTTTGCCTTTCCTCTAGTAATTACATGTGAATAAAATCAAAAAGTTAAAGATGGGAAGTTTCAACTTTCAGAGGTATTGCTGCTGAATGAAGTAGAAAAAAATAGAATTTGGATATTACCACTTTGCAAGTTACTAAATAATAAAATAATGAATCTAGGCAATGAATATCAATCACTGCTAACACCAAAAAAATGAGAAAAATCATTTAATATGTATTCTTCTATATCACTTGCAAAGTTATTTTCAAAAAAAAAAAAGAACCAAAATATAGTGAAGCCTTTACATAAAACTACCAGTTTACAGAAAATTTGAGGGAGGGTGGAACTCTGTAATATAATCACTGTACTGATACAATCAGCAAGATTCAGAATTTAAGAAACTACAGGATAAAACAACTTGTATCTTTAACAAACACATTGCACGAAAATTAAAATAGAGAAAGCAAATTATTGATTTATAAAAATTGTAAAGAAATATATGTATGTGAAAATCAGGGGCATTTGAACACCAGTGGATGCACGATTTTTGTGACCCCTTTCATCAGACTTGCAATAGTGGTGTCATGTTTATTTGGCCTGCCATACTCAACCCCTTACAGGAGGGAGCACGTGAGGTGAGCAAGTGAGGCTGGCCACAGGATGAGGGGCCTGCAGAGGTGCCCAGGTGGGAATGCCTGCGACCCCGAAGCCCCAGAGGGTATGTTACAGTGGTCTCTTAGCACTGCCATCCATAGACAGCAGTGTATTATCAGTTCAGTTGGCCCCTTGCCTTGTCCTGTGGGGAAGCTGCCCTCTGCCTGTGAGGGCAAAGGGACAGTGTGACAGCCTTTTTTGGGTAACCCCACTTGGTGGTCCTGAGCTTTTGTTCGGCACCCAAGAAGAAGGAGGTTGCACAGACACCTGAATGATGGTGAAGGTGGAGAATGTTATTTAGAGATGGAAATGGCTTAGTGGAGAGGGGAGCTGGAGAGGGGACAGGACAGGCAGGTTGACTTCCCCTGAAGTGCGGCCATCTCTTCCCCAAAGTCTGGCTGTCTCTTCCCTGAAGTCAAGTCACCTCCCTCCAGTCAAGCCACCTCTCTCTTCTCTAATGACTGAGTCTGGGTCTTTATAGGCACAGGATGGGGGCAGGCCATACGTAGTTTTGGAAAAGGCAAATTTGATTGGCAAAAGGGCATTTTTCAGAAATAACCAATCGGGAGAGAGGGGGCAAACAGAACAGAAGTTCTCACTTTGGGCCGTGTGTTTCAGGCTTTTGGCTTGAAGGTGGGGTTTCACCAGGGACTCCACACTGTCTGCCTGGGATTTATCTGCCTCCTGCTTCTATCAAAATGAGATATTTCATGCTAGTAAACTATTATTGTATTTTTTCTTTTTGTTGTGATATTGTGATAATATTGTGGTTATATTTGAGAAGTGAGTCTTAAACTCTTGGAGACCTGCCGTGAGTAGATAATTGTTGGTCCATTATACTATTTTTTCCTCTTTTGTAAGAATTTCATTAGTAAAAATAAACACTCTGGGAGGCTGAGGTGGGTGGATCACCCGAGGTCAGGAGTTTGAGACCAGCCTGGCCAACGTGGTGAATCCCCGTCGCTACTACAAATACAAAAATTAGCCGGGTGTGGTTGTGCATGCCTGTAATCCCAGCTACTTGGGAGGCTGAGGCAGGAGAATTATTTAAACCTGGGAAGCAGAGGTTGCAGTGAGCCGAGATCATGCCACTGCCCTCCAGCCTGAGTGACAAAGCGAGAATCCATCTCAAAAAAATAAAAAAAATACATAAATAAAAATAAAATTATATGACGTTAATTTGTGTGTAATGTATGTATGTATACACACACAAATATGTAGATATAATTTTTATATCTCCATATAAAGAGGAAGGAGCTAAAGGAGCTGCACTATGATTCATTCAAGACCTTTACATGGAGGGATTCCCAGTGAAGTAAAAGGAAGACAGATAACCAAATATAATTTTTATGTCAATCAGATCTCTGGAAAAACATACTACTACTATTTGCTTAGAGAAAGATATCTTATCGGCAGAGGACTCTTTGCAGTGTATACTTGTCATAAGGTAGGGAGAACAGGGAGAACAATTTTCTTGGTTTGCCCAGGAATGATTTTGTCTTAGCACTGAAAATTCAGTGTCACAGCATATCCCTCACTGGGATTCAAAATGTACCCATTTTGAGGTATGAATGCAGTGGTGTGGAGGTGTGTGGGGAGGTAGGAGGTGGAGTAAAGAGAATACAAAACCTATACAGTAGCCAGCCCCAAAACAAGAGCTAAAAGTAACATATTTTCTGTATTAAATGGATAGGGCACGGATTTTCCATCTTCCATAGTTACTGTTGCTGTTTTGTTCTATAAAAGGTGATGTTGGGAGGTAATTTGTGCCTTGAAATAATGGATCATCCATTGTTGCATCACTATAAGTAATGAAACTTAAGTGCACAATTTAAGTGTATTATAATCCTTAGTGTTAACAGTCCTTTGACATTGCCTGCACATAAAATGTTATGCTATCAATATAGTGATACTTTCATAATTTGAATATTGTGATCGTGATCATGTTTTATAAAAGTTCAAATAATGAAAACAAGAACCATTAAAATACCAATGCCAGCATGATCCATACATCACCATAAATGCAGGCTAAATAGATCTGTTATTTTACTGGTAGATGGAAGGTCATATGCAACTGAATTTGGGAAATAAAAAATCACAACAGAGTATATTGCAAAATATGCAGAAAAGAATTTGGGATTGGACATGGTGAAGAAGTGGATATGGAAATACATGTTTATACTGACCCTCACAGTTCTAGGATGAGACATACGTACTTTTAAATCAAGCGAAGGTTTTTGTCTCCCATATAAGGCTCAGTTGCAAACAACACCAGCTGAGTTAATGTGTGTGTACCGCATGAGCAAATAAACATTATCATATAGTTTCCTTGATTACTTCATGAATCTGGGTAAAGCAACATTTCCTGATTCAGAGGTTGCACCTAAGTATAAAGAACAGGGGGATTTGATAAGAAGTGTGTTTGCCTTCTACAAATACAGCTGATATGTCAGACATTATTAACAATCATGCTTACTACAGTATATCAACTCATGTGTCAAATAAGAGCAACAATAAAACTCCCCTTACATATTTTGGTTTGAAAAATAGAGTTTTATATAATCTATTTCTAAAAGATTTTAATAAAGCTGCAGAAAACATAAAATAAAAGATCACTGATATCTTGGCCAATATAAACTAGACTTTATCCAACAATATGTATATTCAATAGAAAGTAAAAATATAAATTGGGCAAATTTCATTTAACTATAGAGTTAAGAAATAAAGAGAAAAGATCTTCTATACTAAATATCCTCTAAACTTTATAGCATTCACTCCTAAAAAGGGGTGTGATTTGTGTACCTGTGATAGTAAGGATGTCATAATGATACTTTTGGGTGACATTTTGGTTTCCTAAGAACTTGAGGAATCATTTATTGAGACTTTTTTTCTGTTATAAAAATGGAAGAAGATAAACTTTTAGACTTGTGCCTACAAGACTGCTATCACTGCTCCCATTGATAGAATAAATATTACAATACTGACCTAATATGAAATCACATTTTCAAAGTGCAGAACAAGAAGAATGTTATTCTTTGATTTGAAAACACATTTAGAATAAGAATGGAGAAAATGGATTACAGTAAGATAAACAATTTATATGCTATTTCTCAAAAACTATTTGATGATTTTTGAAGAAGCCATAAGGAAGCATTCTAAAAAAGATGAATTGATTTCACCTGAGTGTTTGATGTTAGTGTAGATTACAACAAAACCCAGGCAGTAAAAATATAATGATTCGGTTTTTTTTAGAAATAAGATTGTTTTTGAACATACACACACACACACACACACTCACACACACATCACGAGCCACCAGCAAACTTAAGACTTTCTAAACTTCTTTATTAAAATTATAACTTGTTTGGAATCCAGCTTCAATTCAAGAGTTCAAATTACCTCTCTTTCTCTGAACAAATTTCACTGAAAAATAGAAGCTTAGCTTATGAAAACATTCAATATGCTTCACAGTGTTTAAATATGATGGGCATTTTAGATGGGAATAGCACATATAATGAATAGACACAAAGAACCTGATTAACAAACAGCTAGTCTACAAAACAAGCCTGTAGATATAATGTGGATAAAAATTTTTAGAGTAATGAAGAAGGATTCCTACAAGCCTAACCTGCTCTTGCTAGTAGGTAAAATCCTAAATACTTCATTCTCAAATGATTTTGTTGAGAGACTATTTAGCTTAAAGTAATTACATTGGACTGACACCAGAAATCAGTGTACTGTTAGCTTGATAAGAGCAGAGCTATAAGTCAAAATGAATTTTCTGTTTGACTGAATTGAAATTTAACACTACATAAAAGAAAAGAATGTTCTAAATGCTTCAGTCAATTTAGAGAAGTATTATTGGAAAAGGAAAAAGAAAAACTAAAATATAGTCAATCTTGTCATTGGATATAAAAAATGTCATTGTTACTCGTTATTAAGTATAGATAGTATCTCTTTAATTAATCCCATAGTATTTATGTTCTGATCTTTTTAACAGACTTGATTTTTACAGCAACTGTAGATCCACTCTCAAAATTGAGCAGAAGTTACAGAGATTTCCCATATAATTACTTCCCCCACACGTGCACAGCCTCCCCCAATATAAACATATCCCACTAAGAGATACATTTTCTATAACTGATAAAATTAATTGATGCATCTTAATCACCTATAGTCCATAGTTTACATTAGTTCATTCTGTATGTTGTGTATTTTATGAGTTTGGACAAATGTGGAATGATACATATCCACCATTAGGGTATCATACAGAATAGTTTCACTGTCCTAAAAATACTATGCATTACACCTATTCATTCCTCCCTCCCCCCAGCCCGTGGCAACCACTGGTCTTTTTACTGTCTATAGTATGTTCTCTTCTGAAGAAGTCTTACATTTATGTGTCAAGAATGCTCAGTAGTATAGCCTATATGGTCTAAATATATAATGAAGATTTTCAAAAGAGTTAAAAAACATTCAAACATGAGAGGAATTGTTGGTGACCATCTTTGCAGATAATATCTTACACAACCTATAATCCAGCATATCTATCCTTTCTAGGTAAATAGTCAACAGAAATACAGGCATTTTGTGCATGTATGCACGCATGCAACAGCAATTTTTATAATAGCTTAAAGGTACAAATAATATAAATGTTAAGAACGTTAAAATGTGAGTTAATTTTGGAATTTATGTAACACTCAATAGTCTAGAAAATGAGTGAACTAAATACATACCACAAAATGAATCTTGCAAACATAATTAGGAGCAAAATTAATCAGACACAAAAATGTACATAAAAATAAAGAGGTAAAATTAATTTCATTTTAAAGAAGGAAACATTTTAAAGTATTATAATTTTCTCACAGATGTTATTAGTATAACCAGTCCTGCTATTATTACTGCTAATTGCCTTTGTTCACTAATTCTATTTTTTGTTTGTTTAAATAATATTTATTTAGCTGAAACATAAATAGTATAGGGTTATATGTTATTTCTAATAAACTCAATATTTTATATTTAAAGCATTAAATATATATATTTATTATAGATGAATTTTTTTGTCTGATATGTTTGTTTGAGTTGGCTAAGTTGATCGTATTAGGTAAAAGTTTATTAATTAGTAAAAAATTGCTATTTTACTAATAGTAAAATAAACCAGAATCTATTAATTTGTGAGTCAAAGCTCCTTGAAAAATATTGGATAAGTTCTATAACTCTGTAAGATATAAAATATAAATGTTTTATAACTGAAATTCTTCCTGATATGTGAGATAACCTCATAAACGTCACTTATATATCTCTTCTACTATTCCAGAGGAACACACCCCATGCAGGAAGGAAGGATCTGGGAGCTTTCCTTTCATCGTCAGAACTCTCCCTCTTTTCCCTGTGTTGCTTGATTGCCTGTATCGTTGAAGTTATTAATAAATCTTTAAAATGCATAAGATCTCTAGTTTGCATGGGCTTTACTATGAAGTCATTCATGTTAGTTCAACTATTATATATTAATTATAAGAGGGTACATTTAATATAATGATTTTTGCATCTGACAAGTAAAGTTTCAATCTAACTTTGCCATCCTGAACTTTGTCAATTCCTTAACCTGTGAGCCTCAGTGAATCCTAAATGTAAGATAAAAATAATAATATTATTAACTAAACAAATTTGGTGTGATGATTAAAGTAATGAAAAGAACACAGAGACTAAAACATAATAATGACAGTGGCAGGAGGCAGCCAAATACCTAAGTAGATAGGGGCGGGCTCCCGGTGAAACCCCACCTCCAAGCCAAAGACAGTTTAAAGCCTTAAAGTCAAGCTACAAGTAAAATCCTCTGACCAGATTGAGAACTTATCGTCCCATTTGGTGCACTTTCCTCTGATTGGTCCCCACCCTTCACCTATTTTTACACATATCTACCCTTTTCTAATTGGTTTTTCTACACTGTCGTGCCCACCTTTGAATGGTGTCTTCACTTTAACTTTTTTTGCGTACTCACAAATCAATCAGCACACACTCCGCATTCTGAGTCCATAAAAGGTCCCTCACCCAGCCACACGGAGAACTTTCCCACCTTCGGGTAGGGGAACCACCTGCCACATCCCCTTTCTGCTGAGAGGTGTTTTGTCGCTCAATTAAATTCTTCTCCGCCCCCCTCACCCTTCAATGTCCAGAATATCCTTATTTTTCTTGGGGATAGTACAAAAGCTCTGGAACCTCCAAATGCAGGTACAAGCTATTACACAGATGAGCTGCGGCATGCCAGTGTGGCTGAGCAAGGCCCTGGCCGAGGCATCACCCGCGGGGGGTCCCCGGTTTGCAAAGTGCGGAAGAAGAAAAATCCTCCATCAATAACAAATTTGGGTATTTGCTTATGTTAATTAAACTGGAGTACAATATGCAAACGCAAAATTTCATTCACAAAATATTTCTAATGTTTGTTTCAACATATTTCTTCCTTCTGGTCAGATTGTGAGATTGCGATTGCACGTCTCTATCCCATTTCAAGTCTAATGTTGTCACGTGACTTGAATAAATAGATAACAGAGTAGTTTAGATGACATAAATAGAAAGTGTTGTTTAGGAATGGTGAAAGGGAGTGGTGATTCACCAGTCTCCTGACTTTATCCCTCAGGGTTACAGTCGTCATGGCAGTATATGGGGATATTAACTCTTCCTTTACTGAGCTCCTGAGTGACGAAGCTGAACAAAGCTCCCTGGTAGCCAGCACTGGGCATGTACTATGAGAGAAAATCAAAGTTTTGTTCTGTTAAACCATTGAGATTCAGGATTTGTTCTTATAGCACTACCTAGGCTAACGTGTTTGGCTCAGAAGAAAAGAAATGCTATTTGAAAGGAAACTGTAAAAAAGCCTTTGGCAGTAGTTCTGTTATATTTTGGAGAAATCCTAATAAAATGGTACTTCAAAAAGAGGTTAATTGAAGAAATGTTTCAAAATACAACAGCAAACTAAAATTTGCTTAGGGGGTAAGAATCTAAAAGAGTCAAAGAAACAACTAAAATAATATGAAGTGATGAATGATGAAGTGATTAAACAAAGGTAGTGATTAGGTAGAATTTTTAGGTAGTAGGTAATTTATTTTTAGAACATAGTGTCATCATTTAGACTCAATAAGGCAATAAAGATTAAAAGAGGCAGACAGAGAACAGTTTTCCCAGGCTAGGCACTTGGAAGATGCCCAAAGCTGGAAAGTCTAACTCATAAAAGACAAAAATCTTTATTGAAGGAAATACTAAAATGGCATACGAAAATATAAATATGTATTTTATTTTCTCATATAGTCGTAATCATATTTTAATCTTTTGAGTATTCATTCAATTCTCAAATCAATGAATTAATTATATGCAAAGAACAAATTCTGTATTATGTGCCATTTATGTCACTTAGTAAAATACAAAACTAGAAAAAAATTTTGCAACATATTAGGCACTTAAATTTTACATTTTATTCTCAAACTTTTGTAATCCTATAATTACATTTTCTAACAATAAAACAAAAAATATGTAATTTGTGTTAAAGTTATATTTACATTTTAAATTTATGATCTCAATTAATCAATTCCAGTTGTGATGGAAAGTTCATATTTATTATACTTAATTTTTCAGTATGTATCAATAATCACTCTTTACAATAAATAAAACTGGGAAAGAGATTATATCTGAGATTTTTGGTATAATAGATTATTAAATATTGGATAACACAGAGGAAACCCAACCCTTTTTTTAAAAAAAAAATAGAGTTTATAACAAATTGGGAAGGAAAAAGAATGTACTTAACACAAATATTCACATATTTATAAAGCAACTTAGAAAATAGAAAACAACAACAATGATTAATTAAGGGTAGTTAGTTGCAAAGGGAAGATTGCATAAATAAGCAGAATTAATTGAGAAATTTTCTCAGAAAATAATTTTGATTGGATTTTCAACATTTTTTTAAAAAAATTGTATAATCTATATGGAAATATCAGGAAATTCTGGAGGGCATAAACATGAATCTCATTCCATCTGTAACTGATGAAGTGCGATTCTTCTTCCTCCAGGGTCTCTGGCTTTAACGGTAACATAAAGCATTTGTCACAATACTCCTTTCCAATAATTAATTGACTACTCTTGTTTTTCTTTTTTCCTCTTACAAGACTCCAAACCTTGAGGGCATGAATTGATCATGAGAGTTGCATATTAGCTGAACTAAAGCAACTAATGAAGCAGGCTGGAAGAACTGTTTTGACTGTCAAAGACAGACAAAATTGTCTTACTGTGGAACCTTTCCAAAATAAACCAACTGGAACCAAATATTTGGATGACATTTGTATAGAGAATGTGATATGAACCATTAAGTTACTACTGCCTGGTTTGAGTTCACTGGCTAATTATTATAAATCATTTCACTTCTCATCATGTATAAATGGTCTTCAAAAGGAAAATAATATATTGAAAATGACACGGATATTCCAAAATAGCTTGCTATGATAGCCAAAGTCTGTTAATCTGCTTAGGTAGTTTGCCTCTGGAATGAGGAAAGAGGGTAAATTCCTTAAATATTTTTCATTTAATACAGAAAAAAGAAAATTGGTAGAAAATGGATAGCAAAAATGACAACAAAGAAAGTAATCCTAGACAAGTCTATAATCTTTCTCAATACATTATTTTATAGTAGCATTGGCAGTTGCAATATGCTACATTTACAGAGCAGTAATTTAAGTCTCAAAAGCAACTAAAGTACTTTGCAAATTTAAATGCATTTCTTCAGGGACCACTCTAACCACCACAAAAATAGTTGTTGCATTTCACCCCTAGGTAGTTACAAATGAAAGTGCAAAATAATTTTAAATGTTAGTTAAAGGATGGAGAAAAACACTAAAAGTAATAGTTGCTGCATAGAAAAGTTAAGTAGGCAGAACATAGTCATCTGAGAGTTAGATAATTTAGCCAGGGCTCTAGGATGGCAATCCATGTATATCTTCATTAAATGTAAAATGTATTACACTTTATGTGCTCAATGGATAAGACTTCTGGATTTCAGATAAAGCTTTCCACTTGATTTAGCTCCTTAGGCACTGATGAAACAGAAATGGCCAAAAAGAGGCTGATTGTGCACTGTAATCTAGTGGTGAAAAATAATACATATTTCATTTAAAAAGTAAGTTATAGTAAATGTTATGTTGTGGAAACCAGTTAGATGGCAACTAACTGTTTTATTGTTTACTTGTTCATCCATCCATCCATCCATTCATTAATTTTTACAAATATTTTTTAGGGGTCTTCCATATGCCTAACCTAGGCAGCAAGGCAATGCAGTGGTGAAGGTGTATACGGTCTCACTTTCTGGTTTTAAGGAACTTAAATAATTAAGGAAGAGAGTATAGGACTCATTTTAACCCCTGGGATAATTTAATGCAATAAACATCTAAGGTTCAGCTCATAGATGATCAGAACAAGATAGATGTGAGGCTATGCGATTTTATTTTGCCCAGCACTATGTGCCTAACACTGTTCCCCCAAGAAAAGCCTGTCTCTTCACAAAAATACATACCTACCTATTAATTACTGCTGTGAAGAAACAACCTTCTAAATTCGAGAATAGTGTTTTGTTTCATGAAATGTTTAATGTAGATACACAGAAGGTGAAAGTCCTGGGAATAGCACTCACAGCCTTAGGATGACTCAGAGTAACATACAGTGGAGGAAAAGGAACAGATTCGAAAGTCAAAGGTGACACTAGAAAGCATAGATTTTCCAACTGACCAATTCATTCTAAATAAAAGTCATGATATAAAATTAAACATTGGGTAGCCACATTGTTCTGTTCTGTGTGTTTTTAACTGAGTGAAATAAATGAAGACATAACCCCGTGAATATCTGGCTCCCAGTGCTCCCAGATTCAGAATCATGTTTTTAAATTTAGGGTACAATACAGATAGGCTCTTTTTAAAGAATAGGAAGGCAAAGAATATTTCCTGTGGTTTCTTTCCAAATTGTTATTGTCTTTATATTTTATTGAACTCTGCATAGTGTGGATTTTAGAGCCTAAAGAGAAGGCCTCATCATATTTATAATTTTATAATGTTCGTATCTTCAAAACACATCTTCAAGGCTTAAACCTTTAACCCTCTTTTGGATTCTTATGTGTGCCACTGGGCCGAAAATCCTGCGGGAGATATTTACCCTTGCTTTTGACCACAGAATGTTGATGAAGCTATAAGCAAGCTTACCTCTAAGCAAGACACTAAGGTAGCCTCTCCAGTTCACCACAGTTCATGGGGTCTCCAAGAGAAAGGTGTACCAAAACTTTTCCAGGTCTGTGTATATGTGCTGTTCTCATCCTTTAGCACAAGCAGGGAAGAGAAAACATTTTAGCATGTTCACCAACTTAAAGTGTACTATGGTCTCGTATCTTGTTTTATGAATGCTTTATTATCTATTTTGAAAATACTGACTTGTGGTTTGATTAATAAATGAAATGCATTTTATTCTTGTTTATCCTGATGGACTTCAGTTTCCTCTCCTCCTTGTTTTGATCCCGGATGTTTTCTGTACATCTGAGCAAGCTGAGCAAGCTGGGAGTGCATATATAAAACCCACATAGATTGATTGCATTTCATGGATTTCCCTCATAAAAATATAAGAATTCCCAAGGAGATCATGAGGGGAACAAATGAGTGCTAGGCACTTAGGCATTGCAAAGGAATTTTTCTTATAAACTAACTTACTAACATTAACTGTCCAAAAAGACAAAAAAAAAAAAAAAAAAAAAAGAATTCCTGGTGCAATCTCTGAATTTTCTAAAATAAAGCAGAAACCTTAAAAGAAAAGAATAAAGATTTCTTAGAATGGCTGCCAAGTGAACCCTAGTTAAGAAATATACTTAGCATTATACTGTTCTACTACCTACAACTAAAACAAAGACATTGACTATCATAAATAAAATGAGAAAGAAAAGGTACTGCTAATTTCTGGACATTGTTTAGCTTTCGAAGACAAGTACAAATTGAAATCTTAGACTCTCATTCTGTATTGCTAGTCTTCAGCTTTCAATATCTTTAAAGGCAATTTAAAAAAATTGTAGTGGTTTGCTTATTGTTGTTTCTTCTGCTGTTGTTATTTTGTCTATTGCTTTTATCTGGCTGGGGTGACAGTCCTTATTAAGCTCTCTGGTTGTTAAGATGTTTATTTGAACTTCATTTTACTGAGACTATACCCAGAGGATGCCATTTATCTCTTTTGTGCCTAAGTATTCTTATGGTGAAGAAAAAAAGATCGGGTACTTATAAAATTCTGTGGTGAGGTAAAATGTTCTATAAAAGTGCATCTCAAGAGAATTCCTTATATGATATTTGATATAGAGGCTGTTTTTTCTTTTCTGCATAACACCTTATGACTACTATATATTTTCAAGCAAACTTGTTTAACTTTTGAAAAGCAGATGAAATATGAATGTTTTTACAAATTTAAGTTACAGGTTGTAATCAGAACACCAAGTTTACAGCAGGTCACTATTATTTCTAACTTTTAAAATAATTTTATTTCTTTTTTAAAAAATAAAAATAGTAGCTTAAAAAATTCAGTTTAATTTTTAGTTCAAGATGGTGGCCTGAAAAATTATACTTAAATTTGTTTCCACCATAAAACTCTACTTAAATTACAGTAAATATCTAGTGGAATTGGTAAAATTCATAAAAACATAGAGAATATTTTAAGCTGCCTGAACAATTTTCTCTCACAAAATCTCTGGATAATATAAGGAAGATAGGATTTAGGAAGTAAATAAACCAAACTAGAGAAAACTGCAGACCAGCAGACCAAAAGAAGCACAAGAAAAATCGCCACTAGTCGTAAAACCCATTCTACTCAAGGGTCTCAATTATAAGATAACTTTATAATATTCGTGGAAAAAATAAAATTAAAAGATAAAAAATATAAAACTTTATTTCCCAACTAAAGCTCCATAGAGGTCAAGGCAATTTTGAAAGCAGTGACATCAGTCTTTTAGTCTATCCCTAAAGAACTTTAACCATATCAATGAATTTAACCATATAAATGCTATCTTTTTACATTATTAACTGAAGAAAAATGGGTATCCATTATAGATTTTTTAAAATTAGAAAAAAAGAAATGCTAGAAAAAGTCAAATCAGGACTGCGAAGTGTATGACTAATAATTTCCCATCAAAATTCTCACTAAATTAATCTGGTTTCATGAGAGAAATAAGCAAAAGCATTATCATGGTGGAGTAGGGCTCTCTGTTGAAGATTTCCCATGTGTCTTTTCTGCTAAAGCTGGCTAACTTTCTTAAAGCATTCTCGTAATATAACTCTTCTCTAAGTCTAAAATTGTTTTAAAAGTATTTAATTAAATGTTTTAACTTTTAAAGTTTTGGAAGGTAACATTGATAATGCAAAAGTCAATTAGATAGAAAATATCATAGAAAATTGATTGATGTAAAGTTCAATCTAAGTATGTCCAACTATTAAAGTGAAAACATACAAAGTGGAGGGAGAAAATATGAAGAAAATACTAGAAACACATTATTCAGAAAAAACCTGTGTCATCAGGTTAAATGTGTTGACTACCTCACAGAAAACATGTAAAAATTCCCACCCCCTTTTTTCTGCATTTCAATTTCATTATTTATTTAGATGTTTAAGCTCTCACACTAGGTTTTTACAAGTTGGTACACACTGACAAATTATTTCTCCCAAAGAACTGTAAAACATGTCCCCAGACAGTATAAATATATAGTTGAACTAATACTAATGCACATCACCATTTATCAAGTACATAGTAAAACAAATTATCAGGTATTCAAATATGAAGTTACACAGCTCAAAAGACATATAAAATATTAGATGTTTTCTCAATTTATTAGCAGAAACCCACTTCTTTTTTCGCAGGAGAAGTCAAGAAGAAAAGGGAAAAAAAAATCACAATTCAAACAAAAGTAAGTTGGTAAACAACTTCTGATGAGTATGGAAAAAATTACAAGAATTTCAGAAATTTTATGAATAAGAATTCTTTTAGCTACAATAACAAAGCAATTCCACCTTTAAAAATATTTACTAAGCTAAAGAGCATATTCTACAAGTTCTGCACAAGACAAAGACAATATTTTGCTAAAAATAACTAATAGCCCCCTCCCATTCTTTTCTCCCGCCCTCCCTGTTAAGTTGTATCTCAGAGTGCAAACATTAAATTAACTGTAAGGCTGTTTTGTCTGAAGACATTAAAGACAGATGCTTCTGTGTAATGTAGATTTTCAAAATGGAGGTTTTTACATAACAGCACAAAGTAAGATTTATAGATGCATGTTAAGTAATCACTGTAAGACTTGGTAAAAAAAAAAAATCGGGGTTTAAATAAACCTGATGTGGGAGGTGTAAACAAAGTGAGTAAGCAAATAACAATGTAGGCCCTACTTTCAATATTTGAAAAGATTGAAGGAATAAACCACATAAGGCCTAGAGTGTTCATAGTTCCTTGGGATTTTAGTTCTATATGATACTAAAAATATGCAAGTATTGTGCTGGGTATTTTGGCACCTAACCTTAAATTTCTTGTATATTGTTAAGATTCTGGCATGCGAATAGATTTAAACAAGACATAATTCAATAATGCACGATTTCAGGAAAGGTCAATGGGTATGAATGACAAGCACGCTTTAAATACTGACAGCCAGAAATCTTTTGCCAAGTGTCCAAATAGTTTGACTGTAACCCAAACACAGAGGTTGTCAAATCTGTCTAGCTTGTGGTCTGGTAAAACTGCCTTTCAATACTCCTATGGAAGATTCATTAGACTTATTCACTAAGCCAACATGTTGTCTAATATGTGTAACAAAAGGTCGTCTCAAGTTCCACTTCCAAGGCAATAGCATGAGGCACCCCAGTTTTACTGAATGCAACAGTTGTTTCTATGACCTTTGGAGTCTTTGAAGAGCAGCTGTATTTTAGGAGGATACTTCTCCAACTACAAAAGTTTCTTGCTGTTAAATGCTTCATGTTGGTTTTGTCTTATAAATTGTACTGCATCTTCATATTTCATTCCACCTTCAATTAATGCTAAGCAACAAGTATTGGAGCTCTCTGAAAGCCTGCAACGCAATGAATAGCAATACATCAACCAGGTTCTTCACAAAACTTAATTTTTACAATACTTAACCAGTCATCAAAAATCTAGTTGGATGGTGGTTCACCATCATCAAAAGGCCAATCGAGAACATGGATACCTTCTTCTCCACAAGAGTAGTGCCATAAATTGCTTCACATACTCTTATTATTGTGGTAACTCCATACTTCTTAAGTTCCCTTCTAAATTTGTTTAAGGTCACATTGGTTTGATTGTGTGTAATAAGAAATCTCATGTTCTTTTGTGTGACTTCCACAGGAGTCAAGCCATGTTAATTTAGTTAAAAACAAAAAACACTCAATAAGTTTATGAAAGAATTTAAAAAATTGGATACAGAAATGATGCAAAGAAACTGAAGTCTACTTCAACATACTCCACTTGAAATTTTCAGTGCTTTGAATATGAAGTTGTAAGTAATAATAAATGAAATGAACCTCCTAACAAGAAGCAGTAATTCTTCAATTCAGTAATACTGAGGTCAACGAAAAGTAAGGGCACTGGGGTTTACCCCATCTAGGTGAGAACTCTGGTAAAATGCTCTGCGGGTTTCAATTCAACACTTCTGTGTCCAGGATAACCATTCTTATGGGGCGTTCCTTACAGTTCGTTTGTCTGCATAGAGGTCGTGCCGTGCCTGGTGGTAATCTCCACTGCCCTTCAGAAATTTCATACATGTATGACAGAGAACACCACAAAACTGAGGAATGTGTTTACTCATTGAAGATGGTGGCCTAATCATACAGCCAGTCCTCACAGGCCAGGGCGGTGGCGGTGGTTGCTAGGCAGGGGGCGGCGGTGGTTGTCACAGAACAATGGGAGCCCCAAATTCCTTCTTTTAAAATCGTAAGTAATAGATTTTCAAATCACTATGGACAAACAGAAGGTTGCATATGAACTTCAGACTTCTTGAGAACAATATTGGATGATATATAATAAAACAATAGAGAAATATCTCCAGATTTTTGACTGTAATAATTTTGAACCCACAGTTATAAACTAGCAAAGCTAAAACCAAAAGGAAATAAAAATATATTTACAGATAGACAAAGTATAGTGTCAGTGACCATATCTGTTATTTGTAGGAAAAAAAAATGAACATACGCTCTAGCAAAATGAGAAAGGAATTCTAAAAAGATGGATAGTGGAAAGCAGGAACTTCCGTTGAAAACATATTCCAAGAACAAATGGGCAAGCTCCTTTAGAAAGCAATCAGTAATATCTAAAACATTTTTCTAGTACTATGATAAACAATCTGGATAATGTCATCAGTAGTGTGAGAAAATTTTATACTGCTTCTGCCAAGTAGGAAAAGGTCAAAGTAATCAGAATCTTCTTTAAAAAAAGAGCTGCACAAAACGTTGTGATCCAAATGAACCAAAATGCAAATGCAGCATGAGTTTTAGCACAATAAAATGTAATATATTTAACTTAAAAATAGATTACTCTTTTTAAAATTTTGCAGTTTCTGTGTGAAAATTAGACCTTCTTCTTTATGCTTATGCTTTCTTCTCTATGCACTGTCGTGTTCTGTAATAAAAAATATTTACATTAATAATATAAATGCTCTTTGTTTTCCATTTTACAATCAAAATATTATAAAATACAGATATTTTAAATTTTATTGCAGTAGGAACTGTAAATTTGATAAACCTTATCAATGGATTTTAGTTGTCTGAGTATCTGAAGTTAGAAGTCGAATTGGGGAGAATTTGGGTAGCTAAAAGTAGGGATACTAGCATTTTTTTTTTCATCTTATGAAGTCTGAGATCCAATCTGTCTTTATTTAGAGAAATAAGAAATACAGATTTAAGCATATCACTTAAAATTAGAGGATAAATATATGAAAAGCTAAAAATAATTTAATAAAAGGTTTGGAAAGATAAGAGAAGTCTCACAAGGCAGGATTTCTCATGCTTCACAAGTAGTAAATAGAAATGGTCTAAAGTTGATAAATCGAGAAGGAAAAAAAAACAATTTTTTTAGAATTTCATTGAAAATCCCCATAATTGAAATTAAAAGAGTTAAATGTTGTTAAATCAGAAGGGTAATACAGAAATTGGGTCTGAGTAATATGAATTTTGAGTTAATTTTGTGGTGTACTGGTTTGAATTTTTTTCTTTTTTAAAAACATTTTCTTGTATTTTTTTATAAAAATGTTAACATAATATTGTATAAATAGATTTAACTCAAATTTTCTTAGGGTGAGTTTTCCTTGGAAAATATATTATTTCTATTAAATATGCCACTTATTTTAACTCTGAGCTATGATCTTGTTTAAAAATAATATTGACAAAAATGGCTGTAAAACGTGTGAATAGTGGTATATAAATATAGGAAACTATATATACAGATATAAAAAAGGCTAGATGATATGTATGCTTAAAAATTTGAACATATTCTGGGGCAAACTCTTGTTATTCTTCACAATGATAATTAGCATACTAGATTAAAAATATTTCTGCCATTATTTTGCTATTAACTTGCCTATCATAACAAAAATAAATTAATTTATAATGATAACAAGCAATGACGTTAATTGTAATTTTTAACAGTATTATGAAATAAATGGAAAGAACATGTCAGATTTGGTCACTTTTAAATTATTTGCCTAACATTCAACATCTTTCCCAATTGCACAAATTAAATAATTAAAATTCAGTGCAGAGTTAAGAAAAGCAACTGAGAAAAAAATAAATCAATTTGATAAAGTCACAGTTTTCTTTATTATACTTGTAAGGCTCAATAAGACAAATCGTGAGTTCACTTTGACAAAATTGAGTACACATGTACAAGTATGATTTTTTTTTTGACATCTACAGAACTCCACCCCGAATCAACAAGTATGATTTTTATCCATTAAATATGTAAAAACTTGCTCATGACTTGGTGAAATATATTTCATTTTTGTTTCTTCTCAGTTCTCTGCATGAGGCCTGATCACAACGAATTAAGAACAAACCAATCAACACTGAGTAGAACAACACTAAGATAGGAACAGATGTTTTATGGAGTTATTTTGTTTCTAAATATTCTTTACTGAGTACTCCTGAAAAAGCAGATAGCAAACTGTACTCATTAAGACCTATAAACTTTAACAGTAAAGTATGTTACAGTGAATTAAATTGCTGCTCTTCTCAAATAATCCCTTGTCACTCCCCAAATGACAAAGAATTACTACACATCTGTGATGTATAATATAATATATACACAATTAACATTTTTGTTTATATAATTAATGCTTATTCAGAGCCTTCTATCTAACGGATTCCGTACCAGATGCTGACTATATATTAGTGACTACAGCAACTCTGTAGGTGAAAATACAAACACATGATAATCTATTTTAATAGGTATTATGAAGAAAACAAATCTAGTGCTGAAATGTTGAATAGTAAGGACAAGTGTCTAGATTGCTAGCCAGGTAAGGTTTTCCTAAGGATATGATGCTTACCTCAAATAATGAAAGATGGAATCTATCTAGTCATATAAAAATGAGATGATGCAAATGAGTGGAAAATGAATTGTAGGCAAAGTGTCAACATATGACAAAGCTCTGCAGTAGGAGGTGTGTTGGCATCTTTGGTGAAATGAAAGTAAGTTGAGTCCAAAAAGAAAACAGTTTTGTATACTTAAGCAAAATATATGAACAGTTATATAGAATACGTGTATTCTATAGCTTGTGTGTATGTGCATGTGTATATCTGTCTACATAATAAATATTGAGTGTTTCTATTAAGATTTTCTCACCTTTGGAATTCGAAGTTTATTTATTCTTACCTTGAATGTGCACAACTGCACTACAATTTCTCTTTCTCCCTTCTATTAATGATAGAATATATATTATTATTGTTACTGCCATTTATTTTATAGCAACAGAAATAGAATAAACATTTAATTTGAATCAAACATGTTTTAAATTTGCTCTACCTGTCATTGTGAGGACTTACATATGTTTACAGAGTAATTACTTGGTGCCTAATACTTTGCACAATGTTATTATTTAATAAGTGTAGCCCAGAAGAAAGTTTAGGAGCTAGAACAAATGGTTGGGTAAAATAATAAAAATGGTAGACTGACCAGTGCTATAGGTGTTAACTATTGTTAAGTGGATGCAGGATTTTAAAAACACAAAAGAGATGTCTGCTTTTATTGAAAAATACTATGGTTTACTGATTCTTAGAGCCTGGGAACTTTTTGAATAATCTAGACAAGTATGCCCTGAGTAAGTCAAGGGAGATTGTTTTCAAGTCCATACCATCCCACCTATTATAATTAGCGGACATAATTCTGTAAAAAATAATAATAATAATAATTAAATTAAATCCCAAACTAGAAAATGGCAGCATTTATTATCTGGTTGTAGTCATGTTATGATTTGGCCTGGGTCATAAACAATGGTCTCTTTTGCTGCCTATTTCCTTGTTTATGTGAAAGTTTTTTAGCTCACACAAAATGTTTCAGAGAGTGGAAATTTGATTTGATATTCTTGCAAAGCAAACTTTGGTGCTAGCTTTGGGGAAAAAAATGACTGAAAGCTTGGAAATAAAACAAATTTACATAATGCTATAAAATAGAATCATTCATATCATGGATATGACTTTTTAAAGTACAGACATCACTAACAACATTTCTTGGAACTATATAATATCACAAAAGTTACATGTGTTTTTAAAGCCCAGAAGCAAAAAAGTAAAATTTTTAAAATAGTTTTTTAAAATAATATATTCTGGAAAGGATTATTTTTTAATAATTAATGTACAAAATCTAACTTTAATTATGGAACACTTTCCATTTTAACTTTTCACAGTAACTTCTTTTTTTTTTTGATGAGAGTCTCACTCTGTCACCCAGGCTGGAGTGCTGGAGTGCAGTGGCACCAACCCGGCTCACTGCAAGCTCTGCCTCCCAGGTTCACAATATTCTCCTGCCTCAGCCTCCTGAGTAGCTGGGACTACAGGCACCCGCCACCACGCCTGGCCAATTTTTTGTAGTTTTAGTAGAAACAGGGTTTCACCGTGTTAGCCAGGATGGTCTCGATCTCCTGACCTCGTGATCCACCCACCTCGGCCTCCCAAAGTGCTGATTTACAGGCGTGAGCCACTGGGCCCGACCAGTAACTTCTGAGTAAGATTCTAATAAAACAAATCTGTTTATAAAGAATGAGATTTCTGCTGTCTGGGCAGGGCATCTCTGAAAAAAAAGGCAGCAGCCCCAGTCGGGGTCTTATAGATAAGTCCCAGGGACAGAGCACCTGGGGGAAAGGGCGGCCATGGGTGCAGCTTCAGCAGACTTAAACATCCCTGCCTGACAACTCTGAAGAGAGCAGAGGGTCTCCCAGCACAGGATTTGAGTTCTGATAAGTGACAGAATGGCCACTTAAGTGGGTCGCTGACCCCCGTGTATCCTGACTGAGAGATACCTCAGAGTAGGATCTGACAGACACTTCATACAGGAGAGCTCTGGCGGCATCTGGCGGGTGCCCCCTCTGGGATGAAGCTTCCAAAGAAGGGAACAGGCAGCAATCTTTGCTGTTGTGCAGACTCTGCTGGTGATACCCAAGAAAACAGGGTCTGAAGTGGACCACCAGAAAACTGCAGCAGACCTGCAGCAGAGGGGCCAGGCTGTTAGAAGGAAAACTAACAAAGAGAAAGGAATAGTATCAACATCAACAAAAACACACCCACTCAGAGACCCCATCTGAAGGTCACCAACATCAAAGACCAAAGGCAGATAAATCCACAAAGGTGGGGAGAAACCAGAATAAAAAGGCTGAAAATTCCAAAAACCAGAAAGCCTCTTCTCCTCCAAAGGATCACAACTCCTCGCCAGCAAGGAAACAAAACTGGATGGAGAATGAGTTGACGAATTGACAGAAGTAGGCTTCAGAAGGTGGGGAATAACAAACTCCTCTGAGCTAAGGAGCATGTTCTAACGGAATGCAAGGAAGCTAAGAACATTGAAAAAATGTTAGATGAATTGCTAACTAGAATAACCAGTTTAGAGAAGAACATAAATAACCTGATGGAGCTGAAAAGCACAGCACGAGAACTTCGTGAAGCATACATATCAATAGCTGAATCGATCAAGCGGAAGAAAGGATATCAGGTATTGAAGATCAACTCTAAAATAAAGTGAGAAGACAAGATTAGAGAAAAAAGAGTGAAAAGAAACAAACAAAGCCTTCAAGAAACACGGGACTATGTGAGAAGACCAAATCTATGTTTGATAGGTGTACCTGAAAGTGACAGGGAGAATGGAACCAAGTTAGAAAACATTCTTCAGGATATTATCCAGGAGAACTTCCCCAGCTTAGCAAGGCAGGCCAACATTCAAATTCAGGAAATACAGAGAATACCACAAAGGTACTCCTCGAGAAGAGCAACTCCAAGACGCATAATTGTCAGATTCACCAAGGTTGAAATGAAGGAAAAAATGTAAAGGGCAGCCAGAGAGAAAGTTCAGGTTACCCATAAAGGGAGGCCCATTAGATCAACAGCAAATCTCTTGGCAGAAACCCTACAAGACAGAAGAGAGTGGGGGCCAATAGTTGACATTCTTAAAAAAAAGAATTTTTAACACTAGATAGAATTTCATATCTAGCCAAACTAAGCTTCATAAGTGAAAGACAAATAAAATCCTTTATAGAAAAGCAAATGCTCAGAGATTTTGTCACCACCAGGCCTGCTTTACAAGAGCTCCTGAGGAAGCGCTAAACATGGAAAGGAACAAGCGATACAATCCACTACAAAAACATACCAAATTATAAAGACGATTGACGCTATGAAGAAACAGCATCAACTAATGGGAAAAATAACCAGCTAACATCGTAATGACAGGATCAAATTCACACATAACAATATTAACGTTAAATGTAAATGACAAAATGCCCCAATTAAAAGGCACAGAGTGGCAAATTGGATAAAGAGTCAAAAACCCATCCGTGTGCTGTATTCAGGAGACCAATCTCACGTGCAAAGACACACATAGGCTCAAAATAAACTGATGGAGGAAGATTTACCAAGCAAAGGGAAAGCAAATAAAAAGCAGGAGTTGCAATTCTATCTCTGATAAAACAGAATTTAAAGCAACAAAGATCAGAAAAGACAAAGAAGGGCATTACATAATGGTAAAGGGATCAATTCAACAAGAAGAGCTAACTATCCTAAATATATATGCACCCAATACAGGAGCACCCAGATTCATAACACAAGTTCTTAGAGACCTCCAAAGAGACGTACACTACCACACAATGATAGTGGAAGACTTTAACACCCCACTGTCAATATTAGACAGATCAACAAGACAGAATATTAACAACGATATCCAGGACTTGAACTCAGCTCTGGACCAAGCAGACTTAATAGACATCTACAGAACTCTCTACCCCAAATCAACAGAATATAAATTCTTCTCAACACCACACCACAATTAGGCTAAAATTGACCACATAATTGGAAGTAAAACTCTCCTCAGCAAATGCAAAAGAACGGAAATCATAACAAGCTGTATCTCAGACCACAGTGCAAATTAGAACTCAGGAGTAAGAAACTCACACAAAACTGCACAACTACTTGGAAACTGATCAACTTGCTCCTGAATGACTACTGGATGAATAACGAAATGAAGGCAGGAATAAAGATGTTCTTTGAAACCAATGAGAACAAAGACACAAGGTACCAGAATCTGTGGGACACATTTAAATCAATGTGTAGAGGGAAATTTATAGCACTAAGTGCCTACAAGAGAAAGCAGGAAAGATCTAAAATTGAAACCCCAATATCACAATTAAAAGGACTAGAGAAGCAAGAGCAAACATATTCAAAAGCTAGCAGAAGACAAGAAATAACTAAGATCAGAGCAGAACTGAAGGAGATAGAGACATGAAAATCCCTTCAAAAAATCAATGAATTCAGGAGCTGTTTTTTTGAAAGGATCAACAAAATAGATAGACTGATAGCCAGACTAATAAAGAAGAAAAGAGAGAAAAATCAAATAGATGCAATAAAAAATAATACAGGGGATATCACCATCGATCCCACAGAAATAGAAACTACCTTCAGAGAATACTATAAACATTTCTACACAAATAAACTAGAAAATCTAGAATAAGTGGATAAATTCCTGGACACATACACCTTCCCAAGACTAAACCAGGAAGAGGTCAAATCCCTGAATAGACCAATAGCAAGTTCTGAAATTGAAGCAGTAATTAATAGCCTACAAACCAAAAAAAGTCCAGGACCAGACAGATTCACAGCCAAATTCTACCAGAAGTACAAAGAGGAGCTGGTACCATTCCTTCTGAAACTAATCCAAAATATAGAGAAAGAGGGAATCCTCCCTAACTCATTTTATGAGGCCCGCATCATCCTGATTCCAAAACCTGGCAGAGAAACACACACACACACACACACACACACACACACACAAAAATCAGGCCAATATCTATGGTGAATGTCGATGCAAAAATCCTCAATAAAATACTGGCAAACTGAATCCAGCAGCACATCAAAAATCTTCCACCACAATCAAGTCAGCTTCATCCCTGGGATGCAAGGCTGGTCCAACATATGCAAATCAATAAACATAATCCATCACATAAACAAAACCAATGACAAAAACCATATGATTATCTCAATAGATGCAGAAAAAGCCTTCGACAAAAGTCAACAGCCCTTCATGCTGAAAACTCTCAATAAACTAGGTATTGATGGAAAGTATCTCAAAATAATAAGAGCAATTTATGACAAACCCACAGCCAATATCATATTGAATGGGCAAAAACTGGAAGCATTCCCTTTGAAAACCATCACAAGACAAGGATGCCCTTTCTCACCACTCCTGTTCAACATAGTATTGGTAGTCCTGGCCAGGGAGATCAGGCAAGAGAAAGAAATAAACGGTATTCAATTAGGAAAAGAGGAAGTCAAATTGTCTCTGTTTGTGGATGGCATGATTGTATATTTAGAAAACCCCATCGTCTCAGCCCAAAACCTCCTTAAGCTGATAAATAACTTCAGCAAAGTCTCAGGATAAAAAATCAATATGCAAAAATCACAAGCATTCCTATACACCAATAACAGGCAAGCAGAGAGCCAAATCATGAGTGAACTCCCATTCACAATTGCTACAAATAGATATCTAGGAATACAACTTACAAGGGATTATCTCAAACTATCTATATGTGAAGGATCTCTTTCAGCAGAACTATAAACCACTGTTCAATGAAATAAGACAGGATACAAATAAGTGGAAAAACATTCCATGCTCATGGATAGGAAGAATCAATATCATGAAAATGGCCATACTTCCCAAAGTAATTTATAGATTCAATGCTATCCCCACCAAGCTAACACCGACTTTCTTCATAGAATTAGAAAAATAAAACTGCTTTAAATTTCATATGGAACCAAACAAGAGCCCTCATAGCCAAGACAATCCTAAGCAAAAAGAACAAAGCTGGAGGCACCATACTACTTGACTTCAAACTATATTACAAGGCTACAGTAATCAAGACAGCATGGTACTGGTACCAAAACAGATAGAACGACCAATGGATCAGAACAGAGACCTCAGAAATAACACCAAACATCTACATACAACCATCTGATCTTTGACAAACCTGACAACAAGCAATGGGGAAAGCATTCTCTATTTAATAAATGGTGTTAGGAAAACTGGCTAGCCATATGCAGAAAACTGAAACTGGATCCCTTCCTTACACTTTATACAAAAATTGACTCAAGATGGATTAAAGACTTAAACATAAGACCTAAAACCATAAAAACACTAGAAGAAAACCCAGGCAATACCATTCAGGACATAGGCATGGGCAAAGACTTCATGACCAAAATACCAAAAGCAATGGCAACAAAAGCCAAAATAGAGAAATGAGGCCTAATTAAACTAAAGAGCTTCTGCACAGCAAAAGAAACTATCATCAGAGTGAGCAGGCAACCTACAGAATGGGAGAAAATTTTTGCAATCTATCCATCTGACGAACTAATATCCAGAATCTACAAAGAACTTAAACAAATTTACAAGTAAAAAACAACCCCATCAAAAAGTGGGCAAAGGATATGGACAGACACTTCTCAAAAGAAGGTATTTATGCAGCCAACATACATATGAAAAAAGGCTCATCATCACTGGTCATTAGAGAAATGCAAACCAAAACCACAATGAGATAACATCTTAAGCCAGTTAGAATGGTGATCATTAAAAAGTTAGGAAACAACAGCTGCTGGAGAGGATGTGGAGAAATAGGAAAGCTTTTACACTGTTGGTGGGAGTGTAAATTAGTTCAACCATTGTGGAAGACAGTGTGGCGATTCCTGAAGCATCTAGAACTAGAAACACCATGTGACCCAGTAATCCCATTACTGGCTACATACCCAAATTATTATAAATCGTTCTACTATAAAGACACATGCACGTGTATGTTTCTTATGGCACTGTTCACAATATGAAAGACTTGGAACCAATCTAAATGCCCATCAATGATAGACTGGATAAAGGAAATGTGTCACATATATACCATGGAATGCTATGCAGCCATAAAAAAGGATGAGCTCATGTCCTTTGCAGGGACATGGATGAAGCTGGAAACCATCATTCTCAGCAAACTAACACAAGAACAGAAAACCAAACACCACATATTCTCACTCATAAACGGGAGTTGAACAATGAGAACACATGGACACAGAGACGGGAACATCACACACTGGGGCCTATAGGGGTGAGGACTGGGGAAGGGATAGCATTAGAAGAAACACCTAATGTAGACAATGGGTTGATGGGTGCAGCACACCACCATGGCATGTGTATACCTATGTAACAAACCTTCACATTCTGCCTATGTCCCCCAGAACTTAAAGTATAATAATAATAATAATAATAAAAGAAATAGCATAGGATTATGCAAAAAAAGAACTAAAAAATTAACCTTATACACCTTCTGGATCACATGTTTGATAAATAGCTTCGATGCTTTTCATGGGTTTGTGTTTCACCATGGATATGTTTTTCAACTTTTCCATCGCATTGATTTCCAAAAACAGGTATAGATTCTACTAATGGAATCAAATTAGAAAATCAAAGGTGAATAGTGAGATAACCTTTATATGAATCTCCCCTTGATCTCTGTTTTCTTATTATTGTTTTGAAAGCCATCAAGTGGTAAATGTTTTGAAAAATCTGCATTTGATATTACTGGCAATTTTATATATAGAGTCCATTTTCTATTACCAAACCTGTAATGTGTGCTTTTCAGAAGGTCTGGTATTACTCAACCTAGATGACAGAATTTTGAATGCAATATGAACAGAGAATGTAAAGGGTAACATTTTCCTTCTGATCATCTAGGACTGAAAATGGTACTATGATTTGTATGCAAAATCAAAAATATTTATAATTAAAACCTTTATTACTCTCCATCACCTGAACATATTTCCAGTTTTAAAGCTGGAAAATTACTGGTATGATAGATATTGAGAAGAGAAATAATCTTAGAAATTACATTTTGTAATTCATTCATTCTTCAATTAGTGAAACAGAACCAGAGAAATGTAGTGTTTTTCTCATTACTACATAACTGATTCATCAAGGCAACTAGAATGAGATTCAATCCATGGGCTTTTATTATTCTCTTACCCTTTTTCCAGGCTTCAATTTTTGCCCAACACAGACTGGTCATTTCTCATGGGTTATCAAGGCTTGCCTTTTGTGTATGTATCAGCAACATAAGTTTTTTCATAAACTGGTTATAGGAAACTTTTATAACCTACTGTTGAAGAGTTTAATGATAACTACAGCTAATAACTTTTATAGGCACTTAAATAAGTGTAGGCAGAAAAAATATCTTCGGGCTTAGATAAAGATTTACAATGCAATGACTGAAAAATCCACATTTGCTCCAGTCATCAATTCTGACTTCTAATGCACTAGTGTATGTCACAAGGAGTCTTGATTTATACCTGCCACACAAAGGAAGTTGATTAATAAGAAGCCAGCTAATTCTCAAGAAAGTATATTTTCTCAAGTGTAGTTTACTATCTTGTATATGCATGGAAAATAGACTGTAACATTATACTTTAACATCTATTGGTTACTACAGAGTGAGCAGAGAAAGATTAGAAACTTACTTTATAAAGCTCACCGAGACACTGTTGTGCACGGTACAAAAATACTGGGAAATCATAAATGCATTGAAACCATCTGGCCTATTGTGGTTGAATTTGGGGTGAGGTATTTTTTTAGGAGAAAACACATGTTGGAATGTAAGATTAAAAAAAGCTTCAGAGTATAAAAGGCTTCTGTGCTGAAGTTATCAACATGTAATGTAAGAGGATCTTTAGAGATCAGTAAAATACCAGTACAGTCCACAGATGGAGGTAATGTAAAAGGAAAGGAGGTTTAAAATCTTCTATCAAGTTTAGAAAAATGTTAGGACAATAATGCCCACATAAAGGTATGTTTTGATAAGATCAATGGTAGCTCAGGAGTTTATGCTTGCCTTGAAGTAGAATCAGTGTTGAATTGAGTAGAAAGGGTCAGGTGTCAATGGTGCCTACAGAAAACCTGACAACTTTGAGAAAATAGAATAAAAATTGAAGTAAAAACAGTAAAGAAGTGATGAGTACTAGAGATATTTTGAAGAAAATTCAATAATACTTTCTGACCAACTCAATAAAGAGAATGAAGAAACTTTAAATTGATACTCTTTCTTTAAAAATCCCAAATGTTTTTACTTATCATGAAGTTGGTTTTTCCTATTATGACCCTATCAACAATATTTTTCTCTTTTTTCCCCAATGAATCAGTTCATTACAGATTTTAAGCCAATATATCTCTAACCACTTTTCTCATTAATATAACCTGTCTCCACACCCTATACAGGCAGTTCCCAAATTTGTATCATCCACCTATCTATGTAAGGTCGAGTTTTTGCTTTCTCTGTGACAATATTCAATCTCTGAACACAGCGGGACAAAAACACATACTTCTTCAGCTAAGAACCAATACTTATTTGCGGTTTCAGATGACATTCGGGCTTTCACTACCACATTCAGAGCCTTCCTAGGAGTCTACGTCAGCAAACTTTCTCATGCAGCCAATTTTGCATACTCCCTGCACACTCACTGGTAGCAGCTCTCTTTTGTTTCTTCCCATGAACATGCACACACACACACACACACACACACACACACATATGGACACGCTCCAATAAAGGCCATCTTGGAACTCTTCTTTTTTTCTGCCTAAACCAAATTTTCTGCATCCATACTCCTGCTCTCCTCCCTTTTGTTATTAAAGTTATGTGAAACAAATATATCTGTGGAAAGTCCTTATGGTTCTCCTTTTTCTGGGTGTCTTGGTTTTCAAACAGTAATCACCATGAGTTCTGCTTATTCTCACATTATAATTTTTCTCTGTGTCTCCTTAAATATGGATATTACTAATACCATTACATATAAAGGGATTTTTAAAAAAATATTCCTTACCTTTCGTAGTTGAATACTTTCATATTGCCTTTGCATGCCACTCTTGGTATTCACTTTGGTTTTCTCCTCTCTTCTCTGTATTGAAATTATCCTACCTAAATTAGCTCACTTAGCTCACTTATGTTCATGATTTCCTCTCAACAGTTAAGTCTTGATAACACAAATTATATAAGCATGCCAAACTTCTCTCCAAGTTTTCAGAAAATTATAGTCAGTTGATAACTAGACATCCCAGTGGCCTCTAACTTAACAATCATATATGGAATTTAAATTACCTGCCTCATACCCTTAGCACAACAGCCAGAATGCTCTTGTATTCTCTTTAGCAGTGACCACCACAGATATCACTGTCAGTGACATCACTCTTTACTAAGTTACTTGGGTAGAGTGTTACATATTTGAATTTCCTTTCATTATCTCTCATATCCAAATTATGCCCATATTTTGATGACATCACAACCTAAATATTTTGTTTCTTCATTCTGACCCTGATTCCTTCATTCATTATCTTTCTCTCTCCCTAACCTCTCTCTCTCTATTTCTTACCTGTTGTACAGCACTTGGAACTTTCCTCCAATTAATGTATAATAAATGTTTAGTAAGAATTTTTTCCTTCCAAGTCTAAATCTGGTTACAGTTCTGCTGTTTACAAACCTTCAGTGCTTCCCCATTTTCTTCAGAATTTTGGTAAAATCCCAGAGCAGAAATACTTCAGGTTCTTCTCTACCCACTTTCAGTTTCATCTCATGCCTGTCATACCAATGTAAATCTAAAGGTCCCATTTGACAGTTTCCTTTAAAAATGTACAAGTTTCCAAATCAGCCCACCTTGGGAAGGACTTGTGATTCATGGAATCATTCTGTCTCAAGTAAAAAAAAAAAAAATATATATATATATATATATATATAAAATCATGATTTCCTCAAATTATTGACATATTGATTAATGTATGACCTACCCACATTGAAAAGGATGATGATTTATTTCTGAGTCATGAGGTTTTACTGATTGTTTCCCACTTAGATATTTTAGCCTGTATGTTGCAATCTATAGCTGTTTGTAACTTCTAGAGTAACAGCTAGAGTACAAGGAGCCCCTCCTGTCTTCTAATCTCTACTGTAAAGAGCTTTCCAATTTGTAACAGACTATGGGACACTCTCACTTTTGTTGGTATGTCTTCTTAGGTTAATCCTCACATTTGCCTTCCAATAAACCTTTGTCAAATTATTTCAACCTCAACAGCCTTAATTCCAATTGATAGTCACAAGTATTTCTTCAAAAATAGTCCAATGCTTTCTTAAGCCTCTTATTTCTTAAATATCCATCCCACTTTCCAGAGCAATTCATTCCACTATCTCTGTCCTATTCTTACCTTCCCAAACAGCACTCCTTTCTCAAAAACAAACAAACAAACAAAAGACAGTTCTCCAGATTTTTAAATTAGGTCTCTCTCTTCTGGTCTCTGATTTTGTATTTTAATAATTATTTTCTGTGTTCCATAATTATTTGACCCCAGAAACCATACCTTACTTATTCCTTATTTCACAAACTTGGTATATTTATGATGTTGTTGACACCCAGAATGATTTAATTGAATAAATCAATGACAAAGTGGCTATTTAGCAAGACTGAAACAACAAGGAGAAGGGTAGCTACACTGGAAAGATAGAGAAAGAGAGGGAAAAAAGTAGTTTTGAAAGCAAGAAAGTGGTAACTGTTTTGGAACAACTTTAGCATACCCTCAATTGCCAACTTTAAAAGGAAAAAAATAGTAAAAAAGAGATTTTACAGTTATCAATCTTATTTTATATTTTAATGCAAATTTCCACTTGATTGGAAATGATATGAATATAAGTGATTTTTTAAAGCATAATATGATTGGTCTTTGTTCATGTGGCATATTACTAGGGATATTTAAAAGATGGTCATCTAGTGAAACAAAGTTCTAAAATTATTATTTTCCTTTACTTGTTTTATATTAATCTATTGAAATTCTTATCAATCTATTTGTTGTTTGGAATTGCCTATTTCAAGTGGGCAAGATCTGCTTTCTTGTTTCATTTAAAAAGTATTATATCTGAAATTTTTTACACTAAACTGCCTGATAAGAGATAATTGAAAATAAAGGTAATTATAATTAAATAGTTAAATTGATTCACAAAGGGCTAAATTGACTATTGTCTGGAGTTTAACAACTCTGAGTAAGAACCTTTCCAAAATTGCAAATAACCAAAATTAGTCTTTATTAATATATTACCTTATATAGACAAGATTTTCTTGGATTATTAATTTCCTTTTGATACTATACAATGCAACAGAATAGAAAACTATAGGAGATTATATTTGGAAGACATTTCAAATATATTTTCCTTCATTTCTTATATCTTTGAAGATATTTTAAGACCATTTATTTTCTGTAAGCATAAATGTATAATGTACATTAGAACTGTGTAAGGTGCAAAATAATAAAAACCATTTCTATGTTACACTTTCACTTATTCATTCTGTTAATATTTATCAAGTTCCTACTTTATATTAGATATTATTCTAGGCATGAGATATTCAGTAATAAGTAAAAAAAAGAGCATCAAACAAAACAAAGCAAATAAACAAAACCCCAAACCATTCATGGAGTTGTACAGTTTAATATTTGCGAAAATGAATTTTCTTACATAATGTTAACAGCATGCCTCTGGAAAAGGAGTATTAGCTTATATGCACATAGCAATTGAAAGCTTACTGTGTAATTTTATTGTGATACTTTAAACAAGTTGTATACAGAACTCAAATTTGATTGTTGATTCTCTATCATTTGTAATGCTCTTATTTTTAATATCTAGATGATGTAGAGCAACAAATACATTCTTACTACTTATGATAGTTTTTTAAATATTTGAAAATAACACTAGTATTATCTTCTGTTTATCTGTAACCAATGGTGTATGTAATCTGATTTTGGATCACTCTTTTTATCAAAGTAGTACAGTAACAAAATTAAATAGTGAGAATTTAATCAACACTGCTTTAATTTAAATTCAGAACTTCAATGTATTTCTCTAACGTTCTGTCATTCATCTTATTTAGTATGACAACCTGTCAAAAGTATTTTGAATCATGATTGTTTAATTTAACAAATTAGTCCTTTCCTTCTTCATTCCTATGAAACAGAAGCAAGAATAGTTGTGTTCCTTATGGTTTAAAATCTTACTCTAGATAGCAAAAGGCATAGTCGTACAGGCTCCTCCTCACTTTAGCTGATAGAATCCTACTTCTCCTTAAATACCCTGTTAACATGCCATAATTTTTGTTCCTTTTTTTGTTGTTGTTTTGTACCTCCTTACTATTTTTGGGGACATCTATAAATACACACACACACACACACACACACACACACACGTATATACATATTATACCTTTAGTTTTATTTTTTCTTCAGTGCTTTATTTCATATGTAATGTCAAAATAATATTTAAGCCACCTTTTGTCTAATTGTGACAAATTCCAAATTATTAATGGACCGACTATAGTTGGAATACTTTCCCACAACAGTTTTTTATATTACTTATTCCTTAACATACATTTATTCTTCTCTTCAAAAACTGTAAATTTTGGAAATAAATATATTTTATTCCCTTACTATTGGCATGAGAGCCAAAATTAAACCATAAAGCTAATAGGTAGATTTCAGGTTATTGCCAGCTTCAACCCTTGAAATTCCCAGCAAGTAAGCATATGGCATTGATATTATCTAACTCAGTGAGTAATTTTCTGAATAATAAATAGGTTATTTTGCTTCTAGCTGAGAGGAAAGTAATATCAAGCTAGGAGTTTGAAGATTACAGTAAATAATTTTTTTCATTAAAATTTGTGTCATCCAGATTTGTGTTGTTTCAGCTACCACTCAAAGAAGGAAATGGGTCCAATGTAATACTAATTGCTGCATGCATGCTTGTGCACATGTCCTTGACCCTGTCTCTCGTGCAGCTGTTTACTTTCAGAGATTGAGTACGCCTGTCTTTTCTTTGTGTTCAGTCTATGACTAGCTTGGAGATGAGATGAATGAACATAAGTATGCAGACAGAAGATGAATTTCATCTTTTTCTCTGCTATAGATGAATTATTTTGCATGGCAGAGAATTGACTAATTTTTTCACACATGTTCAATAAAGAAAGGTAACAGTCCCACATATCTATAGAGAACCTAGCTATATTCTACTTTGTCAAAGACTATAAAAATCTATATTCTCACTATGTCAGTGGCACCTTGTATTCAAAACATTATTATATTTGTGTGAATTGGTTTTCAATTAATATTGTGTCATTAAAATATCTTGAATTCAAATGTCATTTGGATTATGGTAAATAACTAGAACAATGTTTGTAAAGGGAGGTATTTAGAAGATGAGTGACATGTCAAAAAAGAAGAAAATTGGCAAAATAATATCTAAAAGTAAGAAGACATAGCAAGAAACATAAGGAAAACAGAAGATGCCCAAAATAAATAGGGCAAATCACATTAGTGGCTGGGAAGAAAGTGGTCAAGTATAGTGGGTTGTGTCATAATGGGGACACGCCATAGAAAAAAGTTAGAAACATACTGTAGTATAAATGATTCCTTTTATGGGGAAAAAAAGCATACTGATCAAATAGGAAGAAAAGGCAAGGGACTACAATGTTCAATATTCAGGTGGTAGACACAGTAGCAGCCCAAATCTCTGCATTATACAATATGACCGTGTAACAAGCTTACACATGTATCACCTGAATCTATTTTTTAATTTTTTTCCTGTAAATCAGAAAGGAATATTGACTTTATTATTTAGGAAAGGGAGACAATGATCACTAAGATTTGTTAGTGAACCCAAAATAACGATACATAAATTGACAGAATATAAAATATATTACATGATTTGGCATTAATATTGTACCCTCCGTATAACTGAATTTTTGAAATAAGTGGTTACAAATTAAAATTTCAGCTAATTCATTGGTTACTGTTTCTCCCTAAAATGCCTTTGAACGAATATGACTAGTACTATAACCTCATTTATGCATTTAATAATGAGCAAATTGGTTATTGTCATTGAAATAGAATACTGAACAAAAAGTAATTATAGTACAATTATCCTTTCTTCAATATCTTCTTTTCTAAATCTACAACTTTTAAATCTCCTTACTCTGAATCCATGCTACTTCTCCCAGTCTATGCATACAAAAACTCTGCCTATTGTGAAAAGATTTTCAAATCCCAGTAGGAGTTATTCAGCTCAATGTCAGACAGGCAGAGTTAAATCCTCATCAATGAGAAACAACAAAAAATACCAGTCTCTTTGGGACACTGTAGAAATGAGTTTGACTGTATGTTCTAGTACAGCAATCACTCAGAGTAGTGGAAAATAATTACATACAATTTCCTCCAAAGAATAAGGTTATTAGTACTTTGTGGCCCCTTAGAAATTTATTTTTGTTCTCTTATATATATTATACACTGCTCTGCTATAACCTACAAAATTGAAAATGATATTTAAAGTTACCAAAAATAAATAACATTTTGGCCAGGTGTGGTGGCTCAAGCCTGTAATCCCAGCACTTTGGGTGGCAGAGGCAGGTGGATCACACGAGGTCAGGAGTTCGAGATCAGACTGGCTAATGTGGCAAAATCCTGTCATAAAAGTATAAAAATTGGCCGGGTGCAGTGGCGCGAGCCTGTAGTCCCAGCTGCTCGGGAGACTGAGGCAGGAGAGTCGCTTGAACCTAGGAGGAAGAGGTTGCAGTGAGAGGAGATCACACTACTGCACTCCAGCCTGGGCGACAGAGCAAGACGCCATCTCCAAAAAAAAAAAAAAAAAAAAAAAGATTTCAATGACAAACCTTCTCCTTTTTCTACTTTTATGCAAATTAATAGTGTTAGCAAAGTCAACTAAGTGACAATTTGCCAAATTATTAAACACTAATCAAAAAATTGAAATAACAGGTCATTACCATAAATCTGACAAAATACAATTTTCATCTTCAAATTAAAAACACTCAAATGCTTATTTTTCTTCTTGCTGGTTGCCTTAATTGTAGTGCTCAAGAAAACCTAAACTACAACAGTAGAATGAAAATGAACATAGTATTTATCTTTATTTTACTCTATTACTTTTGATGAAACATGATTTATTAGAATAGTTGATGAAAATGAAGTGCATGTTTTGTATTTCAGATAAAGGTAGTGTTTTCAGGAGATGTGTGCAGTTAAAGGTAAATAAAGTAAAAAGAATTGAAAGTTTAAGAAAAAAAATTTTACTCCACTATTAATTTACTAAATTTATGATTCTTCCTGACAAATGTGCCTCAGATTTACCCTTTCTTTTCTCTTGCAATCTCGTACTGAGATTAAACAACAGCCTCTTTAAAGACTTCTATGCCTTGACACCTATCGTCTAAGTTATTTTTGCTATTTAATTCAGATTAACATATCTAAAATAATACTTGTCTATCTATTATGTTCAAAATATCTGTCTGAGGTTCTTCTTTTTCTATTCTTAGTTTAATGCTATGAAATCTCACAAAATGTTTGTATTCTTCTAAACCAAACTTATCTTTTATTATTCATCATGCTTTATTCATCTCTTTTCCCCTATACACTTACTACTGTGTCTACTTGTTTGTTTGTTTGTTTGTTTTCAGGCAATTTTCCCAGCCTGGATAAATTGTGACTCCCTTATTCCCCCATTTTCATTTTCTATTAAGTTTTTATTATCCACCGTGATGCCTGCAGATATCTTATCTCTGAGATATTATTACCTGTGAAGACAAATTTCAATACTACTCTATGGAATACATATTCTATGTATGCTGCTTTACCTTATTGTCCTCCTCCTTCTCTTCTTCACACAGTACTATCTCCCTCCTTTCTTTTTCTTCTTTCTCTTTCCTTCCTTCTCTTTCTTCCTCCTTCCCTTCCTTTCTTCCTTCTTTTCTTCTTTGCTTCCATCGTCTTTTTCCTCTCTCTCAAAATGTGGTATACCACAGGAGCTCAACTGCATACTGTGCCAACAGGGGAGATTATCTTCGGGATAAGTTTTGTTTATGCACATTGTGCTTCTCTGAGAAAAATGTGAGGGTATGCTGTTTTAGGTAGAGGTTTGCAGGACTATGGGAATAAGACTGGAGTGTATTATCACCAGTGTAGTATCTGTGGCTTATTAAAGATGTCTGTAAGCTCTTTGACACCATACCCTTCAAGAGGTGGGGATTATTTTCCTCCATGTTGTTTCAAATGAGAGGATGTCATCATTTTTCATGACTGAATAGAGCTCCTTTGTGTATATGTACCACATTTTCTTTATGCATTTGTCTGTTAATAGACACTTAGATTGCTTCCAAATCTTGGCTAGTGCTGCAATAAACATGGGAGTGCAGATATCTCTTTAATATACTGATTTCCTTTCTTTGGGGCCTATACCTAGCAGTTGGTTAGCTGGATTATATGGTAGTTCCATTTTTAGTTTTGTGAGGAACCTCCAAAGTGTTCCCCATGGTGATTGTACTCATTTACTTTCTTGAATTCAGTCTGGCCCATAATAGCTATGACCAAAGAATGTGATGCAAATAACACTCTGCCCATTTAGACCCTAAAGACTGGCAGTTTCCACCTGGAAGACTCAAAGTCTAAAATCACCAAGAGAATCTGACTACCTGCATGAAAGGCTTCTTGGAGATGCGCTAAGATACATGAAAAAGGAAAAAGGCCTAGCTGATACCAGCCTTGCACTTCCCTGCCAGGATGGCAGGCACAGAATGATTGTTTATTCTCTAGACAGTCGTAGACACGAAGCTGAATACCACACGGTGACCCCAGTCAATGCCTCACAAATCAGATAAATTGACAAACTAAGCTGTAAGTTCTGCTCACAAAACCAGGTGATAAAATAAAACTTTTTTTGCAACTAAATTTTAGTTTGCAACTAAATTTCAGATAGTTTGTTACATAGTCATAGATAACCGGAAAATTAGATAAGACCAACAAAAAGACAATTTTGTCAGGGGGATTGACCTTAGAACTATGATGTGATTGTGATATGATGAACAGACTGGCACAGAAGTATAATGGATGTGTTCCTGAGAAAATATGGTAGGATCTTTGAGCAAACTGATACAAAGAAATCACAGTGGTGGAGGCTGGAGCCTTTGCAATTCAGAATATCATTTTTTTAATTATTTAATTTCTAATTTCATGGCGTTTACATAATTTAGCTAAAGAAAATTGAACATACTGGCTAGTGATAAAAGAACATACTGGCTAGTCCGAAAAGAATCTGCTGAATAAAAAGAAAGGTTTTTTTTACATTAAACTTATACCTCTCTTGAATCATATGGAAATAGTACCGGCCTTTTTTTCTAAGCTCTCAGGTTCTTGAAAATTTTAAGGTGATCTCAAGAAAAATAGTTATTTTTCCTTGATTATCTAACTTATAAGTACTAGAATCAGTTTTAACCTAAAAACTAAATTAGCTAGGGCTTTATTATAGCAAGGTGATATTTCCAGTTATAGACATATTATACAAGTTTGTCTTCTATGTAAAATATATATACAAATATTTTGTAGTGTTTACTGTCTATTATTTACATGAAAGTTTATTTATCTCTCCATCTATCTGCTGTATTCTTTTAGTCTTTCTCCTTCTAAATACATTCATAAAAGCTATTTCTTAGAGACAATCTAGACCATCAGTCTTTACTTAAACCTTGGAAGATTATTTTGCCAAATGATACAAGGGAGTAAAAACTGGCCCAAGAAGAGTGGGTTGGTTATAATTTCAATTTTTTCTCAAAGTCTTATTTTTTTTTCAGGGTGTGAGTTATCATAGGCTTAATCTTACCGTTTTGAAAATCTAAATCCTCTTTCGCACTACGTTGAATCACATTCTTATAAAAAAGTCTCTCTTGGTCTATATATTTTTTGTTGTTGTCAAAATGTTTTTAGGATATATTTTATTTATAGAATTAATTTTATTTTCTTCATAAGTTTTTTGGACTTTCCTCTCATAACATGAAGGCAAAATATGTCCAGTTTTAGAGGACAGAATTATTTGAATCTAGATTTTGTCCTGCCTTTAAAGAGAAACAAAGTTCATAAACCTTAGCTTGATTGATGATGTCCTGTACAAATTTCTGCCAATTACCTCTCCCTGTGTCTTTCTTCTCTTCTGTTTGCCCCTGAAATGCTATATGTTTTTTCTGCTTATAAATCTTCGTTCATGATATTATTTATCATTGCTTAAAATGATCCATCTCTTTTTTTTCACATGGTGAAAATACTTAAAATATATTTGTAAATTGAATGACTTTTCTCTTTTCCCTTTATATGAAAGGACAAATTATCCTCCTGACAAAGCGGACACTGAACAAAACACCAACATTAGTTTTGCCTCATGTCCAGAATCATAAAAAAATTCTATCATAAGATTTTACTCTTGAGGAAAGAACTGTATAGCTATTAACTCTTATCACTTCAACAATATTCATTTATAATGCTTTTGATTCTCACATCAGTTTTGTATTTATGTCTTACATAACTTAATAACCATTAATCACTATAAGACTTCTTCTCTGAACTTTGTAATCTAAAGAGCAAGTATATTGTTCGAATGATTAACTGTTCATATCATTGTATTATAATAATAGATAAAATTGAATGAATATTCAAGTATTGTGTTAAACTTTAGTTTGATTATGTTTTGTAATTTTTATATTAGTTCCATGAGGTAATGGCTATTTTTATCCTCAGTTTACAGATGATTGTTTTGAGGTTTACAGACATTAAATTTATTCATTACAACTAGAGTAAATGATTTGTCATTCTATCATGAAAAAACATTATAATGAATAACAAGCTATCATCCTTCTGTTTTTTGTTAAAGATGTCTTTAATTGCTCATGGACAAGTTTTCATATAATACCTCTGATAGATTCTGTAGTAAATTTAGTTGGGAGACTCACACATATTTAATTTTAGAAATTCTGTTCTAATCTTTTTGTTATTGCTAACAATTCTATTCCATTGGGCATTATACCGTGACATTATATTTCTGGAGCATCAAAACCTACCAAACTCTCATTAAAATTAAAAAAAAGAAAATACAGGCTACTGCACTTTTCTCTGCATTTTTTCCAAAGAATTTCTAGCTTATTTCCAACATATTGTATATAAACTAAGTAACAATGATAATTAAGCGTATTTTAATAGATTGTGATAACTTAAATTTCAAACCTTAAAAATATTAGTAATAATGTTAAAATTTATTTTCTAAATACCCTGTTAGGCACATTACTAAGTGGTTTGCATACATTATTTCATTGAATAGATTGTGGAAATGTATAAATTTGCTAATTGTAATTAAAATTATTCCCACATTGTAGCTAAGTAAACTGAAGATTAGAAGTGTCAAGTAAAAATTGAAAGTAATACCGCCAGAGACAAAGAGAATTACTATTAAAATCCAGGCCCAAGCTTGGATTCTACTCACTAATTATGCTTTGTATTGAGAAATGTACATTTTCTATTATGTCTTACTAATTATTGCAAATTATTGATTATTCCATGTGTGATGTTTTAACTTATTTCTTAAAAGCAACTAATCTATTAAAATAATGTTAAATCCAATTTTATTACTTTTAAGAAGTGTCTAATATGCTTAATGCTGTACTTTTTAAAAAGTGAGACTTGAAAGGCAAAAGATCAAGTCTTAATTATGTTGGAGAAAAGATTTAAAAAATAACATTTCAGTTATTCAAGAAATATTCATGAGACTTCTGCAATATGCTAGACACATCTAAGTATTGTGAATGAACCAGAGAAAGCCATACTTTCATGGAGCTGACATGCTAAACTATACAGAAACAAATCAAGTAAATAACAAATTTAAAAAAAAATAATATTTCTACAGTGACATATGTTATAAAGAAAATAAACCTGATATGTGATTGAACGTGAATGAGGAAAATAGATGCATATTTTAGATGGGATGATTTAGAGAATTCCTTTCCGGAATTAAGACATTTGATGTAAAATCTGAATTGCTGTGAGTCGCTTCATGCACATATCTGGAACAGTAAGTATAATTAACCTCAATTTGAGGAAGGTTTGGATTGTTAAAAGGGCAGTGGGAAAATAGTTTAGTGTTTTTGTCATAGAGCAATAAGGGAGATACAAAAGAGATGAGATTAAAGAGACAGACAGGGGCTAGTTCATGCAGAAATCTATAGATCCTGGTAAGGAATTTGAATTTTATTTGAAAAATGGCTCTAAGTGACTGAAGTGTTTTTACCTAGTGAGTAATATGATTTGTTTTCTAAGAGATTAAATGAGGAAGCAGAGAAGTCAATATGTGGCTATTTAATAAGAGTTTTGATTAAGGTGGTAGGAAAGAAAGGCAAATGATCAAGTTTAGAATTAGTTTTGAAGTGATGATGGGACTTTCTGATGTATCAAATCAGCTTGTAAATGGTGTGAAAATTATGATTTTGGTTTGTAAATACAATATATCATAGTGTCACGTTTTGAGTTGGGAAAAATTTGGGGAAGAACAGTTTATAGAGGTTAGAATCACAGGTTTGATTTGGTTGAGTGTGAGGTGATTATTAGAAATTTATGTGCATAAAACAAGTAGGCAATTAGATATATAAAAGTAGATAATGAAGAAATGCTTTAACCAAATATATATTTAAAAAACAATAAGCTTGTAGTAATAGTCAAAGACTTGGATGAGGCTGCTGGAGATAACATAGACAAAAATGTGTTAAATTATAAGCTCTTGGGTGGTGTACAATTGGAAAGTCAAGCTGAGAAGGAAGAATCAGCTAAAAGGTTTAAAAAGAAGCAACCAGTGAGGTAGAAGAAATATGAGGAAGGGGAAGAAAATGTTAGAAGACAAGGAAAAATCAGTGTTTCTAGAAGTGTGTCAATGTTTTTGAGAGATGGAACAAGAAAATTGACTTTGGCAAGGAGGAGGCTTGGTTATTTGATAAAAGCATTGTAAATCAGGTAGGTGGACATAGAAATTTCACTAAAATGAGTTCAGGGAAATTGGAAGGTTAGAGAGTAAATAAAGATAGTATACTAATTTTTGGGAGTTCTATTAAAGAAAGCAGACAAATTGGACTTTATCTAAATATGGCTGTATCTAAAAGAGAATTTGGATTGTGGAAACACTTTTTTTTATTATTATACTTTAAGTTCTAGGGTACATGTGCACAACTTGCAGATTTGTTACATAGGTATACATGTGACATGTTGGTTTGCTGCACCTATCAGTTAGTCATTTACATTAGGTATTTCTCCTAATGGTATACCTCCCCCAGCCCCCCACCCTGCAACAGGCTCCAGTGTGTGACGTTCCCTGCCCTGGGTCCATGTCTTCTCGTTGTTCAACTCCCACCTACGAGTGAGAACATGTGGTATTTGGTTTTCTGTCCTTGTGATAGTTTGCTTAGAATGATGGTTTCCAGCTTCATCCATGTCCCTGCAAAGGACATGAACTCATCCTTTTTTATGGCTGCATAGCACTTAATGGTGTATATGTGCCACATTTTATTAATCCAGTCTATCATTGATGGACATTTGTGTTGGCTCCAAGTCTTTGCTATTGTGAATAGTGCCACAATAAACATACGTGTGCATGTGTCTTTATAGTAGCTCGATTTATAATCCTTTGGGTATATACCCAGTAATGGGATGGCTGGGTCAAGTGGTATTTCTAGTTCTAGATCCCTGAGGAATTGCCACACTGACTTCCACAATGGTTGAACCAATTTACACACCCACAAACAGTGTAAAAGTGTTCCTATTTCTCCATATCCTCTCCAGCATCTGTTGTTTCCTGAATTTTTTATGATCGCCATTCTAACTGGTGTGAGAGGGTATCTCATTGTGATTTTGATTTGTATTTCTCTGATGACCAGTGATGATGAGCATTTTTTCATATCACTGATGGCTGCATAAATGTCTTATTTTGAGAAGTGTCTGTTCATATACTTTGCCCATTTTTTTGATGGGGTTGTTTTTTTCTTGTAAATTTGTTTTAGTTCTTTGTAGACTCTGGATATTAGCCCTTTGTCAGATGGGTATATCGCAAAGATTTTCTCCCATTCTGTAGGTTGCCTGTTCACTCTGATGATCATTTGTTTTGCTGTGCCGAATTAGATCCCATTTGTCTATTTTGGCTTTTGTTGCCATTGCTTTTGGTGTTTGAGTCATGAAGTCTTTGCCCATGCCTATGTCCTGAATGGTATTGCTTAGCTTTTGTTCTACAGTTTTTATGGTGCTAGGTCTTACATTTAAATCTTTAATCTATCTCTAGTTAATTTTTGTATATGGTGTAAGGAAGGGATCCAATTTCAGTTTTCTACTTATGGCTACTTATGGCTAGCCAGTTTTCCCAGCACCATTTATTAAATAGGGAATCCTTTCCCCATTTCTTGTTTTTGTCAGGTTTGTCAAAGATCAGAAGGTTGTAGATACGTGGTGTTATTTCTAAGGCCTCTGTTGTATTCCATTGGTCTATATATCTGTTTTGGTACCAGTACCATGATCTTTTGGTTACTGTAACTTTGTAGTATAGTTTGAAGTCAAGTAGCGCAATGCCTTCAGCTTTGTTCTTTTTGCTTAGGATTGTCTTGACTTTGCAGGCTCTTTTTTCATTCCATATGAACTTTAAAGTAGTTTTTTTTTGAATTCTGTGAAGAGAGTCAGTGGTAGCTTGATGGAGATAGCAATGAATCTACAAATTACTTTGGGCAGTATGGCCAATTTCACGACATTGATTCTTCCTATCCATGAGCATGGAATGTTCTTCCATTTGTTTGTGTCCTCTTTGATTTCGTTGAGCAGTGGTTTGTAGTTCTCCTTGAAGAGGTCCTTCCATCCATTGTAAGTTGGATTCCTATTTTATTCTCTTTTAGTAATTGTGAATGGGAGTTCACTCATGATTTGGCTCTCTATTATTGGTGTATAGGAATGCTTGTGATTTTTGCATATTGATTTTATATCCTGAGACTTTGCTGAAGTTGCTTATCAGCTTAAGGAGGTTTTGGGCTGAGATGATGGGGTTTTCTAAATATACAATCATATAATCTGCAAACAGAGACAATTTGGCTTCATCTTTTCCTAATCGAATATCCTTTATTTCTTTCTCTTGCCTGATTGCCCTGGCCAGAACTTCTAACCCTATGTTGAACAGGAGTGGTGAGAGAGTGCATCCTTGTCTTGTGCCAGTTTTCAAAGGAAATGCTTACAGTTTTTGTCCATTCAGTGTGATATTGGCTGTGGGTTTGTCATAAATAGCTCCTATTATTTTGAGACACGTTCCATCAATACCTAGTTTACTGAGAGTTTTTAGCATGAAGGGCTGTTGAATTTTGTCAAAGGTATTTTCTGCATCTTTTGAGATAATCATGTGGTTTTTGTTGTTGGCTCTGTTTATGTGATGGATTATGTTTATTGATTTACATATGTTGAACAAGCCTTGCATCCCAGGGATGAAGCCAACTTGATCATGGTGGATAAGATTTTTGATGTGCTGATGGATTTGGTTTGCCAGTATTTTATTGAGGATTTTTGCTTCGATGTTCATCATGGATATTGGCCTAGAATTCCTTTTTTTGTTGTGTCTCTACCAGGGTTTGGTATTAGGATGATGCTAGCCTCATAAAATGAGTTAGGGAGGATTCCCTCTTTTTCTATTGATTGAAATAATTTCAGAAGGAGTGGTACCAGTTCCTCTTTGTACCTCTGGTAGAATTCAGCTGTTAATTCGTCTCGTCCTAGACTTTTTTTTGGTTGGTAGGCTATTAATTATTGCCTCAATTGAAACACTTTTTTCTAAGATAATAGTAGATTATAGAACATAGATGTGATCACACCTTTCTGTGGTATGAGCTCTATAAAAGCAAAGACTATATTTGTCTGTTCAATGTTACTCCATTAGTAAGCTCAATTTTCTTGAAAATAATATATTATAAATAAACATTTCTTAGAGTGTTGGGTAAATCAATGATTGAACTCAAAAACATTTCCTGCTTAGAATACTTTTCTTTTATTTCAACTATTAGCAAGGTTGATTTTTTTGTTGTGTATGTGAGTACATTCTGAGCAAAAAACAAAAACAACAAACAAACAAAACCCACGGAAAAACTAAAAATTTTACTAGTTGCAAAAAAGTAAAACTTTTTGCAAAGCCTGACCTAGTCTCAGAAGTAAAAGACTGCCATCTCCATAGTAATCTACTAGTAGGACAGATCATCTTTGTGTAGTGTGGGAGGGAGCTACACAATGGTGTGAACACCAGAAAGTTGGCAGAATTGGGAGCCACCATGGTGGCTGTTTCATTACTACAGCTAAAAGTTTATCTGTATGCTAATTGTAAAAAGGATTGTTTTTGTTTTTGCATTTTATGTACTATCTTTTTTCTCATTGAGCTTGCATGATAGAAATTAGTCACTTAAAATGTATTAGTGTGGAAAAATCATAAGCTGTTGGTTGATTAGAAAAAAACAAAACAAAACTATGGTAGCTATCTGATACCCTTAGAGCCAAGATATTTTTACATTTAAATTAACATCAGAAATAAAGTTCTTGTATGCTATCATTTGATATGAAAACATTTACTGTGCTTACCCTAAATTGATTCTACTTGATGCTGACTATAAGATCATACAAAAATCAACAGACACAGAAGCAACACCAAGGGACCCTCCAGGGGCTTTTTTCCTCTTCTCAGAGGTGAAAGAAAGAACTAAGAGAAGTGCAGGAACCAACACAAGCGGCCACACGTCCCAGTGGCCTCTTGACAAGACTTTTCTTTCTGCCTTCATCCTCAGTATGTCAACATCCTCTCCTGTTTTTACCCAGCCCCATTCACACTTAGGGACTCTCCAAACCAAACCAAACCAAACCAAACCAAACGAAAACAGAAAACAACCTTCTCATGATCGATTTAGAATCCTTACACTGGGTGGATGTTGTTTTCTCCCATAACCTGTCCTGAGAAGTACCGCTCCCAAGCAGGAGTTTGTAACTTGCTCCCCTAATCTCATAAGTATGAAATGTCAGCATACAACAGATCTTATTCTTGCCACAGCAGAAGGAATCTTTTAGACATCTCTACTTGCAGCATATTTCTTACAAAAGGAAGTGTTATGAAATAATCTTTAGGTCTTATTTTTAAATTCTAAATATTTGGATTATATTTGCTGATTTCAGAACATAAAAATTTTAGTAACATTATCTTGATCAGAACCGTATTCCAATTTCTAAACATCAGACTCGCAAACTTTCCAGCACGACTCAGTTATTAATTAGGAATATTTTGCAATATAATTGGTCACCCAACTTATATGTGAAGTTAAAGA